>NC_092713.1:289479394-290118575 GCF_047496885.1 Scyliorhinus torazame
ATTTGTTTGTGCCCTTCTCGATAAGAACTTATTTTTTTTAAATGAATTTTATTCTAAACACACTCAAACATGTCAAAATAGCACCAAATAAACAAAGTACATACAGTTTGTTCAACTTTTCCCCCTTTCAATCCCCAACACTCCCAACCTCCACCTCCCCAGCCCTTGCGATGAACAATTCCTCAAACGCGGACAGAAACAGCCTCCAATGCACGTAAAACCCCTCCTCCGACCCCCTAAGGATGAACTTTATCTTCTCCGGCCTGAGAAATTCACACAAATACCCCACCAAGCTGTGACCGCCGGCGGCACTGCCAACCTCCAGTTCAGTAGTATCCGTCGCCGGGAAATCAGAGAGGCGAAGGCCACATCGGCCCCCTTCCCACCAGAGGGTCTGCTTTCAACCTGACCCCCCCACAACCCTTGACAAACTCTCAAACAGTGCCTCCCAAAAGCTACCCAACTTTGCAAACCCCAATCTGGTTCGCCGTCCCCCTCTCGCAGCTCTCGCACACATCTCCCACTCATGGGAAGAACCCACTCACCCGGGTCCACGTCATATGGAACCAATGTACCATCTTAAACTGTATAAGGATCATCCTCGCACATGAAGAGGTTCAGTTGATTTGCTGCATTATCCCGCTCCAAATTCCCCACTCCATCTCAATCCCCAACTCTTCCTCCCATTTCTGCTTGATCCCTTCCACTAGGATCGGCTCCTTCTCTCCCAATCATCCGTAAGTATCCACAATGCTCCCTTCTTGTACCGTCTTGTACAAGAATCGCGACTCCCCTCGACTTTGAATCAAGTCCCGTGTGGAACGTTGGCCCTTCCAACCCTTCCTCAGCTGCATCTGATCCTTCACCTGTAAATGTGCCTCCTGCAGGAAAATCATCTCCACCCTAAAAAATCTTTTGGTGCACGAACACCTGGGCCATTATATTGGACCATTTAGCCCACACATATTCCAGGTTAAAATCCTCACCGGCGGTTTGTGCATCTCCCGCTAAAACTCGCCAATATCACCCAGCTTGTTTCCATCCCTTCACTAAACCAGGTACACCCAAGATGGCCACCCCCTCCATTCTCAACCAAACTCAACCGACATAACAACTGCGTCGCCATCTCACTCCCCTCCCCGACCCCTTCCAACACCTTCCCCTCTCCCCCCCCCCCAACGCCTCCCCTCCCCTCCCCCACTCAGACTAACCACCGCAGCTCTACCCCTACTCTACTTCCGTTCTCTAGGATCTCCTGCTAGCATGGCAACTCCCACCTGGAGGCCCAAAAGACCCCACTTACACCTTCCAACCTACCCAACCACCAGTTCCGCTTGCACTGCCCCATCCCCTCCTTGACCCACTCCCATATCCCCTCCCTCAATGTCCCATATACCAAACAGTAAAACAAACACCCCAAAGAAGCTGCCATACACAAACTTATCAATCATCCCCAAGAACCCGCGTACAAGCAAACATAACCAATCATAAATATACAAAGGGTACAACAAGTACAAAAAAGGCACAACAATGTGCAAAAGGTACAAAAAGGTACAAAAGGTACGCAAAGTACAAATTTCTCCAAAACATACAGATGGGACAAAAGTCCCTTACTCAACGCTCCCCCAACCTGTGCTCCTTAACAAAGTCATTCGTCGCCTCCAGTGTCCAGAAATAATATTCCCGGACCTCATACGTTACCCAATGTTTGGCCGTGTACAGCACCCCAAACTGAATCTTGCACTGAAAAAGCACTGCCTTCGACCTATTAAACCTATTAAACTGAACCCGTCTCTTGGCTACGTCGGCACTAATGTCCTGGTAGAGCCAAATCTGATTTCCTTCCCAGCAGTCCCGACTCGCCTTGGCCGACCTGAAGGTCTTTTCCTAGTCCTGGAACTTGTGCAGCCACACAATCACCGTCCACGGCGGATCCACAGCAAGGAGCTGGGGGCTCGGTCCACCTCCAGGGGCTTGTTGGAGACCCTCTCCTCCACCAACTTCGCAAACATCTTTGCGACATAACCCGTGGCACTCGTTCCCTCCACTTCCTCCAGCAGACCCACAATACGAAGGCCGAAACCGATTCTCTTGGTCATCCACACTCGCACACAGCACCTCAAAGACAACGCCCAGGATCACCATCTCCACCTCCGACACAATCCGGTCACTCTGGTCGGACACCACCTTTTCAACCTCCTGGAACACCGCTCCTTGCGTCTTCAAGCACTCCTGCACCCGATCCAAGGTCCTGCAAAGAGGTGCTACTGCCTCCTCAGTCACGCTCGACCAGCCTCCCTGCATCTTCTTTCGCTGCTTCCGAAATTCCCCCTTAATAAAACTCATCAATTGCTCCATTGGCAGTTTAACATCGACTCTTCCCCCTCCACCACCCTCCCAACTTATACTGCGCCACAAGTCTCCTCCAACTGATGGGCCAGGGCTCTCACCAACTTTAACCGGGTTTGATACCCTTAGACATTCCAATCCAGGGGAGAAATTATCACCCTCCACTCTCCTCACACTTTATCCATCAAAATCCCCCATTAATTGGGTAAAAAGGACCAAAAACCGATGCTTTCAGGGAGGTGCTACCTCGTGTGCGACCAATCAGACCACGGCCACCACGGGAAGTAGCCCTGGATAAAAGGTTTAACAGAAGTTCGATATCTGGATGAGGATATGCACTCAGGATCGGATTTGCCAGCTAATATTTTCCTGCATCAGAATCGTTTTTATTACATATTTAATAAATTTAAATCTCTGTAATCAGATAATTTTAATTATTTTGTTATTACGGTGTTTATTTACATATTTCTTTGAAAACAATGTACCCAAAATGAATTCCCATACCATTAATAAAGTGAAATTGGTTTGAAGTGAATTAGGTATCAATGCTCTTTATGGAATGCCAATTCTACTCTTTTGTGGTTTCGTTTCCCCATTTTTCTCATCTCTTCATTGAATGGACTGTTTTTTGCTGCGGTCTGGTGCCATGGCTGCTTGCAATCCAGAATGTGAACCTGGGACTGCATTCACTTCGTAATACACTGAAGAATGTCTTTACCCATGAGAACAATTATATCTGTAAAATTCACTTGAAAAAATCTTGCATCTGCGTGCATGTCCTATCCACTTTTAAATTATAAATTTCTAAAGCCAGCTTTAGAAATTTGTGGAGAGAAAAGTGAGCTCACATTTTGAGTTATGATCCATACTCGAAACGCTAGCTCCCTTCTTTGTCCACAGATGCTGTCAGGCCGGCTGAGATTGTCCACTATTTTCTGCTATTGTCCCAAAATATATACAACTGAGAGACTCGACAAACTAGCTCGGTTTCACAGTTTGAGCTGGCGATCTGTGATTATTTATGCACCTCTGCAAAGTAGAGATGAAAAATCATCTTCTATTCCTGCCAGAGAGATGTAGCTCGGGTTTAAAATTTTAATTTATTTGTTCATCAGATGTGGGCATCGCTGGCTGGGCCAGTATTTATTGCCCTCCCCAATTGCCCTTGAAGGGGCAGTTAAGAGCCAATCACATTGCTGTGGGTCTGGAGTCAGATGTACGCCAGACCGGGAAAGGACGGCAGATTTCCTTCCACAAAGGACATTAGTGAACCAGGTGGTTCTTACAACAATTGACAATTGCTTCATGGTCATCATTTGACTTTTTATTCCAGATTTTTATTGAATTCATTATCTGCCGTGATGGGTTTGAACCCATCATCTCCAGAGCCTTACCCTGGGTCCCTGGATTACAATCCAGCGACATTACCACTATACTACTGTCTCCCTTTGGAAGTGGGCTGTTGCACATAATAAAAAGTGAAGAGTGTGTGGTTTTAGGTTAGGTTAGTTGTGTTTGGAGAAAATTGAAAATCTGGGGCGCGATTCTCCGACCCCCCGCCGGGTCGGAGAATCGGCGGGGGCTGGCATGAATCTCGGGCGTCATTCTCCGACCCCCCGCCGGGTCGGAGAATGGCCGTTGGCCGCCGTGAATCCCGCCCCCGCCCCCGCCGAACTCTCCGCTCCCGGAGATTGGGCGGGGGCGGGAATCGGGCCGCGCCGGTTGGCGGGACCCCCCGCTGGATTCTCCGGCCCGGATGGGCCGAGGTCCAGCCCAGAAATTGCCTGTCCCGCCGGCGTAAATCAAACCTGGTATTTACCGGCGGGACCAGGCGGCGTGGGCGGGCTCCGGGGTCCTGGGGGGGGGCGCGGGGCGATCTGACCCCGGGGGGTGCCCCCACGGTGGCCTGGCCCGCGATCGGGGCCCACCGATCCGCGGGCGGGCCTGTGCCATGGGGGCACTCTTTCCCTTCCGCCTCCGCCACGGCCTCCACCATGGCGGAGGCGGAAGAGACTCCCCCCACTGCGCATGCGCGGGAAACTGACAGCGGCCGCTGACGCTCCTGCGCTGGCGCCGGGAAACTGACAGCGGCCGCTGACGCTCCCGCGCATGCGCCGCGTTTCCGCGCCAGCTGGCGGGGCACCAAACGCCATTTCCGCCAGCTGGCGGGGCGGAAATCCCTCCGGCGCCAGCCTAGCCCCTCAATGTTGGGGCTAGGCCGCCAAAGATGCAGAGCATTCCGCACCTTTGGGCCGGCGCGATGCCCGTCTGATTGGCGCCGTCTTTGGCGCCAGTCGGCGGACATCGCGCCGTTGGGGGAGAATTTCGCCCCTCGCCCCCGCCTTGTCCCGAATTCTCCGCTACCAGAGAATTGGCGGGGGTGGGAATCGCGCCGCGCTGGTCGGCGGGCTCCCCCCGACGATTCTCCGGCCCACGGTGGGCCGAAGTCCTGCCGCTGTCAACCCTCGCCAGCCAGCGTGGATTGAACCACCTACCTTACCGGTGCGAGCAGACGGCGCGGGCGGGCTCCGGGGTCCTGGGGAGGGGGGGCGCGGGGCCCCGGAGGGGTGCCCCCATGGTGGCCTGGCCCGCGATCAGGGCCCACCGTGCCATGTGGGCCTGTGCCATGGGGGCACTCTTTTTCTTCCGCCTTCGCCATGGTCTTCACTATGGCGGAGGCGGAAGAGACCCCCTCCACTGCACATGCGCGGGGATGCCGTGAGCGTCCGCTGATGCTCCCGCGCATGCGTCGCCCGGCGAAGTCCTTTCGGCGCCGGCTGGCGTGGCGCCAAAGGCCTTTCCCGCCAGCCGGTGGGGCGGAAATCACTGCAGCACGGGCCTAGCTCCTCAAGGTGAGGGCTTGGCCCCTAAAGCTGCGGAGAATTCAGCACCTTTGGGGCGGCCCGACGCCGGAGTGGTTCCCCCCATTCCATCACGCCGGATTCCCTCGCCTGCCGGGTAGGGGAAAATCCCGGCCCTGGATTCTGTCCTGGTGACACAACATAGGCAAGCTGCATACAGCCTCGATTTCATTATTGAAAAACAGTAATTAGCTATCAGAGATGTTACAGAGGAGAGCCACTCAGTTCATAGAATCACAGAATTTACAATGCAGGAAAAGGCCATTCGACCCATCGAGTCTGCACTTGCCCTTCGAAAGAGCACACCACTAAAGCCCATGTCTCCACCCTATCCCCATAACCCAGAAACCCCACCTAATCTTTTGGACACTAAGGATTAATTTAGCATGGCCAATCCACCTAACCTGTCCATCTTCGGACTGTGGGAGGAAACCGGAGCACCCGGTGGAAACCCACGCAGACAAGGGGAGGGGGCAAGTGCAAACTCCACACAGACAGGCACCTGAGGCCAGAATTGAACCCGGGACCCTGGAGCTGTGAGGCAGAAGTGCTAACCACTGTGCCACCCCAGTTGAACCCAGGACTGAAGGAACGGCATCTGACAAAAGGTTGAAAATTTTAACGGCAGAATTCTCCATTCCTGAGACTACGTGTTGTCTCTGGGGCAGGATTCATGGACTTCCATGACAACAAAACTGGCACCGCACCTGGACTGACTGTTGCGGGGCTAGCACTGGCACCACGTGGAACACAATCTATTCCAATGAGAAACGGTACGGGATTTGCCGGATTTGCGATTGGCACTCAGGAAGTTGTCAAGCTGCAGCCACATATACACACTGCACTCTCCACATACACCATCCCAGCAAACAAGATGGCACTCGTTGTGTTGGAGCCTGCCCACCCTGCTGATGGGTGGGCGGGAGTCAGAGTGCACCTAGTGGGTTGGCCTGGGGGGGACACCCATACGACCCGTGGCACGAAGTTCACAGTGGGCAGTTAGCAGCATGCGCAGCTGCATGGCAGCCTTGCAGGCTGCTGCAATGGTGTTCCGTACCCGTCCACGCCGACCCCACAGCCCACCTCCTGGCCACACCCCCGCTACTCCCCCCGGCCCTGGCAGAAGCCCCCCTGGCCAGTGGCACGACTGCCAGCAAACTATGACAATGTTGGTCACTTTCTGTACCACCTCTCACTCCCTCAGCAGCCACAGCATCTGCTTCACGATTTTTAAACGCACAAGTGAACCTCGACATCACAAATTCATCCCGGTGCTGTCAGCGAATCACGGAGGCCCCGGAGAATACCGAGTCGGGCTGGCTAATGATATGCCACGGGTGTTTACTGTACACATGGGGCGACATTCTCCGCGATCGGCGCGATGGCCCGGCGCTGGTGTCAAAAACGGCACGAACCACTCCGGAGTCAGGCCGACCGGAGGTAGCGGAATTCTCCGCACTTCCGGGGGCTAGGCCGGCGCCAGAGGGGTTGGCGCCGCACCAGCCGGCGCCGAAGGGACAGCGCGAGCTAGCACATGCGCAGACCGGCCGCCGTATTCTGCCGCATGCGAAGGGGGGTGTCTTCTCCTACAGGGGCCGGAACCGAAGGAAGAAGTGCCCCATGGCACAGCCACAGATCGTGGGCCAGGCCACCGTGGGGGCCCCCACCAGGGTCAGATCCCCCCGCGTGCCCCCCCCCCTACCCCCGAGGACCGCACCAGCCAACCTACCGCCGTGTGGGACCATGTCCAATCCACGCCTGTGGGACTGGCCAAAAACAGGCGGCCGCTCGGCCCATCGGGGCCCAGAGAATTGCTGGGGGGGGGCCCCTGCCAACGGCCCCCGATCTGCGTGGCGTGGATCCCGCCCCTGCCCAAAAACCGGCGCCGGAGAATACGGCAGCCGCCGTCAGAGCAGCGGGGCAGGGGGATTCACTGACCTGGCGGGGGGTCGGAGAATCCCGCCTATGGAGTGAAACACATTGATGTCGCTGTCGAGGCACTGGATAAATGCGATTTGGCGTGAAACCGGTGTCCACCACGATTTTGGCTTCAAAACCGATTCTCCGCCCTATTCCGAGTTCCCGATTCAGGCGACAGACGGCGGAAAACCCCGCCCATTTTGGCTGTGTACAATGATAGTGATCATTTGCAACCGGTCCCAATCTGATATCATTTGCAAATTTGGGCATAATTCATATCTAAATCATTTATAAAAATATAAACAATCAGCAGGCACAAGGCTGAACATTGTAGCACTAAACTTGCTGCCAACCAGATACCTGCCTATGCTTAACTACTTGTTGTTACCTGCCCGCTAACTTCTTTATTTAAATGTATCCATTTGTTCTGTGGGCATGGAACTTATGTTGCAGTCTTTCACTGACTGGATTCTGAGCATAACACAGAAAGGAGAATTGGACAACGATCACTGCATGCTAATAATAGAAGCATTTGATGTTGCCTCCAGTAATTTAACCAATGTGTCATGCTCCCCATCCAATTTTTGTTACTGCCCTAGACTCAGGCAATGCACGTTCCCAGGCTGCAAAGACAAAAATCTCTACCTTGGTTTCTAAGCATCACTGCCACACTGACAGAAGGACAAAGCACAGAGGAGTTTCTAGCTCCACAGGATGGATGCAGCAGCCATTGTCATCCATCTCTTAGTACAGCAGGAGCTGATGGAAAGGGCAGGCCAGGAATGCAGAGGCCATTGGAGGCGCGCCACTTACAGAACAAATTACTTCAGGCAACAGCTCTATTAATCCAGCAGGACATGGGGGGAGGATAATTGCATAATGAAACTCCAGCTTCAGCAGAGACGCTATAACTGTCCTATAGGAGCTACAGTCTGCAGGAGCAGTCAACCATCTGTACTGTGGTGCCACTGACAAGTGAAGGTCAACACTACCCTTAACTATTTCGTCAATTTGGGCCTTCCAGGTACACATAGGGTGCACCACAGGAGCGTGATTCTAACGCAGTTCTGAGAGGGTCTGGGCATAGAGGCTGATGGTAGAAAAGTCAGCGATGAAGTCTATCCACCCCGGCCCGCACTCCACCCAAGTAGGACGTGATGCATTTTAACTGCTGATCATCAGCAACTTTGGAGGGCCCAAAACACATCTATGTTTAAACTTCCTGTCAGATTTTTATGCACAAGGGTTCTTCAGGGATTGGACCCGTGTCTGGAGCTCTCCCAGGTCGTGAAAATGTTCCAAGGGAATAAAGCACGAGTCGTGGTCTCCTTTCAGGTAGCTGTGTCTTTGGACCTCAAAGTCCCAACATTGTCGCAAGTTAAAAATGGCACTAAGTCACAATGCTTATTCGGAGAGCTGGGACTGACACAAGGGCTGAATAGGTTTCTTCAGCAGAGTAACAACTCGATGATTCTAAAAACGTCATGCAGCTATAACATTATGATTACCTTCCACAACATCCTTAAGTATTGAAATCACACTGTGTGTTATTAATAGCAAACACATTAACCCCTCCACTTGAAATTCAAATGCCCAATATTCTGTCGAAGGTCTGAAGCTAGCTAAGCTAATGTCTCTGTTAAAATAGCACACAAAGGAATTTCAAGAAAACATTTTCATTATTAGACAGGCTCAGCTGGTCCCCAAGCCAGAAAGCGGTGCGGATTCAAAGACTTGAGCATGTGAGCTGAACTGATACTTATTGCAAAGCTGAAGGAATGCTGCTCTGTCTGACAACGCTGTCTTTCAGATGAGATGCCTGCCTGTCCCGACGGATGCAAAATAATCCCATGGCGCTACGAGGGACTTTCAAGCAGTTCTCCCTGTGTTGTCGTTAATATTGACCCCTCAACTACTCCCACCAAAACACATTTAACTGACGGTTTCTCATTGTTTTTGTGGAATCTTGCTGTGCAAAAAATTAACCGCTACGTCTACAAACAAAACACTGGCTACACACTAACAAGATATTAATTGGTGGTGAAGCATTTTAGATTTGTCTTGTTGACACAAGGGGTGCTGTACAAATGCAACTTTGTTCTTCAATATAGAACAGCATGATTTCAATCCCATTATGTCATTTCCTACTATTTTTAATAATAGGATTGAGATTACTGTCGGTGGTGCTATCATGAAATATATAATATTTTGCCAAAGTCATCGCTCCACTATTTTACTTGAGGCGCTTTCATGTTTATAGTAAACTATCTGAGATCTCTATTTAAATAGCAATGAGGGGACTGTGTTGCCAGCACGTTAAAAAGGTCACACAATAACAGCACCCGCAGCAGTTTCAATCCTGACTTTCTCAGTCTTCTTTCTAACTGTGTTTTTATAATAAATTGTTCGGCGATGGTAGGTTGATGCTATTCTTTGACAGACAGTGAATATACCTTTATCTTATCGGGTGTGAATTCAACTTGAGGCAAACCAAATACAGGACAAACATGAAATGTAAAAAGCATCCTAATCCCTCAACAACAACCTGACAGGATGACTATTGCTTTTAAGAAGCGTCCAGTTTTTAGTTAATTATTTTCTACCCTATCTCTCTGGCTGATAGTAATTAAATAATCAACATCCCATAGCGTGGATGATACTCTCTGAAACCAAAGAATGTCTGCGCTCTTAAATCTCTTCAAATCACCTGTCGAAGATCAGCACTGCTTTAATGAGACAAGCGGAGATCCTAACTTGGAGAAAAGACAGGTTCCTTTCAATGCTTTGCATTGCAAAACAAAACAAAGCATCTTCCATTTTTCACCCAAAAGGATCAAGTTAATTACATTGAAATTGATCCTTCTGGTTTTGTAAGGCCCAGATAAAAGGTTCCCTACCTCAGCGTGTCCTTGGAGTGAATAAACATGTGAGGCAGCAGTGCCATCAAGTGGAATTATTGAATGTTGACCACCTAACAACATGATTTGTACTGCTTACTGGGATTGGAGCTTTCCTCGCATTCTGCAAAAACAAAATTGTCTGCATTACATCTGCAGACTTTGCCCAAAGCAGACTTGCAAGCTTGTCAGGAAGAATGTTACAGCCAGTGAAATACTTTTTGAAGTGTAGTCACTGTTGCAATGTAGGAAACGAGGCAGTCGACATGCACACAGCAAACAACAATGTGATAATGACCAGATCATCTTTTTTTCTGTGATGGCAACTGAGGGACAATATTGACCAGGACATCAAGAATAACTCCCCTGTTCTATTTCAAAATAGTGCCATGGGATCTTTTATATCCACCCAGACGGATTTAACGTCCTCTTCCTGGAGTGTTGGCCTGGATTTTTATACTCAAATCCTGGAGTGGGATGTGAACTTTGAACCTTCTTGCTCAGAGGCAAGAGTGCTACCATACACGCCATAACTCACACAGGAAGACAATTTTTTTTTTTTAAATGTGAAGAAGTTTTTTTTTCAATGACCATCCATACAAACTTATGAATCAGGAGCAGGAGTCTACCTTGAGCCTACTCCGCCATTTGGTAAGGTCTTAGCTGATCTGACTGTGGTTTTAAGTTTCCTCTCTACCCTTTGACTCACCCGTCTGTCAAGAATCTATCGAACTCTGGCTTAAATATATTTAATAATCACGCCTCCACTGCTCTCTGTTGAAGATAATTCTATAGCCTAACTATCCTCTGGGAGAAAGCATTTCTCCTCATCTCTGTCTTAAATAGGAGACCACCTATTTTTAAACTGTGGCCCCCAGTTCTAGTCTCTCCCACAAAGGAAAACATCCTTTCAGCAGCCACCTTTTCGAGTCCCCTCAGGATCCTAAATTTTTCAATAAGTTCACCGTCTAAACTCCACTGGATACAGGCCAAACCCATCCAACCCGTTCCGCGCAAGACAACTCCTTCATCCCTGGAATCAGTCGGGTGAAACCATCTCAGTATGGCTTCTAATTCCTTCCTTAAATAAGGAGACCAAAATTGTACACCATACTCCAGATGTGATACCACCAACACCCTTTACAACTGTGGAAAAGCTTCCCTACTGTTATATTCCATTTCCCCTCGCAAGAATTGACAATCTTCCACTTGTCTTCCTATCGCTTGCTGCACCTGCACCCGCACCCTCACATTTTGTGATTCATGTACAAGGACAAGTGAAGTGAAGTGAAAAACTAAAGTGCGTGTGGAGGAAAAGGGGGAAAAAAAGAGTGTGTGGAGATAGTTCAAGGAAGAACAAAGAGGCAATGTCGTGCTCAATTTTCAAAACTTACATATTTTGAGAAGAGAATGCGGAAGGAAATTAGAAATTCTGTGAGGTCAATTTTAGGGGGGCGGGTGGTGGCAGGGTGAGCACAGTGAGTGAATATTGCTTGACCCTCTGGTGGAATGGCCGGACGTGACTTGACCGACTTTTAAAAAGGCCGCCCCGCAGCAAAAATATGCCCACCGATTTTAAGGGGACAACCTAAAAGTGCATGGGAAGGAGTTGGGCTGGCCACCTGATCAAGTTTATGTGTCCCTCAGCCTGAAAATATCTTGTGGGGGGGTTGAAACGTCTTCTCCGTCTCCAGCCCCTCCTCCCAGTTTTCTGTCAACAGTGGTTCCAAATTTCATTATCTCCCTCTGGCAGAAACCAGATGAGATGTGGCAGTTAAAATTAGGAGGGCAGCAACTTATACCCTCAAATCCTGTTGTCGTCCCCTGATCTTAAGCTGATCTTTCCAGCACACGACACGAGCTTGATGCAGCTCAAAGATATCATTGGGTCATAGGAGTCAGAGTAGACCATTTAGCCCTTCAAGCCTGAGCCACTATTCCTGCTCCCAGTTTGGCCTACTCCGGCTCCTAGTTTGGCCTACTCCTGCTCCTAGTTTGGCCTACTCCTGCTCCTAGTTTGGCCTACTCCTGCTCCTAGTTCTTATTCAATAAGATCATGGCTGACCTGGTTGTGGTCTCAGCTCCACTTTCCTGTCTGCACCCTCCTCCCCTCGCCCGTGACTCCATCGTCTAACAGATACCTGTCTAACTCTGCCTTGAATAAAATCGAAGACTCAGCCTCCACTACATTTTGGGGAAGTCAATTCCATGCACTCTTTGGCCGAAAAGGCTTCTCCTCATCTCAGTCTTAAAAGGGAGACCCCTTACTTTTAAACTAAGTGTATATGAATGAGAAGTAGGCCTCTCGAGTCTGCTCCGTCATTCAATACGATCATGGCTGATTTGATTGCAACTCCAACCCCACACTCTGGCCTACCCCCAATAACCCCCCCGCCGCCTTGTTAATCAAGAATGTACTTAGCTCAGCCTTAAAAAATATTCAAAGATTCTGCTTCCGCTAACTTTTGAGGAAGTGAGTTCCAGAGATTCACGACCCTCTGAGGGAAGATATTTCTCCACATCTCTTGACTGAAATGAGTGGCCCCTTATTTTTAAATAGAGACCCTAGTTCTAGATTCTCTGCCAACAGGAAACATCCTCTCCACATCCACATGGTCAATACCCCTCAGGATCTTAAAGGTTTCGATCAAGTTGCTTCTTACTCTTCTAAACTCTAGTGGACTCAAAAGTAACATCTCCCAACCATTCCTCAGAATACAACCCGCCCATTCCTTATATTAGGCCCGTAAACTTTCTCCGAGCTGCTTCTAACGCATTTACATCTTTCCTTAAATAAGCAGACCAATACTGTACACAGTACTCCAGATGTGGTCTCACCAATGTCCTGTACAACTGAAGCATAACCTCCCTGCTTTTGTAATCAATTCCCCTCACAATAAGTGATAACATTCTATTAGCTTTCCTAATGACTTGCTGTACCTGGGTACCAGACCTTTGGTGATTCATGCACTAGACACCCAGATCCCTTTGCACCTCAGAGCTTAGCAATCTCTCATCGTTTAGATACTAAGCTTTTTTATTCTTCCTGCCAAAATGGACAATTTCACATTTTCCCACATAATGCTCCATTTGCCAGAGTTTTGCCCGCTCACTTAACTATCTATGTCCCTTGGTGGCCTGCTTATGTCCTCTTCACAATTTACTGTCCAACCTATCTTTGTGTTGTCAGCTTATTTAGCAACCATACCTTCAGTCCTTTCACCCAAATCATTTATATAAATTGTAAATAGTTGAGGCCTGTGGTAGTATGTATTGGGGGTCATGTGGGACTGGAAGCCCTAATGTCATTGGCTGACAGATCCCGGGTCCTGGTTGGCCGTTGACCTCTAGCTCCACCCTGAAGGCGGAGTATAAGAAGCCGGAGTCTTCCCCCACAGGCCAGTTTACTATCGAGCTGCGGGGGAACAGACACGCTTAATAAAGCCTCATCGACTTCACTCTATTCGTCTCACGGAGTCTTTGTGCGCTACAAGGCCCCAGCACAGATCCCTGTGGCGCTCGTCAGTCACAACCTGTCAATCAGAAATAGACCCATTTATGCCAACTCTGTTTCCTGTTAGCTAGCCATTCTTCACTCTACACCAAGAATTAATCTTGTACGTAATAATCCTTATCAAATGCCTTCTGCAAATAAAAGGACAGTGCATCCACTGGTTCCCCTTTACCCACAGCACATGTGACTTCTTCAAACAACTCCAATATATTGGTTAAATAGGATTATTTCCCTTTCACAAAACCATGTTGATTCTGCTTGACTGCCTTGAATTTTTCCAAGGGCCTGCTACAACATATTTTAGTTTTAGTCTCCACTACAAGAAGAAACATCCTCCAGGTACAAATCCTCTCAGGATCTTATAAGATCACCTCTCATTCGTCTAAACTCCAATGCGTATAGACATAACCTCTCAGTTTGTCATCATAATATAACTCTTCATCCCAGAAATGAGGCCAGAGATCCTTTCTGAACTTTAAATTGGATATATATTTTCAGTTGAAGGTATGAGCAATAAAATAATGATGTCCATCTGGTCAGGTCAGACCTCCAGATGCCTCATGGATGCCTTAGGCCTCCTTTATCAGGAGGTCCAGCTAACATGACCAGCACGATAGCACAGTGGTTAGCACTGTTGCTTCACAGCGGCAGGGTCCCAGGTTCGATTCCCGGCTTAGGTCACAGTCTGAGCGAACTCTGCACATTCTACCTGTGTCTGTGTGGGTTTCCTCCGGGTGCCCCTGTTTCCTCCCACAAGTCCCGAAAGACATGCTGTTAGGTAATTTGGATATTCTGAATTCTCCCTCTGTGTATCCAAACAGGCGCCGGAATGTGGCGACTCGGGGCTTTTCACAGTAACTTCATTGTAGTTTTAATGTAAGCCTACTTGTGACAATAAAGATTATTAGTATTATTATTACATGAGCCCCATCACCATCCCCAAAGATGCACAGAGCTCTCCCCATGCCATTTATTTCACTGCCGAGGCCGAAACCTGCATTTTATTATGATCCCAGACCAGACCCGAACAGTGGCTAGGATACTGAACCGAAACTCCAATATTTTTGTTTATTTGTAAGACAGTACGGAGAGAACGATTTGCTCCAGGAGTTATTGCAATAAGAAATAGGGCTTGGTTATTTTTAAAACAAAACTTTATTAAGACTACAATATTAAACTGTGCTAACTTCACAACCGAAAAGAACAGCTTTCAATTTACACCTTAAACAGTACCACTCAATGTCCCAGTAAACAACCAGAAAAGAAACATACAGCTCTCAATCTATCTTACTGTGGGAGAATTGTGGACTCAGCATCAGGCAGATCAGGGGCGAAATTCTCTGGAAAGGGCGCGATGTCCGCCGACTGGCGCCCAAAACGGCGCGAATCAGACGGGCATCGCGCCGCCCCAAAGGTGCGGAATGCTCCGCATCTTTGGGGGTCGAGCCCCAACATTGAGGTACTAGGCTGGCGCCGGATGAATTTCCGCCCCGCCAGCTGGCAGAAAAGGCCTTTGGTGCCCCGCCAGCTGGCGCGGAAATGACATCTCCGGGCGGCGCATGCGCGGGAGTGTCAGCGGCCGCTGACAGCATTCCCGCGCATGCGCAGTGGAGGGAGTCTCTTCTGCCTCCGCCATGGTGGAGACCGTGGCAGAGGCGGAAGGGAAAGAGTGCCCCATGGCACAGGCCCGCCCGCGGATCGGTGGGCCCCGATCGTGGGCCAGGCCAGCGTGGGGGCACCCCCTGGGGCCAGAGCGCCCCGCGACCCCCCCAGGATCCCGGAGCCCGCCCGCGCCGCCTTGTCCCGCCGGTAAGGTAGGTGATTTAATTTACGCCGGAGGGACAGGCATTTTAGCGGCGGGACTTTGGCCCATCCGGGCCGGAAAATCGAGCAGGGGGGCCCGCCAACCGGCGTGGCGCGATTCCTGCCCCCGCCGAATATCCGGTGCCGGAGACTTCGGCAAAAGTCGGGGGCGGGATTCATGCCAGCCCCCGGCGATTCTCCGACCCGGCGGGGGGTCGGAGAATTTCGCCCCAGAATTCAACTCCTCTCTCCAAGGGTCTTTCCAAAAACTGCTTCTCTACAGCTTTTCAAAATGTCTCTCTGCCATCATTGACTCCATCCAGCAATGACCTCATCTCCCCAAGCTGAGAAACAAATTGTCTCTGCATGCAAAGCACTAACTCCCTGTGGACTTTCCCAGTCAAACCACAGTCCATTAGCCCAGACTGAAAAACACATTCCTTTGTCAATTTCACCTTCTGATTGCTAAAAGCATCCAGGCCCTGCAAAACAGAACTCTTAAAAAAACATGGCCACCGCAGGCCAATGATTTTGTGTGAGAGAGAATGTTACAGGGTGAGGGCACAGATATGAGAAGGGATTAGTAGGATAGAGGTTTTTGAGCTTAGCAAGAGCAAGAGTAGAAAATTCCAACTTTAACAGAATTGATTAAGCAAATAAAATCATGAAAAGAAAGATTGGAGAACAGGAACATTTATTAAATGAAAAGTATTGAATTCAATAAATGTGTTCCTATTGTCAGGAACTGAGCTTAAACGGAATTATCCCACTCACAAATAGCGAAGATGAATTATTAATGAAATCTGCTTTAGATTGTATTCTAAGAATTTTAAATCAACTTGCAATTAAGTTCTGTTTAAACTGCGAGCTAAAGTCTACTGATCAAAACTTTCCCATTCCCCAGAATGAATTTGTGTGTTTATCAGAATTAACTGTTCCAGCATAGCTACAACACTGACAATGTGGAAAAAGTCGCCAGGTATGTCCAGTTCATAAAAAGCAAGACAAACCGAACAAGGCCAATTACCATCTCATAGAATTTACAGTGCAGAAGGAGGCCATTCAGCCCATCGAGTCTGCACCGGCTCTTGGAAAGAGCACCCTACCCAAGTCCACACCTCCACCCTATCCCCATAACCCAGTAACCCCACCCAACACTAAGGGCAATTTTGGACACTTAGGGCAATTTAGCATGGCCAATCCACCTAACCTGCACATCTTTGGACTGTGGGAGGAAACCGGAGCACCCGGAGAAAACCCACGCACACACGGGGAGGATGTGCAGACTCCGCGCAGACAGTGACCCAAGCCGGAATCGAACCTGGGACCCTGGAGCTGTGAAGCAATTGTGCTATCCACAATGCTACCGTGCTGCCCAATCATCAGCAAAGTGGTGGAAGGTGCTGTCGTCAATGCAATCAATCAGCAATTTCTTGGTAGTAGAAGGGCCTGGTATATACAGGGTTAATGTGGGATTCAGTGCAGTATTGCCCAGACAGTGATTTTAGAAATAGACATGACCTAGACATAGCATCAATGGGGGCTGGCCAGGGGCGAAATTCTCCCCCAACGGCGCGATGTCCGCCGACTGGCGCCAAAGACGGCGCCAATCAGATGGGCATCGCGCCGGCCCAAAGGTGCAGAATGCTCCGCATCTTTGGCGGCCTAGCCCCAACATTGAGGGGCTAGGCCGATGCCGGAGGGATTTCCGCCCCGCCAGCTGGCGGAAATGGCGTTTGTTGCCCCGCCAGCTGGCGCGGAAATGCGGCGCATGCGCGGGAGCGTCAGCGGCCGCTGTCAGTTTCCCGGCGCATGCGCGGGAGCGTCAGCGGCCGCTGTCAGTTTCCCGCGCATGTGCAGTGGAAAGAGCCTCTTCCACCTCCGCCATGGTGGAGGCCGTGGCGGAGGCGGAAGGGAAAGAGTGCCCCCACGGCACAGGCCCGCCCGCGGATCGGTGGGCCCCGATCGCGGGCCATGCCACCGTGGGGGCACCCCCCGGGGTCAGATCGCCCCGTGCCCCCCCCCCCCCCAGGACCCCGGAGCCCACCCACGCCGCCTGGTCCCGCCGGTAAATACCAGGTTTGATTTACGCCGGCGGGACAGGCAATTTCTGGGCGGGGCTTCGGCCCATCCGGGCCGGAGAATCCAGCGGGGGGTCCCGCCAACCGGCGCGGCCCGATTCCCGCCCCCGCCCAATCTCCGGGAGCGGAGACTTCGGCGGGGGCGGGGGCGGGATTCACAGCGGCCAACGGCCATTCTCCGACCGGCGGGGGGTCGGAGAATGACGCCCCAGAAACGTGTTAAGACCTGGATAGAGACAGCTCCATTCCGGTGCCCTTTATTGTATAGTTGTTAATAAAGACTTGCTGTTAACAAGACTTACAGAAGACAACAAAGGTTTCTTCACTGACATTCAGTTTGGGTTCCGCCAGCACCTCTTAGCTCCTGACCTCATTGCAGCCTTGGTCCAAATAATAATTATAATCTTTATTATTGTCACAAGTACATTAACACTGCAGTGAAGTTACTGTGAAAAGCCCCTAGTCGCCACAGTCCGGCGTCAGTTCAGGTACAATGAGGGAGAATTCAGAATGTCCAATTTACCTAACAAGCACACCTTTCGGGGCTTGTGGGCGGAAACCGGAGCATCCAGAGGAAACCCATGCAGACACGGGGAGAAAGTGCAGACTCCACACAGACAGTGACCCAAGCCGGAATCGAACCTGGGACCCTGGCGCTATGAAACAACAGTGCTAACCACTGTGCTACCTGAACTCCGGAGGTGAAGTGAGACGGAGTGCCCTTGACATCAAGGCTGCATTTGATTGAGTGTAATGTCAAGGAGTCCTAGCAAAATTGGAGTCAATGGGAACTGAAAGCTCTCCATTGGCTGGAGTCATGCCGATTATAAAGGAAGATGGTTGTGGTCGTTGGAGGTTAATCATCTCAGTCCCAGGACATCACTGCAGGAGTTCCTCAGGGTGGTGTCCTCAGCCCGACCATCTTCAGCTGCTTTATCAATAAACCTCCCTCCATTACAATCCAGAATTGGGGATGTTCACTGATGATTGCACAATGTTCAAAACCATTTGCGGCTCCTCAGATTCTGAACAATCTGAATCAATATGCAGCAGGATCTGGAAAACATTCAGGCTTGGGCTGATAAGTGGCAAGTTACATTCATGCCACACAAGTGCCAGGCATTGACCATCCCCGGAAGAGAGGATTTCACCATCTACCCTTGACAGTCAATGGCATTACCATCGCTGAATCCCCACCATCAAAATCATGGGCATTAGAATTGACCAGAAACTGAATTGGATGAGTTATATAAATACTGCGGCAGCAAGATCAGGTCAGACGTTTGCAAATCTGCAAGAGTAATTCACCTCCTGATTCCCCAAAACATAATCTAAAGCACAAGGCACAGGTAAGGGTTGTGACGAATACTTTTTGCTTGCCTGGATGAATGCAGTTCCAAGAACACAAGGAGCTCAACACCATCCAGGACAAAGCAGCCCACTTTATTGCATTCACTGCCTCCAAGACTGAAACACAGTACCACCTACAAAATGCAGCAACTCCACAAGGCTCTTCGAAATTAGGATACGACCCCACAATCACTATTACCTAGAAGAGGGGCAGCACTGTGGCGCAGTGGTTAGCATTGCTGCCTCACAGCGCCGAGGTCCCAGGTTTGATCCCGGGTCTGGGTCACTGTCCGTGTGGAGTTTGCACATTTTCCCCGAGTTTCGCCCCCACAACCCAAAGATGTGCAGGGTAGGTGGATTGGCCAAGCTAAATTGCCCCTTAATTGGAAAAAATGAATTTGGTACACTAAATTAAAAAAGAACATTACCTAGAAGGACAAGTGCAGTGGCTGCATGGGAACATCAGCACCTGGAAGTTCCCCTCCCAATGCTCACCATCCTGACTTGAAAATAGATCACTGTTCCTTTACTGTCATTGGATCAAAATCCTGGGACACCCTTCCTAACAGCACTGTGAGTGCACCTACACCACATGTATGTCGTGTTGGGTGTTCCGATACACAAACGAACCAACATAGTTGTAGATGGTACAACTCTGTTTTATTATTCTGTACAGTAATAACTATTAACTTCTGGCTGTGGTTCGTACTTCACCAGCTAACCTGTGGACCCAGCCCTAGCACTATCTTAGTGAGGCACTCAGGACATGGACTATGTCTGAGTGGCACGCTGTGAGCTCTGTGCTCTGAGCTATCTCCTGGTAGAATGAACGGAAACTGTGGTGTTCCCTGTTTTATAGTGCGTGTGCTCTCGCTGGTGATTGGCTGCGATGTTGTGTATGTGTTGGTTGGTCCAACTACCTGTCCATCAGTGTGTGTGTGTGATTGCACCATGATATGTTAATGTGGATATCATGACAATGTAGTGCAGCCTTTCAAGAAGGCAGCTCACCACCACCTTCTCAAGGGCAATTCGGGATGAGGCAGTGAAGCACCGATTGTGTGGAAGAATAAACATCAGGGGCGTCATTCTCTGACCCCCCAGTGGGTCGGAGAATGGCCGTTGGCCGCCGTGAATCCCGCCCCCGCCGGTTGCCGAAGTCTCCGGTACCGGATATTCGGCGGGGGCGGGAATCGGGCCGCGCCGGTTGGCGGGCCCCCCCCCGCTGGATTCTCCGGCCCGGATGAGCCGAAGTCCCGCCGATAAATTGCCTGTCCCGCCGGCGTAAATTAGAGTACCTATTTACCGGCCGGACAAGGCGGCGTGGGCGGGCCCGGGGGGTGCCCCCACGGTGGCCTGGCCCGCGATCGGGGCCCACCGATCCGCGGGCGGGCCTGTGCCGTGGGGGCACTCTTTCCTTCCGCCTCCGCAATGGTCTCCACCATGGAGGTAGAAGAGACTCTCCCCACTGCGCATGCGCGGGAAACTGTCAGCGGCCGCTGACGCTCCCGCGCATGCGCCGCCCCGACATGTCATTTCCGCGCCAGCTGGCGGGGCAACAAAGGCCGTTTCCGCCTGCTGGCGGGGCGGAAATCCCTCCGGCTCCGGCCTAGCCCTTCAATGTTGGGGCTCAGCCGCCAAAGATGCGGAGCATTCTGCACCTTTGGGGCGGCGCAATGCCCGTCTGATTGGCGCCCTTTTGGGCGCCAGTCGGCGGACATCGCGCCGTTTGGGGAGAATTCCACCCCAGAATATGAAGTAGGAGTGAATTCTTTCCCAACCAACATTGGGGGGGGGGGGCAGTGAGTGAATGAACTATGTAGCCCAGGGAAGTCTCTAAAGAAAATCAATCTCACACAGCCAATCGATGGATAAATTGATTTAATTACCCCTGGGTTAGGGAAGAAATTCTTTTCACTTTGCTCATTATCTAGGGACTTCTGCAGGCAATCCATATTTGTGGAAGTTGTGCAAAGTCAAGATTGTTGTGAATGATGATGCCACCACTAATCAGATTATCTTTAGACACTTACCACCAAAGCTAATGTATGAATTGTCATTCCAGTGAGGTGACAGGCAGACAATCTCCCAACGGAATCATCATCTTCAGGAGTCAAGGGTACCAAAGTTGTATACAATTGGAAAAAACACATTTAAATATTAGAAGTACAGTTAACAATATCATATCAGTCTGCAACACCTAATAAATCTAATGGTACTAACTTATTCTATCGGTCACTCAGCAAGTCAAATGCAAATCATTAAGCTGCTTTATTTCATAGGATGCAAATGCACATATCTAGAGTTTGCTCAGTCACATTTAGTTCAATCATTATAAGTTGCCTTTGGATAATAATACAAATTAATGAACATACCTTGTTTCACCACATTAGCAGGTTGCCTTAATTGACTTAAGCAAAATAGATGTTTGGTGGAACAGTATTTGAGTATTGCTGAAAAATAGAGACATTTTTGGCAAAGCTTTTCATCTTGGACTCATCAGGACATTTTGCAAGGATGTCAATGACAGAAGAAACAACACATTTAGACTGTACAAGAAGAGAGTGATAATTAGCAAGTGGACTCTGAGTAGAGGTGTTGCCACGGAAAATGGATCAACAGGCTCATAAATTGCATGACATTTACAATCTGTGGGAAAATAACATTAATGTTTACCATTTTAATCTTGTACCCATCTATTTTCTTGATGTATTTTTTTTAACTTGCATGAATGTTCCTCACTTTAAAAATCCGATATCTAAAAGTTGTTTTTCTTATCCTCAAATCCTAAATCTTTACTGTGAAAGAAATTGATTTTAATCTCTCCAACTTCCCCACCGACCCCCCACCACCACCACCCCAAATGGAAATGTCAAGGAGTAAAGATAGAAGTCTACAAATCATAGCTCAGGTCAGTGTGAGGTTTTGGGTGTCTAATGAATGAAATATATATATATTTTTCATAATATTTATTGTCACAAGTAGGCTTACATTAACACTGCAATGAAATTACTGTGAAAAGCCCCGAGTCGCTATATTCCGGCGCCTGTTCAGGTACACAGAGGGAGAATTCAGAATGTCCAATCCACCTAACAGCACAGCTTTTGGGACTTGTGGGAGGAAACCAGAGCACCCGGAGGAAACCCACACAGACAGAGGGAGAACGTGCAGGCTCCACACAGACAGTCACCCGAGCCGGGAATTGAACCTGGGACCCTAGCGCTGTTAAAACCATGGCAAACATAAAATGTAGATTTATCAGGATTAAAAGAATGGGGTTACAATTTTAAGGAGAGATCAGGCCTTTATCCATTGCAGAAGTGAAGGTTAAGAGGAGATTTGATGGACTTTTGTAAAATGTTGAAGGATTTTCATGGGGAGGAGATAAAAGGACAAATCCCTCTAATTGTGAAAAGGGATCATCAACATAGAATTGGCAAAGGGCGGCACGGCGGTGCAGTGGTTAGCACTGCTGCCTCACGGCATTGAGGACCCGGGTTCGATCCCGGTCCCGAGTCACTGTCCGTGTGGAGTTTGCACATTCTCCCAGTGTCTGCGTGGGTCTCATCCCCACAACAAGATGTGCAGGATAGGCGGATTGGCCACGCTAAATGACCCCTTAATTGGAAAAAAATAATTGGGTACTCTAAATTTTAAAAAGAAAACATAGAATTGACAGTATGAGAGAAGGATGAGAAGTGAGGCGAATTTTCTTCCTGCATCGGATTTTTGAAGCATTAGGCGGGGAGTAATTGAGACGTTATTATGTTATGGATATAGCTTTGAGATTTTGTGCATTTTCCTTTTCACCTCAGCTTTTAATAAACCTCCAGCTTCACAGACTGAATGTCATGCAGAGTGTATTTACTCCACCCTTAACCTAACAGGATTTGGTAACTATGGAATATTCAATGTGGTAGTTCATTCAAATTGCACAAGACCACCTTAATACCGTATGACATTATTAATTTGAATTACTTCCATTAAATGAAATGAAAATGTAATTAAAAGATGACTGACAAGCAAGCTATCTGAACAATTATGGATACAAAGACTTATGAATCATATCAGCAATGAAAATTAATTGCCAGGATGTTATTGACCGTCAATCTGGGGCTCTCCAACTCAGATAAACGTCAATCATGATGTGCTCTCAGTAGTTGTTTCAACAGAATCAGGCGTCAACCAAGATCTGACGAGAGCAATCTCCTCATTTTCTTTCATTTCTTCAATGTTTGCCATCAATACTAAACTATCCTGTGCAATGGTATCAAATTCTCCCTTTTTCTTCCATGTTGCAGTCAACTAATCAGCCAGATGAACCTGCTCCTCGGTCTCTGTCGGTTCTGTTCCAGTGCTGACATCTACTTCATGAGCAGAGGCACGGTGTGCTATGAAACTGCTGATTGCATTCACTCCCTTCTTCCTTTTATGGGTGTTCTACCAACAATAGCTGCCATGCCTACCCCAACAGTATGATTGAGATTGACGATTCATTTTCAAGTGTTTTGACCAGGTGAGGAAGGATGTGATGATTTCCCTGTTTTACCATTCCTCGTTTGTAGCAGAGGTTTGGGATTTTAGAAGGATGTTGTATTGCCAATGCGAATTTGTTTTTAAATTTAAAGCGCCCTGTTCTTTTATTTTTCAATTAAGGGGCAATTTAGAGTGGCCAATTCACCTACCCTGCACATATTTGGGGTGTGGGGGTGAGACCCACGCAGACACGGAGACAGTTTTTAAGAAATAAACCAGACAGGTATTCTTGATTTAAACACACAAGGGTATAGTCATAGTTCATAATATCCCTACAGTGCAGAAGGAGATCATTCAGCCCATCGAGTCTTCACCGACCCTTGGAAGGAGCACCCTACCTAGGCTCATGCCCCCACTCTATCATGTAACCCAGTAACCCCACCTAACATTCTGCACACTAAGGGGTAATTTAGCATGGCCAATCCACCTAAGGTGCACATTTTTGGACTGTGGGAGGAAACTGGAGCATCCGGAGGAAACCCACGCAGACACGGGGAGAAAGTGCAAACTCCGTACAGACAGTCACCCAAGGCCGGAATCGAACCTGGGACCCTGGCTCTGTGGCTGCAGTGCGAATCATTGTGCCACTGTGCTGCTCTAGGAGTTAGTTTTATTGTACTCAACTCCACGACGGTAAAAATATTAAAAATACAATAAATTTACATGTACATCCTACTACTGCAAACATGGGCAACCACGCAAACCGTAAGGAAAGAAAATACAATTCTACAAACTATCAGATGTTAGATTTGGCCAATTATGACACAGAAAAAAAGGTAAAGTCAATAAAGATTTATTGATTGTGTCGGAGGCATTGGTTCTTCAGCTGATGCTGTTGGTTTGAAGTTGTGGCTGGAATATCCCCTTTCCTCCTGAAATCACTAGTAGAAGATCCAATGGCTTTTTGGTTTCTCAGTTTGCTGCAGGGAAATAGATACTTCTCAACAAAACAGGGTGCGAGGGCAGCACGGTGGTGCAATGGTTAGCATTGCTGCCTCACAGCGCCGAGGTCCCAGGTTTGATCCCGGCTCTGGGTCACTGTCTCTATGGTGTTTTCACATTCTCCCCATGTCTGCGTGGGTTTCGCCCCCACAACCCAAAGATGTGCAGGGCATGTGCATTGGCCACTCTAAATTGCCCCTTAATTGGAAAAAATGAATTGGGCACTCTAAATTTCAAGAAAAAAAACAGGGTGCGGACTAAGATGAAACATTACAGAGAGAGACAGAGAACTGTTCCCTATGTCAGCCTGTGTGTTCTCTGCTTAGATCCCAATACCAACACGCACATAAAATGTATCACTTGACCTCTTGTGGAGGAAATGTATGAATAAACAGGTGGAATTCATATGCATTTAGGATATCATAATTTAGAATTGATAAAATGACTTCCGGGTGCGGCGATGACCAGCTAAGTCGCACGTTTCGGCAGCTCCCGGTGGAACGGACTTTTGGGCTCTTGATAGGAGCCCCATCGGCAATTTTAACGGCAAATAACACTGTGCGGTAATCCAGAAGGGAATCCCCCCTGGACACGGATGGAAAAAAGAGAGGAAAGTAGCCGGATTGCGGTGGCTCCTCAGGAGCAGCGGCCAGGAAGGCAGGCACAAAGCAAGATGGCATCGGAAGGAGGCAGTTTAATATGGGGCCCTGACCAACAAGAGTTCCTGCGGCGTTGCATAGATGAACTCAAAAAGGAGATGAAGAAGAAGCTGTTGGCCCCGATATTACAAGCGATTGAGGGGCTAAAGGAGGAGCAAAAGACCCAGGAACAGGAGCTTCGGGTCGTGAAGGCAAAGGCTGCTGAGAATGAGGTCGACATACAGGGCCTGGTGGTGAAAACGGAGATCCACGAGGCACAACACAAAAGATGTGGAAAGGCTGGAGGTGCTGGAGAATAATGCGAGGAGGAAGAACTTAAGGATTCTTGGTCTTCCCGAAGGTGTAGAAGGGGCGGACGTCGGGGCATATGTGAGCATGATGCTGCATTCGTTAATGGGGTCGGAGGCCCCAACGGGTCCGCTGGAGGTGGAGGGAGCCTATCGGGTTATGGCGCGAAGACCGAGGGCTGGAGAAATTCCTCGAGCAATAGTTGTGAGATTTCTCCGATACAAGGACAGAGAGATGGTCCTAAGATGGGCAAAGAAAACTCGGAACAGTAGGTGGGAGAATACGGTGATCCGCGTATATCAAGATTGGAGTGCGGAGGTGGCGAGAAGGAGGGCAAGCTTTAATCGGGCCAAGGCGGTGTTGCATAAAAGGAAGGTCAAATTCGGAATGCTGCAACCGGCAAGACTGTGGGTCACACATCTAGGGAAACACCACTACTTCGAAACGGCAGACGAGGCGTGGACATTTATTGTCGAGGAGAAGCTGGAGTGAGCGGGCCAGAAAAAGAACGTTTGGGACAAAAGTGGGGGGGGGGTGAATTTGTGGGATGAAGGGGGGAAAAGGGGGAAGAGAGGACTTCCCAAGTTGTTAAACCTGCGACCCTGTAACTTCTCTCTCTTCGCCATGTCGTGGGGGAGGGGGTGAGGGAGGATGAGGAGCTGAGGGCGCCAGCCATTGGGGGCGGGGCCAAAAGGGGAAGCGCGGGCTTTGTTCCCGCGCTATGGTAATCATGGCGGGAACAGGGAAGCAGGAAGGAGGGGGCCTCGCACAGTGTGAGCCGAGGTCACGGGGGGAAGCCGAGGTCGGACAGAGTTTGCTGACTTCTGGGAGCAACATGGGGGGGTGCAATTACGCTAGTTTGAGATCTAGCGGGGGGGGGGGGTCAACTGGGTTGCTGCCACTGGGGAGCAGGGGGAGCTGGTATGGGAGGGGGGGGTCGGGGCGGGGGGGCGCCGCCTGGGGGGGATACAGCTACGTGGGAACCGGGGGAGGAGCTGGATTGAAAAAGGAAATGGCTAGTCGTCAAGGGGGGGGGGGTAAAGAGCCCCCCAACCCGGTTGATCACGTGGAATGTGAGAGGGCTGAACGGGCCGATTAAGAGGGTACGGGTACTCGCACACCTAAAGAAACTTAAGGCAGATGTGGTTATGCTTCAGGAGACGCATCTGAAGCTGATAGACCAAGTTAGACTTCGCAAAGGATGGGTGGGGCAGGTGTTTCATTCGGGGCTAGATGCAAAAAACAGGGGGGTGGCCATACTAGTGGGGAAGCGGGTAATGTTTGAGGCAAAGACTATAGTGGCGGATAGTGGGGGCAGATATGTGATGGTGAGTGGCAAACTGCAAGGGGAGGCGGTGGTATTAATGAACGTGTATGCCCCGAACTGGGATGATGCCAATTTTATGAGGCGTATGTTAGGACGAATCCCGGACCTAGAGGTGGGGAAGTTGGTAATGGGTGGAGACTTTAATACGGTGCTGGACCCAGGGCTGGACAGATCGAGGTCCAGGACCGGAAGGAGGCCGGCTGCAGCTACGGTGCTTAAGGATTTTATGGTGCAGATGGGAGGAGTAGATCCCTGGAGATTTAGTAGACCTAGGAGTAAGGAGTTTTCGTTTTTCTCCTATGTACATAAAGTATTTTCACGAATAGATTTTTTTGTTTTGGGAAGGGCACTGATCCCAAAGGTGACGGGGACGGAGTACACGGCTATAGCCATCTCGGATCATGCTCCACACTGGGTGGACCTGGAGATAGGGGAAGAAAAACGACAGCTTCCACCCTGGAGAATGGACATGGGATTATTGGCAGATGAGGGGGTGTGTTTAAGGGTGAGGGGGTGTATTGAAAGGTACTTGGAACTTAATGATAATGGGGAGGTACAGGTGGGAGTGGTCTGGGAGGCACTGAAGGCAGTGGTTAGAGGGGAGCTGATATCTATTAGGGCACATAAAGGAAAGCAGGAGGGTAGGGAAAGGGAGCGGTTGTTGATAGAACTTCTGAGGGTGGACAGACAATATGCGGAGGCACCGGAGGAGGGACTGTGCAGGGAAAGGCAAAGGCTACATGTAGAATTTGACTTGTTGACTACGGGTAATGCAGAGGCACAATGGAGGAAGGCACAGGGTGTACAGTACGAATATGGGGAGAAGGCGAGCAAGTTGCTGGCCCACCAACTGAGGAAAAGGGGAGCAGCGAGGGAGATAGGGGGGGGTGAGAGATGAGGAGGGAGAGATGGAGCGGGGAGCGGAGAGAGTGAATGGAGTGTTCAAGGCATTTTATGAAAGATTATATGAAGCGCAGCCCCCGGATGGGAAGGAGAGAATGATGTGCTTTCTGGATCAGCTGGAATTTCCTACGGTGGAGGAGCAGGAGAGAGTGGGGCTGGGAGCACAGATTGAGATGGAGGAAGTAGTGAAAGGGATTGGAAGCATGCAGGCGGGGAAGGCCCCGGGACCAGACGGATTCCCAGTTGAATTCTATAAGAAATATTTGGACTTGCTGGCCCCGCTACTGATGAGAACCTTTAATGAGGCGAGGGAAAGGGGGCAGCTGCCCCCGACTATGTCAGAGGCAACGATATCGCTCCTCCTAAAGAAGGAAAAAGACCCGCTGCAATGCGGGTCATACAGGCCCATTTCCCTCCTGAATGTGGATGCTAAGATTCTGGCCAAGGTAATGGCAATGAGGATAGAGGATTGTGTCCCGGGGGTGGTCCATGAGGACCAAACTGGGTTTGTGAAGGGGAGACAGCTAAATACAAATATACGGAGGCTGCTAGGGGTAATGATGATGCCCCCACCAGAGGGGGAAGCGGAGATAGTGGTGGCGATGGATGCTGAGAAAGCATTTGATAGAGTGGAGTGGGATTATTTGTGGGAGGTGTTGAGTAGATTTGGCTTTGGGGACGGGTATATCAGGTGGGTAGAGTTGCTGTATAAGGCCCCGATGGCGAGCGTGGTCACGAATGGACGGGGGTCTGACTATTTTCGGCTCCATAGAGGGACGAGGTAGGGATGTCCTCTGTCCCCGTTATTGTTTGCCTTTGCGATTGAACCCCTGGCCATAGCACTGAGGGGTTCCAGGAAGTGGAGGGGAATACTTAGGGGGGGAGAAGAACACCGGGTATCTCTGTATGCGGACGATTTGTTGCTATATGTGGCAGACCCGGCGGAGGGGATGCCAGCAATAATGCGGATGCTTGGGGAGTTTGGGGATTTTTCAGGGTATAAACTGAACATGGGGAAAAGTGAGTTATTTGTGGTGCATCCGGGGGAGCAGAGCAGAGAGATAGAGGATTTACCGTTGAGGAAGGTAACAAGGGACTTCCGGTACCTGGGGATCCAGATAGCCAAGAATTGGGGTACATTACATAGGCTTAATTTAACACGGTTGGTGGAACAGATGGAGGAGGATTTCAAGAGATGGGACATGGTGTCCCTGTCATTGGCAGGTAGGGTGCAGGCGGTTAAAATGGTGGTCCTCCCGAGATTTATTTTTGTGTTCCAGTGCCTCCCGGTGGTGATCACGAAGGCTTTTTTCAAAAGAATTGAGAAGACCATTATGAGTTTTGTGTGGGCTGGGAAGACCCCGAGAGTGAGGCGGGGATTCTTGCAGCGTAGTAGGGACAGGGGGGGGCTGGCACTACCGAGCCTAAGTGAGTACTACTGGGCCGCCAATGTTTCAATGGTGTGTAAGTGGATGGGAGAAGGGGAGGGAGCGGCGTGGAAGAGATTGGAGAGGGCGTCCTTCAGGGGGACTAGACTGCAAGCAATGGTGACGGCGCCGTTGCCGTTCTCACCAAAGAAATACACCACAAGCCCGGTGATGGTGGCTACATTGAAAATTTGGGGGCAGTGGAGACGGCATAGGGGAGGGACGGGAGCTTCGGTGTGGTCCCCGATAAGAAAAAATCATAGGTTCGTTCCGGGGAGAATGGATGGGGGATTTGGAGCATGGCAAAGAGCTGGGGTAGTACAATTAAGAGATCTATTTGTAGATGGGTCGTTTGCGAGTCTGGGAGCGCTGACGGAGAAATATGGGTTACCCCAAGGGAATGCATTTCGGTATATGCAATTGAGGGCTTTTGCGAGACAACAGGTGAGGGAATTCCCGCAGCTCCCGACGCAGGAAGTGCAGGATAGAGTGATCTCAGAGACATGGGTGGGGGACGGTAAGGTGGCGGACATATACAGGGAGATGAGGGACGAGGGGGAGATCATGGTAGATGAGCTGAAAGGGAAATGGGAAGAAGAGCTGGGGGAGGAGATTGAGGAGGGGCTGTGGGCGGATGCCCTACGTAGGGTAAACTCATCGTCCTCGTGTGCCAGGCTAAGCCTGATACAATTTAAGGTACTACACAGGGCGCATATGACTGGAGCACGGCTTAGTAAATTTTTTGGGGTAGAGGATAGGTGTGCGAGATGCTCGAGAGGCCCAGCGAATCACACCCACATGTTCTGGTCATGCCCGGCACTACAGGGGTTCTGGGTGGGGGTGGCAAAGGTGCTTTCGAAGGTGGTGGGGGTCCGGGTCGAACCAAGCTGGGGGTTGGCTATATTTGGGGTTGCAGAAGAGCCAGGAGTGCAGGAGGCGAGAGAGGCTGATGTGTTGGCCTTTGCATCCCTTGTAGCCCGGCGCAGGATATTGTTAATGTGGAAGGAAGCCAAACCCCCGGGTGTGGAGACCTGGATAAACGATATGGCAGGGTTCATAAAGTGAGAACGGATTAAGTTTGTGTTAAGGGGTTCGGCTCAGGGGTTCACCAGGCGGTGGCAACCGTTCGTCGACTACCTCACAGAAAGATAGAGGGAATGGAAAAGAAGTAGATAACAGCAGCAACCCTGGGGGAGGGGGGGGGGGGGGCGGGGGATCGGACGGACTCTCAGGGATGTTATTGTATATGTATAGGTATTTGGTATATGTTATTGTATATTGGATTGTTGGATTTTATTTTTGGAGAGTATTTATTTTGGACAAGGCAGTTGCCATTTAATTTTGTTTTTTGTTTTTGTTTATATATTACTTATTTATTTGTTTAAAACTGGCCACGGTTATTTATATTGCTTTATTGTTGTGTAAAAGAAACACTACGTATTGTTATGTTCGGCCAAAAAACTTGAATAAAATATATATTTTTTAAAAAAGAATTGATAAAATGGACGCATCATCAAGTCTAGCCATGTAGCGCCAAGAAAGAGCCCGCTATTCAACAGCACTTTTCTGGGTTTTTTGGCCTCAGTGGAAAACGAACCGTCAAGGCTGCACTTACATCATTTCCTGCATTGATGAGCTCAGCTCAGGGATCGGGTTGCCATTTTTAAATGCTACCCCAATCTTTCAACCCCCATCAGACACCTCACCATGGTCTCCGGACCTCCCTCCCTCACTGCACCAACAACTTTTACAGGCTACTTGTGCCCCCTCCACACTCACTCTGCCAGGCAAGGCACCACCGGGCCCGATGCCTGGCACAGGCAACCTCGCGCCCCGGCACCTTGGCCCTGCCATCGCCACCCGGCCACAATGATAGTGCCAGGGAGCACTGCCAGGTTGCTTGGGTGGCATAAAGTGCCAAGCTGGTAATGCCAAAGTGCCCGGGTATCAGCGTGAGTGGGGGTGCCCGACCACCCAGGGGTCTCTAATGAACTAGGACACACACCCCCAAGTGCCGTTATGCCTGGTCCATACTTGTGTAAATCAGTGCTAAACGGTGCCCTGGCAAGTTCTCCTTTAGTTCTCAGGCCCCAGGAGAATACTGCGCAGAAATAGTTAAATCAGCCTCATGGCGCACTTAAATATGTTAATTTGGATCTCGCCCAACAAGGGTGAGATACAGATCATGATGTCTCAAGCGATTCCCTAAAATCTCACGAGATGCTTCAAGTGTTGCGCATCTTGTGAGAGGCCTCTCGCGAGATTAAACGGCCTCGTCGCCTCACCAAGTCGGTCATGACGAGGCCATTAAATTGCGTCCATTGACTCTCTTCACCAATTCAAAAGGCATTCTTACATCAGCAAATTAGTAAAACAGACTAAAAATCTATTCTTCTATAAAAAGTTTAAAGTCACATCTATAAAATTTGAAATAGAAATAGAAACAATTGGAGATAAAAGGGAACACTATTAAAGGCATATTTTAGAGGGATCAAAGATCTGGTGCAGTGTGAACAATGAACCATTTCAACATTTAAATCATAGGATGGCATGGTAGCACACTGATTAGCACTGCTGCCTCACCGGCGGTCAATTTTGGCCTTGGGTCACTGTCTGTCTGGAGTTTGCACGCTCTCCCCTGTCTGCGTGGGTTTCCTTCGGGTGCTCCGGTTCCCTTCCACAGTCCAAAGATGTGCAGCTTAGGTGGATTGGCCATGCTAAATTGCCCCTTAGTGTCCAGAGGTTAGGTGCGTGCAGGGGAGTGGGTCTTTTCTGAGGGTTTATGCAGACTCGATGGGATGAATGGCTTTTTTATGAACTGTAGGGATTTTATGATCTATGATCAAAATAATGAGAATACATCAAAGAGGAAGAGTTAATCAACCCATTGCTGCTAAAGAATAACGTAATCAGGTTTAGAAAGGGATAACTGTCCCAGTTTCTTTTTGGAGCATCAGAAATATTGTAGAAGGATACTTAGAGAACCCCCTCAATATTTCTCCAGTTGCTGGGGGTTGGACATCGTAAAGCAGACAGTTTGTGCAATCTAAAAGCCCTACAACTGGTTCACTCGGGAATTCGGGTAAAGCATTAATTTGAATATTGATGGGTAATCTTCATTCATATTAGCTGTGAAATTGTATTTTTAAAGTATTATTGAATTCAGCATTAGAACTCAGAATGTTTTTATCTTTTATAGTCATTAATATTGTGATCTACTTATCCACTTTAAGGTGTATTGTGTGTTCAGTAGTTCTGTAAAAGCTTGTAAACAAGTTCATAGAGTAATAACGTCTCTTGTAATCTTCTGCACCCAGTATAAGAACCCACCTCTCTTGTATTTGCTGAAAGTGGGAAGATACAATGTTTGAACAGAGACCCCGGACCCTTATAATATCCGAGTAGTGTTAACTTGGCCGACAAACTATTTAACAGGCTATCTGGGGAAAGGTAATGGATAGGATTTCCGGCTATTCATGTCAGCAGGTAATTCCGGTCCCACGCTGGCGCACAGGGGGCGAAATTCTCCCCCAACGGCGGGATGTCCGCCGACTGGCGCCAAAGACGGCGCCAATCAGACGGGCATCGCGCCGGCCCAAAGGTGCGGAATGCTCTGCATCTTTGGCGGCCTAGCCCCAACATTGAGGGGCTAGGCCGACGCCGGAGGGATTTCCGCCCTGCCAGCTGGCGGAAATGGCGTTTGTTGCCCCGCCAGCTGGCGCGAAAATGCCGGTAAATACCAGGTTTGATTTACGCCGGCGGGACAGGCAATTTCTGGGCGGGACTTCGGCCCATTCGGGCCGGAGAATTGAACGGGGGGGTCCCGCCAACCGGCGCGGCCCGATTCCCGCCCCCGCCCAATCTCCGGTACCGGAGACTTCGGCGGGGGCGGGGGCGGGATTCACGGCGGCCAACGGCCATTCTCCGACCCGGCGGGGGGTCGGAGAATGACGCCCCTGGTTCCTGGCAGCGAGGGGTGTTGTCAACGGGAAATCCCATTGAGAATGGTGGGACCAGTAGATCCTGTTGGGGGACTGCCACCCCGTCGAAAAACATGCAGCGGGGTGGACGGTAAAACCCGCCCACTATCTCTTATCAGTTGCTTTCCTTGGGGGAGACATGGTTCACTTTCTCAGACCCAAAATAACTGTGTGTGAAGTTGCTGCCTTGAACTCAGGTGAGGGCTAGAATTATAATCCAATTCACTCTCACAATGTTGGGTCCATATTCCAAAGAATATAGAGACGTAGACCATGGGCTGGATTCTCCAGAAATGGAGCTATGACCCCACGCCAGCATTTCACTCCCCAGTTTCGTGCAGAAAATAAAGAGCGATTCACTTACCTGCAGGGGGTAGCAAGGACCCGGGTAGTTTCACGCAGCTTTGGCTGCAGATACGGGCCCCGCACTTCCGGTTCCGAGTCCGTGCATGCGCACGGTGGTAGCCTTCGGCTGCCGCGTCGAGTGCATGGCGGACTCGGACCGCGGACAATCATGAAGAAACAAGGTCCCCCCTGATCGGCCCCGCACCGCTGCATTGGGCTGGCCTGATCGCTGCCCCGGCCGCCCATAAGGCCCCCCACAGGTGCTGAATCCCACCGCCTCCCACCAGGGCGGCCACGGACTGAGTCCACAGTAGACGCACAAGAGTCCCAACCGGCCATAGGTGGTTAAAAACACACTGTCGGGAACTCGGCCGGTCGGGATCGGAGTATCACTCCGGGGCCTGGAGCGGCGCCGGTCGCGATCCGGTAGGGAACGTCGATTCTCCGCAGCCGCGCCAAATGCAAATTCTGCGCGGGGCTGTGGAGAATCCAGCCCCATGTCTCACTTGACTTCCCCTTAGCCAGTGTTTCGTAGCCGAGGTGATTAATTTTTTAATGCCCCAGCCACTCACCCCTGAATGGACAATGCTCCATCTTTATGTTTTAGGAAGGGGTACCCTGGGCGCCATTGTCTCTGTTGGGGTCTCTGTAGAATTTGCATCTCCATGGAATGGAATGTGACTTCACAGGTGATGAAATTACAAATTCTTATTTCACATAGAAATTCTTCGCAACAATAGTGATTGGCGGAGTAAAGCCCATTTCCTTTCATTCTCCCATGCAATGTGATCGCATTTGCAAACTAATACCATAGATGATGCAATATTCCAGATATGTTTTTATTTAATTCAAATTCCAACATCTACGGTGATGGGATTTGAACCCGGGTCCCCAGAGCAGTACCCTGGTTCTCTGGAGTACTAGTCCATTGACAATATCACTACGCCACTGCCTCCCTTAAAATCCTAACCCATGTATCGTAGAGAGAGACCTCAGAGAGATGGATAATGAAAGGCTGTGCTGTCAAAAGCAGTGTGCTGAGTGGGTTACATATAAACAGATATGTGCATCTATGGCACTGTATTTCTCCACAAGAGCCAGCCTGTCTACTCCCATTCTTGTGCATGGTCCACAAACACTAACATATTCCTTTCCAGACAACTATATCATTTCCAATTAAAACTGTATCTAGATTTTGCCGCTACAATTGAATACAATGCAGAGAATGATGCCTATTCCTCCATATCCCCCGTGTAATGTTTCCCAGCCTCCCTTTAATACTTTGTGGTTATCTTAAACTTGTAACCTCTTGTTGCCATCCTCCAGGCCAATGGAGCCTGAATTTGTCATTGGCTGAAAACAGGAGAGATATGGAGGGGCACAGGGAATTTGAAACTATAAAGGGATGTGCCTTTGTACTGTTTTCCCCCCGTGCATAATGTACAGTGGAACCTGACTATGACAAAATAACATTTTTCTCCAGAGTTCATTGCATTAAAGCTTAACCGGTGATGATGATAATGCAATCTCTGCCAGGACCAGAGAGAGGAAATGTGTAACAAAGCACGTCCTGTATAAGATTTGGATGTTTTAAACAGCACTGATGTATTCAAGATTTCAAATTCAATGTTGTTTTCTTTCGATATTTTAAAGCAAGAATCAAAGTAGATTAGAAACCTTGACAGTAAGTTTTTGTTGGAGGAGGGGATAAAAATAAAATGCTGCAGGAGATTTTTTGCTGTCCTTGAACTCAACGGTTAATAAGGTATTCAGACAATAGAAGCAATTCCACTTATTTAGTAACACAGCAACTCAACCGTAGCATATAAAAGCCTGCATCGCCAGCATTTATTTCAGACTCGCAGGCTTCGCAACACTGTGATGGGAATTACAAGTAATTGTTGAAAGATAGCCACAAAATAAACAAGACTCTTTAAAATGCAAAAGGGGAGAGTGTGGATTCCTGTGATCTTGGAATGAGAAAAAACTGAGGAGACCAAATATGAGCTCTGTTTCAATGCCACTGGAAGGTCTATTTAACTATTTCCTTCATTTATGAGTTAATAATTTTAAAATATGTATCCACTTCCTGCCACCATGTGCATTTCCACCGATTGTCAGCTGCATCTATCAGTGTTCTCCTGACCAAAGCATTGTCAAAAAAAGGGGTCTATTGTTTAGGGAACACGTGAGAAAGGCATTATTGAGTAACTTGTTACAGAAACTTGCTGAATTCTTTTTAAGCAGTAGTTAGGATTTCTAATTGGGTTCTTTAAACAAATCAACTCAAGTGACTGGATTTTGGGGGGTAACAGGTTTTGTGAGTCAGTCCACTTTCTGGTTCACAAACTACACTCCCAGCTCATAGGTGACTTTGTCTGCGATTTTTGTCCTTTCTTACAGGGCTCCCAGTGCAGTTTTCAAGCTGTAAGCCAGTACGGGAGGAGTGTAGATGCAGAGATGAGTCCCACCTTGGTTCACGCCAATAGCAGCATGGCCCCAAAGATTATTTAAATAATCCATAAACCTCACTTCGCACCCCCATCCATCTTCCCCCGTCCACCCTGCACCATCCCATGCTTCCTCTAAGCATCCCCATATCCATTCGTTCAGCATCCACTATTTACAGGCCTCAGGTTCCACAGAAAATGAATGGGGAAAAAATTACATTACTTGGGAGAAAGAAATGAACCGCCCACCATCTTATTAAAGCATCCATCAAAAGATCTATCATCGATAGGGAGAAAAAATGTATTCAGCCAAGTGAAAAGAAAACCTTGTACAACTTGTAATCCCTATGTCAACCGATGTCAACAAACCAAGGACACCAAAGGCATGGTCCTTTATTACAGCCTTTATTACAGCCTCTTAAAACTGCCAGTCATTCCCAGATGAATGGAATGCATGCTGTCCTGAAACCCATGAGCACTTAAAACTCAGCCAAGCATTCATAATGACCACAGCTATCCAAATAATGGAGCACTATCTGAGATGGAAATAATAAAAGGTAGTCAGTTTAGTTTTAAAGCAGAATGCCTGTCAATCAATGGATGGGAGCATGTGGTTAGAGTTCATTATGCATCAAAGTGGGTGCGTGTATCAGCCAGAACTTTCATTCTATTTAATCCACAGTACAAAAGACGACAGCACAGGACATTGGAATGTTTCTCATTGCATTATGACATTTTCTCCATTGGAAAAGTACTTTAATGAGAGTCAATTTACTTTTGCAGGACAGAACCCTATGATGAAATATTGCACCAAAAGCACATACACATGACAATATAGTTACATTTGAAGGTGTGAAAATATTTGCCACTTATCTTTCAGAATGCTTCCATCTCCTCAACAAGCTTTCCAGTTTCTTCATGCACTCTTCCATCTTGTGTGCGTTTGGGCTTCTAAATCCACATACCACCACACAGTATCGATGTGCAGGAAAAAAATTCAATTTTCATCCCCCAATTAAGATCAAGAATTGACCCCAGCAGGGGCCTGCTTGTGTTTTGCACAAGAGGTATTCCCAACCTACATAAAGGCTAGAGGGAACGGGCAAGGACTTAATAATGCTGAGGAAAATCAAATTTCCACCAAAAAACAATCAAAGTTTACCTATTTGCATACCAAAATATATCTTTGCCCCCAGACAAATATTCAGCACAATGTTTCACACACACATACAGAATCTCAACCCCTTGGGCTGTAACTTCCTGGCTCACCAGCATTGGATTGCTGAGTACTCCAATGATGCACTGGGGAATCCCTCGCAGAAGTTTGCAGGTTAGAGTTTTACCTAGCAATTGTCCAGGAGGGCACTGGAAAAGTGCGCTGAGCTGGGAACAAGCTGACAATGCCATCGAAACTGCTAGCTTGGGATGATTCTGTCAGCTTTGCACTCAGAGTTACTCTGAGAGTTAGAAGGAAAAAGAACACTTCTAACTTCAGAGTATTTTAAACTCGCCTCCATATAGCGCATTCCCCCTGCACCCCTGCACCCCACCCCAACTAAACACGCCACCCCATGGTATTTTCCACCCCCCCCCCATCATGGGATTCCCACCCCCACCCTGACCTGACCCCATGCCAGCTTAACTACCCGCCAACCCGAACAACCCCCCGTCCCAACCCATCCCCAAGCCCTTATGTATGACTACCCCCTCCCCATGTCCCCGTCATGTCTAGATCATTCCCTCCCCCACCCCACCCCCCACCATGTCTGGATCTCAGCCCCCTCCCCCAAATCCGGATCTCACCCCGCCACGTCCAGATGATGCCCCCCCCATGTCTGGATCCCCCGCCGATGTCCCAACCACCACCTCTATGTCCCATTTACTTACCTCAGATACTTTCCTTCTCCCTTTCAGTGGGACCTTTAAACATTCTGCTTTATGGCAGCTAGTGCCGCAAAACCATTGGCGGCGATTCCTCCTTCCCGCCATTCCTTTTGCTGCAGCAGGGGACGTGCTTCGATTCGGCAATCTCACCCGGCCCAAGTTAGAAAGGTTTAGTGAGGCATGCGCTTTACAATTGAAGTGCAGATAAGTCGATACAGAGTGGCAATCTGCTGCGGATTACCACTCTGGAAGTTACAGGTCCGTCTACTTTGGTTTTTCTGACGCTAAGAATAGCCATCCAACTGGTACTCTCTTTCCCCACAGCATTGCAATTTCTTCACACTTCAAACATTTACCCAACTTCCTTTTGAAAGTTATTATTGAATCTGTTTGTACTGTACTTCAGGCAGTGCCTTATTGATTATAACAACTCGCTGTGTATTTCTTTTCCTTACATCCAGGATGGTTGCAGTGAGTGAGTGTGATGATGGTGCACATCCGTCAATATCAGCCGGACAATTTAAAGAATCATGCAAGGACCAGAGCTTCAGCGTAGTAGTTGTCTTTAATTCAGATCGAGCCACAAGCTGCAGCGATGTAGCAAGGCAACACCCCAATTTGAGGCAAAATGTTCCTTTTTTTAAACTGTGACATTCACTGAATCCTCTTTAGTGAAATCGGAAGCTGAGTACTCGCCTAGTATCACAGTCAAGTTCTTGCACCAAAAGAAGATCTTCTTGATTTCTAATCAACTTCGACCCTTCCTTTTGTAATCATTCAACTACTTACGTTTTTATAAAATACTTTTGAGGTCTTTTACGTGATCTGCTAATGGATTCTTATTTATTCTCTTTAACCCTATTATTTCTCCCGAATGCTTTTTTTATTCAGGGTCCTTCTCTACTGAATTATGAACTCGATATTTATCATCAGTCCTCTTTTCCTGTGTCATTTTATTCCCTATAGTTTTACTCATACATGGAGCTCAAGCATTGGAAGCTGTCCTTTTCCTCCTGAGAATATTTCTTTTCTGTCTCTAGTCCAATAAACTTGCATTCGGATTCGCAGTTTCAGAGTGCCAAGTACAGGCTGTGATGGCATCCATCCATCTCAGGAGGCAATGGACTGCGCCCAGGGTGTGTGTCACTTCTGTGATGCACATTGTTGACTGGCTGTAGAGGCTGAGTGGCCAACCCTTTCCGTAGTTGGCACTGAAGGATACCCTCTGGCCGCAGATCAAGTAATGGTTTTACCCTCCGGCAGGCTCTCTGTTCTGCCATCTGGTCATTTCTTTTGTGCATGCTTTTTCCACACCCTTTCTGAATGCTTGTCCCCAGACACTCCGATCAGCAGCGAAGACATCCCAAGCTACAATTCTGATACCAGGTCGCGTGCAGGTATCGTTGTATCACAGACGTGGGCGACCTGTTGCTCCCGTGCTGATAGCAAGCTTGTCACGGGGCATTGCTACTGCTGGACTCTAAACAACTGAAGCCATGCAGCCTACCAGAATGAATTAGCTTAATGCCGTGTACTCAGTGATTACCTTCGCTACCTGTTGGTGCATCGGCTGGGGTCATTTGCAGTTGAATAGGAAAGAAAGTCTACCTTTCCAGGCCCAACTAAAATGAGTCAGACTCGTCTTTGAGTCAACACCAATCATTTTCAGGTTTTTCAGTGTGTGGGGTCCCACAAAGTATAATAACATACATACTGTCCGACAATCCCAGAAAGTACAGACTCATGTCAAATGGCTTGTCCCCAACCCAGTACTAACATATGAAGAACTGTGGCTGCCATGTGAAAAAGAAGTGTAATAATTGGGCAGCTCCAGGGTCACTGTCTGTGCGGAGTCTGCACATCCTCCCCGTGTGTGCGTGGGTTTCCTCCGGGTGCTCCGGTTTCCTCCCACAGTCCAAAGACGTGCGGGTTAGGTGGATTGGCCATGATAAATTGCCCTTAGTGTCCAAAATTGCCCTTGGTGTTGGGTGGGGTTATGGGGATGGGGTGGTGGTGTTGACCTTGGGTGGGGTGCTCTTTCCAGGGGCTGGTGCAGACTCGATGGGCTGAATGGCCTCCTTCTGCACTGTAAATTCTATGTAAATGGATTCTATATATGTAAAATAACCATGGGTGAATTTTACAACCCCTGACAGCATATTTGAAGCTGGGGGAGCATGCAAGTTAAATTGGGTGGCCAGCCCACTGCCTTTCTGTCCATCTATATAAGGGCAGCCCGTCCACCCTCCCACGTTTAGCGTATATAAGGCTTCATTCCATTTCTGCCATAATAAGAAGTGCAGTTCGCAGAATAATAGTGCAAAAGAAGCCCTTCGGCCCATCGAGTCGGCACTGACGCATGAAAAACACATGACCTGTCTACCTAATCCATTTGGCAGCACTTGGCCTATAGCCTTGAATGTTATGATGTGCCAAGTGCTCATCCAGGTACTTTGTAAAGGATGTGAGGCAACCCTCCACTACCACCCTCAGGCAGTGCATTCCAGACCGTCACCACCCTCTGGGCAAAAAGGGTTTCTCTCAAATCTCCCTTAAACCTCCTGTCCCTCACCTTGAACTTGGTGTCCCTTGTGGAAGGCCAGCCCGATAGGTTTAAATCCATGGGGGTATGTTTGAGAAGCTGGGAGTTGGGGAATGGGGGGGTGTCAAGGCACAAAGCGGGGTTACCGGCCCACCTTTTACATCAAGTTGGGAAAGGAGTGGGTTGGCCACTTTTCTTGCACCATCCCCCATTCACTGTATAATGGCAGCAGAGATGGAAAGTGCCCCTTAAGAGGCCTTTGATTGGCCAAAGGGCCTCAGTAGGCCTATGGACGGGTAGGCTGGCTGTCATCCCAGCCCACCATATTAAGGGGGATAGCCTAAGGGTGGGTGGGAAGGAGATGCGCTCACCGTCTGTTTTATTGTATACGCCGATGGGCGGGGGTGGGAGAGTGTAACATTCTCTCCCGCCATTTTTGTACATGGCTCCCTCAACTCTTCCAGTGCAGGCAACTTGCATTCATGTCCCACCTCTATTGTAGGAAAATATTCCAATGTGTTTCGCAGCAAAATAATAAGACAAAAATTGACACTGATCCAAAGAGGGAGGCATCAGGAGTAGTGACCAAATGCATGGCCAAAGAGCTAGGTTTTAAAGTTCACCCTAAAATCAGAGAGGGAGAGCTCAAGAGGCAGAGGATGTTTGTTTGTCTCTATGAATATAAGGGAGTGCATTCCAAAATCTTGGGACTAGATGACTGAAGGCACGATGGCCAATGGTGTGGCAAAGAAAAATGTGGATGCACAACTGTCGGTGGAACAAGGCGATCTTGATGAGTTGCAGGATGGAGAAGATGACAGAGGTGAGAGACCATTAAGGTGTCTGAACACGAGAAGAAATTAAAAATTGTCCTGTTGCTGAATGAGGAGTCAATGTTTTGTCAACAAGGAAATCTAAAAACGTCTTCATGGTGGAAGCATGTACTAAAATGAGTAGAAACCATATTTGGAGGAAAAAAAACAAATGAGCCAGGCAGTAACAACTGCATTTTTAACCGATGACTTTTGTTTTTATGATCGGTGTCGACCTTAGCAGAGGTTTTTCACTCGATACGTGAAATTTATTTCTGACACGGAAACTTTGAGATCTTGAAAACAATAGTTCTTCTGTGGGAGACACTAATGCATTTCAGATCCATTATCACTAATGTGGTGATGTGGAGATGCTTCTGGATCTGTAAAGACTTAATTACCTGCAAATGCTCGCATTCAAAGCATTGTCTTGCATCTTTGACTTTGTCATAATGTTTCTGGAACATATCTCTTTATTCACCTGAGGAAGGAGCAGTGCTCTGAAAGCCATTCTTTGAAACAAACCTGTTGGACTTTAACCTGATGTTGTAAGGCTTCTTACTGCATTAATGTGGTGATCTTTGTGAGGTTGACTTCAGGATGGAAAGTGTAGTGTTCACAAAGACACTTGAAGCTATGTTCATCAACAAAGTTTAATTTATTTACACTACTTAAATTAAAGTTCAACACTTATTCCTATTGTAAACAAATAGATTATATTAAACTACACTCACTAACTCTACCTCTATACTAATTAGAGGCAGCATGGTAGCACAGTGGTTAGCACAGTTGCTTCACAGCTCCAGGATCCCAGGTTCGATTCCCGGCTTGGGTCACTGTCTGTGCGGAGTCTGCACATTCTCTTCGTGTGTGCGTGGGTTTCCTCCGGGTTCTCCGATTTCCTCCCACAGTCCAAAGATGTGCAGGTTAGGTGGATTGGCCATGATAAATTGCCCTTAGTGTCCAAAAAGGTTAGGGTGGGGTTACTGGGTTACGGGGATAGGGTGGAGACGTGGGCTTAAGAAGGGTGCTCTTTCCAAGGGCTGGTGCAGACTCGATGAGCCGAATGGCCTCCTTCTGAACAGAATTCTATGATTCTATGGTAACTATAAATATATTCTATCCTCTCTAGCTTTACTATGCACTTCATTCAAGTCTCCTCTCCTCTATTCCACTCGCTCCCAGAAGCCTAAGAGTCAGTGCCTTTTATAGTACTTCCCTAGCTCCATCTAATGGCTAATTGTGACATGACATTAACTCTTCACATGCTGCACATTTCTCTAAATGTTAGGCAAACACAAAAGGAAATTGTTTCCCAAATATTTCTCACAATACCTTGAAAGGGATTAGCTTGTTCAACTCCAACTCTGAACATGGCAAAATTATTATATCAAGACAGTTGCAAGGAAATGTCCCCCTTTACATATTACTGAAAACTCATAACAAATTATCGTTTCAGAGCAGAAATAATGCTCTCATTTTGTTTAACTGTCATTAAGTGAGATTAGACAGCAGGCTGACAACAGCTATTGTGCTAAGCATGAGAAACTTGAATAATGGGTGAAAGATGTCTTTGCCTTGTTTGATGTTATACAGTAACGTATTATGCCTGAGTGATAAATCCTTTATGTTGGAAGGGAGCCAGCAGAGATTTAACATGTTGGAAGCCTCTGTTTTGACCGGTGTTATGATTTGTTTGTTATCCGTTTACCTACAGTCAGAGCTGTATTCCAATACAGCTTGACGCTAAATATTCAGCATAACACAACTGAAGCTCTGGACCTTGAAGGTGGGTCTTAAATACCAACAGCACCGAGAGCCACCCTTTGCATCCTTTGAGGGTTTCTTTGTAAAGCACAGTGTCTGGATTTTCTTATCAACTGGCCATTCCCACTGTTGACCCTCAAGCAATTGTCCGCGAGTTGCCCTGTGTCATTGCGCACAACAAAAATACAAAAGAGATTGTTGCTACTCCTTCAAGCAGTGGCAGATTCACAGTTAGTGGGGCCCTGTACCCAACTTCATTTTTGCCTCTTTGCGCTCCCCCCCCCCCCCCCCAACGCCAATCAGATGCAGAGATGGTGTTGAGACCACTCCAGGTGCCTGTCATTCCCGTCATGTACGGGACTCGGCCCCCAAAATAATCCATTTACATTTGGCGCTTCCCTTTTTAACTTGGCAAATGCAGCTTCAGTTTGAGCACCCAGTTTGAATGGTTCATTCTGTCATCTATGACAACCAGAAGTGGTCCCATTTTAAAGGCCCAGTCTGATTTCAAGGCTGGTCAGTAAACAGAGGTCACTTGCTCTTCCCACTGGGAAACCAAATGAATCCCAGGATTATCCCTATGGAATATCAGACCGGTTGTTCATGACAAAATCTCGTGTGTTGATCTGATGTGAGGATTATCAGTAGTGAGCTCTCCTGTGTCCGGGAGGACAGAGCCCCATACACACAAGTGGAGGTGGAGAGAATTTCAGCCACTGCCGCTCTGAAATTACTGATAATCCTCACATCAGATCAAAACACGAGATGGCGGACAGTAATGCTGTGATGAGTCAGCACCTCTGCTCGATAGGTAAGTACCATCAAAACATTGAGAAGAGTGAATGCCAGAATTCTACCAATGTAACAGTAAATCATGGGCATCCCCCAGTAGTCTAATGGTGATCATTGTTACAGACTCGAGTCAGTGCAATGCTACTTCCAACATGATGTGAGGACACAGAACGTTGAGAAGACAAGCTGTTTTAGAATGACTTTGCTTATTTCCCACTGCCGCTCAGTCCCTGATCAGAGACTCTACAGGTGCTTGTTATCAGAATTCAGAGCTCAGATTGGCTGTGATCAAATACTAAAAAAACAAATCACACACTCCTTTGGCTAATATTTGACAAGCAACAAGCAACAGAACTCACAAATGGGCAGGTAATGGATGAGTGTTAGGGTGGCACAGATTCTCAGAATGGCACTACTTACAAAGAACAATACAGCATAGGAACAGGCCCTTCGGCCCTCCAAGCCTGTGCCTGTCATGATGCCAGCATGTACAAAAACACCTCACAAATATCTTACACTGCCAGTCCAGTCTCACAGAAGGTTCACAGGATGTTTCCAGTCAGACTTTTAAAACATGACCACCTCTTGACTGGAAGCTACTCGATGGGGCACATTCTCAGGGGGTGATTTCCGTTCCGGTTTAGGTCGGGCTGGAGCGGAAAATCCCGTGAGAGGCCCATATCGAGTTTCACGCCGATATAAAGGCGTGACACAATTGCCCCGCCCTCGGCCAATGATATAACACATCCTAACATTCAACATCGGGAACCCTCATCAAAATGAATTTGCATCTAATTATCAGGCCTCTTCGCCTAATAATCTCTTCCCCCAACCACCCAGTTACATTATCCGTTCATGTTGGTGTCAGGGCAGTGCTGGAACGATGTTGCATGGGTGGGAGATGTACGGGGGAAGGAGGGGGGGGGGGTTTCTACTTTTCCTCTTTTATTTTTTTGTATCGGGGCAGCCGTTAAAAATGCTACCCTGATCTTTAAAAAATGAAGTTGCTGGTGGGGGCGTGCTCCGATTGAGCCCGCCCTGCCAGCATGACATCGTGGGATTTGCCCCTTTGATGCCAGCGTGATGTCATGCCCCTAACGATACGGGGAGAAAGCCGCCATTGGGGCCAGCAGATTCAGTGCCATTTTCCAGGCCACTGTGAAACTCTACACTAAAAGCAGAAAATCCTGTCCTCAGTCTTTGCATGGTCTCTGAAAATATCAACATTTCAAAATGGAACAAACGCTCCTGGTGACTGGCTGACTGACCGTACTGCTGGCCTGAAAAATGTGAGTGAAGCTATTCAGCCAAGCGCAGACTGACGCTTCCCCACAGTTGCTGCTCTTAGGCTCACCTGTGATCGATTGAATAGCTTCCCTCATATTTTTCAGACAGCAAAGAGTCAGTCAGGCAGTTGGAGCTGCGTTGTAAATTCCGGAATGTCGGTTAAATTTGACATTCCAATCTCGCCTTCTTTTGTCGATAATTCTTAATCGGGTTCAAGAGGAGGAAATTCTGGTTGGTTCAGATAATTAACAGGATGGAATGTTTTTGAAATGTATTCATTTTGCACCCCCCGCCCCCCCCCCCCCCCCCCATACCCACTGCCTGGGGACCCCGTGCCATGGCATGGCCCGTTTCGGTGTAGATCCACCCCTGTACCAAGTAGTATATGAGGGGATAAATAGCACAGTGGTTCGCACTGTTGCTTCACAGCGCCAGGGTCCTAGGTTCGATTCCAGGCTTGGGTCACTGTCTGTGCGGAGCCTGCAGCTTCTCCCTGTGTCTGTAAGGATTTCCTCCGGGTGCTCCGGTTTCCTCCCACAGTCTCGAAAGATGTGTTTGTTAGGAGAATTGGGCATTCTGAAATCTCCCTCTGTGTACCCGAACAGGCGCCGGAGTGTGGCGACGAGTGGATTTTCACAGTTTACACAGGATAGTCAGAGGCTTTTTCCCAGGATAGAGGGGTCAATTACTAGGGGGCATGGGTTTAAGGTGCGAAGGGCAAGGTTTAGAGGAGATGTACGAGGCAAGTTTTTTTACACAGAGGGCAGTGGGTGCCTGGAACTCGCTGCCGGAGGAAGTGGTGCAAGCAGGGACGATAGTGACGTTTAAGGGACATCTTGACAAATACATGAATAGGATGGGAATAGAGGGATACGGACCCAGGAAGTGTAGAAGATTTTAGTTTAGATGGGCAACATGGGCGGCACAGGCTTGGAGGGCCGAAGGGCCTGTTCCTGTGCTGTACTTTTCTTTGCTCTTTGTTCATTGCAGCGTTAATGTAAGTCTACTTGTAGCAATAATAAAGATTATATTATACAGTAGGAAGGGCTTAGATCTCCAGAGTTGTATCTTAACAGGGAAACATCTAGAGGCCTCCCCCCATTCCCAGTCAGATTGGTCATTTACACAAGTTACCAAATAGTAAGGGAGAAAATTGTAATGAAACATGATGATATAAAAGCCTGTAAATGGCAGTACGTTATATTTACATCTGATAGCTTTAACACATTTACATGGCATATTTACATTATTTTAACAGCAGCGTTAACCATTAATTTTAAACAAAACGGGGAAATGCTTTTGTCAATAGTTTAATCTACAAACATAATAGCACTTCTATATCTGAATTATATTACCAATAAATATTACTGTCAAGAGTATTAAGTACTGAAGAAGAAAAAAGATCATTCAAAATACCAACCACTGTCTCACATAAGATAGAATGGATTAAACATTCAGGGCATCATTTCTGAGAAGTCAGGCAAAGCACAGAAAGACTGTGCTCTCCCTTTAGTATTTGCAGTTATGATGTGGTTTAAGACTCAGAATGGCACCACAGTCACGAATCTGTTCTGATAAAACACTGCTCTTTCAATTTGAGCATAGCTGCCAAAAAAGAATAAATTTTACTGCCTAATTAAAAAGTTTTATTTTCCATTTCTTTCTCTGCTGATCGTGACCAAGCTTGTGCTTTTTAAATTTCTTGCCAGAACTATTCAGTCTGAATCACATCTACAAACACACACAGAAAGCTTTAAATACCATTGCTTCTTTTTGATTATTTCAGTTTATGGATTCGAGATTAATTTGAAATCCTTTGTTTCAATGGATTAACCTTCAGCTTCTCTATTCATTTCTTCCATAGGTGCTACAAAGAAAACAGAAAACTAATAACGAAACACAATCAGTCAGCATTAAATATAGTTCATTTTTAAAAACTATTTCCATAAGATGTTTTGTCGAGTTTTATTTTCTATCACGCTCAAAAACTCTTGTATAAAATTTCTACCTGTGATGCTGCTTCATCTCACTTCTTTGACAATACCAGCATTGTTGGTTTGAGTGAATCCTGCTCACATTTTCCCTGCATCTATTGCTTTAGAGAAAGTGATGTGGAGATGCCGGCGTTGGACTGGGGTGAGCACAGTACGAAGTCTTACAACGCCAGGTTAAAGTCCAACAGGTTTGTTTCGATGTCACTAGCTTTCGGAGCGCTGCTCCTTCCTCAGGTGAAGCCTGAGGAAGGAGCAGCGCTCCGAAAGCTAGTGACATCGAAACAAACCTGTTGGACTTTAGAGAAAGTGTTTGCCTTTCATTTGCTGCCTCCCTTCATTTAGGTGGCCAAGACTGTGCGGTGAATCAAGGACGGTTTATTTTACTGACATTCACATTGGATCTTCAACATGCCACACTGTTATTCACCACCCCAAGTCCAGGACTCCTTGGTACGCAGTACTGCGCAGGATCAAAGTTTAAAATTTTGACCAAGTCTTCAACCTTCCTCAGCCTCAGGTCCTGTGTTATCCTGTGCCAAGGTCCTGTGTTATCACTGGGTGCCCTGTGACAGCCAGGTACCTCACCCAGCTTGTGCAGAGCCTCCCACTTTATAAGCAGGCTGCATGGATGCCTGTCATTTCCATTGTCTGGGTGGCACGGTGGCGCAGTGGTTAGCTCTGCTGCCTCACGGCGCCGAGGACCCGCGTTCAATCCCGGCCCCGGGTCACTGTCTGTGTGGAGTTTGCACATTCTCCCCTTGTCTGCGTGGGTCTCACCCCCACAACCCAAAGATGTGCAGGGTAGGTGGATGGCCACACTAAATTGCCACTGAATTGGAAAATAAAAAGGCTTTTTAATTTACAATGTCACTTCATCACAGTTTTTACATTTTTTCACAAAGGAATGCCATCAGCTCACCCAAAACAGCGTCACCACTCCAGTCAGATACTTTGCGATAATTCTTTGCAGACACTTTTTTTAAGCATTCACTTTCTTTGCAACAGGTGATCTGTCCATTTCGGAATTCCTTACCTCCAATTCCCAGTTATTGTTATCCTGGCATTCTAACATCAACTTAAATTAATTCCACATTCAGTTCCATTTAGATTGATTCTGAGCTTTCCAAAGGTCATTGCAACCTGTGAACCAACTGGTAAGCAAAGCGACCCCAAAGTTCCTCAGGGACTCTTCCTGTAGCTTCAATGATAGATTGTTGGAAGCTCCAGAAAGTACTGCGGAGACCAAGGTTAGCTTGGGAGAGCCTGCAAAAAAAATACAAGAGCCCGTGTAGATATTATAATAACTTTAACAGAAACAATGGGCTGGGTTTTATTCTCCCCTGCCAGCAGATTCGAAGGTGGGGCAACCATGTAAATTCCTTCTGCTGCCAACCGCTAGGCCCACAATCCTGTCCAAAATATTAGGAGGAGGGGAAGGTGGTATCAGGCAGGCCCTCCTGCCCTTGGGTTAATGAAGTGTCCAAATAACAGCCAATTAAGGGCCGCATCCTGCCGCTGTCATGGGCCAGGAGCTGGCCTGTGCTGTGTGGGAAATCTAGCAGATTCTTCATGGAAAAACTCTCAAATCTAAGCGGCCGACGTGCCTCTTCCCTGGAACCATTTTCATGAATCTTTTCTGCACTCTCTCTAATATCCTCACAAAGCACTATTCTGCATTCAGACATCCACTAAATATCAATGGCAATCAGCAGGGGACTTTTGGAATTTTTTCAACAGCAGAATCTTTCCTTCCATTCCATACTGAGATTCTTCTGCTACTAGGTAATAAAATGGATACTGATCTCATGATGGGCAAGGTCATGTTGGAACGCTTCAAGGCACTCAATAAACGTTCAGTGCCAATCTAGAATAAAATAAATAGGGGTCTGTTCAAAATCCATCTGTATGTCTATCAGCAGCTTAACCTTTATAACTTTGCATCATTGGGTCAGTGTTATGGATTTTCTTGGAAACAAGTAGCAGATGACAATATTTACATAGTTTATTCGATTGTCCCATGCCCCACTTTCAGGGAGTGTTGGGACCGCAGCTCCTCACAATATATATTAATGATTTGGAGGAAGGAACAGAGTGTACCGTGGCCAAATTTGCAGATGATATAAATGTGGGAGGATAGGCAGAATGCAAGGAGGAAATAAATAGTTTATAGTGACACTGTGGTCGTATCCCTACTGCTGTGCCAAGGCTCTGGGTGAAAATCCCACTTCAGGTCCTGATGGTCATGGAAGGTGCATGCATACCGTGACCAATCCAGTTGGTTATCACGCTGTAAATCCTTCCAGTACATCTGATGGCAGGCACTAAAGAGCAGGAGAGTTTCCTGGCCAGCGTGCTAATGGCAACCACTGCAGTACTTTGCTAAGTATGGCCAAGCCTATGGAAGCCCATGGTTACCAATGCCCTCTTCAGGCACAGTACCTGAAGGTCGAAGAATCAATAGTGTAACATCCCCTCTCTATCTTGCCAGAAGCCCTGTAACCAGGAGTGCTGAACTGCTATTCTTACCCTTCCTTCAGCCCACGTCTTGGTAAATATAACAGTTATACGATATAATACCATGGGATCAATCGAACGGCGTCGTCACCCGCGACTCGGGGACACGATGAAGCTATTAAATCTCGCCAGAGGCCTCTCGCGAGATTTGTGATGCTCGGAACGCCTCGTGAGATCTCACAAGAAATGTCGCAATCTGGATCGCACCCTCACTGGGCAAGATCCAGATTAACATATTTAAGTGAGTCACTAGGCGCTTCTAAATACATCGGCACCCAATTCTCCCGACGCCCGGGAATGATTGGCAGCGCCTGGGAGACCTCAACGTGGTGCTGTTTAGCACTGGTCCGCACAAACGTAACGGCACCTGGGGTGTTTATCCCCGTCCATCGGAGACACCCGAGTGGTCAGGTTCTGGGCAGGGTGGCACCCTGGCACCCTGGCACCTTGTCACTGCCAGGCTGCCTGGGTGGCACTGCCAGGGTGCCAGGCTGGCATTGCCAAGGTGCCTGTTGCCAGGTTGCCCATGCCAGTGATCATGCTTGGGGGTGCTCTGCTCTTAAGAGGTGGGATGAGGGGAACTCGAGTTGGGGCGCGGGGGGGGGGGGGGGGGCACCCCGGTCTCTTACTGCACTGACGAGTGCAAATTAGCCCTCGGTGACACGTGCCTTGCCGAGACCTAAAAAGTGGGAGTCCCATTTGATAGTGGGGTTGTTCTCAGCATGGCAGGCCATAACCCACTGTACATGCCAAAATGGGACTCGGTTTTCTGGGTGTTAAATCGTGGCCCATAGTCCCATATGTTAATCTGCACTGTCATCTCTTCTGCCCTATTCCCTAGACCTCCTGCCTATAAGTGTACCTTATTTTTAGCTGCCAAACTCTTATCTATTTTCTAGCTTTTGTCTCTTCTGCCTTCTGAACACACTTCCTAATTTTCTGCCTTCCCTTTCCCTTCTCCCTTCTGAACCTACTGCCTGGTTCCCATTCCCCAGGCCAAGCTAGTTCAAACCCTCCCCGACGACACAAGCAACCCCCCCCCCCACCCCCCACCTCCCCAGTTAGGGTACTGGTTTTGGCCCTTTGTACAAGATCCACCTGTCCCAGAATTTCAGCCCAAAGTACTTTCAAACACCATTCAGAAGTTGCAACTGAAGCGCTGCCATTTAGTCAAACTGTCTCCACAATGATTGATCAGAGTGTTCACCCTGTCAGGCATCCACACCTCAGTTATTTTCTAACTGACTGTCAGAAATCAAGTAAAGAAAGATCTGTGCTCCAAGCATTCACCGCTTTTCCTCACTCCAGATTTAAGGCATTTTCCGCAGCTCTTGTTTCAACTTCCATCAGAAATTCCCATTGAGTTTTTATTCATCTGATTAAATTAAACTGCAATAGTCACATGAGAGAAGCCGCACATTTTACCAGCTTTCTCTGTTTAAAAAATAATCAACCTGGTGTTTATAATACATCAATGCGCCAGTCTCTCAGTCATTCATTTTTAGTAAGGTAACTCTCACATTCAGACTCTCCTGTGGCAGAGAATCATGAGAGGAAATGAAAGGGAGTAAGCCTGATTATCTTTTTTTTGTATGGTTTCCCAGCAGAGGATTGTTACTGAAGCAATGTTGCCATTCCCAAACTACAGAGCAACAAGAGAGCCTTGACTCAGATTAGTGTGCCTGTAGCGCCATCATGTGGATTAGTGATTCTAAGCAACAATTTAGGGTAAAAGATACAACTCGATCAAACTTTCCCTCTTAGCTCGCCCATGCAACATGCCCATGATGCTCGATCAATAACTCCTGAAGCGAGATTGGAGACAATTGAAGGCTTTATTGTTCTAGATGTTTCCCCCAGCAGCGCAGGCACAGAATGCAGCTGCTGGGGAGACACAGGCTCTTATACTCCGCCTTACTGGGCGGAACCAGCAGGCAGGCTTCACCAATGAAATAGCAGTCTCAGGTACCTCCCACACCAATGGTCTTACAGCATTATTCAGGGTACCGTAATACCCCTAATACCGACTACCACATTCACCCCCTGTTAAAAAAACTATCCACTATCCAAAACTGAACACAGATATATCTTTTAACCTTGTCTGAGGAAAAAGCTTTACAGGTCCTAGACAGAGTCCAGCAAGGTAATCGTGAAGGAGGAGTAGACCAAGGACAGGGTATATGATCTTCTGCTTTTTCTTCTGTTCCCACATCAAGCTTCCGCTGACACAATATACAGGAAAATATCTTACTGTACACAGGTTGCTCGGGAATATTGAATTGCAAGTTCTGTTCATTTTCTGCTCCTCTGGAACGTCTGGAAAAAAATCAAGAGCCCACTATGCACAGCTACATCAACCCATTTTGGCACTCACTCTCGCTTTGCTGAGCACCTTCGGTCTGTGCGCATTCAGGGCCCTGACCTTCCCGTTGCTTGCCATTTTAACACAAGACTCTGCTCCCAAGCCAATGTCTGTCCTTGTCCTGCTGCAATGTTCCAGTGAAGTTCAACGCAAACTAGAGAAACAGCATCTCATCCTCCGGTTAGCCTTCCAATCTCAACATCGAATTCAGCAACTTCAGCTGATTAGTTCCACCCCCGCCTTAACCCCTTTGTTTTCATTCCATTTCATTTTAACTGTCGTTTACCTTTTATTTATTTATTGCCTTTTTTTATATGTATATCCCCCCCCCCCCCCCATCTTCTCCCCCCTCTCCTTACCTTTTATCCCCTTTGCTTCTCCCTTCCCCCCTACATCTGTCACAGTTTACCCTCTGATTTTAGTTTCTCTGCTGTTTGGCCTTTCACGCCTTTTATTTCTTCCGGGGACTGCCATTAGCACTCTTTTCGCATGGTCTCTGTGTCTATTAGCACTCCTTTCCCTTGGTTTCTGTGGCTCTGAATCATCTTTCATTCCCTCACCCCACAGTATAAATATCTCCCACTTTCTATGCCTTTTAGCTTTAACAAAGGGTCATCTGGAATCAAAACGTTAACTCTTTTCTCTCCCTACAGATGTTGCCAGGCCTGCTGAGATTTTCCAGCATTTTCTCTTTTGGTTTTGACACTCACTCTATCCCTCACAGCCAAATTCCTTAGCACTGTCCAGATTAACTCAGCTCAGCCATTGACCCTCTTGTGAATTAACCTGGCCCTGGCAAATCAAGTTTATATGTAACTTGGTCTCATAATAAAGTGCAAGATGAATAGGACATATCTTCCATGGTTTTCTTCCTCTTCTGTCAATGAAAAGGGTAGCATGGAGGTTTGTACTAATGAAATGAAATGAAATGAAATGAAAATCGCTTATTGTCACAAGTAGGTTTCAAATCAAGTTACTGTGAAAAGCCCCTAGTCGCCACATTCCGGCGCCTGTTCGGGAGGCTGGTACGGGAATTGAATCGTGCTGCTGGCCTGCCTTGGTCTGCTTTAAAAGCCAGCTATTTAGACCTGTGCTAAACCAGCCCCACCAGCCCCTACTAAGAAAGAAGTGGCCCGACAGCTGCTGCAAAAATACGTTCACATTTAAGTGAAAAGAACAAAAAAGCAAACAGAAAGCGTAGCAGAAGTTTGAATTCTCCTGGCAATCTGCAGCCTGCCTCTTTGACAATCACCTTCATCAACAATCCGGGTCCAGGCGCCCATATCATGTGGCCAGATAGACAGATCGGTCATTATCCAACAGGGCCACCAGAAACCTGTTTGAAGCATTTTAAATATGCCAGGCTCAACTGCAGACCAAACACTGACAGCTGGTGAGTCTCACAGGTGCCAGAAGGTGATGCTGATAATGAGCAAAATTCTCCATTTGGGAGGCCAAGCATTGACGCTGGGACTGAATTGCGTGCATTTCGCGCGCCCATTGGGGGCGCTGTTTCTGGAACAATTCAGGACATGCCAACACTCTGCTGGCACGAATTTTGAGCAATTACCGGCCCAGCGGGCGTTCTAACCTGGGGCCAGAGTTAGCGCCAAAGAGCCTGGCAGCTGGAGCTGTTTTTAAGCGCTCCATTTACTACAAACTCACTGCAGCCACCAAGGTAGCGGGGAGAAGACCTGCCCTCCACCCCCATGCCCCCCTCCCCAACCACTGAGGTCAGGGGTCCAAGGTGGCCCCACATCCATGACAGTAAGGAGCAGAGGGAAACATTCTTCCCTCGGGTGGACCGCAGGTTCAAGCCTACCCTCCTGAAAACTACCTGGGAGCTGGTGGCAGAGGCCATCAGCACTGCCAGTCCCACCAGGAGGAGACAGCTGGTGATCTGGAGGGGTGGGGCTCACTGGTGAGTCCTCTGCCCTGAGCGGGGCAGGGAACCAGGGAGGGATCCTTAGGATACAGTGCAGGTGTCCTGTGGTTGGGGTGAGCTCTGCTGATCCCCTGGTTCCTCTGCAATGGGGCAGCGCTTCTGAGGAGTGCCAATACCCAGTGGGCTCCTGATTGAGCTGGGCCCTTGATGATACCGTTTGAATGTGTCCAGAGGGGTGGCCTGGGTGGGCTCCCAGATGGCCAGAGGCCTTTGGAGCATGTAAAAGACACAGGCAACACTCAGCAGTGTGAGCAGCCAGGAGCCTGTAAGTAGCATTAGAGGGTGTGTATAAAAGACAGACTGCAGCAATGGTGGTCTGAGTCAGGCCACACCTACCCCGAGGGGAACACCCCAATTCCACAGACTTGGCACCAATTGTTGCTGATTTTCCCCTTGGTTCAATTGCTCTGTTTTGTTACCTTTGCTCTCGAGTCGACAGGTATCTTTATGATACCGCCACGAGGTTCAAGTCCGAGTAATGATCAACAACCCAATTCATCGATTAGTAAGATTTAAATCAAAGCACATTTATTATACACAGTAATCGTTACTCATGCACAATTTCTACGTCTAAGCTACTTCTACAACTAACAGGCCTATACTTAACTTCGGACTGGCCCACCAGGTCAGGGGAACAAATGGCCTTTCGTTCGGGTTCTGAATCTGCGGGATTCAAAGTTGGTACGGATTGGTAGCTAGGAGCGCCTATCGCGTAGCGAGCGTTGAATTAAGACTTACGTCTGCCGGTCGTCACTGCACCAGTCACGGTCAATGTTTGTCCGTGTTGCTGGGTGACCCGAGCAGGACGCAGAGGTGAAGAAGAGCTGAAGAGAGAGCGATTTGAACTTGGGGCTCAACTCTTATAGTCCCCAGGGGCTTCCTGCCATTCGGGGCAGACCCTGTACCTGGTCCCAAGTGATTGGACTTTGTCACAATTGCTTGGTTCGACTTTCTCCAATACTGGAGCGGTTCCCTGATCGATGGACGGTCTTGAGGTGCTCGTTCACCTCCTTTGTGTTGGCTCCTGCTGGCACCGAGGAGTCTGGCTTTGCTTTGTGTGTCCAAAATGTTACTTATTGTTCCCGGGGATTGCTCATCAGTATGCAGATGTCTGCTACTTTGTTGTGCTGATGGTCGCTGGTATCGATGTTGTCTGGCCTTTGCAGAGGTAAATACACAGCAAACCTGCAGCTGCTGGTTTCTGTCTATGTTGGCTTGACTTTCCCATCAGCCTTTGCCGTTCACCATTTTAAATCGGGAGTTGGCCAATTTAGGTGGCTACACAAGTCACTGCCCGCTACAGCCCCCAACCTGGGAAGCCATTCCCCAGCAAGCCCGAGTGTTTTCAATGGTTTTCCCATTTTTGTTAGCCTCCCAATCCCTATCTGCAGCCCTGGAGCCCAGTCCCCATTCGTAAATACTTGTAGTAAATTACGCCCGCGTGGCGTCCGCCTGAGAGGAGCGGTGCATCGTGGAAGGGCGAATCATATTGTGTCTAACCCGTTAATCACATTTAATGGATTGGGTAAATAATGCTGCCAGTGGACCCAAGGAAAGGGAATTCATTGAATGTTTACAGGAGGGCTTTTTGGAACAGCTTGTGATGGAGCCCACGAGGGGACAGGCCATTCTGGACTTAGTGTTATGTAATGAGCCAGACTTGATTAAAGATCTTAAAGTAAGGGAACACTTAGGAGGCAGTGATCATAATATGGTAGAATTCAATCTCCAATTTGAAAGAAAGAAGGTAGAATCAGATGTAAAGGTGTTACAGTTAAATAAAGGTAACTACAGGGGCATGAGGGAGGAACTGACGAAAATCGACTGGGAGCAGAGCCTACTGGGAAAGACAGTAGAACAGCAATGGCAGAAGTTTCTGGGAGTAATTGAGGACACAGTACAGAGTTTCATCCCAAAGAAAAGAAAGGTTATCAGAGGGGGGATTAGGCAGCCATGGCTGACAAAGGAAGTTAGGGAATGCATCAAAGCAAAAGAGAAAGCCTATAATGTGGCAAAGAGTAGTGGGAAGTCAGAAGATTGGGAAGGCTACAAAAACAAACAGAGGATAACAAAAAGAGAAATAAGGAAAGAGAGGATCAATTATGAAGGTAGGCTAGCCTACCTTAGGAATGATAGTAAAAGTTTCTTGAAATACATTAAAAACAAACGGGAGGCAAAAGTAGACATTGGGCCGCTCCAAAATGACGCTGGTAATCTAGTGATGGGAGACAAGGAAATAGCTGAGGAACTGAATAAGTACTTTGCGTCAGTCTTCAAGGAGAGTCAGGGGGCAGAGTTGAATATGGTAGCCATCACAAAGGAGAAAGTGCTAGAGAAACTAAGAGGTCTAAAAATTGATAAATCTCCGGGCCCAGATGGGCTACATCCTAGAGTTCTAAAGGAGATAGCTGAAGAAATAGTGGAGACGTTAGTTATGATCTTTCAAAAGTCACTGGAGTCAGGGAAAGTCCCAGAGGATTGAAAAATCGCTGTTGTAACCCCCCTGTTCAAGAAGGGAACAAGAAAAAAATGGAACATTAAAGACCAATTAGCCTAACCTCGGTTGTTGGCAAGATTCTAGAATCCATCGTTAAGGATGAGATTTCTAAATTCTTGGAAGTGCAGGGTCGGATTAGGACAAGTCAGCATGAATTTAGTAAGGGTAGGTCATGCCTGACAAACCTGTTAGAGTTCTTTGAAGAGATAACAAATAGGTTAGACCAAGGAGAGCCAATGGATGTTATATATCTTGACTTCCAAAAGGCCTTTGATAAGGTTCCTCACTTATCAAAGTGAGACTGCTGAGTAAAATAAGGGCCCATGGTATTCGAGGCAAGGTACTAACATGGATTGACGATTGGCTGTCAGGCAGAAGGCAGAGAGTTGGGATAAAAGGTTCTTTTTCGGAATGGCAACCGGTGACAAGTGGTGTCCCGCAGGGTTCAGTGTTGGAGCCACAACTGTTCTCTTTATATATTAACGATCTAGATGACGGGACTGGGGGCATTCTGGCTAAGATTGCCGATGATACAAAGATAGGTGGAGGGGCAGGTAGTATTGAGGAGGTGGGGAGACTGCAGAAAGATTTAGACAGTTTAGGAGAGTGGTCCAAGAAATGGCTGATGAAATTCAACGTGGGCAAGTGCGAGGTCTTGCACTTTCGAAAAAAGTATAGAGGCATGGACTATTTTCTAATCGGTGACAAAATTCATAATGCTGAAGTGCAAAGGGACTTGGGAGTCCTAGTCCAGGATTTTCTCAATGTAAACTTGCAGGTTGAGTCCGTAATTAAGAAAGCAAATGCAATGTTGTCATTTATCTCAAGAGGCTTGGAATATAAAAGCAGGGATGTACTTCTGAAGCTTTATAAAGCACTAGTTAGGCCCCATTTAGAATACTGTGAGCAATTTTGAGCCCCACACCTCAGGAAGGACATACGGGCACTGGAGTGGGTCCAGCGGAGATTCACACGGATGATCCCAGGAATGGTAGGCCTAATATACGATGAACATCTGAGGATCCTGGGATTATATTCATTGGTGTTTAGGAGGTTGAGGGGAGATCTAATAGAAACCTACAAGATAATGAATGGCTTAGATGGGGTGGACGTAGGGAAGTTGTTTCCATTAGCAGGGGAGACTAGGACCCGGGGGCGCAGCCTTAGAATAAAAGGGAGTCACTTTAGAACAGAGAAAAGGAGACATTTCTTCAACCAGAGAGTGGTGGGTCTGTGGAATTCATTGCCACAGAGGGCGGTGGAGGCCGGGACGTTGAGTGTCTTTAGACAGAAGTTGATAAATTCTTGATTTCTCGAGGAATTAAGGGCTATTGAGAGAGAGCGGGTAAATGGAGTTGAAATCAGCCATGATTGAATGGTGGAGTGGACCCGATGGGCCGAATGGCCTTACTTCCGCTCCTATGTCTTATGGTCTTAATTGCATAAAAATGCCGCCATTCGAGCATGGATCAATCCTTGTTATCGCCACTAGTGAGGGACCAGAGCATGGCGCCAGGCGTGGACCTCCATTTTGGCTGGACTCCCGATTCTTCGGCCGATTGCAGTTCACGCTTGCAGCGTCGCGGGGCACAGAATCCCTGTGGTATGGTCATGGGCATTAAGCCTATATCGTATTGATTATTAGATCAGCAAGTCATTGGATTGGCTGATAAATCGTTACAATGCAAAAGGAAGAATTCGGCACAATAACAGGGCAAATGATCATCTGTAATGCTTTAATTCAGAGGCTAATGTTGAGAAAGAGGTCTGAGCTAAACGCCCATATTACCTTCTTTAAAATGAAAAGGGGGAATTAAGTGGGCATCAAAATCCATTGGTAAAGCTCTGCACTGTGCACCTATTTTCAAAAAGAGATATTGGTGAATTGTTTTAGTCATTCAAGGGATGTGGACTTCGCTGGCTAGGCAAGCATTTGTTACCCATCCCTAATTGCACTTGAAAGGGTGGCGGTGAGCTGCTTTCTTGAACCACTTCAGTGCATGTGGTGTAGGTACACCCTCTGTGCTGTTTGTGAGGGAGTGGCAGTATCTTGACCGAGCGACAGTGAAGGAACGGCAATATATTTCCAAGTCAGGATGGTGAGTGACTTAAACATAAGAACATAAGAACTAGGAGCAGGAATAGGCCATCTGGCCCTTCAAGCCTGCTCCACCATTCAATGAGATCATGGCTGATCTTTTGTGGACTCAGCTCCACTTTCCGGCCCGAACACCATAACCCTTTATTCCTTTATTCTTCAAAAAACTATCTATCTTTATCTTGAAAATATTTAATGAAGGAGCCTCAACTGCCTCACTGGGCAAGGAATTCCATAGATTCACAGCCCTTTGGGTGAAGAAGTTCCTCCTAAGCTCAGTCCTAAATCTACTTCCCCTTATTTTGAGGCTATGCCCCTAGTTCTGCTTTCACCCGCCAGTGGAAACAACCTTCCCGCATCTATCCTATCTATTTCCTTCACAATGTTATACGTTTCTATAAGATCCCACGCATACTTCTAAATTCCAACGAGCACAGTCCCAATCTACTCAACCGCTTCGCAGAATCCAACCCCCTCACCCTTCCCGTACCAGCCTCCCCGAACAGGCACCGGAATGTGGTGACTAGGGGCTTTTCTTAATTTCATTTGAAGCCTACTTGTGACAATAAGCGATTTTCATTTCATTTTCATTTCATTTCAACTCTGGGATTAACCTAGTGAATCTCCTCTGCACACCCTCCAGCGCCAGTACGTCTTTTCTCAGGCAAAGAGACCAAAACTGAACACAATACTCCAGGTGTGGCCTTACTAATACCTTATACAGTTGCAGCATAACCTCATAATCTTAAACTCCATCCCTCTAGCAATGAAGGACAAAACACCATTTGCCTTCTTAATCACCTGTTGCACCTGTAAACCAACTTTTGCGACTCATGCACTAGGACATCCAGGTCCCTTTGCACAGCAGCATGTTTTAATATTTTATCATTTAAATAATAATCCCTTTCGCTGTTATTCCTACCAAAATGGATAACCTCACATTTGTCAACATTGTATTCCATCTGCCAGACCCTAGTCCATTCACTTAAACTATCCAAATCCCTCTGTAGACTTCCAGTATCCTCTGTACTTTTTGTGTTACCACTCATCTTAGTGTCGTCTGCAAACTTGGACACATTGCACTTATTCACCAACTCCAAATCATCTACGTTAATTGTGAACAGAAAGCTACTAAAAAAGCTATAAAGAAGAGTAAGATAGATTATGAGAGTAAATTTGCTCAGAACATTAAAACAGATAGTAAGCAGATAGTAAAAGTTTATACAAATATTTGGAACAAAAAAGAGTGGCTAAGGACTTGGATTGGAACCTCCAGGTGGTGGTGTTCCCATGCACCTGTTGCTCTTGTCCTTCAAGATGGTATTTGTCGTGTTGGGTGCTCTGCTACACAGATGAACCAACACAGTTGCGGAAGGTACAACTCAGTTTTATTACTAACAATATTAACATTTGTAAACTGGTTACTGTGGTTCGTTCATTACCCTCTAACCTGTGGATCCAGCCCTAACACTATCTTGGAGAGGCACTCAGCACATGGTGAATGTCTGAGTGGCTTGCTGTGAGCTCTGTGCCCTGTGCTGTCTCCTGCTGGAATGAATCGGAAGTGTCGTGTTCCCCGTTTTATAGTGCGTGTGCTCTTGCTTGTGATTGGCTGTGATGTTGTGTGTGTGTTGATTGGTCCGTTAATCTGTCCATCAGTGTGTATGTGTGTTTGCACCATGATGTTTATCTGAATATCATGACAGTATTGGTCATGGGTTTGGAAAGTGCTGTCGAAGGAGCCTTGGTGAGTTCTTGCAGTGCATCTTGTAGATAGTATACAATGCTGCCACTGTGCAGAGGTGGTGGAGTGAATGACTGTGGATGGGGAGCAAATCAACCATTGTACCCTCTCCCCACCCCACTTGGGCCATCTGTTCCCTGTTCCTAGTTGTCCTTTGATGCACTGTTCACCTTTGTTCTGCCAGTAACGCATTTTAATCTCATTATGTGCCACTGTCAGCACCCTTCTTAACCTTAATCATCCCCATTTACATTCCTTTTGTCTTTCTGTCCATGACATCTTTGTCAATCTCCACCTATCATTAGCCCTCTATCCATCCCCACTTCTCCCCGCCCCCCTCCCTCCCCCCCCCCCCCAACAGTATTAATCTGACCCTCTTTCCAGTTCTCTCCAGCTTTGATAAGGAATCATCCAGACTCAAAACATTAACTCCCTTCTCTCTCCACAGATAATGTCAGACCTGCTGAGATTGCCCAGCATTTTCTCTTTTTGTGTCAATCAAGTGGGGCTACTTTGTCCTGGACGGCGTCGAGCTTCCTGAGTGTTGTTGGAGCTGCGCTCATCCAGGAAAATGAGGGGTACTCCATCACATTTCCTTTTATTGTGAGGCCATATGTATTGAACAGATGGTTCAATAAATCAGGCTTGTGGGTTCCAGGGGTCTGATACAACAGCATGGAGACATATGCATCACTGTCCAACACTGACAAAACAGCATTGTGGCTATAGATTCAAGTAACATTTGTGCCACGGAAGTGCCAGAACACATGCCAACTATAGGCCAAGGTTTAATAAAGCATCTTCTAGTGACAGGAATGGCATGGTGAAATGCAGGGAAATGGTTAGGTACTTTTAGTTGTGCTTTCTCAGCTGGTGATATTCAATGTAATTTTGGAGATAAGCAAAGCAGAAGATTCTTGATCAAGCTGCCTGAGACATTTACACTGAAAGCTTAGTTCAGTGAGAAGCAATTGCTGATTCAAACATATGCTAAACTGGCAGTCTAAAATCGATTAGCCTCCCTGGAGACAGTAAGCTCGCACTGCATCGTTTCAACACTGCACAGACCATAAATCCAGTGGAGCGTCAAACCTGGTTTGCAAAGTGCTCAGGGCATCTGTTAATATTCATTTAAATGCTTCAAACGTAGAGCTTGTTTCCTGCCAGCATGCTCAACATTTGATTATGTCGGGCAATTCGGTGGCAGTTTTGTTTTGCATACAACCCAAGTGTTCATAGAACTCGAGGACAGTGAACGGCAGCACATTGGCGCAGTGGGTTAGCCCTGTTGCCTCACGGCACCGAGGTCCCAGGTTTGATTCCTGGCTCTGGGTCACTGTCTGTGTGGTGTTTGCACATTCTCCCTGTGTTTGCGTGGGTTTCACCCCCACAACCCAAAGATGTACTGATTAGGTGGATCGGCCATGCTAAATTGCCCCTTAATTGGAAAAAATTAATTGGGTGCTCTAAATTTATTTTTAAAAAAGAACTCAAGGGCAGTTAAAAGTCTAGCTAGGGAGGAACCGAGCAATGTAAAACGTGCAGACTTGATGGGTCGAATGGCCTCCTTCTGCACTGTAAATTCTACGATTCTATGATTTATACAGTTCTGTATCTAGCTCCATCTAGTGGTGAATTATGATATTACATTAACCCTTTATATTCTAGACATTCTACATCATGTCACAGAATGGGCGTCCACAAACACAAACATCTCCAAACCCTCAGCTATTGGCTCATTTACACTTCAGTTTCAATTCCTTTACAGAACATAACATTTTTTTGCTTTTTTCAAAAGTCAGAAATAACGTCTGGATCCTGTGGCTGAAGTATATCTCAATATCACCTTCCAGCTTCCAGCTCTTCCTAGAAGCCACAGACAGGGAGAATGTATCGGACACCAGGAAGATCGCCCTCCTCCTCTCCACGGCGGGCAACATGCCATCCACATCTACAACTCCCTGGCATTCGCGGAAGGCGAGGACAAGACAAAATATAAGACGGTGCTTCTAAAGTTCGAGGAACATTTCAGCGTGGAAGTCAATGAGAGCTTCGAGAGGTACCTCTTCCAGCAGCGCCTGCAGGGTAAGGATGATCCTTTCCAATCTTACTTGACACACCTCCGTATCCTCGCGCAGTCCTGCGGCTATCAGGCCACCTCCGACTCCATAATACGGGATCAGATTTTGGGGTCATCTCGGACACCCTACGCCAGCAGCTCCTCAAAATAAAGCGCCTCACCCTAGCGACTGCCATCGAGACCTGCGTCCTCCATGAGAACGCAACCAGCCGGTACTCCCAAATCCAGGCGGCCGAAACGGCACAGCACGGGTCCTACGAGGCGGAGCGGGTCCAGTCGATCGAGTTCCTCCCGGCCCACGACGAGGGCGGCCATTTTTCGCGATTTCCGAGGCCTCCCGCGCTTGTATGCGCCAAAAGAGGGGACGTTGACGCAGAGGGACGTGATACGCAGGCACGCTCTACGCAGGACCGCACCGGGCAAGCGCGGTGGCGCAGCGAACGCCATGACGTCACGACGTGTGGCAACTGTGGCTCCGCCCACAATTCAGTAAGTTTTAAAGTGCTGGTGGACAAGGATAAGAGTGGTCCTAGGGTGAATGTGCTAAATTGGGGGAAGACTAATTATAACAATATTAGGCGGGAACTGAAGAACCTAGATTGGGGGCGGATGTTTGAGGGTAAAACAACATCTGACATGTGGGAGGCTTTCAAGTGTCAGTTGAAAGGAATTCAGGACCGGCATGTTCCTGTGAGGAAGAAGGATAAATACAGCAATTTTCGGGAACCTTGGATAACGAGAGATATTGTAGGCCTTGTCAAAAAGAAAAAGGAGGCATTTGTCAGGGCTAAAAGGCTGGGAACAGACGAAGCCTGTGTGGAATATAAGGAAAGTAGGAAGGAACTTAAGCAAGGAGTCAGGAGGGCTAGAAGTGGTCACGAAAAGTCATTGGCAAATAGGGTTAAGGAAAATCCCAAGGCTTTTTACACGTACATAAAAAGCACGAGGGTAGCCAGGGAAAGGGTTGGCCCACTGAAGGATAGGCAAGGGAATCTATGTGTGGAGCCAGAGGAAATGGGCGAGGTACTAAATGAATACTTTCCATCAGTATTCACCAAAGAGAAGGAATTGATAGATGATGAGTCTGGAGAAGGGTGTGTCGATAGCCTTGGGCACATTGAGATCCAAAAGGACGAGGTGTTGGGCATCTTGAAAAATATTAAGATAGATAAGTCCTCAGGTCCTGATGGGATCTACCCCAGAATACTGAAGGAGGCTAGAGAGGAAATTGCTGAGGCCTTGACAGAAATCTTTGGATCCTCACTGTCTTTAGGTGATGTCCCGGAGGACTGGAGAATAGCCAATGTTGTTCCTCTGTTTAAGAAGGGTAGCAAGGATAATCCAGGGAACTACAGGCCGGTGAGCCTTATGTCAGTGGTAGGGAAATTACTGGAGAGAATTCTTCGAGACAGGATCTACTCCCATTTGGAAGCAAATAGACGTATTAGTGAGAGGCAGCATGGTTTTGTGAAGGGGAGGTCGTGTCTCACTAACTTGATAGAGTTTTTCGAGGAGGTCACAAAGATGACAGATGCAGGTAGGGCAGTGGATGTTGTCTATATGGACTTGAGTAAGGCCTTTGACAAGGTCCCTCATGGTAGACTAGTACAAAAGGTGAAGTCACACGGGATTAGGGATGAGCTGGCAAGGTGGATACAGAACTGGCTAGGTCATAGAAGGCAGAGAGTAGCAATGGAAGGATGCTTTTCTAATTGGAGGTCTGTGACTAGTGGTGTTCCGCAGGGTTCAGTGCTGGGACCTTTGCTGTTTGTAGTATATATAAATGATTTGGAGGAAAATGTAACTGGTCTGATTAGTAAGTTTGCAGATGTCACAAAGGTTGGTGGAATTGCGGATAGCGATGAGGACTGTCAGAGGATACAGCAGGATTTAGATTGTTTGGAGACTTGGGCGGAGAGATGGCAGATGGAGTTTTATCCGGACAAATGTGAGGTAATGCATTTTGGAAGGTCTAATGCAGGTAGCGAATATACAGTGAATGGTAGAACCCTCAAGAGTATTGAAAGTCAGAGAGATCTAGGTGTACAGGTCCACAGGTCACTGAAAGGGGCAACACAGGTGGAGAAGGTAGTCAAGAAGGCATACGGCATGCTTGCCTTCATTGGCCGGGGCATTGAGTATAAGAATTGGCAAGTCATGTTGCAGCTGTATAGAACCTTAGTTAGGCCACACTTGGAGAATAGTGTTCAAATCTGGTTGCCACACTACCAGAAGGATGTGGAGGCTTTAGAGAGGTTGCAGAAGAGATTTACCAGAATGTTGCCTGGTATGGAGGGCATTAGCTATGAGGAGCGGTTGAATAAATTCGGTTTGTTCTCACTGGAACGACTGAGGTTGAGGGGCGACCTGATAGAGGTCTACAAAATTATGAGGGGCATAGACAGAGTGGACAGTCAGAGGCTTTTCCCCAGGGTAGAGGGGTTAATTACTAGGGGGCATAGGTTTAAGGTGCGAGGGGCAAGTTTAGAGTAGATGTACGAGGCAAGTTTTTTACACAGAGGGTAGTGGGTGCCTGGAACTTGCTACCAGGGGAGGTGGTGGAAGCAGGGACGATAGTGACATTTAAGGGGCATCTTGACAAATACATGAATAGGATGGGAATAGAGGGATACGGACCCAGGAAGTGTAGAAGATTGTAGTTTAGTCGGGCAGCATGGTCGGCACGGGCTTGGAGGGCCGAAGGGCCTGTTCCTGTGCTGTACTTTTCTTTGTTCTTTGTTCTTTATTCTTAAAGCGGCAATGTCCGGCCAAAGCGCGACAATGCCTCCGCTGTGGCAGGATGGGCCACTACGCTGCCTGCTGTCGAGCAGCTCAACCTGCCACTCCCGACAATTCCGCCAGCCTCGCAGGGACGTGCGGGCAATTCAGCCCCCTTACACTGAATCATATCCTGACAACATGCAGACCAGCGATACCGAAGACATGGAGCCCTTCCGCGTTGCAGTAATCCACAAGAACCGAATGTCCCCAAGTCGGAACCACCAGCCGCTGCCAGTGCACAGCATTAATCCGAGCGATGAGTGGTGTGCCACCCTAACGGTCAACCGATCACAGATCACATTTCGCCTGGACACTGGTGCCTCCGCCAATCTCCTTGCATGGTCAGCCTTCCAGACCTTGAAAGTTAAACCACCGATTCTGCCATCCCACTGTCAGCTGGTTGACTACAATGGAAACGTCATCCCGGCCACGGGGTCCTGCCAGCTCGAGGTTACACACAACTCACATAAAGCCACATTGTCTTTTGAAATCGTTGGATCCTCGAAGGACTCTCTGTTAGGTGCACAGGCGTGCAAGATCCTCCACCTCCTTCAGCGGGTACACACTCTGTCTCCAGAAGGCACGTCCGATTTCCCGGATGCAGACTTTAGGGCGCAGCTCCACTCACTCCTCGCGCACAACCAGGAGGTTTTCAAGGGCATGGGCACACTGCCCTACACGTACAGAATACGGCTCAAACCGGACGCCACCCATCATTCATGCACCTCGTAGAGTCCCAGCACCACTCAAGGACCGCCTCAAGCAGCAGCTGCAGGACCTGCAGGACCAAGGAGTGCTTTCCCGGGTCACGGAGCCAACGCCATGGGTCAGCTCCATGGTGTGCGTCAAGAAGCCCTCCGGCGAGCTCCGGATCTGTATCGACCCAAAAGATTTGAATAAACATTATGAGGGAACACTACCCCATACCCAAACGAGACGAAATCACGAGCGAAATGGCTCGGGCAAAAATATTCACCAAGCTTGATGCCTCAAAGAGTTTTTGGCAGATTCAATTGGATCAGTCCAGCAGGAAGCTGTGCACTTTCAACACTCCATTTGGCAGATACTGCTACAATAGGATGCCATTCGGCATCATCTCGGCCTCCGAGGTGTTCCATCGCATCATGGAACAGATGATGGAGGGCATCAAAGGGGTACGCGTCTACGTAGACGACGTTATCATCTGGTCCACCACACCACAGGAGCACATCAGTCATCTCCAGCGTGTCTTTGCACGGATACGAGATCAGGGCCTGCGCCTCAACTGAGCCAAGTTCTCTTTTGGCCAGACTGAGCTAAAGTTTTTGGGGGACCACATCTCCCGGTCAAGTGCGCGGCCGGATGCCGTCAAAGTGGCAGCCATCGCAGCCATGCAGCAGCCGGCAGACAAGAAGGCAGTGCTGCGCTTTCTCGGGATGGTCAACTTCCTGGGGAAGTTCATTCCAAACCTTGCTTCGCACACGACTGCTCTTCGCCACCTGGTCAAAAAGACAACGGAATTCCAGTGGCTGCCCACACGACAGAGTGAATGGGAGGAGCTCAAAGTCAAGCTTCCCACCGCCCCGGTACTGGCGATTTTCGATACCACACGGGAAACAAAGATCTCAACTGACGCCAGCCAGTCCGGCATTGGGGTGGTACTCCTGCAACGGGACGACACCGCATCATGAGCCCCGGTCGCCTATGCGTCGCGGGCCATGACCCCCACAGAACAGTGCTATGCGCAGATTGAGAAGGAGTGCCTAGGCCTGTTGACCGGCATCGACAAATTTCACGATTATGTATATGGTCTTCCGCAGTTCACTGTGGAGACCGACCATCGTCCACTGGTCGGCATCATTCAGAAGGACCTCAACGATATGACCCCTCGCCTCCAGCGCATTCTGCTCAAGCTCCGGAGGTACGACTTCCAACTTGTCTACACCACGGGGAAGGATCTCATCATCGCAGATGCTCTGTCCAGGGCGGTTAACACACCGCCCGACTCGGAGGGGTTCGTTTGTCAGGTCGACGCACAAGTAGCCTTCACACCGGCCAATCTGCCGGCCACTGACGCACGTCTGGCCCACATTCGCCGTGAGACTGCGGCTGACCCCCTTCTACAGTGTGTAATGCGCCACATGATGGAAGGGTGGCTCAAGGGGCAGTTCCCACAATTCTACAATGTCCGGGACGACTTGGCCGTCATTGATGGTGTCCTCTTGAAGTTGGACCGGATTGTGATCCCACACAGCATGCACTGGCTTGTCCTCGAACAACTGCACAAAAGCCAACTCGGAGTTGAAAATTGCAGGCGGAGGGCCCGAGAAGCTGTGTACTGGCCGGGCATCAGCGACGACATCGCCAACATGGTGCTCAACTGCCCCACCTGCCAAAGGTTTCAGCCGGCGCAACCCCCTGAGACACTTCAGCCCCATGAGTTGGTCACGTCCCCCTGGGCGAAGGTGGGCGTGGACCTCTTTCATGCGCTCGGCAGGGACTACGTTATTCTGATTGACTGCTTCTCAAGTTATCCGGAGGTGATACGCCTGCACGACATGACATCATCAGCTGTCATCCGGGCATGCAAAGAAACCTTTGAATGGAATTCCGCTCACCATCATGTCTGACAACGGGCCTTGTTTTGCGAGCCAATAATGGTCTTCCTTTGCCACTTCATACAACTTCACGCATGTGGCATCGTCCCTTGCATCGTCAGTCGAATGGCAAGGCGGAAAAGGGAGTCCACATTGTGAAGCGGCTCCTCTGCAAGGCTGCTGTGCCTGTCTGACTTCTGTTTAGCCCTGCTGGCCTATCGCTCGGCCCCACTGTCCACGGGCCTCTCGCCAGCCCAGCTGTTGATGGGTCACACCCTCAAGACCACTGTGCCGTCCATTCATGTTCCTGACCCCGACCATGCTCCAGTACTGCGAAGGATGCAACAACAGCGTGCTCAGCAGAAGGTGGCACATGACGATCGGGCGACTGATCTTCCTGCCCTGGTGCCTGGAGACAACGTCCGCATACACCTACCAGAGGGTGGCTGGTGGCGGTTCTCTGCCACGTGACTCCCCGCTCATTCCTGGTTTGCATGCCTGATGGCTCCATTCGCCGCCGTAATCGGCGGGCCCTTCATCTAGTTCCGCGCTCGCTACGCGATCATGCACCGGCGCCACGCCCTCCTGTTGTCCCTGATGTCGACTTCATTGAGCTTCCTGCTACTCTGCCTCTTCCTCTCTCACCCATGGCCAGGCTCATTCCTCAGCCGGTGGGTCCTGACCCACCCTTGAGGCGGTCAACCCGAATTCGTCGCCCACCTGAGAGACTTGACTTATGAGCCTGTTAGCGCATTGGACTCATTGAATTGTTTGACAGTACTGTTAACAAGTTTATTTTCTTGTCGTTCATGGTTCCAGAGGTTTTCTCTCGCCGTTTGCTGATTGCATTTGTTCTGTTATTGGTACAACCTCGTTGCTCTGTTGCACCTGACACCTTCCTCTGTATATAGTTTAGCCTCATGTACATGTTGTAAATATTGCACACACATACTCAGATGCACTCAGTACACATTTCTATTAATTAGCATGTAGGCACATATCCTTGTGAAAGGGGGGGATGTCATGATATCCACATCAGCATATCATGGTGCAATCACACACACACACTGATGGACAGGTAGTTGGACCAACCAACACACACACAACATCGCAGCCAATCACCATTGAGAGCACACGCACTATAAAACAGGGAACACCACAGTTCCCGCTCATTCTACCAGGCGATAGCTCAGAGCACAGAGCTCACAGCGTGCCACTCAGACATAGACCATGTGCTGAGTGCCTCACTAAGATAGTGATAGGGCTGGGTCCACAGGTTAGCTGGTGAAGCACGAACCTAAGCCAGCAGTTAGTAGTTGTTATTGTTTAAGACAATAAAACAGAGTTGTACCATCTACAACCGTGTTGGATCATTTGTGCATCGGAACACCCAACACGACACATAACATTTGTGTCACACAACTGCCAAGCAGCGACCATCCCAAACAAGCGAGGAAGTAACCATATCCGCTTGGCATGTGTACAGCTTTGGCCTACTCATTTCAGGAAGGATGTAAATACATCGGAGGCGGTTCAGAGGAGGCTTACCAGATTGATACCTGGAATGGGGGTTGTCTTAAGAGGAAAGGTTAGGCAGACTGGGCCTGTTTTCACAGGAGCGCAGACTTGATTGAAATATATATTTTTTTATGAATTTAGAGTACCAAATTAATTTTTTCCAATTAAGGAGCAATTTAACTTGGCCAATCCACCTATCCTGCACATCTTTGGGTTGTGGGGGCGAAACCCACGCAAACACGGGGAGAATGTGCAAACTCCACATGGACAGTGACCCAGAGCCAGGATCGAACCTGGGACCTCGGCGCCGTGGGGCAGCAGTGCTAACCCACTGCACCACCGTGTTGCCCTTGATTGAAATATATAAGATCCCCGAATGGTCTTGACAAGGTGACCGTGGAAAGAATGGTTCCTCATCTGGCCGAGTGAAGAAGTAGAGGGTACTGTTTTAAAATTAGGGGTCTCCCTTTTTATTAAACCTGACTTGTCTGATGTTTTTACAGCTTAACTTGTACCTGGTTTACATCTAGACAATTTATGCTTTAGTGAAGTTGAAATGAATCCAGCTCTGCAGTGTTCACATCCACATTAGATGCTGCTGGTGTTTATGGATCCAGTCAGTTGCACAAGTGAGAAAACATGGCAAAGGATTATACCACTTCACCTTTAATGGTGGTCATGGACTATGCACCATTTGTTTCCCCCGTGACCACCATGGAGTATGAACTCCCCCAGTAAAATGACGTGGGGCTTCCCCTTAACAAGGGGGGGATGGGGGTTGGTGGGATTGCGGTGGGACACCGGACCGTTGATCCCCAAGCAAAGCCTACCCTCAACGTCTGCCCATTCGCCCCCCCACTCCCCACCCCCCACCACCACCTCTGCAGCCAGCCCAGATCAGCCCACCCCTAACACCCACCTGACATAGCATTGAGACAAGTTGTAACACTGTGCACAGGTGATTCATGTGACAACATAGATACAGATTTGTTCTCCCTAGTCCCTATCACTAAACTGTGCCCTGCACGCGTGCCAACTTAACTGGTATCTATTTTTCTGGCCTTACAATCCCCAGACGGCACATCAGGATTTGAGACGGCCTGCTGTGATTCCAGCCCTGTAACCTGGGTCTCCTTTGGCAGGATTCTTCTGGGGCAACCGGGCCTGGCTGCTACTTGGGTGTCCCAGGTGGTGCGGTGCCGAAGCCCGAAACCCGTCTGGACGGCAGCTAGTCCCCGGGGTCAGCCCCGCCGTCTGACGGCCTGACCCATCGAGAGTTCCTACCTCCACCTGCTGTGCTGTAGCATGTGTGTGGTTCACACCAAATACTGTTCCAGGAACTTCATCACTAAAGTGCCCAACCAAGGGGAGTGTCTCTGGGATGGTGGAAGGTGTTGGAGAGGCAGCTGTGACAGGAATTCTGTGCCATCCTTGGACTCGATCTCCAGGGTGTTTTGGGTTTTGGGACTCTGGCTCGCATCCGTGTCAGCATCTTCATTGCTTATCGGCACCTGGGGCTCTGGCTGGGGCAGAGACACCAGCAGGTCCTGCAAGACACATGATTAGACTGCGGGCTTTGGGGTGGGGGTGGGGGGGGAGGAGTGGGGCTGGGGGGGGTTGTTGAAGAGGGGGAGGTTTCAGGGAGGGGGTGTTTTTGGGAGTGGCGTGTAGGGGTGGTTTGGGCATTGGGGTGGTGTGAGTATGGTGTTAGGGTGAGAGTGTGTGGAGGTGAGGGTGGTGTGAGGGGGTGGGTGGTGTCAGGGTGGCATGGGCGGGGAGGTGTGATTGACACACGTGTCCTGGGAACCGCATCTCAGCGGGGTCTCACTTTCTCGCACGATGCCAACCTCCACCCTGGCGACTGCCCCTTCCTTGGGCCCACCGTCCACATCCAGGGCCTGCTGCTCTGCCGCAGTGAGGGACCGTATGTCCGGCAGTCCCCCTCCAGTCTTCTCCTGCTCCCAATAGTTATGTCCGACCTTCCTCTAGGGGGGGAAACAGAAAACGACAGTGTTAGACAGTCCGACGCATGCAGTCCAGGGGATGGGTAGCTGGTGGCTTCGGCGGCCAGGACACCCGGCCATGGCACCCTGTATGGGTGCTGGCATGTGGTGCAGGGGGGTGGTTCGAACGTGCTACAGGTGGGTGGGATAGGGTTATGGGTGTGTGGAATGGGGGTTGGTGCCTGGGGTACAGTGCTGCCTACTCACCCTGGCCGCCATGAGGAGGTCATGCAGCTTCTTACTTGAGCGCCTCTGCCACCTATGCCCAGGCATGACGAACGGCGGCGGCTGGCAGCGTCCTTCCCAGGCTGGGGTGCAGGGTCACCTGCCTCTCCTCCACGGCGTCCAGCAGGGTCTCAACTCAGCGCCGTAAAACGGGGTTCTGCTCTCATTGCTGCCGTCCTGTTGGCTGGAATGGTGGGTGTTGGGTTTACAGTGTGTATACGCAGTTGCAGCTTGGCGGCCTACCGAGTGCCAAACGCGATTCTGGAGAATCCCGCACTGTTTTTCAGCGAAATCGATTGTGTTCCTCATACTGCCGGTGCTTGCCCCTTAACGGTGGTTGAATTACTCCAGGTGCAGAGCCAGTTTTGCTGCGCAGAAATCCACGAATCCTACCATGGCGTCAACAGGAACGGAGAATTCTGCCACCTATCATTAAACCTAACTATGTGTGTAAAGCTTTATTTTAGCTGTTTGAGACCTGTACTTTAAGCTCTTAAATTAGAGAAGTGCAGATATTTTTTTTAAATTTAGAGTACCCAATTATTTTTTCCAATTAAGGGGCAATTTAGCATGGCCAATACACCTATCCTGCACATCTTTGTGTTGTGGGGGTAAAACTCACGCAAACACAGGGAGAACGTGCAAACTCCACACGGACAGTGACCCAGGGCCAGGATTTGAACCCGGGTCCTCAGTGTCGTAGGCAGCAATGCTAACCACTGTGCCACCATGCTGCCCAAAGTGCAGATATTTTTAAAAGATCACCACTAACAGATAATCCAAATAAAAACTTTGTCTAATAAAACAACTTACGGGTCCAGACTTTATGGTAGAAATTATGCTAAAACCCTCAATATTCACTGCCTTAACTTCTGGAATCTGAGCGTGTGCGATTTAACATGGAAATCCAGAAGTTGCTGTCATTTGTTCTCTGCTTCTCCAGAGGCTTCGCCACCTGCCCCCCCCCCCCCCCCCCCCGCCCCCTCCCCCCCACACACTCTGGTGATCTTTGTGAGGGGTTTCCAGGATGGTGGACGTAGTGATCACAAAGATACACAATGCTCTTTTTAAAGAACTAAATTAACTTTATTTTAACAGCACTAAATGTGAGTTCGACACTTATTCCAAATAGCAAACATACATTTCAGAATTAAAGAACACTCACTAACACTATCTATATCTTTTAACTATAACAATTTTCCTTCAACTAACTCTGCAATACACTATGAATCCAATCTCCTCAAGCTCCAGCCTGATCTGCCCCAGAAGTCCAAGAGCCTGTGCAATACATAGCCCTGTCCCTTAGCTCCCTCTAGTGGCTAGACTTAACATAACATTAACTCTTTACATGCTGTACATTTGTATACTGTCATATCCCCCTTTCTTTGAAAAAAAAGTGTTGTCTATACATTTTCTTGATTACAATATTATACAGCATGTCAACAATGATAGAACTAATGATATTTTACAAATTCACAAATTTAATTTATTTGGAGGTTTCCTACACCTTGTCGACCTTCTTACTGTTACAACAGTGTTCTGTGAATTGTCTAGTACATTTGACAATATAACTTTTGGAACATTTGTAGGAAATATGAGTTTTTGACTCAGAGCTGATTCTGTGAATGTAATAGGTTATTTAAGTTTAAGGAGATCTCTTCTGTTTTTTCCAAAAGTCTTTCCAGATTGTGTTCTGATGACATATGATCTTGGTGTGAGTTTATTGAGTACTTTTGCAATATTCATCCATCCACCTTCAGGATTACGAATTCATACAAAAGCACCTTCTTTGAGTGTGGACAGTGATTTGGAGTTTTTAAATCGCAGTATTTATTTTGTTTGTTCTTCAGTTGCTGCATTTTCTGATGCACGACTTGTTGATCTTTGTTTGGGATAATGAGAGTTGGTAACGTCGTACATATTTTTCCTCCCATCAATAGTTGTGCTGGAGAAAGCCCTGATGACAATGGTGCAGCCTTGTATGTTAACAGTGCTAAGTCAAAGTCCTTTTTGTCCTCCATAGCTTTTTTGAGAAGCTGCTTCACAATTCCTATCCCCTTTCTCAGCTTTCCCGTTTACCTGTGGGTATAGTGGGCTAGAAGTTACATGTGTCAAGTTATATTGATTAGTAAATTGTAACCACTCTTGGCTGCTAAAACATGGTCCATTGTCTGTGACAACAGTAATTGGTATGTCATGTCTGACAAATACATCCTTTGTTGGCTTGACAACTGAATGTTTTGTTTTTCATAGATTTCATAGAATTTACAGTGCAGAAGGAGGCCATTAAGTCCATCGAGCCCTCACCGGCTCTTGGAAAGAGCATCCTACCCAAGGTCAACACCTCCACCCTATCCCCATAACCCAGCAACCCCACCCAACACTAAGGGCAATTTTGGACACTAAGGGCAATTTATCATGACCAATCCACCTAACCTGCACATCTTTGGACTGTGGGAGGAAACCGGAGCACCCGCAGGAAACCCACGCACACACGGGGAGGATGTGCAGACTCCGCACAGACAGTGACCCAAGCCGGAATCGAACCTGGGACCCTGGAGCTGTGAAGCAATTATGCTATCCACAATGCTACCGTGCTGCCCCTGTTGAGTCGGATAACTTGATAACTTCCAGAAAATTTGAGTAATAGTCAATGATTGTCAAATAATCACAGCCTTGAAAGTAAAATATGTCCATTGCAACTTTAGTCCATGATGGAGTAACTAGTTCGCTTTCCACTAAGGCCTGCTTACATTGTACCAGTTGGTATGTTTGACATATCCGACATTGTTGAATGTAGATGTCTATATCCTTGTTGATGCGAGGCCAATACACCGATTGCCATGTTTATCTTCTACATTTCTCAATGCCTTGATGTCCTTCGTGGATTTGTGCGAGAATGTCTTGTCTAAGACATGATGGAATTACTATACGGTCGACTTTCAATAGAAAGTAGTCTATTGTTGTCAGGTCATCTCTGATGTTGCAAAAGTTTGCACATTTTCCTTTGGGCCAGTCAGTACGTAGATGTTGTATCACTTGCTGAAGTGTCGTATCTCGTAGAGTTTCTGCCTTGATTATTTGTAGTTTACCATCTGTGACAGGTAGCATTGCTGTGATAACGTTGGCTTGTGCTTCATTATGGAGTACAACGTCAAAAACGTTGTCATCCTCGTGCATTATGGATCTGGATAACGTATCCGCAAGTACTACATTTTTCTTTGCACCTTCATGCTGAGATGCTTTGACATGCTTAGTTAATTTCAGCAGGTTTAATTTTAGACATGCCGCTGCTCCAATAAGTGAGGATTTTGTGTCATCCACAATTTCAAAATCAAGTGGAATTTTGATGTCACCACTCTGACCTATGAGGTAGGTTGAACCTTTTATTGCTATTTCATTTCCATTGTAATTTGTTAATCTACAATGTGTCTTTTTATATTTTGGACGGGTTTCTACCTTGCCCAAATCTGATTCTGTGATCAGATTGGCGTGTGCACCCGTGTCCAATTTAAATTGTACCTCTGATCCATTTATGATCAATGTTTCTATCCAATCTCAAGTTCTATCAGAGAGCTGCCTGATTGGTTTATCAACAGAATTGTTTCCATTTGTTTTAGTGATGACTTCTATTATAAAGTTGTCCAGTGAAGTAGGCATAATTAAATCAATCTTTGATTTTAAAAAAAATTCTTCTTCGTTGTTTTGTATGGTGTTGTCTTTTTTATACTGTTGAAATGCCTTTTTAAATTGATTCTGTTGTGTTGTGTGAACAAAGAACTACAGCACAGGAACAGGCCCTTCAGTCCTCCAAGTCTGTACCGGTCATGATACCAACATTGTCAAAACCCTCAGCACTTCCTTGTGCCGTATCCCTCTATACCCATCCCATCCATGTGTTTGTCAAGGTGCCTTTTGAATGCTGTTAATGTATCTGCTTCCACAACCTCTCCTGGCAACGTGTTCCAGGCACTCACCACTCTCTGCCTCGCACGTCGCCTCTAAACTTTGCCCCATGTACTTTAAACCTGTGCCACCTGGTGACTGACCCCTCCACCCTGGGAAAGTGTGCCGGCCCATCTACTCTATCCATGCCCCTCATAATCTTGTAGACCTCTATCAGGTGACCCCTCAATCTCTATCTTTCTAATGAAAACAGTCCAAGTCTATTCAGCCTCGCCACATAGCTAACACCCTCCAGACAAGGCAATATCCTGGCAAAGCTCCTCTGAACCCTCTCCAAAGCCTCCACATCCTTCTGGTAGTGTGGCGACCATAATTGTGCGCAATATTCCAAGTGCGGCCTTACCAAGGTTCTGTACAACTGTAGCATGACTTGCCCATTTTTATACTCGATGCCCCGTCCAATGAAGGCAAGCATTCCGTATGCTTTCTTGACTACTTTGTCCACTTGCGTTGCCACTTTCAAAGATCTGTGGACATGCACGCCCAGATCTCTCTTGACTTTCTATATTCCTAAGAGTTTTGCCATTTACGGTATATTTCCCCTCTATGTTAGACCTACCAAAATGCATTACCTCACATTTGTCTGGATTAAACTCCATTTGCCATTTCTCTGCCCAAGTCTCCAACCTATCTATGCCCTGCTGTATCTTCTGACAATCCTCAACACTATCTGCCACTCCACCAACCTTGTTGTCATCCGCGAACTTACTAATCAGACCGGCTACATTTTCCTCCAAATCCTTTGTGTACACTACAAACAACAGAGGCCCAAGCACAGATCCCTGTAGACCACCAGTAGTCACAACCTTCCATTTAGGAAAACACCCTTCTCCTGCTACCCTTTGCCTTCTGTGACTGAGCCAGTTCTGTATCCATCTTACCACCCCACCTCTGATCCCGTGTGACTTCACCTTTTGTACCAGTCTGCCGTGAGGCACTTCGTCAAAGGCATTAAATCTGCATTGCATGGCAAAATGATTGAATTTATTACATGTTGTACACCTTTTCCCAAATGCAGGACAGTGTTGCTTTAAGTGGGAGTGTCCACACCGTGTAAACGTCATCACGCTGGTGATGTCATGCGTAAACCTTTCGTGCACATGTGCAAATTAGTCAACTTGCAGTTCACGTCCTTTTTCGAAGTGCGCATGTGGGAACTGATCTTGCACATGCGTAGAACGTCGAAAGTCCCTTTCATGTTTTTTTTCACCCACGCCTGCGCAGAACAGCTACCTGCTGCAGCCCAATTTGTTTTAAACTGCGCTCCAGAGGCAATGGCGCCATCCAGGTTGCTGATGTTGGCGCCTCTTTCCCGGGATATGAATTCAGCATATTAATTGGTGGCTTGCTCACTCGCTTTACAGAGGTTGATAGGTTCTTCTGAAGTTAAGTTTGGTTTTCTTGGAAAACGTTCCCGTATTTACTCTTCGTAGATGCTATAAGCAATTTGGTCATGCAGGATTGATTCAATAATGGAGGAAAAATTGCAGGATTGCACTCAGAGCCTCAAATCAGTTAGAAAAGAGTCAAAGGATTCTCCTTTTCACTGCACCCTTTTAAAAAATATGTATCTTTCATACACCTCATTGACCTGTTTCTTGCAATGAGAGTCAAATTTCTCCATTCCTGTTTCATATTTATTTTTGTCTTCATTTTCTGAAAGATTAGATGAATTAAAGAGTACAAATGCCTGCGGACTTGCCATATTTAGTAGGAGAACAGTTTTTCTAGTGTCAGGAGCTGATTCAAGCGCAGAAGCAGAAAGAAAGACCTCAAACCGCTGCTTGACGTTTTTCCAATTTAAAATTAATTTACGGGACATCTGGAAAAATGTGGCATCCATGTTGGTCTCGAGTTTTCTTTTTTTTCTTTGTAGATTTTTTAGATGTGTACTTATGCGCTGATTTATTTTCTTTCTTCTTTCTTACTGCTTGCTTTTCTGGAATACACGATCTGGTACCATGTGGTGGTCTTTGTGAGGGGTTTCCAGGATGGTAGGCATAGTGATCACAAAGGTACACAATGCTCTTTTTTAAAGAACTAAACTAACTTTATTTGAACACTACTAAATGTGAGTTCGACACTTATTCAAAATAGCAAACATACACATAAGAATTAAACTGCACTCACTAACACTATCTATATCTATTAACTATAACAATTATCTTTTAACTAACTCTGCAATACACTATGAATCCAATCTCCTCGAGCTCCAACCTAATCTGCCCCAGAAGTCCAAGAGCCTGTGCAATACATAGCCCTGTCCCTTAGCTCGCTCGAGTGGCTAGGCTTAACATGACATTAACTCTTTACATGCTGTACATTTGTATAATGTCACACCCTCCACCACCAATCCAGATTTCTATCAACACAAAGTCATTGAATTGACAACAGCTTGAAAGTTCTGCGGCTTTGGAACTCCTTGCCACAGAGAGCTGTGGGGGGAAGAGTCCTCGTGTATATGTAAGGCAGAGATGGATGGACTTTTGATCAGTAAAGGAATCAAGGGTTACAGGGAAAGGGCAGGAGAGTGGGGATGGTGGCATGGAGGTAGCATGGTTGGCTTTTGACTTTAGAAGATTGCAGAATTCAGGGAGGGAGTGCGTCTCATTGTTAAAGGACCTAAGGTTCAAACCCTCATTACCATTTCCCAATGCTGCCACAGTGTGCTTTTAGAGAATTTTCTCTCTGAACTTACCCCAGATAGGAATTTAGGACATAAGGCCATAAGACGTAGGAGCAGGAGTATGTAATATGGCCCGCCGAGAGTGTTCCACCAAATAGAACCATGACTGATCTGGTCATGGTCTCAATTCCACTTTCCTGTCTGACCCCCACAACCCTGATTCCCTTGTGCATGAAAAATCTATCTGACTCAGCCATGAATAAATTCAGTGGCCTCTGCGGCCTCCACATCTTTCTGGGGAAGAGAATTCCACACGCTAATGACCCTCTGGGAAAAACAAATTTTCCTCATCTTTGGTCTCAAAAAGGAGGCCTCTTATTCTTAAACTGTTTCCCCCAGTCCTAGTCCCCTCCTTGACAAGAGGAAACATCCTCCCTGTGCCTGCAGGCCCCCCAGAGTGTTTCAGTTTTCTTCTAAACCCCAATGGGTATAGGTCCAACCAGTTCAACCTTTCTTCATAAGATGAGCCCATCATCCAGGAATGAGTCAAGTGAACATTCTGTGAACTGCTTCCAATGCAATCATAACTTTTCTTCAAGTAAGGGAACCAAAACTGTGCACAATATTCCAGATGTGGTCTGACCAAGTTCCTGTACATCTGCAATAAATCTTCTCTACTCTTGTGTTCAATTCCCCTTGCAATAAAAGCCAACATTCCAGTCACCTTCCTAATTACTTGCTGTATCTGCGTACTAACTTTGTGATTCATGTGTCAAGGCACCCAAATCCCTCTTTATCACCGCGTTCTGCAATCCCAATCTCAATTCCAATAACATACTGTTTTTCTACACTTGCTGCCAAATTGGACAAGTTCCCATTTTCCCACATTTAACTCCACCTGACAAATTTTTGACCACTCACTTCACCTACCTATATCTCTTTGGCAGCTCCCCTCCTTCTGACATCTTTCTTCCTAACTTGGTGCCATCAGCACATTTAGCAACCATACAATTGATCCCTTCATCCAAGTCATTGTAAATAGTGAAGTTCCCAGCACTGATCCTGTGGCAATCCATTAGTTACAGCTTCCCAACTGAAAAATCCCATTTACCCCATTCCCAACTTCCTGTTAGGTATACTGATCCTTTATCCAATGTGTTAGCTCCGACATCATGTGCTTTTATTTTGTGTAGTAACCTTTGATGTGGCACTTTGTCAAATACCTTTTGGAAATCTCACATCTACAGGTTCCCCTATAACCACCTTGTCTGCTACTTCCTGCTACGTTGACTCTGCCTGACCCCATTATGATTTTCTTTTTAATGATTCGAGCAATTTCCCTATGACGGGTGTTGGGAAAACTGGCCTATAGATTCCTGCTTTCTTAACCCGTCCTTTCTCAAATAAAAGTGTCACATTCCTATTTTGCAATCTGCTAGGATCCTTCCAGCATCTTTGGAATTTTGGAAACCAATACGCCTTCTATCTCTGTAGCTATTTATTTTAAGACCATGTGTCCTGGGGACTTGTTAGTGTTCAAATCTAACAGATTTTTCAGCACATTTTCCCTCATGAAGGTAGTTCTGAAGTTCCTCCCTCCCTTGATCTTGATTTTCAAGTACCTTTGGGAAGTTTTCCAAGTCTTCTCCAGTGAAGACAGACACAAGATACATGTGCCACACCTCCGCCGTTTCCTTGTTTTTCCATCATTCATTCCCATGACTCACTTTCTAGAGGACCAACACTAGCTTTAGTTACTCTATTCCTATTTAAATACTTTTGAAACTCTTACTGTCTGTTATATAATTAGCTGGATTTCTCTCACACTCGACTTTCTCCCTCTTTAGCTTTATAATTGAATTATTTGCTGGTTCTTATACCTGACCAATCTTCTGACCTGTCACTAATTTCTTGCAGATTTCTAGTGTCTTTTTCAGTTTGATACAATCCTTAACTTCCTTATTTGACCACCGATGATGGACATTTCTCAAAGAATCTTTCTTTCTCACTGGAATAAACTTTTGCTGGGAGTTACTAAAAATTTCTTTAAAAGGTCCGTCATTGCATCTCTACTGTCCTACCTTCTAACCTAGCTTCCCAGTTTATTTTAGCCAGCTCTGCCTTCATTCTCTTTATTGAGAGGAAGTGGAGGGGAGGAGTCTGTGGGGGGGGGGGGGGGGGTTTACAATTTGTGGGTGTCATTCATTGTACACTTTCGGAGATTGGATGACCTTGAATATGGGCGGGGGGGGGGGGTGTTGGGGGGGTGGACTACATATGTTAATGGTGACCATGGGCGATTCCTGATTCCTTTTCTGGTTTTTTTTTATGCTTATATTGTCATGCGGGCTGTTGTGTAGGGGTTGGTGGGAGGGTGGGATCGTTGTTGATCCCAGCCGCTTGTTTCCTGGAGGTGGCGCTCCATTCGCTGGCGGAGGCATTCTCTGATCCCATTGCCGTCAATATGAATTCCCATTGAAGGCACCCCACGCCCGCCGGGAAACGAGTGGGAAGTGGTGCTCTGCCAGTGGGACAGGAGAATCCCGCCACTAGCGAACGGCCGGAGAAAACCGCCCATAATATATTTGAAATGGAAATTTGTGGTGGTTGGGGAGGTGAGTTACATGCCAACGAATGGATGAATTGCTACAACAGTCCCAATGCCTGCTACAGCTACCTGGATTATCCTTCATCCCACTCAATTTACTGCAAGAAGTCTATCCTTTCTCCAAATTTCTCCATCTCCCCGATGATGCCAATTTTCATACTCAAGCTTTTGAGACAGGACTCTCAACTGTCCCATTTTGCCTCTCACCCTTTCCAGCTCTCACTGCACTCTCTCAACCAAGAGAGCTCCCCCCCTGCCCCCCCCCCCCCCCCCCCACCCTTGCCCACCCCCCGCCTTCCCCAGTAGGTCACCATATTCTATCACTAATTTTGCCACCTCCAGCACCATTCCATCCTTGATATTCCTGGTCTTCTTTCCAAAGAGACTGTTCCCTGCACCCTGTTTCACTCTTCCACCGCTCCGACCAGCTGCTGTCCTGTCCCCACCATCTTCCTGGACAAGCGCAGGAGAGATAAGTGTCCATTCAGCAACTCCCACATCATTAACTCCAATCACCCCCTCCATGTTAAGACAATGAAAATGTGCAAAAAGGACAGTTGGGACACAATATAATGTGAATGTGTGATTAAATTAGAAGACAAAGGCCTGGATCCCTCAGCAGTTTGTTAAATTGAAAACCTATTTACCCCACAGACTGAAACTGAGATCTCGTTGAGAGTGCCGAGGGTAGTGCAGGCAGAAAAGGGGGTGATCATAAAATCATAGAATATACAGTGCAGAAGGAGGCCATTTGGCCCATCGAATCTGCGCCGGCCCTTGGAAAGAGCACCCCACTTAAGCCCACACTTCCACCCTATCCCCATAACCCAGTAATCCCACCTAATCTTTTTGGACACTAAGGGCAATTTAGCATGGCCAATCCACCTAACATGCATATCTTTGGACTGTGGGAGGATACCAGAGCACCCGGAGGAAACCCGCGCAGACATGGGGAGAACTCCGCACAGACAGTGACCCAAGTCAGGAATCGAACCTGGGACCCTGGAGCTGCGAAGCAACTGTGCTAACCACTGTGCTACCGTGATGCACCATAAAAGGCAGTGCACAAACCTATGACCAATCACAAAGTCAATGGAAATAAGCAAGAGATTGGAGTGCAGAAAAGGGATGAGTTGATTCAGACAAGTTGCTGTCCGAAGGGCTCATGCCGAGATTGGACTGTATCCTGCTTATTGCACGGTAACAGTGAAATAAATGCAAGACAAGAAACTGGGACTGAGAGTGCCTATTGTGTAGCTTCATTTAACTTATTGTCAAACATTAATTGTCACATACTCCCGCCAACCTATTGTCCTGAATGCAGTGCTCAGTTGGAGCTTCTTCTACAATGGAAAAGGAGATTTTGATTTGGTGGTCACTTTGTCCTGTAAATCAGCCCCCAAGCTCTGTGTGCTCGCCATTTTAATATACAGCTCCTCTCTTACTCAGATCCTGCCATCTTTAGCCTCGTTCATCGTGCTGGCTGGATAGCCTATTGGGACCCTTGATGTGGGCCTGATTTATTCTTCTCAGGGTTGGTTGATTCTGTTACACTTTGCCAGCTTTTTCCTATTTCCGCTTCAGACACATCCTCCTCCTCATCACCTGAACAACTCACATGTTCTACCTATCATAAATGTTTCAAATATATTTTATTCTGATTCTTCCTATTGTCTCCTGTTAATGACAATCACCATCTCCTATATATGAATTTACAAGTGATGTTGTGGCCGTCGCCTCTCTGATTAAGGCCGATGTCATGGCCTTGGCTGCGGCAGCAGATTTTACTGGAGTGGCGGTCGGCATCGCCACCAGGGATAGCGGCTTGGTTGAGTGACCTGTACGACTTCCTGCGGTTGGAGAAGATAAAGTATGAGTTAAGGTGCTCTGCAGAGGGGTTTGAGAAAAGGTGGGGGATGCTTTCGACCGTGTTTGAGGAGCTGTTGGTCGCAAGGGGGAGGGGGAGAGGATGAGAAAGGGGGAAAAATCTGAACAGACTGTATAGCTGATTGCTGGGAAGTATGTTTCCTGAGGTGTTTATTCGCTGTAACATGTTTTGATACATGTTTGTAATAAAATTCTTTTTTTTTAATGAATTTGCACGCTGCACCACATTGTTCTTGAACATGCATTGATGCTCTTTCCTGTCCCGTTCAGTTTGCTCGGTTGTTCGATAAACGTTGCTGTCTGTGATTATTTCCAGCTCTGATGAAAGGCTATGCACCCAAAGCATTAACTTGTCTCTTAATCTCTCCACTGATTTGGACTGTAGACCAGCTGAACATTTCTCACATTTCCGCTCTTGTGTCGGATTTACAGCAGCTGCTGAGTGTTTCACTTTCTTGTTCAATGAGTTAACCCCTGTGCCGAAGGGAACCCACAACGGCTGGACTGATTTTCACAGTTGGCACCGAGAGCTGACCAGCATTCCCCTCTGAACTGCTCCTGCAGATGCTTGGCAGCTGGCGAAGTCGATTCTTCCGACTGACCTGTACCTGTGGCAGAGCCTCTACACCTACTCTGCTTTCCTCCCTCACTTTCTGTGGTGACCTGCCCGGTGCTAGGGTGCGGGACATCTCTGACCGGCTTCAAAGGATACTGGAGAGGGAGGGGGAGGATCCAGTTGTTGTGGTCCATGCCGGTACCAACAACATAGGCAAGTCTAGAAAAGAGGACCAGTTTAGAGATTATAAAGAGCTAGGATTCAAATTAAAAAACAGGTCCTCAAGGGTGATAATCTCCGGATTACTGCCCGAGCCACGTGCAAATTGGCATAGGGAGGCAAGAATAAGGGAAGTTAACACATGGCTGAAAGAGTGGTGTGGGAAAGAGGGATTCCTTTTCATGGGACACTGGCATCAGTTTTGGGACAGGGGGGACCTATACCGTTGGGATGGTCTCCACCTGAACCGAGCTGGGACCAGTGTTCTGGCGAAAAGAGTAAATAGGGTGGTCAATAGGACTTTAAACTAGAGATTGGGGGGGAAGGGAAAGTCAGGGAACCAAGAGGTGAAGTAATCAGTGGGAAGCGTAGCTGCTTAGGAATACAAAAAAGCACAAAAAGACAGAACTCAGGAGAGGTTACGATAGTCCCCATCCCACAAAATATGACACAGTGTATGGAAAGGCTCAGTAAACCAAGGTCCACCACACTAAGAAAACAAAAAGGGACGGTCAATAGAGAATTAAAGGTGCTATATTTAAATGCGAGCAGTGTACGGAACAAGGAAGATGAGCTTGTGGCCCAGATTGTGACTGGCAGGTATGACGTGGTAGGCATCACAGAGACGTGGTTTCAGGGGGTTCAGGACTGGCATTTAAACATCCAGGGATTCACAACCTATCGAAAAGACAGAGAGGTGGGCAGAGGGGGCGGGGTTGCCTTGTTAATTAGGAATGAAATTAAATCAATAGCACTAAACGACATAGGGTCAGATGATGTGGAGTCTGTGTGGGTAGAGTTGAGGAACCACAAAGGCAAAAAAACCATAATGGGAGTTATGTACAGGCCTCCTAACAGTGGTCAGGAAAAGGGCACAAAATACACCACGAAATAGAAAGTGCATGTCAGAAAGGCAAGGTCACAGTGATCATGGGGGACTTCAATATGCAGGTGGACTGGGTAAATAATGCTGCCAGTGGACACAAGGAAAGGGAATTAATTGAATGTTTACAGGAGGGCTTTTTGGAACAGCTTGTGATGGAGCCCACGAGGGGACAGGCCATTCTGGACTTAGTGTTATGTAATGAGCCAGACTTGATTAAAGATCTTACAGTAAGGAAACACTTAGGAGGCAGTGATCATAATATGGTAGAATTCAATCTCCAATTTGAAAGAAAGAAGGTAGAATCAGATGTAAAGGTGTTACAGTTAAATAAAGGTAACTACAGGGGCATGAGGGAGGAACTGACGAAAATCGGCTGGGAGCAGAGCCTACTGGGAAAGACAGTAGAACAGCAATGGCAGAAGTTTCTGGGAGTAATTGAGGACACAGTACAGAGTTTCATCCCAAAGAAAAGAAAGGTTATCAGAGGGGGGATTAGGCAGCCATGGCTGACAAAGGAAGTTAGGGAATGCATCAAAGCAAAAGAGAAAGCCTATAATGTGGCAAAGAGTAGTGGGAAGTCAGAAGATTGGGAAGGCTACAAAAACAAACAGAGGATAACAAAGAGAGAAATAAGGAAAGAGAGGATCAATTATGAAGGTCGGCTAGCCAGTAACATTAGGAATGATAGTAAAAGTTTCTTTAAATACATTAAAAACAAACGGGAGGCAAAAGTAGACATTGGGCCGCTCCAAAATGACGCTGATAATCTAGTGATGAGAGACAAGGAAATAGCTGAGGAACTAAATAAGTACTTTGCGTCAGTCTTCACAGTAGAAGACATGAGTAATATCCTAACAATTCAGGAGAGTCAGGGGGCAGAGTTGAATATGGTAGCCATCACAAAGGAGAAAGTGCTAGAGAAACTAAGAGGTCTAAAAATTGATAAATCTCCAGACCCAGATGGGCTACATCCTAGAGTTCGAAAGGAGATAGCTGAAGAAATAGTGGAGGCGTTAGTTATGATCTTTCAAAAGTCACTGGAGTCCGGGAAAGTCCCAGAGGATTAGGAAATCGCTGTTCTAACCCCTCTGTTCAAGCAGGGAACAAGGAAAAAGATGGAAAATTATAGGCCAATTAGCCTAACCTCGGTTGTTGGCAAGATTCTAGAATCCATTGTTAAGGACGAGATTTCTAAATTCTTGGAAGTGCAGGGTCGGATTAGGACAAGTCAACATGGATTTAGTAAGGGGAGGTCGTGCCTGACAAACCTGTTAGAGTTCTTTGAAGAGATAACAAATAGGTTAGACCAAGGAGAGCCAATGGATGTTATCTATCTTGACTTCCAAAAGGCCTTTGATAAGGTGCCTCACGGGAGACTGCTGAGTAAAATAAGAGCCCATGGTATTCAAGGCAAGGTACTAACATGGATTGATGATTGGCTGTCAGGCAGAAGGCAGAGAGTTGGGATAAAAGGTTCTTTTTCGGAATGGCAACCGGTGACGAGTGGTGTCCCGCAGGGTTCAGTGTTGGGGCCACAGCTGTTCTCTTTATATATTAACGATCTAGATGACGGGACTGGGGGCATTCTGGCTAAGTTTGCCGATGATACAAAGATAGGTGGAGGGGCAGGTAGTATGGAGGAGGTGGGGAGGCTGCAGAAAGATTTAGACAGTTTAGGAGAGTGGTCCAAGAAATGGCTGATGAAATTCAACGTGGGCAAGTGCGAGGTCTTGCACTTTGGAAAAAAGAATAGAGGCATGGACTATTTTCTAAATGGTGACAAAATTCATAATGCTGAAGTGCAAAGGGACTTGGGAGTCCTAGTCCAGGATTCTCTAAAGGTAAACTTGCAGGTTGAGTTCGTAATTAAGAAAGCAAATGCAATGTTGTCATTTATCTCAAGAGGCTTGGAATATAAAAGCAGGGATGTACTTCTGAAGCTTTATAAAGCATTAGTTCGGCCCCATTTAGAATACTGTGAGCAATTTTGGGCCCCACACCTCAGGAAGGACATACTGGCACTGGAGCGGGTCCAGCGGAGATTCACACGGATGATCCCAGGAATGGTAGGCCTAACATACGATGAACGTCTGAGGATCCTGGGATTATATTCATTGGAGTTTGGGAGGTTGAGGGGAGATCTAATAGGAACATACAAGATAATGAATGGCTTAGATAGGGTGGACGTAGGGAAGTTGTTTCCATTAGCAGGGGAGACTAGGACGCGGGGGCACAGCCTTAGAATAAAAGGGAGTCACTTTAGAACAGAGATGAGGAGAAATTTCTTCAGCCAGAGAGTGGTGGGTCTGTGGAATTCATTGCCACAGAGGGCGGTGGAGGCCGGGACGTTGAGTGTCTTTAAGACAGAAGTTGATAAATTCTTGATTTCTGGAGCAATTAAGGGCTATTGAGAGAGAGCGGGTAAATGGAGTTGAAATCAGCCATGATTGAATGGTGGAGTGGACTCGATGGGCCGAATGGCCTTACTTCCACTCCTAGGTCTTATGGTCTTATGTCCCTTTACGGACAACACAGCAGAGTAAGGGTCACGTGGCCTGTGTGACCAACCAGGGCTCAGTGTGGAATCAACCCAGGGGGGTGGTGCCCTCTTAGGCAAATAGGCATGTAGGGAACTAACTATAGCCTTGCGGCTGCTGTACAATTCTTATTAATAAATACCTTTTTTGTTCACTAATGAAGTCTGTGAAAGTGCACCTTTACATCTGGCGACAATGGTAAATTACTCTAAAAATGCGTCCGACCCGAGTATCCTGTTTTAATCGCAGTCTGAGGAAAACAAAGTGCTCACCAGAATGCCTCTCTTTGGGTGAATAGACCCATTTGACTCCTCCATGGAGGACTGGACACAATACGTCGAGCGCCTTGGGTGTTATTTCCAAGCAAACAAAATAGGGGAGAAGATAGGATGCAAAGATATTCTCAAGTGTTTGCAGAACTCAGACCCTATTCGCAGTCTTACAGCCCCCAGCGCATCCAACTGCAAATTATTTTGTGAGCTCAGCTCATGGATTTACTGAAGGCTCAATTACAACCTCAACCTCCAGTCATATTCCAGAGATTCCAATTTCACTTGAGGGTGAGAGCCCCAGGCGAATCGATTGTGACTTACATTGCTAAACTGAAGCAATTACTGGAGTGTTGTGATTTTGGAGCCACCCTATAGTGGAGTGTGGGGCCAGTGAAGGGGAGAGGGGTGGGGGGGGGAGGGGGGGCGGTCCAGCCTGTTACTCAGACGGAAATGGATGGAAATCGGTGATTTCCATATTTCCGCCGGCACGGGGCATGTTGCTGGCTGCATCTGCCAACGGGGGACCAGAGCATTGGTGCACCGATCCCATTTCTCGGCAGATACTCCATTCTCTGCCTGATCAGGAAACCCGCTACCGGCATTGGGAAATGGAGAATCCAACCCAAGTTGAACAGGTCCGAGATTTTTCAAGCGCAGGAAGTGAGGCTGCCCTAACTGATGAGGAACTACAAGAGCATCTTCTGTGATCAATTAGGCCAAATCGAAATGCTGCAAGCTAAGATTTATGTGGGTCCAGAAGCGACTCCCCAATTCTTCAGGACAAGGCTGTACCATATGCTTTACGAGAGAAAGTGAAAACTGAGTTAAACATGTTGGAAGAACTGGGCATTATCCAGCCAGTTCAGTTCTCGGAATGGACAGGACCTCTAGTTCCCGTATTGAAACCGGGCAAGACCATCCGCATTTGCGGCGATTCTAAGCTAACAGTTAATCAGGCCGCCAAGCTGGATGAATATCCAATACCAAGAATTGAAGACCTGTTGGCAGGAGGTCAATCTTACACAAAGCTGGATATAAGTCACGCGTACCAGCAACTCTAATTCGATTACCATTCTTGGGGGTGTGTCACACACACCGAAGTCTATTCCAGTACCCGCGTCTGTCTTTTGCTGTGTTTTCGGCACGTGCAATATTCCAAAGGACAACGGAGAGTCTGCTCCAGGGGCTACCATGGGGTGTAGCACACCTTGTTGATATCCTTAGAACTGGATCAATAGAGGCTTAGCATTTAGCAAACCTAGAGTTGGTAAAGAGGTTTCAGGAGGCTGGAGTTGGCCTCAAGAAGGAGACGGTCACCTTTCAAGCCACCGAGGTGACCTACCTGGATCCCCATGTAGAAGCACAAGGATATCCCCCCCCCCCCCCCCCCCCCCCCCCATGGAAGACGAGGTGAAGGCAATAAAGGAGGCACCAGCCCACACGAGCACAATGAACTCAAATCATTTTGGGGCAAACTACTATGGACGTGTTTTATCAAACTTATCAATGGAATTAGAACCATAGTACTCCTACAGCGCAGAAGGAGGCCATTTGCCCCATCAAAGCTGCACCAACCTTCTGAAAGGGCACCCTACCCAGGCCCACTCCCCCACCCTATCCCGTAACCCCTAAGGGGAAATTTAGTATGGCCAATCCATTTAACCTGTGCATCTTTGGACTGTGAGAGGAAACCGGAGCACCCGGAGGAAACCCCCACAGACACGGGGAGAAAGTGCAAACTCCGCACAGACAGTTACCCAAGGCTGGAATTCAACCCGGGTCCCTGGTGCTGTGAAGCAACAGTGCTAACCACTGTGCCACCCCATGGCATATTGCATGGTATTCACTGCCTTGTATATTCTGCTAAAGAAACATCATTGTTGGTCTTGGAAGGCTTCCCAGGAGGAATTTTTTAACAGAGCAAAGCAATTGCTGCATTCCTCAAACCTGTTAGTACACTTCAACCCATCTAAAGAACAAAAATTGACCCGCGGTGCCTCTCCATATGGTGCTGGTGCGGAGATGGATGACGGTTCTGAAAGGATATGTGACAAGAACCCTCTCCGATGCCTGTAAAAAGCTACTCCCAAATCGAGAAGGAAGGACTGTCAAGTTTTTGGCATCGCAAAACTCCACCAGTACTTACATGGTGGACACTTTATCATCTTTTCTGCCCACAAACCGCTCTAGGATCTCTTCAAAGAGGACAAGGCTATCCCGCTGATCACCTCGGTAAGAATTCAGCGATGGCCAATAATTATGTCAGGCTCAAAAAGTACCTGATTGCCCTGTAATCAAACAAATATTAATGAATTGCCTGTGCCCAAAGAGGTACCCATTATTGCAGTTCCTGTTAACTTCGACCCTGTGGAAGCTTTCCGACAACTGATTTACGCCGCTCTACAAGGAACTGAAAACCCTCTCAAAGACTCTGGGCTGGATTCTCTGCCGGCGGGATGCTCCTTTTTGCTGCCAGCTTGGGGTTTCCTTACTGCGTGGGGCTGCCCCACAATGGGAAACCCCATTGACCAGCCAGCGTAACAGAGCATCCCGCTGGCGGGGTAAAACAGAAATGTGGCGCGGCAGGGCAGAGAATCCAGCCCTCTGTTTATAATTGTCCAACTCATGTACATAATTTTAGTATTTAGGACTGAGTAAATTGGTTCTTGAAGATTGTATAAAGGGGTTAAAGGGAGAGGGAGGTGCTGATTGTCCTTGCCCAAGGGCAACACAGCAGAGTAAGGGTCATCTGGCCTGAGTGACCAATCAGGACTCGAATGTGGAATCACCACAGCAGGTGGAACCCTCTCAGACAAAGAGACACTTTGGGAGCTAACTACAGCCATGAGGCTGATGTTTACAATTCTTATTAATTAATGCCTTTGTGGTCATTAATGAATTCTATGAAAGTGCATCTTGACACTTTCTTTTCCCTCCTGGTCACAAGGCAAAGACAAAGGAGTCCTGAAAGATGGCTGTTGTCCTGAGCTTCATGGTTGAAGATACGAGGTTGTTTGCACCGCACCCAGCAGCAATGTGAAAACCATTCACAACCTTTGAATTCCTCTTCAGCAAGGTAAGTGCCATTTCACAGCACTGCCAATGAGCAAAGAACATCAGATTGTTCTTTGAAACAGGTCGTAGGGGGTGGGGATCCAATGTAGTGCCATTTAAAATCTATTCATAGAAAATAGGAGCAGGAGGAGGCCATTCGGCCCTTCAAGCCTGCTCCACTTTTCATTATGATCAGGGCGGATTATCCAACTCAGTGACCTAATCCCTCCATATCCCCTCATATCCTTTTGATCCCCTTTGCCCCAAGTGCTATATCTAACTGCTTCTTGAAAACATATGTTTTGGCCTCATCTACTTCCTGTGGTAACAAATTCCACAGGCTGACCACTCTCTGAATGAAAACATTTCTCCTCATTTCAGTCCTAAATGGTCTCCCCCGTGTCCTCAGACTGTGACCCGTGGTTCTGGACACCCCCACCATCGGGAACATCCTTCTTGCATCTACCCTGTCTAGTCCTGTTAGAATTTTATAGGTTTCTGTCAGATTCCCCCCTCATTCTTCTGAACTCGAACGAATACAATCCATATGCGGATTGTAGCAACAGAGCACAGTAATAGCTTTTTGATTGACAGGAGCCAGACCACCCTCCTCTTTGTCTGCCCTGAATCTTAAAATGAATGGCAAACAAGAGGGAAATATAATCAGTCAAGGAATCAAGGGTTATCGGTATAAGGCGGGAAAGCGGAGTTGAGGATTGTCACATCAGATCAGTTATGATCTCATTGAATGGTGGAGCAGACTCGATGGGCCGAATGGCTCCTGGTGTCTTATGGTCTTAAGAAAGAGAAGAAAAACTGATCTAATGAAAAAGCTGGAAATCATGTGGGTGGGGAACTGGGTGTGCTAACCTCTGATATTCCCATATATGTTCACTTAATTCAAAACACTCCGCCAACAGTATTAAATCATACACTTCATTGCCAAAAACTGACATCACACTACAGCAGATAAAGGGAATATTGAACTGGGCCAGGGTAGGTGATGGATGGATGCAACAATGACAGTTTGCAGTTCGATAGCAGCCTGATAGCAACCTTTTAACATTGTTTAACAACTTCCCGAAGTTGAAGCAAGTCTATGAAAAACACAGGAAACTGAAGCATCTCCAAATACAAACCACTCATTCTGTACATTTCTCATTTCGCAGTTTCTGTATTCTACCGATTTCTGGAAAGCAAGAAATGTTTCATTGCTGAATAACTGTGCCGGCTGTACTGTAACCTCACTGACGGGTAACTAAAAGAGACAAGCAATCTCTCCAAAGCCAAAACTCCTTTTGTTCCCCCAAGGAAATGGTCATTCTGGGGAACTTTTACTTTTCGCCAGGTCAATGATGTGATTAAAACGCATTTGCGCGTGAGAACGAGATCGCGGAAGGAATTGCATGCAGTATAAATAGTTAATGAGCAAACTCTATTTAGAAGAGAAAACCTCCGTGCCAAGGAGTAGAAGCTAAGCAGACCAGGGCGGTTATATTTCCTCAGTATTTAACATGATTTATATTGTTCCAATTTTAGCTGAACAGACTCAAAGCGTGTTTTAACAGCTTCTAAGTTGCAGGCAGATGCATCTGGTGGCTTGCAAGCCAAGCATAATAGACTGTAAGTATCTTATTTTCAGAGGAGGAAACACAAGATCAAATGCCAAGTTCAACTGGCAAGCAGCTTCGTGCTTTTACCCTAGAGGGTGGTAGAGAGCGAGGTTTGGCAGCATCCGTCGAGTTGGAGTGAGAGGAAAGAACATCTGGAAGGAGGTCCATGTTTGATGTGGAAGAGGGAGGGAAACAAAGGGGAAAATATTAATTAAAGAAAAATATCGGTTCCGAATTCTGAACGAGATGACTAGCAATTCAAGTGGAACTGACTGGTAAGAGAAACGAAACCCAATACTATAAGAGAGCTGAATCAACACAATAAAACGTACAAACGAGTTAAGTGCATCCCATCTAAGAATGTTGTGAAAAAGACATTGGCAGAATTTTACAGCCCCCACCACCACACCCCACACACACACTGGCAGTCTTGCAGGTGGGGTGCTCATAAAATTCTCCAGCTGACCTCCATGCCACCCTCCCGCGCACCCGTGACCTGTCCGCCTTTTACATGGCGTGGGAAAGGCTGAGGGCAGCCCTCTTGGCCCAGCCTCAATTGCGGCCCTTAATTGGACAATAAATGTCCACTGAACAGCCACTTACCGCCAGGCTGCAATTTTGAGGTTGGCGGAAGGAGTTCAGAGGTGGGAATCCCAGAAGTCACCTGCTTGTGTCTTGGGTGGGAAAGGGATAGGGTACTGCCGCCCTCAAGGGACCGCTTCTGCATCCCCACCTCTCCACTGGCATCTCTATCAAGTGCTTGTCAGTGCAGGAAGAGATCAGGGTGCCATTTTTAAATGTCGGCCCGATTTCTCGACCCCCCCCCACTGCAGCCTCTGACCACCCCCCCCCCCCCCTCAATGCCGCAACTTTTAAAAAACATTTATAGTACCCAATTCATTTTCTCCAATTAAGGGGCAATTTAGCGTGGCCAATCCCCCTACCCTGCACATCTTTGGATTGTGGGGGCAAAACCCACACAAACACGGGGAGAATGTGCAAACTCCACACTGACAGTGACCCAGGGCTGGGATCAAACCTGGGACCTCAGCGTCGTGAGGCAGCAATGCTAATCACTGTGCCACCGTGCTGCCCCAATGCCTAACTTTAGGGGGTACCGGAGCCCCCCTCACTCCATCTCATAAGGACAGCGCACTCCCGGGCCTGATCCCCCACACGGACAACCTGACACCTTGGCCCTGGCAGTGCCACCTGGGCACGGTGCCAAGGTGGAACTGCCAGGGTGCCTGGGTGGCAGTGCCAAAGTGGCCGGGTGGCATCGGGGGTGCCAGGGTACTGCCCAGAGCCTCCGATTGCCATGACAACCCCCGAACTGCCATTACACCTGGTCCACGTTTGTGTGGCCAGGTCTCCCGGGGGCGAGCGTTCAATCTCGGGCCTTGGGATATTCCAGGGCAGATATATTTAAGTGAGTTTACCTGCTCACTTATATATGCAAATCAAGACCCACCCAGTGAGGGCAAGATCCAGATCGTGAGATCTCAGAAGATCTCGTTAGATCTCGCGAGGTGTCCTGAGCGGCGTAAATCTTGTGAGACGATTTAACGCCGTGTCACGTTGCCAAGTCAGGCGTGACGAGGCTGAGCAATCGCGCCTAGAGTTTCTCCTTACTCTGCGGGACTAACAAGCTACTCTTCTCCTGTTTTCCATACTTACAGACGCTCTTACAATCTGATCTTTAGGCCTCTGCTCCTTGGTGATTCATTATTTATTTTAATTCAGTCACCAAGAGCATGGTGCAAACATTTCAAACAGAAGCTAAAGGAAAACAATGTGATCAAGGTAATGATTTAATTTGAGAGAAAACAGCGAGTAAGTAAAAGCTTGTTCCATGGGGCACAGTTATTGAATCTTCGTGTACTTGTCAGTTTCTTGATCAGTGTAAACCATTGACAGGCCCTGGAAATGTAGACACTGAAAATGTCCTCTATACAACAAATAGATTAATAAATCACCCTTTGTGGAACACACACTTGCTTTCATGTCCTCTCTCATTTTGTTCAGTTTTCGTCGTGAACACATCGCATAAATTGAACAGACCAGTTTTTGAGAAAAATGAACCAGGAAGTAAAAATACAATTGTGATGTTATTGCTCAGAGCACACAACAGAACAACTCGATACCCGATTACATGTGAACTTATTTGCTGTGCGGAGGTGGTTTTGGTGGTGGGAGATGAAGGAATTTTGAAAATGGCAGGTCAGATTAACCACATTGCAACCTCCAGCAAGATTTTCTCGAGGTGGGTGTGCTGACCCCACCCCTCCCCCACCGGCAGTGGCAGATAGCCAATTAATTTAATTAACTGGCGACTTGGAGCCATATTAGTGATGCCACTGGGACCTTACTCGCAGACAGCGGGCCCCACGTTGTGGCGATGCCTGGCAGGTCCTTCTGATGCCAGGCTGGCGATCCAGAAAGGTCATTCTTATTTATTCATCCCCCGCCCACCAAGCCACTTCTGACATGGGGGGTCGGATGCCACTGTAGATCACCCCGTGGAGTACACCACCACCATAGTAATGGGCGGGCATCTGTACCAAAAATAATTTCAATATTTTCCTCAACTTTGAGACACCCTGGGCTGGATTTTCCGCAACCTGATGCTGCAATCGCGGCCGTCGCCGGGGCAGAGAATCCAGTTTGACGCCGTAATCGAGCCCGCTTCTTCGGGCACCGGAAATAGGCATCACCGCGGAGTACGCCGCGCAGCTGGGGCCCATTGCCTGAGGCCCGCTGAGCAAACCTCCACTCCCGACTGGCCGAGTTCCCGATGGCGTGGAACTAACCACCTATTGCCGGTCGGGATGCTTGCGTGGCAGCTGCGGACTCAGTCGGGGGCGGGCGCATCGGAGACCAGGGGGGCCCTTATAGGCCCTTATAGGCTCCGCGGTCCGAGTCCGCCATGGAGCACGGAGCGGATGCTGGAGGTCGCCGCCTTGCGCATGTGTGGCCTGTGACCCATAGGTGCGGGGGGCCCATATCTGCAGCAAAAGCTGTGAGATTCACTCCAGGTCCTTGCTATCTCCCTGCAGGGCTTAGAATTTGTTTAACTTTTTTCTAGGAATTTCGGGAGTAAAATTCCACCGTTTTACACCGGCGTGGGGACATAGTCTCATTTTGGGAGAATCCAGCCCCCTTATAATCTCCTGTCTGTGCCCACATCTCCTGGTCGAGCTTCCAACAGAACACCTCTGCATACCCTCCCATTGGGCCAAGCGGGTGTCTATTCCGCCACTGTCCTTAATTAGATGGCACTTCCAGAATCAGTTTCTTAATTGGCTGCCTCCAGTGAATTTAGGTGGAGGGCTAGGCATCTCCAGTGGGGTCCTGACCCATTATTGGTCCTGATCTCGGAAACTCCGAAAAGACAATAAGGTTCTCTCCATTATGTGCATAGTTCTGAATTATACTGGAGATCATATTAGTGGTAACCAGACTCTATAACAAAGAATATAATTGATCATCAATAAGGGCAGTTGGTGATGGTAACATCACTAAACTGATATTTCCAAAGTCCAGGCTAATGCTCTGGGGATACAGGTTCAAATCCCACCTTGGCACTCGGTTGAATTTTAATTCAATGAATACACTGGAATTGAAAGCTAGTCTCAGTAATGGTGGCCGTGAAACCATTTTTGATTGTCGTAAAACACCACCTGGTTTACTAATGTCCTTTAGGGTCAGAAACCTGCTATTCTTACTTGGTCTGGCCTACATATGACTCGAGACCCACAGAAATGTGGTTGACTCGTAACTGTCCTCTCAAATGGAGGCCGGGATTCTTCATTTGGAAGACCATCTGCGGGATTCTCCGTCGGCGGGATCCTACGCTTCACCGCCAGCGCACTCGAATTTCCCGACGGCGTGGGGGTGTCAACAATGGGAATCCTCATTGGCCGGCTGCCGGGACAGAGGATCCCGATGCTGGCGGGGACGCGCCACGCTAGAAAATGGGTGTGGCGGGATGGGGAATCCTGTTCTTTTTTTTCCCACTGGAGGAGAATTGCTACTGATTGCGATCCCACTGGGAACATTCAATGGCATTACCATCGCTGAATCCCCCACTATCAATATCTGGGATTTATCATTAACCGGAATCTAAACTTGACTAGCCGTATAAATACTGTGGCTAAAAGAACAAGTCAGAGAGGGGGAATTTTGCAGCGAGTAACTCATCTCCTGACTCCCTTAAACCTGTCCCCCCATCTATAAGGCACAAATCAGGAGTGTGATGGAATACTCCCCGCTTGCCTGGTGAGTGCAGCTCCAATAACACTCAAGAAGCTCAACATCATCCAAGACAAAGCATCCTGCTTGATTGGCACTCCATCCACAAACATTCACTCCCTCCACCACCGACCAACAGTGGCAGCAATGTGTACCATCTACAAAATGCACTGCAAGAACTCATCAAGGATCTTTAGGCAATACCTTCCAAACCCATTGTGGTGCTCATTGTGTTGCTAAATTCAGGATGGTTGACGTAGTGTTCACAAAGACCACAAAATAGCTTGAACTTTAACAAAGCTATAAATGTATTAACACTACTAATTTGGATTCAACACATACTCCTTAAGAATGCAAAGTTGATTAATAACATCTAAACTACACTCATCTACAGCTAATCTCACTACTGTGATCTGCACTCATTTACACTATCTGCTCTTCTGACCTTCACTAGCTAAATCCTGCATACACTCTCCCCCCAAGACTTAGCACCTCTGTCTTATATAGTTGTAACTGTAGCTCCCTCTAGTGGCTACTCCTCCCGACTCTACATTAATCCTTGCAGTGCTGATGGTTATGATAATACCACATCCCCCTTTCTAAATAATATACAATTGATTGTTAACATATAAACTACACTCATCTACATCTAATCTTTATACCGATATAAACTATGATCTGCTCTTATTCACACTATCTTTACTTCTGACTGTTTCTAGCTAATTCCTGCACTATTCTCTCCCCTCAAGGCTTAGCATCAATGCCTTATATACTTGTAACTGTAGCTCCCTCGAGTGGCTACACTAGACATTTAATTAACCCTTGCAGTTCTTACAGTTATGATAATACCACACCCATGGCCACTATCATCTAGAAGGAGAAGGGAACAGAGACCTGGGAACACCACCACCTGGAGGTTCCCCAAGTGTAGCAATCTTTTGTGTGACACCTTATTGAATGCCTTTTGAAAATCCAAATGTCAACATGCACTGTTCTGATCAAAGTTACAGAACTGAAATGTCAAGCCTGCTTCTCACTTCCCAGATATTGCCAGGCTTGCTGAGCATTTGCTGTTTTTATTACATCACCGAGCTACATTCTGAAAAAACTAAGAAATTTGACATACACGATTTGCCTACACTAAAAATCATGTTAGATCATGCCTGATCATATTAGGATTTTTGAAGTGCCTTATTACCATGTTCCTAATAATACATTCCAGCATTTTCCCACCTAGGGATGTCAAGCTAACTACCTTGTCCTTATAATAATAGTAAGAATGTCATTCCTGGTTTTCTTGCCCTTCTTTCTCAAATAATAATGGTACTTGTTCCTTCCAATCTACACCATTCCAAAATCCAGGGAATTTTATGAGATTAAAACCAATGCAGTCACTCTCTCTGCAGCCACCTTTCTTGGGACTCCAGGACGTAGGCCATCACGTCCGGGGAAGTCTCATTCATCTCTCCAGTACATTTTCTACTCATTATTCCTCAATCACATTACGCTCCTGGTTCCCTACTATTTCTGGTATGATTTTGTATCTTCTATTCAACACCATCCAGGACAAAGCAGCTTTCTCGGTCGACATCCAATTCACCAATTTAGGCGTTCACATCTCCCACCACCAGCACAGCAATCTTTACCCTGCACAAGATGTACAGCAGCAACTCACCAAGGCTCCATTAGCCGCATCTTACAAACCCATGACCTAGACAATTTTATAGAAAATACAGTGCAGAAGGAGGCCATTCGGCCCATCGAGTCTGCAACGACCCACTTAAGCCCTCACTTCCACCCTATCCCCGTAACCCAATAACCCCTCTTAATCTTTTTGGTCACTAAGGGCAATTTATCATGGCCAATCCACCTAACCTGCATGTCTTTGGACTGTGGGAGGAAAGCGGAGCACCCGGAGGAAACCCATGCACACATGGGGAGAATGTGCAAACTCCGCACAGACAGTGACCCAGCGGGGAATCGAACCTGGGACCCTGGCGCTGTGAAGCCACAGTGCTATCCACTTGTGCTACCTTGCTACCTCTACCATCCTAGAAGGGCCAGGGCAGCAGATGCATGGGAATACCACCACCTGCAAGCCACTATCCTGACTTGGAGTTAATAGCCATTCCTGCACTGTCTCAATATCCAGAACTCCCTCCCTAACAGCACTGAGGGTATATCTTCACCAAATGGACTGCGGCGACTCAAGAAGGCGACTCACCACTACCTTCTCAAGGGCTATAAGGGATGGGGAATTAAAATGCTGGCCTAGCCAGCAATGCACACACACTGTGACAGAATAAATTAATTAACATAATCAGTGTGGGTCATTTTAGAATAGAAGGAGAAAATTCTTGGAGTGATCAATAGACAGGGAAACAATTTGTTTGCCAGCACAGAACTTGAGTATTGTTGAGAAAAAGCACATGCTGTCAAAGCTTTTTGAGTGCAAGTTGAAAAACTTCGACAACTTGTCTCATTTTTCAGTAAGGGGATTGATTGCAGGCTGTAACTTTGGTGAGATGTTCTAAGTAATAGGACATTTAAGTGATGCTCCATAAAGGAATATACTCTTGCTGGTGAAGATAGGAATGTTATGTCAAATGGTTTCAAGTATTTTCCAGCTGTGATATAGAGGACAGTCTGTGAAATTTCTAACATCAAATAATGCTGTGGCGGTACTTTATACTCATTATTCGCTTCCAATGTAAGCCAGTATGGATGTGGTCTATGGCTACATGTGCACTTGCCCTGCATCAGTGTTAAAACCTGTTGTTTATCAAACAAAACAGCTGTGGTGGCCCGAGACAAACCTCTGGAGGCTTCCAGTAGTAACAAGGGGTTTATTAACAAAAGGCAAAGGCACAGAACATAATCAAATAGGTCTTGTCCCTCTGGCTCCGGGTCCACACTACTTGGGCCCTGCAGCCAGGGCATTGTGCAAACTTGCTATTGGCCGGGGTTTGTACGCTCCCGCATGATTGGCCCTGAGCCAGTCACATGGGCCTGCAGATCCACCCCCTTTAAAAGGGCCACGCTACCATATCCATGCACCCTTCAGCCCTTATTACATTTTACACAACAACTATGTACAGGTTTTATATACATGGCAAAAGACATCCGGGAAGATTCTTGAGTCTGACACGGGATGCATTGCTGCATAATTTCTTCGATGGCTTTACCAATTCTTGGACACTATATAATGCTGCCTGCCAGCATCTTGCCCTGGGTGAGAACTATGCAGCTCCTGTAGTTAAGGTCCCCTGGCTGGTGGTGAACAACGATTCGTGAGCCCCTCAGGAACACACCATCCTCACAGGTCAGTTCATCTTAGCGGAACAAATAGCACGTGCCACCCAATCAGTATCATCCGTTTTACTGTCAACAATATGGGATCTCGCTGGATCCAGTTCTGAATGTGGCCAGCCGACACTGGCAAGGTGTCAAAGAAATTCAAGGCCAATATGGGCCACACAGTAGCACAAGTGGATAGCACTGTGGCTTCACAGTGCCAGGGTCCCAGGTTCGATTCCCCGCTGGGTCACTGTCTGTGCAGAGTCTGCACGTTCTCCCCATGTCTGTGTGAGTTTCCTCCGGGTGCTCCGGTTTCCTCCCACAGTCTAAAGACATGCAAGTTAGGTGGATTGGCAATGATAAATTGCCCTTAGTGACTAAAAAGGTTAGGAGGAGTTATTGGGTTACGGGGATAGGTTGGAAGTGAGGGCTTAAGTGGGTCTGTGCAGACTCGATGGGCCGAATGGCCTCCTTCTGCACTGTATGTTCTATGTTCTATGTTCTAATATGGTTACCTAGGGTACTGGTGGAGGTGGCACACTTTTTGGTAAGTGGAGTCAGCTCAATGCATTGGCAATCTGTGTCAGATCTGTGCTGGGTGGCATAGATGTTGGCCTAGCTCACTGTGGAAAATATCCTCATATCTTCGAAGGACACCGTTGGAAATTTTAAAATTTCCAGGCAATTGAGTTTGATTTTCTGTACACAATCCCTTCCCATTAGGCCGGGTCTGTGCCTTTACATGAAAACTAAGGGAAGATGGGCGTCTTGCTCTTGAAGGATTTCCAGGGTTTTCCCAGTGTAAGTGGAAAGCTTGGCCATGGTGCTGCTCCAACTTAAAGTTTGAGTTCCTACGGGAATATAATTGAAGGTCTTCTTCACCACAATAGTCACTGAGGCCCAGGTGTCAATTCCATTTTCAAGGGTGTACCATTCACGCTGAGGTTGATTTCAATAGGGTCTGTCCTGTTTACTTCGACTGCATTCAGGTGACACGTCGCGTGCTCCTCCTCAGAGCTCCTCTCCACTTTGTCCAGTGGCGTTGTGGACTGCTGCTGTTGTGTTCTTTTTGCACTGCGCCCTCTACCTTACGTGGCAACATTCTTGAATTATGACCTCTATGAATACAACGGAAACACACAAACTTGCTGTCAAAACACCCTGGGCTAGTGCGCAGTCAATTCCAGCTCAATGTGACCCGTAGTCCCAACACAGATGAAATTAGAGTTTATTTAGAATGCCCGAGGTCCTGACTTGAGCCCAATAAACCTCAGTCAGGTTTGGAACTTTAAAACACAAGTAATATTTTATTATGTGCAGTATTATAATTAAACGGACAGAACATGTAACTATCTACTACCTCGTTCCCAACCCCTCCCCTTCCTAACTCCACCCCACTCTCTCCATACACACACAGACAAACAGCACAGAGGGGTAAGGTGGTGGAAAGGGAAAGGAAAATATCGATTGAAAATAAAATTATAAGGATTTCTGATGACTTCCAGTCAATGTCTTTCTGAAGTTCAGGCTATCCTTTTGGTACTGCTTCCTTCTAGGCTTGAAATGGTTTTCTCTGGCAAGGTTGTCTACTTTCTCTGCAGACTCTGCATCACTTCAGATTTACAGCAAAGGATGAGCCGGGCATTCACTGCTTTCAGAGCACTCGAGTAGTTATTTCACTTCAGTAAGTAAGAGAGAGAGAGCATCCCTTCAGGCAAATCCTAATTAATAAGGTACTGGAAGAAAAAGCTTTTGAATTCCTAAAGGGGCCATTAAATATTGTGATGGGGGCCTGACAACTACACTCTCTCATCCAAACTTTCTGCCTTTCACAATGGTATAACTGTTCTATTAAACAAGGAATTGGGGCAAGGGCAAGGGGTCCAATAGGGGAAAGAGGAAATTCCCAAATACCACTCAAGAAAATTTGATTATTCACTGCTTCAAAATTTGCTCTCCTTATCATATTCCTGATAAATGTACATTTAATTATTCTCTGAGTGGAAACCTACCCTATCCGAGACACCAGTACTGGTGCCTGAGAGATTGTATTTGACAGTGTCAATCTAGCTGCTGGGTTTTGGGGGTCACTAACGCTGGTTTATATACATCCCTTATGTGGTTATTGAGTTCCAATTGTCAAAACAAACAGGCTGTCAGCCACACTTTACTGCAAGCAGCATGAACTGCACGCCCAGGCAGTTTGATCCTTTGTTCAAAGCAAACCGCCGTGACAAAAATGTACTATCAGGAAAGGAAATATTCTTCACCTCGCAGCCACTCACTGCCTTTTCCAATTTAACTCTAAGATGATAGTCATTCCACTTTTGCACCTAGTTTTAAAAAAAATTTGGCCTTGTTTTTTTTTCCGGTCTCCGTATCCATGAAAGGAGCTGTTTCAAAAACAGTGAGGTACTTCAGAATTTTATAGTTGAGTAAATGACCATTTGTTGGGGAAACCATTTTACATTACTCGGGTGGGCCACCAGGAAATGCATAAAATTGTGCGAGAAGACGTTGGCCACGTGTCCTGATGGCATCATGTCTTCGCACGATATTTCGGTCTGTGGGTGCAGGCATGAGTGAGAAGCGTGCCCCCCGACAATCAGGAAGCCAATTTAATTTAGTTAAGCAGTAATTGACTGGGATTTTACGTTGTGGCCTGTCTGCCTTTATAAAAGGCAGGCCGACCAATTGGCCAGGTGGCATTGACGTTTTCAGCTGCAACATCGATCCAGGGTTCAAATAAAATGAACAAGTTTGTGCTGCCCAGACACTCGTAGCACAGTTTCACCACTGATAATTATTTTTCACAGATCAGCAGCTCCCTCAGATGGCTCCACAGTAGCATTCCCCTCGAGGGAGCTCATTGGAAGTGCAAGCCCGCGCACTCCCTTTTCTTCAGCTCTCACCCACCTCCCGGCCTCCGCAGCAGCGCTCAACCTTTCACAGAATGCATTTCACGCTGTTCGCTGGCCAACCAGCATAATATGGCATTAATAACAGGATCTCGGCCGGGAGAGAGTTTCACATCCGCTCCTGCCCGCGTCCGGGCACCCTGAACGTAAAATCATGGTCCTTATCTTACGAAACTGTATTTTTATTTAAACATTTGGGAGGCATTAGCTGACCACTTGGATTTTTTTTAAAAATTCTTTTATTTGAGTTTTTGCACTTAATATCAAAACTTTTGCAGAACAATATAAAAACAGTAATAATAACCAAAACAATAACAAAACCAACGCAAGTGGCAGAAGCTGCTACCACAGCTGTGACAGTGGCCCCAGTAATATAATTTCCTACATTATTTACATTTGCCTGCCTCCGGTTCCCTTAGCCACCCCATCACCCTCTGCCCGTTTGCCACCCAGTCATAGAATAGGAGGTTTGATAGGCCCAGGCTTCCCATGTGTTGTCCTCGCTGTAAGATGGTCTTGGGTATCCTAGGGACTCAACCCCCCCCCCCCCCTCCCCCCCCCCCCCCCCCCCCATCCCCCATTGAACGTATGTAGCCTTCTTGACAGCGAAAGAGTGAGTGACTCCCATCTTTGTAGGACCGTCCTCACCTCCTCCACCAGGCTGCAGAGGTTCCATTTGTGTGGCGCCTCGTCCAGGTGCATGTCACTTGTATCCCCAGGTACCTGAACTTGGTTTGTGTCACTTTAAGCGGGAAGATTGCCCTCTTTCCCATGTTGAGTTTGTAACCTGAGAAGGCACCAAACACCTTAAGGATCTTCCGCAGGTTCTGGCAGGCAGCTCTCCAGGCGCCTCACCAGAGCTTTTGCAAGAACTTTTGCATCAGTGTTTAAGAGCGAGATGGGTCGGTATGATCCACAATCTGTCGGGTCTTTGTCTTTTTCGGGGATCAATGAGATTGGGGCCTGGACCAGTGTGGGCGGCAGGGCCTCCTTTGTCAGTGAGTCATTGAATATCTCCAACAAGTGCGGGGCCAGCGCTGCTGCAACTTCTTTGTAAAAGTCTACTGGGAACCCATCCAGTCCAGGCGCTTTCCCTGACAGCATGGAATTAATGCATTCCACGAATTTGCCCAGCTCTAGCGGAGCTTCCAGTCCTTAATCCTTATCCTCCACCCCACCAATATATCCAGTCAGTCGAGGAACTGTTCCATCCCCGAGTCCCCCTCCAGGGGTTCGGAGGTGTATAGCCCTTGGTAAAAGTTTGCAAAGGCCTCGTTAACCTTGTTTGGGTCTGCTACCATCCTACCATTTCTGGCCCTAACTTACACACTCTTGCTTTTGCGGCTGCTTGCTTTCTTAGCTGGTGCCAGCAGGTATCTTCGCAGATATCTTCAACACCTCACTCCTCCGTTTTAAGGTCCCCACCTCCTTCAAGAAGACCACCATAATACCAGGACCAAAGAAGAACAAGGTAGCATGCCTCAACGACTACTGACCAGTGGCCCTGACATCTGTTATCATGAAATGCTTTGAGCGGCTAGTCATGAGACGGATCAATTCCAGCCTCCCAGATGGTCTCGATCCACTGCAGTTTGCCGATCACCGGAACCGGTCCACAGCAGATGCGATCTCCCTGGCTCGACAATCGACACTCGAACACCTCGACAACAAGGACACCTATGCAAGACTGCTGTTCATCGGCTACGGCTCCGCCTTCAACACCATTATCCCGACAGAACTAATAACCAAACTTTGCAATCTTGGACTTGGCCCCTCCCTGTGCAGCTGGATCCTCGACTTCCTCACCAACAGACCGCAATTTGTCAGGATAGGCAACAACACCTCCTCCACAATAGTCCTCAACACCGGAGCCCAGCAAGGATGTGTGCTCAGTCCTCCACTGTACTCCGTATACACACATGACTGTGTGGCAAGATTTAACTCCAACTCAATCTATAAGTTTGCAGATAATACGACTGTGCTGGGTCGTATCTCAAACAACGCGAATCAGACTACAGGAGGGAGATAAATTACTTGGTTGCATGGTGTACCAAAAACAACCTCTCTCTAAATTTCAGAAAGACCAAGGAACTGATCATCGACTTCAGGAAGTGCAGCACGACACACACTCCCGTTTGCATCAATGGCTCCGAAGTGGAGATGGTCGATAGTTTTAAGTTCCTGGGGGTCACCAGAACCAACAGTCTGACCTGGTCCACTCACGTTGATGCAACAGTCAAGAAAGCCCAACAACGTCTCTACTTCCTACGGAAGCTGAAAATATTTGGCATGTCTGCATCGACTCACAAACTTCTGCAGATGTGCGATGGAGAGCATCCTATCCGGCTGCATCACAGCCTGGTATGGCAACTGCTCGGTCCAAGATCGCAAGGAACTGCAGAGTGTGGTGAACTCAGCCCAACGCATCACACAAGCTTGCCACCCCCACATTGATTCTGTATACACCTCCCGCTGCCTCAGGAAGGCAGACAGCATTATCAGAGACCCCTCCCACCCAGACATTGCCTTCTTCCAGACCCTTCCATCAAGCAGAAGGTACAGACGTCTGAGAAACCGCACATCCAGGCATAGGAACAGCTTCTACCCCACAGCTACAAGACTCCTCAATGACTCCCCCTCAGACTGATCTGTTCCCTGTAAGAACACTATTCATGACGCCCGATGCTGCTCTTGCTCATGTATTTGCTTTGTTTGTCCCCTTGTTCCGCACTGTAACCAATCACTGTTTGTCGATGTACCATTTGTCAATGTTCTCTGTTGATTATTCTTTTTATCTACTATGTATGTACTGTGTACGTTCCCTTGGCCGCAGAAAAATACTTTTCACTGTACTTTGGTACATGTAACAATAAATCAAATCAAATCAAAAAATCAAATGCGACTGGCCTTGTCTTCATGTTCGGAGAAGGCCCCACCGTGTCTGGCGGAGCTGATGGACTGCCTTCCGTATGGAGAACAAATCAAATTCCATCTGCAGCTTTATCCTCTCCGCCAAGAGTTCCACAGTTGGAGTCGTGGAGTACCGGTGATCCATCTCCAGGATGGAGTTGATCTTCCTTTACTTTTTTTCCTGTCTCTAAGGGCCCTAAAAGCCCTATAAGCCATTTGGATTTTTTAAAAGAATGTCATAAGTTCACCCTGGACTTATGTGTCCTGCACCCTGCACTTAGTGCCAGGGGCTTAGACGGGGCGGAGTTTGTAAGGAGCATCCAGGAGGGCTTCTTAAAACAATATGTAAACAGTCCAACTAGGGAAGGGGCGGTACTGGACCTGGTATTGGGGAATGAGCCCGGCCAGGTGGTAGATGTTTCAGTAGGGGAGCATTTCGGTAACAGTGACCACAATTCAGTAAGTTTTAAAGTACTGGTGGACAAGGATAAGAGTGGTCCGAGGATGAATGTGCTAAATTGGGGGAAGGCTAATTATAACAATATTAGGCGGGAACTGAAGAACATAGATTGGGGGCGGATGTTTGAGGGCAAATCAACATCTGACATGTGGGAGGCTTTCAAGTGTCAGTTGAAAGGAATACAGGACAGGCATGTTCCTGTGAGGAAGAAAGATAAATACGGCAATTTTCGGGAACCTTGGATGACGAGTGATATTGTAGGCCTCGTCAAAAAGAAAAAGGAGGCATTTGTCAGGGCTAAAAGGCTGGGAACAGACGAAGCCTGTGTGGCATATAAGGAAAGTAGGAAGGAACTTAAGCAAGGAGTCAGGAGGGCTAGAAGGGGTCATGAAAAGTCATTGGCAAATAGGGTTAAGGAAAATCCCAAGGCTTTTTACACGTACATAAAAAGCAAGAGGGTAGCCAGGGAAAGGGTTGGCCCACTGAAGGATAGGCAAGGGAATCTATGTGTGGAGCCAGAGGAAATGGGCGAGGTACTAAATGAATACTTTGCATCAGTATTCACCAAAGAGAAGGAATTGGTAGATGTTGAGTCTGGAGAAGGGGGTGTAGATAGCCTGGGTCACATTGTGATCCAAAAAGACAAGGTGTTGGGTGTCTTAAAAAATATTAAGGTAGATAAGTCCCCAGGGCCGGGTGGGATCTACCCCAGAATACTGAAGGAGGCTGGAGAGGAAATTGCTGAGGCCTTGACAGAAATCTTTGGATCCTCGCTGTCTTCAGGGGATGTCCCGGAGGACTGGAGAATAGCCAATGTTGTTCCTCTGTTTAAGAAGGGTAGCAAGGATAATCCCGGGAACTACAGGCCGGTGAGCCTTACTTCAGTGGTAGGGAAATTACTGGAGAGAATTCTTCGAGACAGGATCTACTCCCATTTGGAAGCAAATGGACGTATTAGTGAGAGGCAGCACGGTTTTGTGAAGGGGAGGTCGTGTCTCACTAACTTGATAGAGTTTTTCGAGGAGGTCACTAAGATGATTGATGCAGGTAGGGCAGTAGATGTTGTCTATATGGACTTCAGTAAGGCCTTTGACAAGGTTCCTCATGGTAGACTAGTACAAAAGGTGAAGTCACACGGGATCAGGGGTGAACTGGCAAGGTGGATACAGAACTGGCTAGGCCATAGAAGGCAGAGGGTAGCAATGGAGGGATGCTTTTCTAATTGGAGGGCTGTGACCAGTGGTGTTCCACAGGGATCAGTGCTGGGACCTTTGCTCTTTGTAGTATATATAAATGATTTGGAGGAAAATGTAACTGGTCTGATTAGTAAGTTTGCAGACGACACAAAGGTTGGTGGAATTGCAGATAGCGATGAGGACTGTCTGAGGATACAGCAGGATTTAGATTGTCTGGAGACTTGGGCGGAGAGATGGCAGATGGAGTTTAATCCGGACAAATGTGAGGTAATGCATTTTGGAAGGGCTAATGCAGGTAGGGAATATACAGTGAATGGTAGAACCCTCAAGAGTATTGAAAGTCAAAGAGATCTAGGAGTACAGGTCCACAGGTCATTGAAAGGGGCAACACAGGTGGAGAAGGTAGTCAAGAAGGCATACGGCATGCTTGCCTTCATTGGCCGGGGCATTGAGTATAAGAATTGGCAAGTCATGTTGCAGCTGTATAGAACCTTAGTTAGGCCACACTTGGAGTATAGTGTTCAATTCTGGTCGCCACACTACCAGAAGGATGTGGAGGCTTTAGAGAAGGTGCAGAAGAGATTTACCAGAATGTTGCCTGGTATGGAGGGCATAAGCTATGAGGAGCGATTGAATAAACTCGGTTTGTTCTCACTGGAACGAAGGAGGTTGAGGGGCGACCTGATAGAGGTATACAAAATTATGAGGGGCATAGACAGAGTGGATAGTCAGAGGCTTTTCCCCAAGGTAGAGGGGTCAATTACTAGGGGGCATAGGTTTAAGGTGAGAGGGGCAAAGTTTAGAGTAGATGTACGAGGCAAGTTTTTTACGCAGAGGGTAGTGGGTGCCTGGAACTCACTACCGGAGGAGGTAGTGGAAGCAGGGACGATAGGGACATTTAAGGGGCATCTTGACAAATATATGAATAGGATGGGAATAGAAGGATACGGACCCAGGAAGTGTAGAAGATTGTAGTTTAGTCGGGCAGTATGGTCGGCACGGGCTTGGAGGGTCGAAGGGCCTGTTCCTGTGCTGTACATTTCTTTGTTCTTTGTTCTTTGTTCTTTGACTGCCAACACACATGTCTTTTCTGGAAAATCACATGATTTCAATTATCTGATCAGCTTGGTCCTTGAAGGGGGAAGAACTTTCTTTGAACTGTAATTATTTTAATTGTTGGGGAAAAGACTGAACAGAGAACAAAGAAAAGTACAGCACAGGAACAGGCCCTTCGGCCCTACAAGCCCGCGCCGACCATGCTGCCCGTCTAAACTAAAATCTTCTACACTTCCGGGGTCCGTATCCCTTTATTCCCATCCTATTCATGTATTTGTCAAGATGCCCCTTAAACGTCACTATCGTCCCTGCTTCCACCACCTCCTCTGGTAGCAAGTTCCAGGCACCCACTACCTTCTGTGTAAAAAACTTGCCTCGTACATCTCCTCTAAACCTTGCCCCTCTCACCTTAAACCTATGTCCCCTGGCAATCGACTCCTCTACCCTGGGAAAAAGTCTCTGACTATCCACTCTGTCTATGCCCCTCATAATTTTATAGACGTCTATCAGATCGCCCCTCAATCTCCTGCGTTCCAGTGAGAACAAACCAAGTTTATTCAACCTCTCCTCATAACTAATGCCCTCCATACCAGGTAACATCCTGGTAAATCTCTTCTGCACCCTCTCTAAAGCCTCCACATCCTTCTGGTAGTGTGGCAACCAGAATTGAACATTATACCAAGTGTGGCCTAACTAAGGTTCTATACAACTGCAACATGACTTGCCAATTTTTATACTCAATGCCCCGGCCAATTAAGGCAAGCATGCCATATGCCTTCTTGACTACCTTCTCCACCTGTGTTGCCTCTTTCAATGACCTGTGGACCTGTGCACCTATATCTCTCTGAGTACTCTTGAGCGTTCTACCATTCACTGTATATTCCCTACTGTATTAGACCTTCCAAAATGCATTACCTCACATTTGTCTGGATTAAACTCCATCTTGCCGCCCAAGTCTCTAAACAATCTAAATCCTGCTGTATCCTCTGACAGTCCTCATCGCTATCCGCAATTCCACCAACCTTTGTGTCGTCCGCAAACTTACTAATCAGACCAGTTACATTTTCCTCCAAATCATTTATATATACTATGAACAGCAAAGGTCCCAGCACTGATCCCTGCGGAACACCACTAGTTACAGCCTTCCAATCAGAAAAGCACCCATTGCTACTCTCTGCCTTCTACGACCTAGCCAGTTCTGTATCCATCTTGCCAGCTCACCTCTGATCCCGTGTGACTTCACCTTTTGTACGAGTCTGCAATGAGGGACCTTGTCAAAGGCCTTACTAAAATCCATATAGACAACGTCCACTGCCCATCTGCATCAATCATCTTTGTGACCTCCTTGAAACACTCTATCAAGTTAGTGAGACACGACCTCCCCTTCACAAAACCATGCTGCCTCTCGCTAATACAACCACTTGCTTCCAAATGGGAGTAGATCCTGTCTCGAAGAATTCTCTCCAGTAATTTCCCTACCACTGACGTAAGGCTCATCGGCCTGTAGTTTCCTGGATTATCCTTGCTATCCTTTTTAAACAAAGGAACAACATTGGCTGTTCTCCAGTCCTCCGGGACATCACCTGAAGACAGTGAGGATCCAAAGATTTCTGTCAAGGCCTCAAGAATTTCTTCTCTTGCCCCCTTCAGTATTCTGGGGTAGATCCCATCAGGTCCTGGGGACTTATCCACCTTAATATTTTTCAAGACGCTCAACACCTCGTCTTTTTGGATCTCAATGTGACCCAGGCTATCTACACACCCTTCTCCAGACTCAACATCCATCAATTCCTTCTCTTTGGTGAATACTAATGCAAAGTATTCATTTAGTACCTCACCCATTTCCTCTGGCTCCACACATAGATTCTCTCCCCTGTCCTTCAGTGAGCCACCCTTTCCCTGGCTACCCTCTTGCTTTTCATGTACGTGTAAAAAGCCTTCGGATTTTCCTTAACCCTATTTGCCAATTACTTTTTGTGACCCCTTTTAGCCCTCCTGACTCTTTGCTTAAGTTCCTTCCTACTTTCCTTATATTAAACACAGGCTTCGTCTGTTCCCAACCTTCTGACGAGGCATACGATATCTCTCGTTATCCAAGATTCCCAAAATTTGCCATATTTATCCTTCTTCCTCACAGGAACATGCCGGTCCTGAATTTCTTTCAACTGACATTTGAAAGCCTCCCACATGTCAGATGTTGATTTACCCTCAAACATCCGCCCCCAATCTAGGTTCTTCAGTTCCCGGCTAATATTGTTACAATTAGCCTTCCCCCAATTTAGCACATTCACCCTAGGACCCTTATCCTTGTCCACCAGCACTTTAAAAGTTACTGAATTGTGGTCACTGTTCCCAAAATGCTCCCCTACTGAAACTTCTACCACCTGGCTGGGCTCATTCCCCAATACCAGGTCCAGTACAGCCCCTTCCCTAGTTGGACTATCTACATATTGTTTTAAGAAGCCCTCCTGGATGCTCCTTACAAACTCTGCCCCATCCAAGCCCCAAGCACTAAGTGAGTCCCAGTCAATATTGGGGAAGTTAAAGTCTCCCATCACAACAACCCTGTTGCTTTCACTCCTTTCCAAAATCTGTCTACCTATCTGCTCCTCTATCGCCCGCTGGCTGTTGGGAGGCCTGTAGTAAACCCCCAACATTGTGACTGCACCCTTCTTATTCCTGATCTCTATCCATATAGCCTTGCTGCCCTCTTGAGGTATCCACTCGCAGTACAGCTGTGATATTCTCTGGTTTGAAGGCAAAAGCCTGGTCATTTATTGGGAATCACCTGACAGAGGAGCTGTAAGTTTTTGAACTCAGTTTTTGGGAATAACTTGAGAAGGAAGTCTACCTTCACCTGCTGTCTCACTGCCTTGACTGAAACTCCATGTATGGTTATCAACATGCAGCCAGAGTATCCTCATTGGAGTATAACTCATCTGCATTTGGAAACATGAACAGCTGAGACAAGAAGGATTGACCCAGCTCTGTATTCTCCTCCATTCTGAAGCTGCCTTGGTGAGAACCTCCAGACATCATAGAATCATAGAATTTACAGTGCAGAAGGAGGCCATTCGCCCCATCGAGTCTGCACCGGCTCTTGGAAAGAGCACCCTACTTAAGCCCAATCACCCACCCTATTCCCGTAACCCAGTAACTCCACCGAAGCTCTTTTATTGGACACTAAGGGCAATTCAGCATGGCCAATCCACCTATCCTGCACATCTTTGGACTGTGGGAGGAAACCGGAGCACCCGGAGGAAACCCACACAGACACGGGGAGAACGTGCAGACTCCGCACAGACAGTGACCCAACCCAGGAATCAAACCTGGGACCCTAGTGCTAGTGGGCAACTGTGCTAACCACTATGCTACCGTACATCTACTGAGACCAGCTTCAAACGAGGGAGCTCCAGATTGTCAGTGCCAAAACACCTTTGGAGTCCACGACTGGATCTGCTTGGTGGATACAGGCAGGGTATCCACAAACGTTAGAGTCATGGGGTGGATTCTCTGCCACCCGGCGCCAGTAACAGAGTTCCCGATGCGGTGGAGAATCACACGTCGTGCAAAAAAGTGGATCGGCGCCGTGCCCTTTCAATGCTCCGGTCTCCTGCCGGTGGCAGCAATGAGCTACACAACCAGCGCCAGCAGGAGGATGCAAATGGGTCATTTGCATCCGAATTGTGAGTTGGATGCCCCATTCTCCGCATGTCCGTGATGAACCGGCCCCCTCGGCTGGGATTCACATAGGTGTGGATTGATGCCAGTATTTTTACATGTGGCCTTGACGTAGTGGATGTCCCGGTGCGTCAAAGGGGAAGTTCGTACTGTAGGTCCCGCCAAAAGCCCATAGGAGGCCCCCCAATTCCCCAAAATATAAATCCTGCCCCACCCATCAGACCTCCATATGAAACCCCTATATCAGACCCCCGTATCAGAACCCCATATCAGACCCCCATATCAGACCCCCCCATATCAGAGACCCCCATAACAGTGACCCCCCATTTGGGTACTGCTCCTAGTGCCAGCACTGACCAGGAGCAATTCCAATCCGACAGGAGAACATAAACTCCCAAACGGAGAATCCAGCCCATAATGTCTTTGCCCCTCCTTGTCAGGGAGGGCAAGCTCATGGGCAGTGGGAGAAAACTCAGGGTAACTGAATTTGCCGTTTGAGTTCCTGGGCGATGCTCAGATAGCACCAATAAAAGCGCCCAGCATTGGATCTGGGCCAAGGCGATGGAAAAAATTGCCTTGACCTCAAAGAGGTCCTATAAATGTTTGTAGTCCATGATGATGGTAAGATGTCGTCTGTTGACGTATTGGTGAAACCTCTTCACCGCGAATGTCATGACTAATACCTCTTATTCAATCGGTACGGATCTCCTCTCTGCTCTGCCAGGGTCCTGGGTGCATACGCAATTGGCTGCTCGGTGCATTCGACCCATTGAAGAGATAATACCGCTCCTGCTCCCTAAGCAGAGGCATCGCACATTAATATGAGTGATCTAGAGGGGTCATAATTTGCCAATATGTTTGATGATAGCAGTTGCTTCTTCACCCTCATGAAAACTTCGTCTTATGGTGTTTGCCACACCCATTTCTGATTCTTTTTTAACGGTGCAAACAGGCGTGTGAGCAAGGTGACTCGATTGGGTATAAGTTTCCCATAATAACTTATGAGGTCCAGGAATGACTTTAGTTCCATTGTATTGAGGGGGAAGGGAAAGTCAGGGAACCAAGAGGTGAAGTAATCAGTGGGAAGCGTAGCTGCTTAGGAATACAAAAAAGCACGAAAAGACAAAACTCAGGGGAGGTTACGATAGTCCCCATCCCACAAAATATGACACAGTGTATGGAAAGGCTCAGTAAACCAAGGTCCACCACACTAAGAAAACAAAAAGGGACGGTCAATAGAGAATTAAAGGTGCTTTATTTAAATGCGCGCAGTGTACGGAACAAGGTAGATGAGCTTGAGGCCCAGATTGTGACTGGCAGGTATGATGTGGTAGGCATCACAGAGACATGGTTGCTGGGGTTCAGGACTGGCATTTAAACATCCAAGGATTCACAACCTATCGAAAAGACAGGGAGGTGGGCAGAGGGGGCGGGGTTGCCTTGTTAATTAGGAATGAAATTAAATCAATAGCACTAAATGACATAGGGTCAGATGATGTGGAGTCTGTGTGGGTAGAGTTGAGGAACCACAAAGGCAAAAAAAAACAGAATGGGAGTTATGTACAGGCCTCCTAACAGTGGTCAGGACCGAGGGCACAAAATGCACCACGAAATAGAAAGTGCATGTCAGAAAGGCAAGGTCACAGTGATCATGGGGGACTTCAATATGCAGGTGGACTGGGTAAACAATGCTGTCAGTGGACCCAAGGAAAGGGAATTCATTGAATGTTTACAGGAGGGCTTTTTGGAACAGCTTGTGATGGAGCCCACGAGGGAACAGGCCATTCTGGACTTAGTGTTATGTAATGAGCCAGACTTGATTAAAGATCTTAAAGTAAGGGAGCACTGAGGAGGCAGTGATCATAATATGGTAGAATTCAATCTCCAATTTGAAAGAAAGAAGGTAGAATCAGATGTAAAGGTGTTACAGTTAAATAAAGGTAACTACAGGGGCATTAGGGAGGAACTGACGAAAATCGACTGGGAGCAGAGCCTAGTGGGAAAGTCAGTAGAACAGCAATGGCAGGAGTTTCTGGGAGTAATTGAGGACACAGTGCAGAGGTTCATCCCAAAGAAAAGAAAGGTTATCAGAGAGGGGATTAGGCAGCCATGGCTGACAAAGGAAGTTAGGGAATGCATCAAAGCAAATGAGAAAGCCTATAATGTGGCAAAGAGTAGTGGGAAGTCAGAAGATTGGGAAGGCTACAAAAACAAACAGAGGATAACAAAGAGAGAAATAAGGAAAGAGAGGATCAAATATGAAGGTAGGCTAGCCAGTAACATTAGGAATGATAGTAAAAGTCTCTTTAAATACATTAAAAACAAACGGGAGGCAAAAGTTGACATTGGGCCGCTCCAAAATGACGCTGGTAATTTTGTGATGGGAGACAAGGAAATAGCTGAGGAACTAAATAAGTACTTTGCGTCAGTCTTCACAGTAGAAGATGCAAGTAATATCCCACCAATTCCGGAGAGTCAGGGGGCAGAGTTGAATATGGTAGCCATCACAAAGGAGAAAGTGCTAGAGAAACTAAGAGGTCTAAAAATTGATAAATCTCCGGGCCCAGGTGGACTACATCCTAGGGTTCTAAAGGAGATAGCTGAAGAAATAGTGGAGGCGTTAGTTATGATCTTTCAAAAGTCACTGGAGTCCGGGAAAGTCCCAGAGGATTGGAAAATCGCTGTTGTAACCCCCCTGTTCAAGAAGGGAACAAGGAAAAAGATGGAAAATTATAGGCCAATTAGCCTAACCTCGGTTGTTGGCAAGATTCTAGAATCCATTGTTAAGGATGAGATTTCTAAATTCTTGGAAGTGCAGGGTCAGATTAGGACAAGTCAGCATGGATTTAGTAAGGGGAGGTCGTGCCTGACAAACCTGTTAGAGTTCTTTGAAGAGATAACAAATAGGTTAGACCAAGGAGAGCCAATGGATGTTATCTATCTTGACTTCCAAAAGGCCTTTCATAAGGTGCCTCACGGGAGACTGCTGAGTAAAATAAGGGCCCATGGTATTCGAGGCAAGGTACTAACATGGATTGACGATTGACTGTCAGGCAGAAGGCAGAGAGTTGGGATAAAAGGTTCTTTTTCGGAATGGCAACCGGTGACGAGTGATGTGCCGCAGGGTTCAGTGTTGGGGCCACAGCTGTTCTCTTTATATATTAACGATCTAGATGACGGGACTGGGGGCATTCTGGCTAAGTTTGCCGATGATACAAAGATAGGTGGAGGGGCAGGTAGTATGGAGGAGGTGGGGAGGCTGCAGAAAGATTTAGACAGTTTAGGAGAGTGGTCCAAGAAATGGCTGATGAAATTCAACGTGGGCAAGTGCGAGGTCTTGCACTTTGGAAAAAAGAATAGAGGCATGGACTATTTTCTCAACGGTGACAAAATTCATAATGCTGAAGTGCAAAGGGACTTGGGAGTCCTAGTCCAGGATTCTCTAAAGGTAAACTTGCAGGTTGAGTCCGTAATTAAGAAAGCAATGCAATGTTGTCATTCATCTCAAGAGGCTTGGAATATAAAAGCAGGGATGTACTTCTGAAGCTTTATAAAGCATTAGTTAGGCCCCATTTAGAATACTGTGAGCAATTTTGGGCCGCACACCTCAGGAAAGACATACTGGCACTGGAGCGGGTCCAGCGGAGATTCACACGGATGATCCCAGGAATGGCAGGCCTAACATACGATGAACGTCTGAGGATCCTGGGATTATATTCATTGGAGTTTAGGAGGTTGAGGGGAGATCTAATAGAAACTTACAAGATAATGAATGGCTTAGATAGGGTGGATGTAGGGAAGTTGTTTCCATTAGCAGGGGAGACTAGGACCCGGGGGCACAGCCTTAGAATAAAAGGGAGTCACTTTAGAACAGAGATGAGGAGAAATTTCTTCAGCCAGAGAGTGGTGGGTCTGTGGAATTCATTGCCACAGAGGGCGGTGGAGGGCGGGACGTTGAGTGTCTTTAAGACAGAAGTTGATAAATTCTTGATTTCTCGAGGAATTAAGGGCTATGGAGAGAGAGCGGGTAAATGGAGTTGAAATCAGCCATGATTGAATGGCGGAGTGGACTCGATGGGCCGAATGGCCTTACTTCCGCTCCTATGTCTTATGGTCTTATTTCCTGCTGTCCGGGCTCCTTTAAGTTCTTTGCCTTGTCTTTAACGAGGTGTAGGCCATCCTTGTCAACATGGTACCCGAGGTACTTTACCGGACTTACCTGAAATACACAATTCTCTCTTTTAAGATGGACACCTGCATCGGAGTATCGTTGTAAGTCCTCCTCCAAATTTTCCAGGTCTTCCTTCTCGGTGGCTCATGAGATTAATACGTCATCCAGGAAAACTGCCATCTGGACAATCCTTGCAAAATGTTTTGCATCATCCTTTGGAAAATAACACACACTGATGATACTCCGAAAGGTTGGCAAGTATATTCGTATAGCCCCTTGTGCGTCTTAATGGTGATAAGTTTTCTAAATACCGCATCGGGCTGCAGCTGGACTTGTGCATGGTTCATGTTCAAGTTTTGTGAATGTGTAGGCTCCAGCTAGTTTTCGCATATAGGTCCTCAATGCGTGGCATGGGGTATTGGTCTAAGCGGGAGACTCTATTGATCTTGCAGTCACCACAAAGTTGGACCAACTTGTCAGGTTTCAGTACAGGGACCACTGGCGTAGTCCATTCTGTGCATTGTACCGAGTGTATGATGCCAAGATTCTCCAAGTCACTCCAATTCGGCCTTTACTTTGGCAAGTAATGCATAGGGGACTTGCCATGTCCTGAAGCACTTGGGGCGGGCCTCGGGGTCAACATAAATTTACATAAATACCGCCACAGATTTTTCCGAGGCCTTCCTGGAACACCTCAGAATGCTTTGCAATGACTTCATATAAGTTGCCAGTGCCGATCTTAAAAATCTGTTGCCAATCCATGCGGATTTTCTGCAGCCAGTCTCTTCCCAGAAGGCTGGGTTCTAGTCCTTGTATTAAGAGGAGTCGGACTGTCTGCTGCCCATGTGTGACCGGGATTACGGTGGTTCCACAATGCGTAATGGCTTCCCTGTATACATGGCCAACCTGGCCTTGGTATCCCGCCGGCCCAGGGGCAAAATGCCCACTTGGAGTCACCTGAAAGTCTGTTCCCCTATAATGTAGACGGCGGCTCCCATATCTACTTCCATGTCCAGGGGGTGTCCGATGACCTGAAGTTCGATCCGGATTGGGGCAACTTTGGGGGCAGTGATGCAATTTAATTGCATTAACTCTTCCTGTTTATGCTGGTTGATTTGTACAGCCCTGGCCTGAGGTGGCTTTCTCTTCCGATCGGAGTGGTATGCATTCCGCTGGCTCTGGCAGCCTTGCCTTGGGTGTGTCCTATGACTGCAGGGGCAGCAATTTGCGACTGCTCTCCATAGCCCTTTGGAAGAGGTTTCCAATCTGTTTCTGGAGTCTCACGACCATCGACCCCGCTCCTTACCCCTCTTGTCTGATTGTTGACTTGGTAGTGGGCGGGCCACGTGAGTGCTGTCCGTGGGGAACCCAATTCCCCTGTACGGGGGTCGTCTGACACCGAGGATGCTGTGATCCATGGAACCCTGGAGTTCCTGGGCCTCTTTCTCAGCGCTCTTGCAGGGCAGTGCCAATTCTGAGGCTCTTTTAAGGTCCAGGATAGGTTCTGCGAGCAGTTTCCGTTTGGGTTGCGACATTATTTAACTTTGTTTATTTATAACTTAAAAGCTAAACCATTACCATGGCGTACAACAACAAAAGCAAATCCCGTGGCTACAAGATTAGCTGATGCAGGTTTGAGCTGGCATTTAAAGGGCTGAGTTAATAAGTCCCAGCCTGGTGGACCACCGCCCATTACCAGAGAAACCCATACTCCTCAAGCCTCACGGGGAGATCCATTATTGATCCCACATGGTCCTCGTGGGGATTATCACACTCTTGTTCAATATCTGAGACCCAGGGAATTTTACTTGGTGGCAATCTCAAGCAAACTGTATCAAAACCTGCCGAGCAATTGAATACCTCACTGATTCGGAGCCATCTTTTCCTGGGATTTCACGTTGCGCAAAATTACCTTCGGTTTTAGTTTTCAGCAAGCTTAGACACACTCCTCCAGAATTTCCTGATCCTTGCATGACTCCAAAGAGGATGGAAGTTATGAAGGGAATTGTGCCTATTAAAATATGACATCCCATACTCTCTTGGAACTTTTACAACATTTCATCATTAACGCGCTAAAACAGTCAGAAGGAAATTATCTTGGCGCTGCCTCCATTTAAATCAATGGTGTTCGTGATTTTTCAACATTTAATCCACTTATTACATTACTGCCACTAAAGTAATTGTGCTTGAGACCTGCCAGTGCTCTGATTAATTGACCAAATGTATTTTGTGATTACATTTAAATGACATGCTAATTGCTGTTTGTTGATCGACATATGACCTATTAATATGCTTGGGCTGATTGATGGTGCTTCTTGACTTGCTGGAAGACAGGCACTTGAAAATTGCATTGCTATTTATTGTCACTGGCCTAGTACTCTGTACAATCGTGTAGCTCCAGAATAAATAAAGGCCTGAGAATAACAATGCAACAATTAAATATCAGTCCGTGTACAACTGTTTAATCTGTGACATGCAAAACCAAGCATAAGCAAACCAATTGTCAAGAACAGTGTATCAGGAATCGACAGTCAGTACAATGCCAGGGACTGTGCCATTTCTGACTTATGCCCGTCCCTGCAGCAACCATTGCTAATTAGAATTGTAGGAAAATGCGGAGTGAATTATCATTGTGTTGGGCAGTGGGAATAATGTTGTACATTATCATATGTCAGGAGAATTGGGATCGTTAAAAGATCTTCCGATATTTCGGCAGTGTTGGTTTCAGAGAGATTCCCGCCGGAGTCATCCCTCACCAAGATGCTGGATGGTGAGGGGGTGAGGGGGGATCTGGCACTCAGAGGAATGCTGGAGGCCAGGACCCTGCTGTGCCCCTGGCCGATGATGTGCCCCTGGGCTCGGTCGCCCCAACTGCTGGAGTTACAAAGTAAGAGTCACGAAAATCAGGAATAAATGTTAGCCTCCCTCCTTGGACTGCAAGGCCGACTGGAGGATTCCCATCACATTCTGGCTGAGGAGATGATGCCGGCACTCCGAGGCAACCAGGTCAAGACTGCGAGGATGGTATCCGCAGTGGAGAACTTGCTGCAGGGCCTGCACTCCAAGGGGGAGGGTGACTACTCCATGGTTAAGACTTTCAACTACATGGTGCAAGCACTTGTTGGTATCCACGAGTGCCAGAGCCAGAGGCAGGCAGGGCTTCTGGATCTCACTTCAGCTTCCCCTCTCTCCCATGGAGGAGCCTGGGGCCCCTTAGATTCATAGAATTATAGAATCCCTACAGTGCAGAAGGAAGCCATTCAGTCCATCGAGCCTGCAACGACCCTCTAAAAGAACACCCTACCCAAGCCCAAACCCCTCATTATCTGCATAACCCCACCCAGGGCCAATTTAGCATGGCCAATCCACCTAACTTGCACTTCTTTAGACTGTGGGAGGAAACTGGGGCACCCGGATCTTGGAGAAAGTGTAAACTCCACACAGGCAGTCACCCGAGGTTAGAATCAAACCCAGGTCCCTGGTGCTGTGAGGCAGCAGTGCTAACCACTATGCCACTGTGCCACCCCTTGGCAGACAGGGGGGAGAATTGGCGGGTGCATAGCCTGGAGCCTTCCACCTGGGAATCCTAGGGAGTGTCCAGCCTATTTTTACACCTCATCCCCCACCTGTGACCAACACACCTCCAGCCCCGCAAAGCAAGGAAGGCGGCACTAAAACCGTGCTGCCCGAAAGTAGGCCGGGGCCTTCAAGTTTCTGGCCCTCTAGGGGATGCCCACCAAGGTCATATCAGGCAATAGGATGTGGCAGACAGCAGGCCAGCAGGCTACCTCCACCTCCACCTTAGCGGTTGGGTTAGGAAGGTAAAGGAATTATAGTCATGGGCACGGGTGATGTTAGGCATGAAAAGATAGTGAGCACTGATATAACCACCGTTTCATGCATTAGAATTCACGGTATGCACCCTCCTAGTGCCTTCCCCCTCTCTGCCTGAGGCAGTAGCTGTAAGGTACAGGTAAGTTTTAAAGCAGTGATTTTGTTTCACTGTCTGGACTGCTCTTTAGTTTCCAGGCAGAGGTGACTGATGGTGCGGGATGTCTCAGTTACGGGGGGGGGGAGGGGTCTGTTGGAAGTCTCTGATGGGTGTCTCTGGTCGGGGTCTCTCGTTGGGTGGGGGTCTGTTGGTGGTCCGTATTCAGAGTCTCTGCTGGGGTCTCTGATGGAGGTCTCTGGTGGGGGTCGCAGGTGGGGGCTGGGGGTGGGATGGGCAGGATTTGCATTGTGGGGGAAGGGAGCCCTCCAATAGACTGGTAGGGCACCTACCTTAAATACTTAACCCCTTGGTCCCACTGCGAGGTCCACCGCGTTAGGGCCAGTCTGGGAAATGCTTGTACCAATGCACGCCTGCTTGAAACCCGGCCCAAAGAGCGCGAAGCTCGATGCCACCGCCTGCAGGGGCTGGAGTATCGTATACTGATCAGTGACCAGCGCAAAACCATTTTTTCTCCGACGCTGGATTCTCCGCTGCCAGTGGCAGGCAGCGGAGAATGCTGCCCGAAATCCTGCCGCTGAGAATCTAGTTTTCCGATTGTCGTGATATTTTGGGCCCACCTCACCTTTTACACTCACAGCTAACACAGGCTCAAAATCCCAGCCAAGGGGCACAAATTTCTGGCCCTTCCCACCGGCGAGATCGTCCTGTCCCACTGAAGGCGGGTTCCCTGACAGAGGGACGAACGGGCCACACAAAGTCCCATAGATATCAGCGGGATCGGAAGAGAGTTAAAGTTGAGCCCGTATATGAGTTTTCATAAGCAGAGTCAAATGTGTTTTTAAAATCTTGTCGCATGCTTTTTCTTTTAATATCCTCTGCGTGTAAATACATCTGCTTTTTCAAACATGAGGATAACAAGATTGGAGTCGAAACACCCTAACATGAGAGAGCAATTGACCGAACATCAACATCGACAAATATCTTCAAATATATCTTCAAAGCTGATGAACAAATCTTCGAGGAGAAATCTTGTTTTCCACCACCGTACACAATACTTTCTTTGATTAAAAAAAATAGATTGCAGGCATGAATGCTAAGCTCAAAGAGTGCTGTGAGATACATGTAGGTGAACAACAAACAAAATCCAATTGCACACGTCCTTTATAAAAACTTTATCAATGGAAGTTTCTAACTCACGTAAATTTCATGTGGGCATGTTGATTACCTTTTTAGTTTATTGTCATAGTTTAGAGCTTTTGAAATGGAAAGACGCCAATTTTAATAGCACGCCAGCCCGCTGTCACCCTAAGTTGCATTTGGAAAATGAAACAGTTGTTGAATTGACAGAAGGTCTGTGTTACAAAAATAACAATTATTTCTCTCAGTCCGTCTGCTTCGTGATAAATCATCTGAATTTCAAAATTTAACGCTGGTCGTTTTGGACAGTGTATCTCGCAAAAGCTTTGTGATTTGCAAATCATGGCCGAGGCATTGTTTTTTATCAGCCTGCTTGATTAGAGCTGGGATCTAACTAATATGAGGCCTCGGGTCTCATTCACATCAGAGTCTATGAAACAAATGCAGCATCGCCTAGTTTCCAGACTTAGAAGTTGCACAGTAGTAGCAGGCTGTTTTACTTACTAACTACAAAAAAAGTTCATATTCCAGTATGTCGTGCAACACCACAGATGGTTTAAATAAGTGTGGCTCAGGGACCTTTGAAGCTGTAGTGTGTTGAAAGCAGTGCATATGAGTGGATGTGACAGAAAGAATGTGCTGAAATATGATACAATATAATGCTGTAGTTTTGGCAGAAAGATGCTAAAACGACATTTTGGGGCAATGGTGCCATTAATAACAAATAGCTGAGAATTTTATTTTGTTGTAAATTAGGCGTTCAGTCATTGTTGCGAGGTGAAGTTATGTAGTGTGCTTACATTTCTCGTTTATGGCATATGGCATTTCCTTAATTTATGATCCCTCAGGACCAGTTCTAATGATGCCATCAGCATTCAATTGAGAAAGACAGCATTAAATAAAATGATTTTTATAAAATAAAGTGATTTCTTTACTTACCATTTTGGTCCCTCAACCTTCTTTGCTGAGGTGCAGTCACCAAGTGGCATCGCCCTCTCACCATGTGGCCATTCACTACCTATGAACGGAGATTATTCAAGATGCAAAGGGTAATCAACATTTTTAAAGGTTATCAATGCAACATTACTAAACTCAATCCTCTTCTCGCAAACAATCCGTATCCAAATGGTCCCACTGGATAACCCATAAGGGTATATATAGCGCTTCGCTGCTTCCCACCTCCATAACCTGAAACTCCAGCCTGTAGCACAGAGTAGCTCAGCAGCGAATTAAGATCATTGGCTGGATTTTCCCGTTGCCAATGGCGAAATCACATTCGGCGACAAGCCGGGAAATCCAAATTCCCGACAGAATTTGGCCACTTCTGCTCCGCCCCCTCCAAAGCAGCGTACTCTAGGATTACGCTGCGCCATGTATCCACAGCCTCAGACCATTACCTGAGGCCCTCCCCCGATGCACCTTCCTGCTAGCCTCCAGCACAATGGTGAATCGGTGGCCGTTTTGCGGCATTTTTCCACCGTTCCCACGTCAGCGCGCGGACATAGTCTCCAAATCGGAGAATCCAGTCCCGACCGGCCGAGTTCCCGACAGCATGGATCTCTCATGGTCTCACCCGTTGGGAACTCGGTGTGGCCACAGTCGGGGGCGGGCCGATCCGCGGGCAGGGGTGGATATATTTGGGGCTAGGAGCACTGTGGTGGGGCTGTCCTGGGCGCGCGAGCCAGTCGAAAGGGGGGACTATTTCTTGGGCCGGGTCCGCGAGTGGCATCTGCCATGAAGCACGACGCGGCCGCTACAGGCCGCCGCCTTGTGCATGCGCGGCCACGGATCCGGCAATTCTCCAGGTCGTATCAGCAGCTAGAGCCGTTTGCTCTACGCTGCCTACCTGCTAGCCCCCAGCAAAACGGCGAATCGGGCCCACCGATCCGCGGGCGGACCTGTGCCGTGGGGGGCACTCTATTCCTCCGCACCGGAGGCTGTAGCGGTCCGCCATTCCCGGTACGGAAACAAAGCCCTCTGCGCATGCACGGGGATGACGCCAGCACGCGCTGGCGCTCCCATGCATGCGCCAACTGGCACCGGGCGGCAGAGGCCCTTCGGCGCCGGTTGGCGTGGCACCAAGCCCCTTTATTCCGGGGCGGGCCTAGCACCTGAAGGTGCGGAGGATTCCGCACCTTTGGGGCGGCCCGACGCCAGAGTGGTTCACGCCACTCCGTCGCGCTGGGACACCCCGCCCCGCCGGGTAGAGGAGAATCCCGCCCCCTGTGTTTTAATGGGACTGTGTGTAATTGAGACTAAAAGAGCTTAATATATACTTTATAACCCATGTTAACCTTAAAATCTGTGCATATTTGCAAACATAATTGGGAGTAAAGAAGTATTATATCATTATCAAACTTTTCATGTTTAATGATTTTGTTGTTAACTAATTAACGGTCCTGTAACTCTGTTTCTCCTCATTTTCTGAACAAAAATTAAAGTTACGATCTTTCGAGCCGGGATTACATTCTGGAACCTTACCATCCATTACAACATCAACTGGGATGGTAAAAGGGAGTAGTTTCTCCATATCTACTCTATTCAGCCACCTCATTTTGAACATCTCTATCAAATCTCCTCTTAGCCTTCTATCCCAACCTCTCCTCCTAACTGAAGTTCCTCATCTCTGGGGCCATTCTTGTAAACCCCTTCTTCAGTCTCTCCAATGCGTTCACCTCCTTCCTGTTGTGTTGCACCCAGAACTGTACACAATATTCCAGAGGGAGCAAAAAAGATTGACTTTAAGATAGAAAAATATAAAGTTGACAGAAATAAAACGTTTAACAGCCTTTACATTTGACATTTATTTTACCAATCTCCAAAAATAGTTAAAAACTGAAGGATTGAGACTACACACAATTCAACAACAACCTGGTTAGTGAGGAAGGTCTTAGTCCCTGTAAAAGATGATATACCATTCAAAGCTTATAGTGGGCTGATCGTACTAAAACCAACATGACCCCCATAAGTGATGGGAATTGTTAACCCCGATGGCCATATTATTGCTGTAATTTTGTAAAGTATAATTTGTCAAGTCTTTCCTTAATTGCAATTGCAAACATATATTGAAGCTTGAAATTAAACCGGACATATGGGCTGAATTTTATGGCCCCTCTGCCAGTGGGATTTTTCAGTCCTGTCAGAGTTTTGAATGGCTCGCCATATTTTACCATCGCCTCCCTGCCACATAAAACTCCGCCCTGTATATTTTCATAATCCCATTTCTCTCCAATCAACCATTGTTGTTGAATTGTCATGAGCAGATAGCTTCCAGCTTGGTAATTCTTTCAGCAGTTTGCTTTTCCTTGCTACAACAATAATCATTCATTCATTAATTGTTACTCAGTCACAGAGTTCCAAACAGAAAACGGCAGCTATTTCCTCTCTGGCGTGCGGCAGTCGTGTGACAGCCAAAGTGTGCTGACCGCATGACCCATCATTCTTATTGAACTGTGAGGAGCCCCATTTGTTTTGTCAGCTCTCTCACTTGCATGTAAAAGGACACCTTCTAATCCAGTAGCTACGGTTAAACAACACCTTAAAATCAAATTTGCCATCTAGAGACATGCCTGGGCACCGTGAAAAATTGTTACCTAATTCACTATTGGCTGCATTGGGTGATACTGCACCTGGATTATCGGTGGTTGTGACAAAATGGAAATCTATGCTCTTCTCTGTGACTCATCGTACACAATAGTTTGATGGAGCTTGATTATCCTCCTGCTGCTTTACGGCATATCCAGATATTGCAGGGAGACTAATTCTCAGGCGTGTCCGCACTTGCATATTTTTACATAATGTAAAATTATTCACTTTGCATCATTTATGTCCTTTTGCTCAAAGCCAAAGATTGGGATGCAAAGGCATGGAGCTAATCGTGGAGGCTCGCAGTCAAGAAAGTAAGGGAGAGAGTCCAGTGGACAACAAGGGAAGGCCTACATTTTCCCAGTGAGGGGAGGTGAGTTGGTGGGTTGGGGGGTGTGGGGGCGGGTGTGGTGGTGCCAGTTTTGAAATCTCCGCAAAGAATGAGTTAAAGTAAGGAACAATATGGTGAGCGTGGCTTTTAACATCATGGGAGACAGGATGGAGGAAAAGGGTTCAAGATAGTATCTCCGAGAAGAAGCAAGAAAGGAGGGTTCAGAGAACATTGTCCATCAAGGTAGCAAACATGTAAAGCAAAACCAGAGTAGCTGAATGGTAGATCATAAGAACAAACATCTACCTGGCCCTACATTTCAGAATGGTACAAGGAGAACCTTCCCAAATATGGGAACAGTAATCAAGCTTTGATCGGATTTAGAATTCATAGAAACCTAATACACTAGTGGGCGGAGGTCTTGTGACACAGTGGGTAGCTTAATAAAGGTGAGGGGAGTCAGACGAGTAAGCAAAAGAAGATGTCTATTTAAAGGAACATACTATTTACAAGAGGCCCAATTGAACCTCACCGGGTCCTCTCTCTCTGTGGAGATCGGTTCCTATCTGGCCGACTTTTTATACAACGTGGTTATCAGCCCTGTAGTTAGCAGGGAGCTCATACTTCTCGAGACATATGGGGAAAACAATTGAATGCGCCCGTGCAGGTAATGTGTGTCCCGTGCAGGTAATTACAGGTAGTATGCCTGCCACTGAGCCAGAAGTTTCAAATTTAAGTCCCACCTCAGGACTTGATTGCCAAGGAAGCTGCATTCATAATGCCGCCAACAGGTTAATTATCAAACAGTGGCCTGCAGTCAGCAGTCTGAGAACATTTCCCTCGCAGTCAGCGATGTAGGGAAGCAGTCTGGAAACGGTGTCCTCGCAGTCAGTGTCGCAGTGAAGCAGTCTGGGAATGGTGTCCTTGCAGTCAGGGTCATGTTGAGCATTCTTGGAACGGTGTGCTCGCAGTCAGCGTCACAGTGAAGCAGTCTGGGAATAGTGTCGTCGTAGTCAGTGCACAGAGAAGCGGTCTGGGAACAGGGTTCTCGCAGTTAGCGCCGCAGTGAAGCAGTTTGGGAATGATATCCTCACAGTCAGCATCACAGAGAAGCAGTCTGGGAACAATGTCCTCGCTGAGAAGCATTCGTGATTTTAAAAACTGCTTTTTTTTTTGAAAGAAGGGATGTAACTGAAAAACAACATAAAGAAGTGAAAGTCAGTGTCATCATAATAAAGTAACATAAATAAGCAAAGGAGGGTAAGGGAAGTAACGTTAGCATAACGGAGGTAAGTTACATAAGCATAATTTAATATAAGTTATATAAGCATAATTTTGTTAAAAAAATAAATAAATAAGGGGCTTAAGGGTGGTCATAGCAGGAGAGCTCACACCTGTGGTATACTCCTCCTGCGCTATGTGGCAAATCGTGGAGTCTTCAGTTGTCGCTGGTGACTACTTATGCAGGAAATGTGTCCAGCTGCAGCTCCTAGCTAACCGCATTTCGGATCTGGTAGATTCACGGTGGAGCATCCGTGATGCTGAGTAAGTCGGGGATAGCACATTCAGTGAGGTGGTCACACTACAGGTTGTAGCACCATCGATCACACACGAGGCGAGACGTAAAGAACTTCAATCGAGGCTTTATTGAGCAGACTTGTTCAGACTTGTTCCCCAGCAGCTCAGTCACAGAATGCAGCTGCGGGGAGTAAACCGGGTTCTTATACCCCTCCTATCTGGTTGAGCCCAGTAGGCGGCAGATCCAATCGGGACCCAGCATCTGTCCTCCAATAGCTCCTCGGCATTCATGGTGTACCGTATTACCCCTAATACATACCACCACACAGGTGAAGATTGAACAGGCAGAAAGGGCATGACTGACCACCAGGCAGAGTAGAGGAAGCCAGGGAGTGCAAGTGTGCCCTGTGACCTTTCTTACAGATATACCGTTTTGGATACTCTTGGGGGAAATGACTGTCCAGGGAAAAACAGCGGCAGCCAAGCTCATGGCACCATCAGTGGGTCTGCTGCACAAGATGGCAGAAGGATGAACAGCAGGGCTTTTGTGGTAAGGGACAGACAGGCATTTTTGAGGCTGCAAAAGAGGCTCCAGGGTGGCATGTTGCCTCCCTGGTGCCAGGGTCATGGATGTCACTGAACAGCTGCAGGGCATTCTGAAGGGGGAGGGAAAGCACTCAGATATTGTGGTACCTATTGGTATCAATGACATAGGCAGAAAAAGGGATGAGGTCATGTAAGAATTTAGAGAGCGAGTAAGTAAATTTTAAAAAACAGGGCCCAGAAGATACTAATCCGATGCCACGTGCTAGTGGGTATAGAAATAGGAGGTCACTGCAGAGGAATGTATGGCTGTAGAGATGGTGCAGGAGGGAGGGCTTTAGATTTCTGGGATTTTAGGATCATTTGGGGGGACAGTGGGACCTGTATGAGGTGGATGGGTTGCACCTGTATCAAAATGGGTCCAGCGTCCTTGCAAGGAATTTTGATCATGCTGTTGGGGAGGGTTTAAAATAACTTGGCAAGGGGTTGGGATCTTGAGAGAGGGCTCAGCAGGGGGAGATGCACAGCCAAAGTTAGAAGAGACAGCAAGTGAGTCAGGAAGGCATTGTAGTTATAGACCAGTTTAGTCACAAGGGTGTTCGGCAAGAATAGATGGGTTTTATTTTAATACAAGGTGTCTGACGAACAAGGCAAGATGAGTTGAGGGCACAAATTAAAATATGGGGGTATGATGTCACTGCTGTTACTGAGATTTGATTGAAAGAGGGGCAGAATTGGCAGCTCAATATTCCAGGATATAGGATTTTCAGGCAAGACAGGGAAGGGGCTGACTTCCGTTGGCGACATGTAGGTGGAGGTCGCACATTGGGTGGGGCTCCTGCTAGAGCTTTTGTTTTTTGGCCCTTTTGACCCAGATTAGGGGGGGATGTTTTATATGGTCGGCCTTCATAAAAATGGTAATAATTAGAGGACGTCGGAAGAATACGGGACAAAAAGGAATGACCAATTGTCCGCCTGAAAGGTCGAGTTTGGTGTGGAGTTCTGTCGGACGGAAAATGGCGGGTGCAAGCTCGCCGGGTGGGTCAACACAACGGCCGAGGTGATGGCAGTGGAGTTTGAGTGGCAGTTTTCCAAGCATTTTGAGCAGCTAGGAAAGGGGATGATGGGAATGCTCAAACAGTTGGTGGAAGATATACTGACCCCGAAAAAGGAGGCTCTTGCTAAGATGTCGACAGCAGCGGGGGAGCAAGGTGAGGGGGTGGAGGAGGTATTGTCACGGCACAGCGGCCAGCTCGCCTCGATGGGAGAGGAGCTGCATAAGGTGGAGGAGAGTAATAAAGGGATGAGAGCCAAAGTGAAGGACCTGGAGAACAGTCAAGATGGCCTAACTTTTGGATTGTGAATCTGCCTGAGGGGCTGGAGGGCCGGAGGCCAACAGAGTACATTCAGAGATGTTTGCCAAGTTGTTGGGAGAGGAGGAGAACGCATCCCTCTTTGAGCTGCAGAGAGCTCATCGGTCGCTCTGGCTGACGCCAAGGGCGAATGAGCCATCGAGAGCTGTGATAGTCTGTTTCCACAACTATCAGATGAAGGACAAAATGCTGAGGTGAGCCAAGCAGAATCGGAGGTGAGTTGGGATGGCAGTAGTATTCGTAAATACCAGGATGTCAGGGTGGAGCTGGCAAGATGGCAGGCGGCAAAGGTAGAGCTTTATAAGAATAATAAACCCCACATAATCACAGTGATCAGGGAATCAATGACAGCAATAAGGAGAGACAAATTCTTAGAAGGCTCTTCAAGTGAAGCCACATGGGTAGAGCTTGAAACCAAAAAAGGAGCAATCATGGGCGAAATTCTCCGGAAACGGGGCGATGTCCGCCGACTGGCGCCCAAAACGGCGCAAATCAGTCGGTCATCGCGCCGCCCCAAAGGTGCGGAATGCTCCGCATCTTTGGGGACCGAGTCCCAAAATTGAGGGGCTAGGCCCGCGCCGGACGAATTTCCGCCCCGCCAGCTGGCGGAAAAGGCCTTTGGTGCCCCGCCAGCTGGCGCTGAAATGACATCTCCGGGCGGCGGCGCATGCGCGGGAGCGTCAGCGGCCGCTGACGGCATTCCCGCGCATGCGCAGTGGAGAGAGTCTCTTCCGCCTCCGCCATGGTGGAGACCGTGGCGAAGGCGGAAGGGAAAGAGTGCCCCCACGGCACAGGCCCGCCCGCGGATCGGTGGGCCCCGATCGTGGGCCAGGCCACCGTGGGGGCACCCCCCCGGGGCCAGATCGTCCCGCGCCCCCCCCAGGACCCCGGAGCCGGCCCGCGCCGCCTTGTCCCGCCGGTAAGGTAGGTGGTTTAATCTACGCCGGCGGGACAGGCATTTTAGCGGCGGGACTTCGGCCCATCCAGGCCGAAGAATCACGGGGGGGCCTCGCCAACCGGCGCGGCGCGATTCCCGCCCCCGCCGAATATCCGGTGCCAGAGAATTCGGCAACCGGCGGGGGCGGGATTCACGCCAGCCCCCGGCGATTCTCCGACCCGGCGGGGGGTCCTGGGGGGGGCGCGGGACAGTCTGAGAGAAATAAAAGCAAAGTTGTGTAAGCAAATTTCAGAGAAGTGTAAAAGTAATAGGATAATGACGGTGGGGGATTGACACTTCCCTAACATTAACTGGGGTAGTCATAGTGTGAAAAGTTTAGAGGGAGCAGAATTCTTAAACTTTCAAAGCCAGTATGTAGAAGATCCTACAAGAGAGTGGGAGGTCCAGGGCTTAATTTTAGGTAACAAAGCCGGGCAAGTGGTTGAAGTACCAGTGGGGGAGCATTTTGCAGACAGCGATCATAACTCCGTTAGAGTCAAGATTGTTTTGGAAAAGGACAAGGATGGGTCTGAAATCAAAGTTCTAAACTGGTGGAAAGCCAAACTTAATAAGATCAGATATGATTTGGCCAGACTGGGAGCAGACACCTTTCGGTAAATCTGTGACGGAACAGTGGGATGCATAGAAGAAGGAAATAGGGAGAGTTCAGGGCCAACACGTTCCAATAAAGAAAACGTGTGGGACCAACAAACCCAGTGAACTCCGGATATCGAGGGATATACAGCATTGGATAAAGAGAAAAAGGGAGACTTATGGCAGATATCGAGGGCTCAAAACAGCAGAAGCCCGGGAGGCATATAGAATGTGCATGAAGGAGCTTAATAAAGAAATTAGAAGAGCAAAAGTGAGACATCAAGGGATACTGAAAAGTAAAATAAAGGAAAATCCTGAGTTGTTTCACAAGTACATTAAGGGTAAAGGGATAACAAGGGAAAGAGTACGACCCATTAAGGACCACAGTGGTAATTTGTGTGTGGAGCCCGAGGACATAGGTGGGGTTCTGAATGAATACTTTGTATCAATGTTGACAAGTGAAAGGGCCGGTGGGAGATCAAAATTAACCTGCCCATGCCAACCTGGCATGTATGGTACAAAATGAACGGGTTATACCTGGACAGGACTGGGACTGATGTCCTCAGGGGAGTATTTGCTAAAGTGGTTGGGGAGGGTTTAAACTAAAATGGCAGAGGATGGGAACTTATTCAAGGAGTCAGAGGAGGGGAAAACAAGGTAAGAACAAAAGACAGAAAAGAGAAGAAGAAAAGTGATGGGCAGGGAAGCCAAGGACCAGAATCAAGCGGGGCCACAGTATAAAATAATGGGAACAAGACAAGGAATGTTAAAAAGACAAGTCTTACGGCTTTGTGCCTTAATGCATAGAGCATTTGCAATAAAGTGGATGAATTAATTGCACAAAAGATGTTAACAGGTATGATATAGTTGGGATTACAGGGTGACCAGGTATGGAAACTGAACATACAGGTGTCTACAGTATTTAGGAAGGAGAGACAGAAAGGAAAAGTTGATGGGATTGCATTGCTGGTTAAAGAAGAAATTAACGTAACGGTGAGGAAGAATATTAGCTCCGATGATGTGGAATCTGTATGGGTAAAGCTGAGAAACACCAAGGGGCAAAAAACATTGCTGGGGGTTGTACATAGACATCAAACTGATGTTAGGAATGGCATTAAACAGGAAAATAGTGATGCATGCAATAAAGTAACATCTGTAAATATGGGTGAATTTAAACTGCATATAGATTAGGCAAATAAAATTATTAACAATACTGTTGAGGAGGAATAAAATAGAGGAGTGTATATGGGATGGTTTTCTGGACCAATACATTGAGGAACCAGCTAGAGGGCAAGCCATCCTAGACTGGGTATTGTGTAATGAGAAAGGAATAATTGGGAATATGGTTGTGCGAGGCCCCTTGAGGATGAGCGACCATAATATAATAGGATTCTTCATCAAGATGGAAAGTGATGTAGGTGATTCTGAGATTAGGGTCCTTCATCTTAATAAAGGAAACTGTAATAGTATGAGGTGTGAGCTGGCTATGATGGATTACGGAAGATTATTTAAAAGGATGACGGTGAATAGGCAATGGCAAACTTTCAAAGAGCATATGGGTGGACTGCAACAATTGTTCATTTCTGTCTGGTGCAAAAATAAACTGGGAAAGGTGGGCAAAACATGGCTTACAAGGGAAATTAGAGGTAGTGTTAGATCCAAGGACGTGGCATACAAATTGGCAAGTAAACAGCAGACCTGAAGATTGGGAGCAGTTTAAAGTTCAGGAAAGGGGAACAAAAGGATTGATTAAGAAGGGGAAAATAGAGTACGAGAGTAAACTTGCAGGAAGCATAAAAACTGACTGTGCAAGCTTCTATAGGTATGTTAAGAGAAAAAGATTGCTGCGGACAAATGTAGGTCTCTTAAAATCAGAAACAAGGGAATTTATAATGGAGGACGAAGAAATGGCTGACCACCGAAATACATAATTTGGTTTTGTCTTCACAAAGGAGGACACAAATAACATACCAGAATTGTCGGGGAACACCAGTTTAGTTTATGGGCAGCATGGTAGCACAGTGTTAGCATGGTTGTTTCACAGCTCCAGGGTCCGAGGTTCAATTCCCGGCTTGGGTCACTGTCTGTGCAGAGTCTGCACGTTCTCCCCGTGTCTGGTTGGGTTTCCTCCTGTTTCCTCCCACAGTCCAAAGATGTACAGGTTAGGTGGATTGGCCATGATAAAATGTCCTTAGTGTCCAAAAAGGTTAGGTGGGGTTGCTGGGTTACACGGATGGGATGGGCTTAAGTAGGGTGCTCTTTCCAAGGGCCGGTGCAGACTCGATGGGCCGAATGGCCTCCTTCTGTACAGTAAATTCTATGATTCCATGATTCCAGTTAGAGAGAGGAACTGAAATAAATCAATAATAGTGAGAAATGGTGTTGGGGAAATTGATGGGACTGAAAGCAAATAAATCCCCAAGGCCTGATAATCTACATCCCAGAGTACTGAAGGAAATGGCCCGAGAAATGGTGGGTGCATTGATGGTCATCTTCCAAGATTCTATCAACTCTGGAAAAGTTCCTAAAGATTGGAGAGTAGCTAACGTAACCCCACAGAGAATTATAAACCAGTCAGCCTGATGTCAGTAGCGGAGAAAAATGCTCAAGTCCATTATAAAGATTTAATATCAGAGCACTTCGAAAACAGTGGCAGAATCAGACATAGTCAGCATGAATTTATGAAAGGGAAAACGTGCTTGACGAATCTATGGAATTCTTTGAGGATGTAACTAATAGAAATGACAACGGGGAGTCAGTGGATGTAGCTTATTTGGAGTTTCAGAAAACTTTCCACCAAGTCCCATATAAGAAATTAGCATATTAAACTGAAATGAAAAAATGAAATGAAAATCACTTATTGTCACAAGTAGGCTTCAAATGAAGTCACTGTGAAAAGCCCTTAGTCGCCACATTCCAACGCCTGTTCAGGGAGGCTGGTACGGGAATTGAACCGTGCTGCTGGCCTGCCTTTGTCTGCTTTAAAAGCCAGCGATTTAGCCCTGTGCTAAACCATCCAACAGATGGCGGCATCGGATTCACTGCGGTCGGGATTAGACCTGACAAGCTGGAGCTGCATATAAGCACACCACTCCCCACACACCCTCACTCCAGCCAAGGAAGATGCCACCCCAGAGAGCGGCCCAAGATTCCCAGGTGCCGAGCTGGAGACATTGCTGGGTGACATGGAAGAAAGACGCAACACCTTATTTCCCGGGATGGGGCGCAGGCTGCCGCTCGCCAACGTTAGCCGGACATGGGCGGAGGTGGCAGAGGCCTAAGCACCTGCCAGAACTGACCAGCAGCACCGGAAGAAGCTGCACAACCTTCTCAGGGAAGCCAGTGTGAGTCACCAGCACCACCATGCCCCTGGCACCACCCCTGTCACTCCCCCCCCTACCACCCACCCCTCTGTCCCAAGAATTATCCATTGTTCCTGATAGCATCCCACAAGTACTCACCAAAATCTTCTTTTCAGCAATTTTTCTACCTCAATCATCACCAGTTTTCTCTCCTATAATATTTCTTTGTCAACTCAGACGGGAAAAACGGTCTGTACACCTTTGGCTACACTGCCAGCTTTACCCAACGAAATTTCAAATGTTCTACAAAACAATTCTGAAGCAGGTCAGACAATGTCATGCCAACTTGACATCATGCCAGTGGGAGGGAAATACATACATGGGGGAATGATACAGCAGGGCGGCCCACTAAGTGTACATTAATGTATGCTAATAGAGTTCCCAATCTATCATGGCGGATACCCCATTAGGCTATTGTTGGTGGGGGAGAATCAAGCGGGAAAATTCCTCAGGCCTCAAAGCCTTTTTGGGACTCTCCCTCGATTCTCCGGCCTGCTGCCATATGCGCCGACCGAAAACAGTGGCAGAAAATCCCTCTTCCCAATATATGTGGCATTCCAAGTAAACTAATATTAACATGAATAAAAGGACTGGAACTCACTGAAGTTAACGTAAACAAGAAAATAGTATTAGAAAAAAAATGGTCCTTAAAACAGCACCCCACGAACTAATATGAAACCAGAAAGTGTCGGCCACGGCTCAGCTGATAGTATATTTGCCGCGGAGTCAGCAGGTGTTAGGTTGAAGTTTCATTCTAGGACATAAGCACATAAACCAAAGCTAGGACTCCAGTGTAGTACTGAGGGAGTGCTGCATTATTGGAGGTGCCATCTTTCAGGTGAGACATTAAACCAAGGCCCTGTCTGCCCTTTCAGGGGGACATAAAGGATTTTATGTCGAAGAGGAGCAGAGATCTATCCCAGGCGCTCTGCTCAATATTTATCCCTCAATCACATGATCACATTGCCTGTGTTGCTTGCTATGTGCAAATCGGCTGCTGTGTTTCCGACATTACAGCAATAACTGTACTCCATTGGCTGTAAAATGCTTTGAGGCTTCTGGTGGCTTGTGAAAATAATACACAAATCCAAATCTGAAAGGAATTGCTCGTGGAGACAGAAGGAAACCTTTTCTGGTGAGACATAACCTTAAAATCAGCGCCAGGAACCATTCAGGAGAGATGTTAGTAAACATTTTATTGTGCAAAGGATAGTAGGATTGGGAAACTCTTTCCTAACAAAAAGCAGCAAGTAATTTGAAATATGAGCTTGATAGAGATTTTGCTCGCCAAGAGTATTAAAGGATATAGAGCCAAAGTTTGTGGAAGCGTTTTTCATGTATGCAATGATCTGCCTGGACTGTACGCAGAACAATACGTTTGTGCATCGGATTATCCAAGATCTCAATGCCCCTACAAATCCTATACTTCTTGGGTATAATTAGAAATTGTCCTCATCTATATGTGATACTCCTGTAATATTTCTGAGTTTCTTTTTATTCGTTCATGGGACTTAGGCATCACAGGCATAACCAGCATTTATTGCCCATCTCTAATTGCCCTTGAGGGGCAGTTAAGAGTCAACCACATTGCTGTGGGTCTGGAGTCGTATGTAGGCCAGACCAGGTAAGGACGACAGATTTCCTTCCCGAAAGTACATTAGTGAACCAGATGGGTTTTTATAACAATCGACAATGGTTTCATGGTCATCATCAGACTTTTTAATTCCAGATTATTATTGAATTCAATTCGAACTTCACCACCTGCAGTGGCAGGATTTGACCCTGGCTCCCCAGAGCATTACTCTGGGTCTCTGGTTTACTCGTCCAATGACAATACCACTAGACCACCGCCTCCCCTCTGCTCTGCCTAAGCAGAATTATTCAAGAGCAAAATGCTCCAGTTGCTGGACAGCTGAAACAGAAAATGCTGGAAACGCTCAACAAGTCCGTCAGCAGGTGTGGAGAGAGAAAGAGTGCCAACATTTTAGGTCGATGGACCTCCATCAAAACTGAAATCACTTGGTGATGCAATATCTTTTAAGCAAAGAAGGGAAAGGTGGGGCATGAGGGAAGGAGAGAAGAAGTGGTAAGGCAAAAGAAGATGGTAATGGGACAAGTAATGAAAGAGGAGGTGTAAACGGGAAAAGCAGGATATTCACCAATAGCTGCCATACTGGAAGCAAAGCAAAAACTGGGGGCAGAGGTTATGAACTGAAATTGTTAAACTCAATGTTAATTCTTTAATAGTATAAAGTACTAAAACAAAAGATGAGGTGCTGTTCCTCGAACTTGCATTGAGCTTCATTGGAACACGAAGGATGAGGACAAAGAGGGTAAAATTTCAGATTTCCGCAGTCCTTTCCTTTTGTAGAAAATGGGCTGGGCATTTGTTAATGTATGTATTTTGGTGCAACTGAAGATCAATTTATTTTGTATAATAATAATAATCTTTACTGTCACAAGCAGGCTTACATTAGCACTGCAATGAAGTTACTGGGAAAAGCCCCTAGTTGTCACATTCCTGCGCCTGTTCAGGTACACAGAGGGAGAATTCAGAATGTCCAAATTACCTAACAGCACATCTTTCGGGACTTGTGGGAGGAAGCCGGGGCACCCGGAGGAAACCCACACAGACACAGGGAGAACTTGCAGACTCCGCACAGACAGTAACCCCAAGCCGGGAATCGAACCTGGGATCCTGAAGCTGTGAAGCAACAGTGCTACCCACTGTGCTACCGTGCCACCCTATTGCTGGAATGTCCTTTTGTTTTTCTTATACCAGCAAATGCATTCCGGGTGTACCATTTCTGCAAATATACAGGGCCTAATGAGGAACATGAGCTCAGTCAGTATTACACTGGGCACTGAGCCAAAAGGTAGTGGGTTCAGATCCCACAGCAGAGACTCTTTTACATACTTCATAAATGTTTTGCAGTTCAAAGTGCAAGATTCTGAATAGAATAAATGTAGTGCAAATATAGAGAAGAATAGCTCAGGACCAGCGTTCATCCAGTAACAAATGGTTTCAGTAAGTATACTGTTTGTTGGATTAGATTGGATTTGTTTATTGTCACGTGTACCGAGATACAGTGAAAAGTATTGTTCTGCAAGCAGTCCAGTCAGATCATTCCATACATGAAAAAAACGTAGGGTGTACATAAATACACAATGTAAATACATAGACACAGGCATCAGGTGAAGCATACAGTAGTGTAGTACTACTCAGCAGAGAACATGTGCGAAGAGGTCAGATCAGTCTATAAGTGGGTTGTTTAGGAGTCTGCTAACAGTGGGGAAGAAGCTGTTTTCGAATCTGTTAGTGCGTGTTCTCAAACTTTTGTATCTCCTGCCCGATGGAAGAAGTTGGAAGAGTGGCTAAGCTGGGTGGGAGGAGTCTTTTATCACGCTGCCCGCTTTCCCCAGGCAGCGGATGGTGTAGATAGAGTCAATAGATGGGAGACAGGTTCACGTGATGGACTCGGCTGTGTTCATGACTTTGTAGTTTCTTACGGTCTTGGGCCGAGCAGTTGCCATACCAGGCTGTGATGCAACCAGATAGGATGCTTTCTATGGTGCATCTGTAGAAGTTGGTAAGAGTCAGTGTGGACATGCTGAATTTCCTTAGTTTGCCAGGAAGTATTGGCGCTGTTCTGCTTTCTTGGTGGTAGTGTTGACGTGGGTGGACCAGGACAGATTTTTGGTGATGTGCACCCCTCGGAATAGAAGCTGTTAACCATCCCGACCTCGGCCCCATTAAAGCAGATAGGGGTGTGTACGATACTTTGCTTCCTGAAGTCAATGATCAGCTATTTAGTTTTGCTGGTATTGAGGGATAGATTGTTGTCGCTACACCACTCCACTAGGTTCTCCATCTCCCTCCTGTATTCTGACTCATCGTTATTGCAGATGGAGTTGGAACCAAAGTTTGCTATGCAGTCGTGTGTGTACAGGGAGTATAGTAGGGGGCTAAGTACATAGCCTTGCAGGGCCCCGGGATTGAGGACTATTGTGGAGGAGGTGTTGTTGTTTATTCTTACTGATTGTGGTCTGTTGGTCAGAAAGTCGAGGATTCAGTTGCAGAGTGAGGAGCAAAGTCCTATGTTTTGGAGCTTTGATATGAGCTTGGCTGTGATTATGTTGTTGAAGGCGGAGCTATAGTCAATAAATAGGTAAGAATCAATGTGGACATGCCGAATTTCCTTAGTTTCCTGAGAAAGTATAGGTGCCGTTGTGCTTTCTTGATCGTAGTGTCAGCGTGGGTGGACCAGGACATATTGTTGGTGATGTGCACACATAGGAATTTGGAACTGTCAACCATCTCCACCTCGGCACCATTGATGTAGACAGGGTTGTGTACAGTACTTTGCTTCCTGAATTCAATGACCAGCTCTTTAGTTTTACTGACATTGAGGGAGAGATTGTTATCATTACACTACTCCACTAAGTTCTCTATCTCCCTTCTGTATTCTGACTCGTCGTTGTTCGAGATCCGACTCACTACAGTTGTGTCATCAGCAAACTTGTAGGTGGAGTTGGAGCCAAATTTTGCCATGCAGCAGTGCGTGTATAGGAAGTATAGTAGGGAGCTAAGTATGCAGCCTTGCAGCACCCCGGTATTGAGGACTATCGTGGAGGAGGTGTTTTTTATCCTTACTGATTGTGGTCTATGGGTCAGGAAGTCAAGGATCCAATTGCTGAGGGAAGAGCCAAGTCCTAGCTTTTGGAGTTTTGATATGAGCTTGGCTGGGATTATGGTGTTGAGGGTGGAGATGTAGTCAATGAATAGGAGTCTGACATAGGAGTCCTTGTTGTCTAGATGCTCCAGGGATGAGTGTAGGGCCAGGGAGATGACATCCGCTGTGGACCGGTTGTGGTGGTATGCGAATTGCAGTGGATCAAGGCATTCTGGGAGTATGGAGTCGATGTGTCTCCTGACCAACCTCTCGAAGCACTTCATAATGATCGATGTCAAGGCCACGTGTATCCACCTTTATGTGTTTCTTTGTGAACAAGGAGTACTATAGGAATGCAAGTTATATTTTCCCGAACTGTGATGAGCTCAATGCTCCCTCAGCATGAATGCCATTCACTTAGGCAGTTTTATTACAGAATGGGCATTGCTGGATGAGGTATTGGGAGAGTGTCAAACAAAATACATGTGCTTCTTTAGTCATTGTGAAGTAGTTTCCATAAGAGAAAGACTTGTTCCCTTTTCTCGAATTATTGCCCATCCATTAGGTTATGAGTTGCAATGGTTTGCAAGACATTTCATCTTATCTTTAAATATGTCAGAAAACCAAAGTTAGTTTAAGGGAATTTATATTTGTATTGGTAAACATTAGAAATAAGGTACAGTATTAAGTGGGTTTAATTTAATTTTTATGCACCTAGAAAGGTAAAACCTATAGTTAGATTCATGCTGGACAAGGGTGTTTGCATGTGTGGGGGTTGGTTAATTCCAACTGTGTTTCTATTCTGCTTGGAGAGGGCTACGGCACCTGCACCAAGAATAAATAAAAGGCATAAGAATATGGGGGTCACTTCGCAACTGGGGCCTTGCAAGGTAATTAGTGGACCCGTGATTCTGATCCTTCATGTTTTATATTAAAAGAGTAAAATCTATGATCTTGTGAGCCAGAATTCCATTCTGGGATCTTCCTGGCCAGTTATAACATCAATTGGGAACGTGAGAAATAGTAGAGACCACACAATGACACCAAACACATTGTAATGCGTCAGTAATTATTGAACTTTCTTGAAATGTGGTAGAATGCCATGCTTTAACAGAGCAACTGCTGTATCATGAATGTAACAAGGTCAACAACAATATTTTTGTTCCAGGCCAGGAACTGGGTTTGCCCTTAGCCTTAAAGGGCCACAAAGGACTTTCAGCTCAGTGTCCACTGAACTCTAAACTTCTTCATCGGGAGTGTGAGGCCCATAGGCAACCACTTTCAAAAGTAAATATGACTCAATACCAATAAATACAGGATTGCTTTTCCAGGAATTATTATTCCAGGATCAGAATTGCATTTTGATAGATAGATGGCCAACTGGCAAATGTCTGGCTCTCAATCCTTTATCCCAATTAGTTAACAAATACATCTAAACAAAAGTAGCAGTTAAAGAGAGATTGGAAACAATTTCTTTTTTTATTACTTCACGGGAGTTGGGCATTGCTGGCTTATGCCCTTCCCTGATTGCCCTAGAGAAGCTAGTGGTAGACCACCTTCTTAAACTGCTGCAGTCCAGGTGGTATAGGTACACCCACAGGCTGTTAGGAAGGAAGTTGCAGTGTCTTGACTCAGCGGCAGTGAAGGAACACAAAATATTTCCAAGTCAGGATGGAGGGGAATTTCCAGCTGGTGGTGTTCCCGTGCACCTGTTGCAGGGTTTTGATCCAGCGATTAAGTGATTTGCTTTGTCCTAGATGGTGTTGAGCTCCTTGGGTGTTGTTGAAGCTGCACTCGTCCAGGACAGTGGAGAGTATTCCATCACACCCCTGACTTGTGCCTTGTAAATGGTGGACAGGTTTTGGGGAGTCAGGAGGTGAGTTACTTGCCACAGAACCCCCAGCCTCTGACCTGCTCTTGTAGTCACAGCATTTATATGGCTAGTCCTGTTCACTTTCTGGTCAATGGTAACCCTCAGGATGTTGATAGTGGGGGGGTTCAGCGATGGTGATGTTATTGAAAATCAAAGAGAGATGGTTAGGTTCTCTCTAGTTCAAGATGGTCATTGTCCGGCACTTTTGTGGCACAAATTTTACTTGTCACTTATCAGCCCAAGCCTGAATGTTGACCATGTCTTGCTGAATTTGGAGACAGACTGCTTCAGTACCTGAAGAGCCGTGAAGGCTGAAATTCATTCAACTTGCTCAATCATATAACACTACTGAAGAAGGTTTTAAGGATCTTACCTCATCACCTGCTGACGACCAGGCCTTAGGCAAAACTCAGTTCGGCAAGGTTTGCACGTACAATTCTAGCCAATGGAGTATCGGCACAGTGGCACAGCGGTTAGCACTGTTGCCTCGCGGCGCTGAGGACATGGGTTTGATCCCGGCCCTGGGTTACTGTCCGTCTGGAGTTTGCACATTCTTTCGTGTCAGCATGGGTCTCATCCCCACAACCCAAAGATGTGAAGGGTAAGTGGATTGGCCATGCTATAAATTGTCCCTTAATTGGAAAAAAAATAATTGGGTACTCTAAATTTATTTTAAAAAAGAGTAGTCATCTGCCCATTTCTCCTGTGTCAAGGTGGCACAACAGTGAGTATTCCCTGAATCAGTGTAAAATTCCCATCAATTCTGCCACCCAGTAGACACAGTGGAGCTTATGCCAGCTGATTCAGGCTGGAATATGTGAGTACAGGATCAGAGTTTGATAGAATGCATTCTGAAGACTAATAGTTTATACTTGTAGTAGGCAACAGAGCAGAAGACTGTACATCACACAGTTTACAGGGTTTATACATTTCGGAAAGGAGGCAGGAAAATGGGAATAAAATCAATGGTTTACGCTTAGGCTGGGAGGGAGTTAAACAATCTAAGACAAAACAGTTACATTTTTCTGACTGGCCTATTGCTAACTGTTTCGAATGAGATCTCCTGAGAAGGAAAGTTGCCAAAATTTTAGCAGATCATTCCGTTCTGCAGGGCTTTCCTGAGCTCAATGGCAAAATTGAGCTTTGCACTGATCCCAAATCCTTGGCCCAGAATCAACCTGATTTGATCCAAACTGTCTGGAATGTCAAGCCAAAGATGTAACGAGCTGCCATGTGTACAAGAAATGTTTGCAACAACATACCACTTGTTTGGAGTAATTATGCGATATCATCATTCCACATGATTTCTCACACGCATACAATCTAATGAAACATGCATGTCAGTCTCCAACACAGTCAGCTTAGAAAACTGAGAAATACCAAACCACAAACAACTTTTCACCTTATCTATGTTTCTAGGGGAGTTCTGACCACCTTGAACCTTTTTCCTCTTATCCTTCCGTTCTATAATTAAGTAGAACTTTAGAAAGGTTACTGTTTGGAAATAGGCCATTCAGCCCATCGTGTTCACGCCAGCCATAAAAGAGAAAAAAGAAACCAGCTGCTCACGTTAATCACATTTTCCAGCACATGGCCCCTCAGAGGTAGATCGAGGCACATTTTAAATGAGTTGAGCGTTTCAGCCTCAAATCACCAACTTAGGCAGCAAAGTCCAAACACCCACCACCTTATGGGTGAAGACATTTTTCCCAATGTCCCCTCTAATCCTTCTACTAATCACCTTAAACCTATGCCCCCTGTTAATTGACCCCCATCCCCAGCTAGGGGAATACGTTTTTCCTGTCTACCCTGTCTCGGCCCCTCATCATTTTGTACACCTCAATTAGGTCACTCACTTCTAAGGAAAGCAACCCTAGCCTATCCAATCTCTCCCCATAGCTTCATTTTTAAGTCCTGGCAACATTCCTGTAAATGTCCAATGCACTCTATCCAGAACATAGTTATAGGGTCATAGAATCATACAGTACAGAACTGGCCCTTCAGTCCATCACATCTGCACTGTCAAAACTACACTAAATCTTCATCAATCCCACTATCCAGCACTTGGCCCATAGCCTTGAATGTTATGACATTTCAGGTGTTCAGTCACAGATTATTCAAATGTTGTGAAGTTTCCCGCCTTACTGCCCTCCCAAGCAGTGAATTCCAGACTCCTCCTTCCCTCTGTGTAAAACACCTTCTCCTCAAATCCCCTCCAAACCTCCTGCCCCTCACCTTAAAATTACGTCCCCTTGTATTGACCCTTCATCTAAAGTAAACAGGGCAGCAGGGCAGCATCTAAAGGGGCAGCACGGTAGCACAAGTGACTAGCAGTGTGGCTTCACAGCGCCAGGGTCCCAGGTTCATTTCCCCGCTGGGTCACTGTTTGTGCAGAGTCTGCACATTCTCCCTGTGTCTGTGTGGGTTTCCTCCGGGTGCTCCGGTTTCCTCCCACAGTCCAAAGATGTGCAGGTTAGGTGGATTGGCTATGCTAAACTATCCTTAGTGTCCAAAAAGGTTAGGAGTAGTTATTGGAGATAGGGTGGAAGTTAGAACTTAAGGGGTTGGTGCAGATTCGATGGGCCAAATGGCCTCCTTCTGCACTGTATGTTCTATGTTCTATGAATAGCTGCTTTCTATTTACCCTGTCCATGCCTCTCATAATCTTAAACACCTCAATCAAGTCCTCTCTCAGCCTTCTCTGATCTAAATAGAACAACCTGAGCCTATCCAGCTTCTCTTAATAGCTCAAATGCTCCACCCCAGGCAACGTCCTGGTGAATCTCCTCTGTATCCTCTCTAATGCAATCACAACCTTCTAATAGTGAAGTGACCAGAACTGCACATAGTACTCCAGCTGTGGGCTAACCAAAGTTTTATGCAGCTCCAACATAACCTCCCTGCTCTTATAATCTATGCCACGACCGATAAAGGCAAGTGTCCCTTCTTCACTACCCTATTAACCTGTCTTGCCGCCTTCAGGTATCTGTGGACAAGCACCCAAAATTCCCTCTGTTCCTCTGAGCTTCCTAGTGCCCTGCTGTTCATTGAGTGCTCCAATGTCCCAGTGCATCACCTTGCACTTTTCAGGGTTAAATTCCATCTGCCACTGATCTGCCCACTCAACCAAACTCGGATATCATTCTGGAGTCGACAACTATCCTCTTCACTATCAACTACACGGCCAATTTTTGTGGCATCTGCAAATTGCCCAATCATGCCACACACATTTAAGTCCAAATCATTAATATATTCAAAATAAGCAAGGGTCCCAACACTGAAGCCTGTGGAACACCCTGGAAACTGTTTTCTATTCACAACAACATCAATCAACCATTACCCTTTATTTCCTGTTTGAATCTAACCTTCCTCTTACCCTGTAACCCAAGAGACCCCCCCCCCCCCCCCCCCCCGCCGTCTTTGCAGGAGTGTCTGACATTTGCTCTGCAATTCCTTCTGTGCCCCCGCGAGATTACCCTCTGGTTGTATGGAATGGCAAGTGTGATTCTATGTCCTGGCATTCTGCAGCACAGATGCTGGAGCTCTCGATGTAACCACTGCCGCACTGCCAAACTTTGCTTAGCTTCTTCAGTGACAGTGATATCATTACATGCTGAGATTTCTCCGGTGACGAATCTGTCCTTGGAGTGAATCTGAATTTTAAAAATTCCACTTCCAATGCGCACCCATGTCACTTAGTTGTACATTGCTAATGCTGAACTGTGTGGAAAGGGCAGGGGAACATATTTGAATAGCTCTTTACAAGCGCCAGCACGGGGACAATGTCCCAAATGGCCTCCTCCTGAACATTCTTCTGTACCTTCTGTAATTATGGCGGAGCTGCAGACATGTTGCCACCTCTAGTCGCATGTAAATATTTGCACTTCATGCTTGACAGGCCTTTGCGGTTCCCACATCGACAGCATATTTCAGCACAAAACAACCCTTTAAATTTAAACGCAGGGAAGGAAATAGGAAGCTGTTCAGCCTTCAGGGAATTGTTTTTTCTCTCTCTCCGCTCAGTTTTCAGCTGGCTGCCTCAGGCTTCCAGAATTCAAAGAGTCGTTGCAATCTGCATCCGGTTCCAGTGGCATCCCTGACTGTTTCAGGAATTGGAATGCAATTAATGAATTTGACACCTTCACCGTTGACCAACATATCACCACGTGCAAAGTATGTTTTCTTGGAGGGACGGTTTAAAGAAAAAAGGATGCCTGAGTAAAACCTCACACCAGGATAATATTAGGAAAGCAAAGCAGTAGAACATCGATGAGCATCTGATGATGATCCAGTACCATTGCGATATCAGAACAAAGGACAATTATTTACCAGGCAAAAAGGTCAGACCAAGCTGCTCAGGAAAAAGCTTGTGAAAGATATAGTTATGGGAGAAAAGATTGGAATCTCTGGACGAACACGGTGAATCATGAGCAGTAATAAAATCTCACGGTTCAGTGGCTGAACAAACTATTCAGGCTTCATTCTTGTGTTTCATTACTTCATCTTTATTACCTTAACAGCTATCAGGTATCCTCTGTTCACTGATTCCCCTGCCTTCTCTGTGAACTCAAAAGATCTGTTTTTATATGTACCAGATTTTACTGAACATAGAACTTGCCACAAATCACCCAGAACACTGAGGAATGATAATATTTGGGAACCGCCAAGTGGTTTTAAGTACATTAGCAATCAATTTTCAATTGAAAGAGATGAAGAGGGCATTCCAGGTTCTATAAAGGTGCGATGGTACACTGCGCCGCACTCCACACACAGAGAAGCACTTACAGACAAGTTTCGACACATTCAATAGCAAGAGCTTGTCTTTTATCTTGCATTTTATCGCATTGTCAAAATATCTCAAAGACATTTGCAGCCAATGAATTGCTATTCAAGTGCCGCCATTGCTGCCACGTAGACAAAGCACAAGAACCAATTGTGCACACAAAAAGCAAGTGAGAAACATGATCACCTAATTATGTTTTTTTTTGACGGTGGTTAATTGAGGCTGGAATGTTAGCAAGGACACAAGGAGTTAAAATCTAACTCGACATGCAGACAGGGCCTGAGTTGAAGTAGCATTGCTTCAGCACTCCAATCTGCTGTCAACCCAGATTAAGTGCTGAAATTGTGCAATTAAAAACAAGAGATTTTGTGTTTATATAACAGCTTACTTTGCCTTTCAGGAATGTCTGAAATTGGCAAATGCAAATTACTTTCTCAAGTGCAGTGGCAGTCACTATGAAGGTAAATACAGCAGCACATCTTTCAGATAGTGTCCCACAATCAGTAATGAAATACTGGTTGAGAAAGAGTGTTGGCAAAAGGCAAAAGGAAAATTCCTTGCTCTTCACTAAAAGGTGTTGCGGGATCATTAACATCTAGCTGCATGGATAGACTGAGTTCAGCGACTCTTGTGGCAGGCAGCACAAGCAAATGTCCTTCCGTCCTGCTCCACAGTGGCAGCCAGATTATTTGATCAGGGACTTGAGGTCATTGAACCTATTGCTCTTTTGAAATATTCTTTCTTTGGATGTGTGCATAGCCAGCATTTGTTGCCCATCCTGAATTGCCCTTGAGATCGTGGTGGCAAGCCACCTTCTTGAACCATTGCAACCTATCTGGTGTAGGGGCACCGACAGTGCTGTTAGGAAGTGAATTCCAGGACTTTGATTCAGTGACAGTGAAGGGCAGCACATTGGCAGAGTGATTAGCACTGCTGCCTAACAGCGCCAGGGTGCAAATCCAACCTTGTGTGACTGTCTGTGTGGAGTCTGTACACCCTCCCTGTGTCTGTGTGGGTTTCTCCTGGGTGCTCTGGTTTCTTTCCACAGTCAAAAGATGTGCAGGTTAGGTGGATTGGCCATGCTAAATTTCCCATTAATGTCCAAAAGGTCAGATGGGATTACGGGGATAGCGTGGGGAGTGGGCCTAGGTAGGGTGCTATTTCAGAGGATCTATCCGCACTCAATGGGCCAAATGCAACCTTCTGCACTGTAGTTATTCTATGAATTAGAATTATGATTCTAGCGTGGGGCAGCACGGTAGCATTGTGGATAGCACAATTGCTTCACAGCTCCAGGGTCCCAGGTTCGATTCCGGCTTGGGTCACTGTCTGTGCGGAGTCTGCACATCCTCCCCGTGTGTACGTGGGTTTCCTCCGGGTGCTCCGGTTTCCTCCCACAGTCCAAAGATGTGCTAGGTTGATCGGCCATGATAAATTGCCCTTCGTGTCCAAAATTGCCCTTAGTGTTGGGTGGGTTTGCTGGTTTATGGGGATGGGGTGGAGGTGTTGACCTTGGGTGGGGTGCTCTTTCCAGGAGCCGGTGCTGACTCGATGGGCTGAATGGCCTCCTCCTGCACTGTAAATTCTATGATATGAAGGCAATATAGTTGCAAGTCAGGATTGTGTGTGGCTTGGAGGGGAACAGGTAAGTTCACATGTGTCTGCAGCCCTTGTCCTTCTCGGTGGTAAGATTTGCACAGCGCTGTCAAAGGAGGCTTGGTGAATTGCTGCAATGCAACTTGAACAAAACAATTTAATTGGAATATTCTAAGTGCAACCGTTACAGCAACACTGCATAGACTTTCAGCAAATATGCAGCAGAGAAACAGGCCATTCAGCTCAACTAGTCTGAGCTGGTGTTTATACCCCAGTCCCCATATGAATCTCTTCTAACTGTCTCATCTCAGTCTTACAGCATACATTTCCATTCCCGCTTCTCTCGTGTACACATCTCATTTCATTTTGAAAGCATTTAAGATATATTCACCATCAAGTTCCACATTCTAACCACTCTCTGAGTAAAAAGCAGTGTCTCCTTATTCCCCTGTTGGATTTATCAGCAACTACTATATCTTATGAACATATGGTCCTTTGATCATTCTGTAACAGGATTTCAGGATTTCAAGAACTCCTGGGTGCACACCCAGTAATTCAAATGAAGAACCTAGTTCAAGTGGAAATATGTAAAATACAATGGATAAAAAGACTAACAGAATTGCAGATGTTATAATAAAAACTGAGAGAATATATCCTAAAATTACTCCTGTCAGTGACAGAGCTCGTAACTGTGTGGAAAACATGGAAGCCATGCCAGAGGGTAAAAATGGCAGACATGGCCAAAAGCCGGAAATCCCGCCTCCCAACATGGCACTTCCCATTTTCACAAGGGCAAACATACGAATTAGGAGCATGGGTAGGCCACTCAGCCCCTTCACCATGCAATAAAAATCATGCATTGTTTACAGAACTCCAGGGTGCACACCAATATATCACCATCTATCTCCACTGAAGTGGGATTTTGATTAGCCAGGGGTGTGAAATCTGAAGTGTGCACATTAAACCAGCTAAGAGGTGGTCTGAACTTGGTAGATTAATTTGGCTAGCCGGGGTACTCCTTTGGAGAAGAGAGGTGAGGTATCCCTTTGGATATGGTCCAGGGACTTTGCGAGAGGTAAGTTTCCCCATTGATTAAGGTCAGGTGCTCTTTGGACTAAGTCAGGTGCCATTTGAAATTGTTAAAAGTAGGCATATTGTAGCCACCTGGGTTGGCCACTTCCCGACGTAAAATGGAGATCCGCAAAGACTACAGGGAAATTCAGCCAACACAGGCAAAAACTAGCAGGTGCAAAGTCTCCTGTGTATTAGACTTTGCAGAAACCCAGACAGCACTGAAACCAGCAGCCATCTGCATATTAATGAGCGATCCCCGGGAACAATTGGAACATTTAAGGTGAACAAGGCCAAGCCAGACTCCTCGGCGCCAGCAGGAGCCAAGACAAAGGAAGGCCAACAGACACCTAGGGACCGCCCAGCGATCAGGGAACGGCTCCAGTATTGGAGAAATCAATCCAAGTGATCGGAACGCAATCCAATCACTTGGAACCAGATGCGGGGTCCGCCCCGAACGGCGCGAAGCCCCTGGGGACTATAAAGTAGAGTCCCCAAGTTCAAATCATCCTTCTTGGCAGGGTCACTCAGCAGCGCGAACCAACCCTTGACAGTGAACTGCCTAGCTGCCGCATCAACCAAGTAAGTCTCCAGCCAACGCACGCTACGAGATAGGCGCTCCTAGCTACCAGTCCATACCAGTTTTGAAGCCTGCAGATTCAGAACCCGAACGAAAGGTCATTTGTTCCCCATACCTGGTGGGCCAGTCCCAAAGCTAAGTATAGGCCTTTTAGTGTTAGAGATAGTCTAGTAAGTAGAGTTTTATGCATGAGTAATGATTGACTGTGTATAATAAATGTGTTTTGATTTGAATCTTACTAATTGGTGTGTCGAGTTATTGATCAGTACTTGAACTTGAACCTCGTGGCAGTATCATAAAGATACCTGGCGACTCTAGAGCAAAGGTTATAGAAACAGAGCAAATTAAGCAAAGATACAACGGGCAACATTTAAGAGCCAACCAAAAGTTAGCAACAATATCTACGTGTAAAAAGTGCATAAACTCATTAATGTTAAACTCGTTGGAACTGTCCACAGACCGGTCAAAATCAACTGTCAAAACTGTCAGATGCATCTATCAAAGGAACCGGTCAAAATTGTCAGAAACACCCGTCAAAGGGACCTGTCAAACTGTCAAGGCATTTAAATGTCCTTCCCTTTAAATCTTTGACAACAGGTTGGAATTCTCCGGCTTTGGGTTTCTCTTTTCCCTCTGGCAGCGCATCCCCGTCCGTGGGTTTCCCGGTGGTGTGGGGTGACGTTAGTGGGAAATCCCATTGACAAGCGGAGAGAATAGAGAATCCCACCACCGAGAAGCACGTGGTTGGAGAATCCAGTCGCAAGTGTATGGAGCTTTAAAAACATGATTGCTTGCTATTCGACTCTATCTGTTTTCATAAGCTGGAGGGTTTCCAACGCTGGATTTGTGCTGCGACTGATTTTATAACCATCACATTAGGGCACCTACCATTTTGCAGTTTAATTAACAGCGACAAGTGGTTATAAAAGGCGTGACTTAACAGCAAAAAAACAGAGTCCAGTTATTGGCGCAGATAGTGGGCTGTCTCTCGGCACCTGTAGCTCGTCAGTGCAGGAAGAGAATAGAGTGCGATTTTGAAATGCTGCACAGATCTCTTGACCTCCCCCACTCCCCCCCCCCCCCCCCACCCCCACCCCACCCCCGCTCGGCCCCCGGACTCCCCAGATGACCTCTGGACCACCCAATACCCAAACTAACCTGGTAGGGAGTTCTCGAGTCCCCCTCCTCCACCCAACTCTTAAGGGCAGGGAGCCCCTGGGCCCAATCCCTGGCACAGGAATCCTGGAAACTGGCCATCTTGGCACTGCCAACCTAGCACCCTGACCATGTCCCTGCCAGTCTGGAAGTGCCTGGCCACCCCGGCAATGCCTGGGTAGCAGTGCCAAGGTGCCAAGCCGGCAGTGCCAAAATGCCCAGGTGGCAGGAGTGCCAGGATAGCACCCTGCCCAGAGTCTGACCACCCTGGCCTCTATTGACCTGGGAGGCCCTACCTCCATGTGCCGTTATGCATAATCCACGTTTGTATGGACTAGTGCTAAATGCTAAACAACGCCATGACGAGGTGTTCGTTCCCGGGCCTCAGGAGAATCGGGCACCCACACATTTTAATGAGCCTAATGGCTCACTTAAAGATGTAAATCTGGAGTTCAACCAGTGAGTGTGAGATCTAGGTCACGATATCATGCAAGATCTCGTTAGATCTTGCGAAGTGTTCCGAGAGTTTCAAATCTCGTGAATTTAACAGCATTGTCATGTCACAGACTCGTGTGCAATGAGGCCGTTTGATCGCATATTGTGATGTGAGCTATGAATTCCGATGCTTGTTGTTATAGGTGATTTTTCACTTGAATGAAATGTTTGTTATTATAAGTCTTTATTTAGTTGAAGGAAAGTAAATGTCGTACATGTGATTTTATGAATGAAAGTGTGTTTTTTCAATATATTGAAGTCAACAGTCGACATACAGGGCGGAATTCTTCCAAAAAATTACAAAGTGTGGCCTCTGGTGGGAAACGAGGTGCGATTTCCGTCGGGTGGATCGGCGCAATCCAGACCGCAATCCACCCGCATTTAGAAGTTGGTTTGGAGCCAAGCGAGAAACTCGCCGAGCTGAGAGCCAAAGACACCGGCAATGACAGCTCCGCAGAGATCAGGGCACCAATCTCAGAATAACACTACAGCCCCCTTCCCCTGCCAATCACAGGAAAGCCCCACCCTTACAGGGCCCCCCACCTCAGTATCCACTTTAGGCCCTGCTCCAAGGCATTGCAAACATGGCAGAACTCCCTGTCAGTGGAAAACTAGAATGTTCAAGTTGGCACTGTCAGGGTATCGGGAGCAGTGCCAGGTTGGCAATGCCAGGGGGCAGCATTCAGACAGAGCACCTGGTCTTTCTAGGAAGCATTTCGGACAAAGAAAAAGCTTCCATGAAAAAAGTGCGGTTAGTAATAAAACCTGCTCAAAAGAGGAAGCACTTTAGAGTTAATGGACAATGAAATGCTATTCATTGCTCATCCATCCTTTGAAATAACATGAATTTCATAGAGATTTCATCAAATTTACTGTGCAGAAGGGGGCCATTCGGCACATCAAGTCTGCACTGGCCCTTGGAAAGAGCTCCCTAACTAAGCCCACACCTCCACCCAATTCCCATATCCAGTAACCCCACCCCACCCCACTTTTTGGACACTAAGGGGAAATTTAGCATGGCCAATCCACCTAACCTGCACATCTTTGGACTGTGGGAGGAAACCAGAGCTCCCGGAGCAAACCCACGCAGACACGGGGAGAACGTGCAGACTCCGCACATTGAATATGTCAATCAAAAGGCTTGTAAAAGGTAATGGACTGTGATACTGAATATAAACAAGGTAGTTCAAAGCTTTTAGGCTCCTCCGCAAGCCCAGAGGTTTGAAAATGTTATAGGGAATGAAATTGAATGTGAGTCCAGAATTGGCTGAGTGGCAGGAAGATGAGATTTACCAGGATTTTTCCTGATCTGGAGAGTTTTAGTTATGGAGAGAGATTGGAATGACTGGGGTTCTTTTCCTTGGAGCAGAGGACACTGAGGGGGACATGATTGAGATGTATAAAATTATGAGGGGCATAGATGGAATAGACAGGAAGAAACCTTTACCCTTGGTGGAACGATCAATGACCGAGGGGCATAGATTTAAGGTAGGGGCAGGAGATTTAGAGGGGATGTGAAGAAAAACACTTTCACCCCCAAGATGTTGGGAGTCTGGAACTCACTGCCTGAAAAGGTAGTGGAGGCAGAGACCTTCTTAACATTTAAGAAGTATTTAGGTGTACACTTGTGATTCCAAGGCATACAAGGATGTGGGCCGAGTGCTGGAAAATGGGATTAGAATACTTTGGTGGTTGTTTTTACCCAGTGCAGACATGGTGAGCCAAAGGGCCGTTTCTGTGCTTTAGATCTCTACAACGCTATGACTTTAAAAAAGCACTTCAAAGCTTTTCAACATGTCAAAGGGAAATCTTATACCTTCTTCTGATAGATCATTGAAATTAATAATTGAAAGAGACATTAAAGGTTTGAAGGCTACGGAGGGAAGAGTTTTACCTGCATCTGACAGATCACTGACATTGACATGCCGGAAGAGAGTTTAAAGGTTTTCTGGGCTACCGAGGGCAGAATTCCACATGACCTTCATCCCAGGAAAGACCCCGACCTGAGGCCCCTCTAGCTCAGCCCAAGCCCCCACCTCCCCTAAAGGATGCCCCTTGGCACCCTGAACGTAATTGTAGACTCACCGCCTTGCTTCCCCTTGGTGTCCCTGGTGCCTGGTCTCTGCTTTTAGGGACCAGTAGTGAATCGTGCCCAGGTGACTTCCTGCTGGTGGGAGGGGTGAATACTAGGAGGCCGCAGCGTTCAATTTTAATCTCGCTAATGAGATTAAAATGAATGCAAATTAGCTCTGATCAGTTTCTCGCCCTTTCTGATTCTCATGACACAACAGGAGTTGTGCTGGGCACAACGTGGACAGAGATTCGCACCCACAGAATGGTATTTTATAGAATTTTATTTTGTCTCATTCCTGCAAGGTTTGGTGGGGCATGAAGTGTTATGGGTTGATATGGATGGGGATAGAGAGTGTGTAAGTGTTGAGGCAGTGAGGGGTGAGAGTTGGAGGGATATTTAATGTTTTAATCTTTACTTTTAAACTTTGGACATAGTGACAGAGCCAGGAAGTAAGCCTTCTGTCCAGCCTACCTCCACATCCAGCTTCTTCTTCAGTTCATCCCAATTCAATCACTCCGACTTCTCGTCTGGACTTTAACGTTTACATTTAGCTAGAATTTATACAAGTATACTCCTATCCATCATACTGCTCACAAAGTACACTCTCAAAAATTTACAAAAACTTTGTTGAGTAAAGTAAAATTGAATTAGATCATTTCATGTGAATGATTTGTTCCAATTGGATCTTCAGAGAAATGTATAGTTTAAACCACAACAGATCTATAACTATTATGATCACTGCCTTTACCCAATGAATAGCTGAGGTAAACAAAACAAGAAGGTTTGTAATATCTTTTCTCTGTTGAGTTAGCTACTCTTGGCCAATGCAATGGATAGGCAATCATTTGGCTTCAGGGCAGGAGACCAGCTCTACACGAAGCTCCTCCAGAGGTACCAGTTTTGGCACCAGTGCATCCAAGGGCGTTGTTCCAGACTGCAAGTCTATATTAGATGACAAGATTAGGTTTGGCTTTTGATGCCTATCTCTCCAGCTGAATAATACACATTTGTCACTGTCAAAATCTTACATATGAGTAATGACTACTTGAATGAGAAACTGGATGATAGTTGATGCCATGGACTCGCATCCAAATAACCAAAACCTTCAGTAGAGGAGAGGGGAGGGGACAAAATAGTGAAAGAAGAAGAGACGTGGCGCTGCTCTTGTAAATGTTAGATACTTTACGAGAATGCTTCGAACAAATGAACAAAGGTGTGGAGCAGAGATGTCCAAACTTAGCAACTGTAAAAATTGTATTCCACAAGTAGCAGATTGGACATCCGTTATACACATCCAGCTGCTTTTCCTTCCCATTGAAGGCAATGCAAATGAAAACTAGTGTATATCATAGAATCATAGAATCCCTACAGTGCAGAAGCAGGCTATTCTGCCCATTGAGTCTGTACCAACCCTCCAACAAAGCACCGACTCCCACACCCTATCCCCGTAACCCCACCAAACCTTTGGACACTAAATGGCCATTTAACATTTTGTTTCCAATTAAGGGGCAATTTAGCGTGGCCAATCCACTTAACCTGCACATCTTTGGGTTGTGGGGGTGAAACCCACGCAGACACGGGGTGAATGTGCAAACTCCACACGGACAGTGACCCAGGGCCGGGATTTGAACCCGGGTCCTCAGCACCGCAGTCCCAGTGCTAACCACTACGCCACATGCTGCCCCCAAGTGGCCATTTAACATGGCCAATCCACCTAACCTGCACATGTTTGGACTGTGGGACGAAACCGGAACACCCGCAGGAAACCCATGTAGACACGGGGAGAACGTGCAACTCCACACAGACTGTCACCCAAGGCTGAGATCAAACCCGGCTCCCGGTGCTGTGAGGCAGAAGTGCTAACCACCATGGCACCGTGCCTCCCACAATGGTGGCTGATTTGTCAAGACCTGATTTGTACCCCACCAAAATCAAATTTTATCAATTGTCAGATGCAAAAGCAACGTAATCAATGAACCCTACATAACTGAAAGAACCAGATATGATTATTACTGATTAGTGTGCTGCAGATGTACTGATGCCTATTCTGTACTTTACAAAGGATTTTGTGAGAGCAAATGTATAAAGGTGCACTAAGGCTTGTGCATGACTGAAGATCGATGATTTAGGTCTAAATTTGAGAGGAAATTTTAAACAGTTTACTGTTGCGAGCATTAAAGGCAATGTCTGTTGTATTCATTAATTTTCGTCAAGGCAATGAATGATCATTTCAAAACAGAGGTAAGATTTGAAAGGAAGGAAAAGTATTGACTGAAGTTTATAGCACAGAAACAGTCCATTCAGCCAGTGCTTATGCTCCGCTGCCTGTTCTCCCATCCCATTTTTTGCGGGATTTATATGAAGCACAGCCAGGCCACTGAGAAGGCAGCTAGATAAGATGACAACATATCAGGTATCAAAAAATGCGGGCATTTCCAAACATATCGCCAAGATATTGCCATGCCAACTATGCGCTGGATGGGATAGCATTAAGAGCTGGGTTGGCACAAGGCACCATCTCTGTTGAGCTCACTCAAATGTATCGATCATTCACATTCAGATTCTGACTGAACTGTGCATTTTCTGTCTTCATTTCAGATTTCCAAAATTTGTCATCTTTCTTTGTGTTTCTGAAAATAGCATTTTGTCACTCAGTATTTGAGGAATATAACATGTCGCAAATGTAGAATATTTGGGAAGAAAACAGGTGACACTGGACCTGTGACCCCCAAAACTGTCCACCATTGGAATTTTTGTTGTGTGTCTTGCAGACTAACTGATGGAGACTGATCGCTATAATTACCATTGTGTCACAGAACTTTGAGGATGGCAGGAGACAAACTGGATGAATGATGATCTTCGTTGTCTTCCAAATCCTGTGATCCTCATGAATGTGCAGGAGTTATGGAGTCAGAAAAGCAATTCAGAACTGAGCAATTTGAGTTTTTTAAAAAAGTCCAAAGAAACAGCCTGTACGCTTCACCTCATTTGGCTTTCTGCCAATCACATAAAGTTAGGATCTCAAAGCATCAAAGCAGGGTGTGGCCATCAACTTCAGTATGCAGTCCTGGGGCAGTTCAATATATCCAAAAGTAATGTGGCAAGGGAAGACATTTTTCACCACCAGCATTTTCAACAACAGCATCGCCACCACCCAGCTAACAGGCGTGATTCTTTAGCTTCAATCTCAGCACAAAGCAAATACAATTGAATGGGCAGTACATTCTCCTGCTCTATAAACCTTAGGCTGCATCGAGCAGAATAAAGTACAACTGCAATCTCTTTATGTTTGAATTTAGGTCTCAAACACTTGAGATATTGGCACAAACCATTACGAAATCTTTCCTTAAGAGTAGAAATCCATTGCAAGAGACACAGTGACATTAAAAGGCATTGAATATTTTATTCCATTCACATTACCGCTGTGTCATTGACCCCAAAACAAACTCTGTTGCCCAGCTGCAAAGACTCTGTGACAGAGACCTTTCTAAAGCGATGTTCACATCTATCTGCATGGCACAGTGACAGTGGGTGCGATTCTCTAAGCCCCCTTCCACAGGCTTTATGGTGGGCATGAGGAGAGAGTATGGTGGGATGCCCAAAATCGTTTCCAGGCCAGTGTGAAGTGACACCTGGATCTTCCACTGGTGCCTGTCAGATGTGGATGAAGACTCAACCCATCCCCCCTCCCCGCCGTCCCCCACCCCCCACACCAGATTCTCTGCAATGTCGGTGGGAACACAAGTGGCCATGAAACATATTTGGAATAGCACGGCAGGCAGATGCCAGGATTCTCCTGAACAATGCCTGGGGCTGCCTCCAGAGTTCTGGAAAAAGGCAGCCCACAACTCTGGTCCTGGAACACCACAGCAGCGGGTGGTGGGTGAGGGGAGGGGTGGGGGTGGGGTGGGGGGGGGGGGGGTGAGGGGGGGGGGGGCATCTGCAGGTGGACCTTCCAGATTTGGTGTCCTGGAGGGAGGTCCCTCTTCCAGACTCAGAATGTTCCTGGAGACCCATCTTCATCCTCAGGATGTCTATATTCCAGTGTCAATGTGTGGCTGGAGATCCATCTTCATTTTCAGGAGATACATCTTCTTTCTTCAATAATGGGTCAGTGATGTTGGGTGCCTTTTCAGTATAGCACCAACACAATGGTGGACTACGTGCCACCCAGGCCAACCCCGCCATGAAATCAAAACACATTGGTGCAGTGGGGCAGCCAGTAAATGTGGTTTATTTGGACTATCTGAAGGCTTTCAACAAAGTTCCACATAAGAGATTAGCGTGTAATATTAAAGTGCATAGGATTTGGGGTAGTGTACTGAGCTGGATAGAAAACTGGTTGGCAGACAGGAAACAAAGAGTAGGAACAAACGGGCCTTTTTCCAAATGGTAGGCAGTGACTAGTGGGGTACCGCAGTGATCGGTGCTGGGACTCCAGCTATTCACAATATTTACTCATGATTTGGATGAGGGTACGAAATGTAATATCTCCAAATTTGCAGATGATCCCAAGTTGGGTGGGAGGATGAGCTGTGTGGGGGATGCAGAGATCCTTCAGTGTGATTTGGACAAGTTGAGTGAGTGAGAAAATGAATGGCAGAAGCAGTATAATTTGGATAAATGCGAGGTTATCCACTTTGGTAACAAAAATGGAAAGGCAGACTATTATCTGAATGGCCATAAATTAAGTGAGGGGAATGTGCAGTGAGACCGGAGTACCCTCTCATAACGTTCGCTGAAGGTAAGCATGCAGGTACAGCAGGTGGTAAAGAAGGCAACTGGTATATTGACCTTCATAATGAACGGATTCTAGTACAGGAGCAGGAATGTCTTGTTGCAATTATACAAGGCCTCGGTGAGGTCACACCTGGAATATCGGGCGTGATTCTCCGCTCCCGCGCCGGTTGAGAGAATCGCCTGGATCGCCAAATTTTCCCGCGACACCGGTCCGACGCCCTCCCGCGATTCACGGAAGCTGCCAGATCGGCACAATCGCGTTTTGCGTGGCGCGGTCCAGTGAATCGCCCGAGACAGCCAAAATGGCGATTCACCGGTACCCCCGTGATTCTCAGTGCCGGATGGGCCGGGCGGCCTGCCCAAAACGGCGGGTTCCCCCCGGCGCCGTCCACACCTGGTCACCTGCCGGCCGGAGCAGCGTGGGCATGCTGTTGGGGGGGGGGGGCTGCGGGGGGGGGGGGGGGGGGGGGGGGGGGGATGCTGCACCGGGGGGACCTCAAATGCGGTCTGGCCCGCGATCGGTGCCCACTGATCGTCGGGCCGGCCTCTCTGAAGGCAGACCTCCTTTCTTCTGCAGCCCCGCAATATCCGTCTGACATCTTCTTGCGGGGTAGACTCGGGGAGGACGGCAACCCATGCATGCGCGGGTGACGCCAGTTATGCGGCGCCGGCCGCGTCATGTATGCGGCGCCGCCTTTACGCGGCGCCAAGGCCTGGCGCGCGTAAATGACATGGCGCCCCTCCTAGCCCATTTTCGAGCCCTGAATCGGTCGGGCTAGGGGCTGTTTCGCGCCGTCGTGAACCACGACGGCGTTCACGACGGCGCGAACACTCTGTCTCCATTTCAGAGAATCGCGCCCATTGTGTGCAGTTTGTCTTCTTATCTTACTCTAGAGGGAGTGTAGTGAAGATTTACCAGACTGATCCCTGGGATGGCAGGACAGACGTATGAGGAGACATTGAATCGGCTAGTATTGTATTCACTGGAGTTCAGAAAAATGATGGGGGAACTCATAGAAACCTATAAACTCGAACAGGGCTAGGCAGGGCAGATGCAAGAAGCATGTTCCCGATGGTGGGTGTGTCCAGAACCAGGGGTCACAGTCTGAGGATAGAGGATAGACGATTAAAGACGGAGATGAGGAGAAATTTCTTCATCCAGAGAGTGGTGAGCCTGTGGAATTCTTAACCACAGGAAATAGTTGAGGCCAAAACATTTGTATGTTTTCAAGAAGCAGTTGGATATAGTTCTTGGGGCGAAGGTGATCATAGGATATTGGGAGAAGGCAGGATTAGGCTATGGAGTTGGATGATCAGCCATGATTGTAATGAATGGCGGAACAGGCTTGAAGGGCCGAATGGCCTTGTCCTGTTCCTATTTTCCATGTTTCTATGCATCAATTAAGGACAATGGATGGGCTGCACATTCGGGAAAGCCAATCGGTGTGCCTGAGGCTCTGGACAACTTGCCGTCCCACTGGGAGAGATGGAAGTGCCTTCTGGAGACTTTAGGATGTTTAGAGTATGACCACAGATTCCGGGCTCTCAATGTGGAGGAGCAACGTGTGTTGTCAGGAGAGCACCTCCATTCATCAGTTGGACAGTAGCACCAATGGGGAGTGGGGGTTGTGGAGGATTGGGAGGGGTGGGGGGGGAGCAGTTGAGGATCCGACCTGCAATCTGGAAATTTCCAGGTGGCATAGAATCAGTGCAGAAGAAGGCCATTTGGTCTATCGCATACGAAAGAGCATCCTACTCAGGTCCACTCCCCTACCCTAACCTCGTAACCCCAAAACCCCACATAACCTTTTGGGCACTAAGGGGCAATTTAGAATGGCCAATCCACCCATCTTTGGACCCTGGGAGGAAACCGGAGCACCCGGAGAAAATCCACGCAGACATGGGGAGAATGTACAAACCCCATACAGTCACCCAAGGTTGGAATTGTACCCAGGTCCCTGGCGCTGTGAGTCAGCAGTGCTAACCACTGTGCCACCGTGCCGCCCATCTGATAAGTGGTCTCAATAAGCACTTTAATTGGCTAATTGACTTGCCAGTGACAGAAGAAAGTAAGAAATAGGAGCAGAAGTGGGCTGTTCAGATCGATGAGCCTGTTTCACCAGTTAATAAAATCATGGTCGATCTGATTGTGGCCTCAACTCCACTTTCGTGCCTCTTCCCCCACCCCCCCACATCCCACCCCCCCACCCCCCATAACTTTTGATCCTTTTGTATATCACATCTTTATCTACCAGTGTTGAATATGTGCAGTGATCCAACCTCCTACTCTCAGGGATAGAGAATGCCAAAGATCCATGGACCTCTGAGAGAAAAAATTCCTCTTCAATACCATATTAAATGGGAGACCCTTTATTTTGAAACTGTGTCTCTACCCCCACCACGCCCCCCCCCCCCAACCTGGCCGCCGCCATTCTAGATTTCCCCCATAACGGGAAATATCCTCTCAGCATCTACCCTTAAGCCCTCTGCGAGTTTTATATGTTTCAATAAGATCACCACTCCTTCTAAACTCCAATGTGCATAAGCCCAACCCGATTCAACCGATTACTCTTCACTACTCCTCCACAAAGGAGTCTCCATGAAAATCCTGCGCGGGCTGGCAGGCCGGCACGCTAGCCAATAGCGCACAATTGCCAGCAAATCCCCCTCTCATCCCACCTCTTCAGACCAATGAAACTTAATCCCATAGTGTGAGAAATTAATGGCAACTGAGATACTCCCACCACCGATGCACAGAGGCAGCAGTGTGTACCCTTTACAAGATGTATTGCAGCACCTCAACCAGGGATTCTTCAACAGAACCTTCCAGACCTGTGACCTCTACCATTTCAAAGGAGAAGGGCAGCACGTGAATGAGAGCAACACTACCTGCAAGTTCCTCTCCAAGCAGCGCACCACCATGACTTGGAACTATATCGCCATTCCTTCACTGTTACTGGGTCATAACGCTGGAATTCCCTCCCTAACAGCATTGTGGGCATACCTACAGCACACGGACTGCAGTGGTTCAATAAAGTAGCTCACCGTCACCTTCTCAAGGGCAATTAGGGATGGGCAATAAATTCTGACTGAGCCAGCAATGCCCACATCCCGTGAAAACTTCACAAGAAAATAACAAGTGTTGCGAAAACACAGATGGAAATTTGAAGGAGATATTGTCATAAGGCAGAGACCACGTCCTGTTTCTTATAACCACAGAACTTTTTGCATGATGTGCTTTGTCATGAATATCAGAGCATGATAAGACATCATATAATTGCAGACAGATCTCTCTGTTTGTCAGGCCATGGTTTTAATCAACCAAAACATTGGCTTCCGAATGAATTTGTGACCATTTACAGCCCCTGAAACCATACAATGGTTTGAATAAATTTGTTGCACTAACTCCCCAAGCACTGACTAAACATTGGCCCATTTACGCATATGCTTGCATTTATTATATTTTTCAGACTAACAGTGGTGTCAGTTTCTCATAGAAACTGCCAATTCCAATCATACTTCATTTGAGGAACAGGAAATCCTGATCACAAGGTTGTTTCTGACATTTTTGTGAATTTGTTTGTTATTGTCTACCAGGCCAATCAGCACCAACCACTCCCGCTGTCAGAGAGTGCAAAGAAACAAGGAACGGTTGTTTGGGGGGATTATTTCCAACACCGCAGGCACGGTGGCAGCACCTTGAAATAGTATCAGAGCTCAAGCTTTGGGGGTTAGAGGTTGGCACGTAATGGAGAGGAGATGGACAAGAGGTGCAGGGAATTCTGATGATGTTTAAGTTGGGAGTGTTAAGGTCAGGGGTGAATCGAAGATGATGATACAGAGCAGCTGGTAGGGAAGAAATCAATACCTTTGTCGTTATAAGACTCTCAGCTCTCAACCTTTGCTTCAATGCTGCTTCCCTCGCTTTCACCAGCTGAAGGGCCACTGAGGAACTTGTGGGAACTAGCCAACACACCCTACTCTTCGTTACATGATCTCCTTTTGGATGCCTTTTTTATTATATTTCTGATGAAGCATTTTCATATCAATTGGTACAATTGGCACAGTGGGTAGTGTGATGAATGTAGAAATTGTTATATATTATATTTCATATGTGCGACAGTAATGTTATCGAAACCCTGGTTTAAAATACATACAGGCTATGTGTCTGCTAAAGCTGTAATGAAGAAGTCATAAAACGTGAGATAATTTTTGCTTTTAACCACTTGCTTGTTTACAGACATAGGGCTAATGGAATAGTGTTTTGATTGCTGGAGATTTCCTGGAGTGTAGATAATTTATGAAGGATTGTATTTAGTCCTAGCGAAGCACGTCCTGGAACTTAGTCAGAAACAGATGATGTAACTAATGAGAGGAGCCAGGTCTGTCTGTAGTTCTGTAGTCTGTTGTGGAATTTCAAGTTGAACAGTAGTTTGTCCTAGGCTTTAAATCTGACAAGACAGAAGGATTTTCAGCCTGTTCCTGAAAAGGGTCTCTCTCTCCAAAGGTCTGCACAGATAAGAAAGTAACTTGTTTTGTTAACTTTATTTCTAAGTGGCATTTGAACTGTTTTGGATTGATGAATTGGAATGTGTGGCAGATGTAGATAGTAGGTTAAAGTTTTTCCTTTTATTTAAGAACTGTTCAATTGACAATTGTAAAGCTATGTCTTTGATGTTACTGTGATTGATTCTGTTTATAAATTAAAGTTTGTTTAAACATAAAATATACCTACTGGTCAGAGTCATCACTCCGGGGGTGAAATATCCTTTCCTCACAGTTTTACAAATAAAACAATTGTTTGGGTTGTCGTCCGGTATCCTCGCAAAAGTTAGAGTTAGATCTGGTATCCTAACAGTAGCATCCCTGCCTCCGAGCCAGAAGATTTGGGTTCGAGGTTCACTCCAGAAAGCAATGGCTAAGAAATGTGAATTCACAACACGGCCAAACAGAATGAGTAACAACCTGCAAACCCTTCAAACACAGGCCAATGACAGGCAGCAAGGGAGGGAGCGAATCCTAGTCAGCCATGTGACGGAATGAGAATAGGAACCTCTGCCTTCACTATTCATGGCTCCAGGCTACAACGTGCATGTAAAAGTGCATGTTGCCACAACAACTCAGACCCCTTGGTAGGGGGATCAAGTGGCTTGGTGGCCAATGTGGATCAGATTTGTGCCAATAGCATGGGGTTTGATCTCCATTCTGATTAGGGTGGAATTTGCACCATCCTCCTTTTCTAACCCTTGATGAGATGTAATCTCATGGTGTCATCAAAATATCTACACAACAGGTTGGCTTCTTTCATTTCTACCCATTCACCGAAACATTTTCAAAAATAATTGACCAATGCCATTTTATTATTGCCAGTTTCTGGGTACATAGCCTGCTTTGAAGGATTCACTTGCTTCAGTTAGGCTGGAACACACATCAATCAACAGGTATGTAACAAAGTATTCCTTGTTCATTTGAATTTACCATTCTACACTCGTCACCTCTGTCATCGCTAACCTACATTGGCTTGTCATTCAGCAAAGTGTAATCTTAAATTTCTCATCCATGTTTTCAAGTCCCTCCATCGCCTCGCCCCTCCCTTTCCCTGTTTCCTCCTTCAACTCCTTAAATCTCTGAGCTTCTCAAATTCCAACCTCTTGTATATCTGTGATTTCTATCACTCCACAAGTGGTACCTTCAAGTGACACAGGCATCTGAAGTTCCCTCCGAACTCTGTGGCCCTCCACTTTGCTCTCTCTGTTACTGAGGGTTCATCTCAGGATCTCTTGGCGCAGAGGAGTGATTTGTTGCAGTGGAGGCAGTGAGCCATTGACCAGCAGCAGGATCTTCTGGTCTCGCCACTGTCAAAGGGGTTTCCCATTGTTCACACCCTCTACCTCCAGGCGTCATGATATGCAGACACACACATAATGATATACAGACAAGCTGCTGATGGACACATAGAACAGGACATGACCAATAAGCAGGCAGGACACTCAGGGGTGGGATCTGACTATAAAGGACACGAGGCACTCACACTCCGCCTCTTTCAACTGATGAACATCTAGAGAGTCAGTCAAGAGTGTTGTTACAATCTCACACCTCCACCACGTGGCTAAGAGCTAGTCTGGTTCAGTCAAACAGAGTAACCACACTTAAGTTAGCAGAGAGTCGAACTCACAGAGAACTGTGCTATTAGTTCAATAAACCTGATTGAACTAACTTCAAGGTCTGGAGTATCTTTCTGATCTAAGCTGCATCCAGTTGCAGCCAGTGTTAGACCAGTGTACCTAAGACGACACCGGGGAACCTGTGATCGGGGGTGGCCATTAGCGGAGCTGGACGATCATGCCGGCGGGAAGGGCCGAATATTCCCACCCAAAACGAATGCACATCATCATAAAATTATCATAGAATTTACAGTGCAGAAGGAGTTTTGGCCCATCGAGTCTGCACTGGCCTTTGGAAAGAGCACCCTACCTAAGGCCATACCTCCACCCTATCCCCATAACCCCGCCTAACCTTTTTTTGACACTAAGGGCAATTTAGCATAGCCAATCCACCTTACCTGCACATTTTTGGACTGTGGGAGGAAACCGGAGCACCCGGAGGAAACCCATGCAAACACAAGGAGGACGTGCAGACTCCGCACAGACAGTGACCCAGCAGGGAATCGAACCTGGGACCTTGGAGCTGTGAAGCAACTGTGCTAACCACCATGCTACCATGCTACTTATTTACCGTGTTATTGTTCTTCTACCCACAAAGGAACCATCCTCTGTTATGTATAGGCAGGTTCTCAACAAACTTAATGTTACAACCATCTCACGAAATAGCATGAATAGGACAAGGAAAGTGTGTCTCTGGCCACACAGAAGAGTGCTATGTGCCAGGGATACATGATGCAATGAAGCAGACCTGCAATATATTGCATTATTTGCTTGGCTTCACTATAGTATATTGTATTTTGATTCAAATTGATGTACAGTCAAAATGTAATCTTATGCTATGCTGTGGGATCATAATATCATAATGCTAACCATAGCTTCTAGCTCAGTGGAAGCCTGATAAATGTGTAACAAATTTGGCAAGGTATCAGGCGCCTGGATCAGGGTTGTGCCTCGGATCAGGCATTATCCTTAATGGGAATAAATGAGGGAAGGGAAAGTGAAATTCTATGCTTAGATTAGTTCTGTATTTACTTAGACCCTGGAGTAGATAAGGTCTGATGGTGTTCATTCTCATCTCCTGTTACATTAATAACGACCAAAGCTCAGAATTTGTTCAGAGGCTGCAGCGTAATCGTGGACTAGCTTTCACCGACATAGGATCCTCGAACCTGCTCAGCCCAGGCATTGTTTCATGGCTTTTAAAGAATTTTAAAATTAAACCACTGCTGCATTACAAGTTTGAGTCTTCCACACTTACTGAATCCAAAGGAACCCTACAGGGCAGAAGGAGGCTACTTGGCCATTGAGTCTGTACCGACCCTCCGTAAGAGCACCCCATCTATTTCCCCGCCCTATCCCCGTAACCCCACCTAACCTGCACACCTTTGGGCTGTGGGAGGAAACCGGAGCATCCGGAGGAAACCCACGCAGACACGGGGAGAACGTGCATACTCCACACAGACAGTCACCCAAGGCCGGAATCGAACCCAGGTTCCTGACTCTGTGAGACAGCAATGCTAACCATCGTGCCACCGTGCCACCCATTATTGCTCAAAATAGCTACTATTGAATAGACTACTACTGAATTGTTTTGCAGCTTGAGAAAACTAAAATGTATTTTGCATAATCACAAGCTTTTAAAAAGGAAAATAATAGAATTACATCCCAAATTTCAATACCGTATTTATAAAAAAAGAAATTCTGCAATTATAGTTAATTCATTTTCATTTTCATTTTCATTTTCCAATCTGGGAAAACACACTTCTATTCTTCAATATTATTGCTCAATTTGCTCCCATCCTGGGATGCAGAGAGAGGCTTCTGTCTCCATCTAACTTAGGGCTATCAACAGTGATAAATGAAACATTTTTTGATACGACAGTTCACAACTACACACTCCCAGATTAAATCCAGAAAGGCCAGATGCAGAGTGGCACTGCCTTCACTTTTCAATACTTTGCCCAATAATAAACATTTCCTCAAACATTTGCTCAATGTAGTTTGATCACACTAGAGCCTATTTCAGTGAGCGTGCAAACTTGAGCGAATTAAGGCTAGCTTTGTGTTAAAAGCGTGAAGCCACTTGGAACTGGGTGGACACCAACCAAATGCAGTTCAAACACTTCGAACACAGTAGAAAAGACTTCCAACAAATTAGTTTTGAGATGAAAGTTGGCCCAGGCCCGGAGTTCTGTCTTGGGATATGTGACTTCCGTAATGTTACATTCTGCACTTCACCTCAGGTCATATGATGATGGTATGTTTAGTGAAATGATCTTTGGTAACTCCAGTTCTCAGAGATAGTGATACATTTATCCCGAGTTAGAAGTTATTCAATTGATGAGGTGAAGTAATTACAGGTAATCGTTCTTCCTAAGAATGGCATAATTATTAGGATGTCTTGTAAAGAAAAGGCAAGAGGAATTGTGACTATGGGCGGAATTCAATAATATTTTTCCCAAGTGCTGGTTTCAGCGGGAAAACCCGAGAGAATCCCACTGGCCCGTCGACGAGAAAATTCACCGTGTATTCATCCTCTTTAAGGAAAAAAGTTTTAGTCACGGTTTTCACACCTCGCCCATGGCAACCTGCCTCTGATTCGCTGGCCCCGTTACAGCTTAATCTCTGCAATCAGTGGGGCTCACCATTTAAACGCCTCCCCAGTATCTGTCTCAAGTCCTGCCAGAAAGACTGCATTACGCTTTACCAAGGGAGCCCTCAGCAACCTCTCGAGCAGAGACGGGAAACCATCTACCCACGACTGGGCTGGAACCCAGCCAGCAAAATGACCAACCCTGCCTGCGAGGCTGTGGCGGCGATAGTGGGTGCCAACTCATTCCATAAGTGGATGGGAGCAGTGTGTCGAAAGAAGGTGACTGATGTTCATTATACAGCCTCCTCATGTCCCCACAGCACCCATTAACACACCCCACACCTGCACGGTGACCTCACTTCCACCTAAATAGTGGGGTCACAGCACTTGTGTTGTGTGTCCCCCATAATCCACCCAGTAGTTCCTGTGTCCCTCACATGCCAGCCCCCACTCATCTACCACGCATGCTAGACTTTGTTCCCATCTGATATGCATAACTCCCGTCTACACTCCCACCATTGTCTCGTTGCAGGACAAACTCAAGCACAAAAGACGTGAGTGGGCACAGCTGGCCAGAGTGATGCTGGAGCTCAAAACCCTAACCCCATTCGAGGAACGAGCCCTTGAGCTTGCCAGTTAGAAGCAGGACAACTCCTGTGCAGAGGGTAAGGTCGGGACCAAAGGCATAAGTGAGAATCATGATGTAAGCCATGATGTAAGCCTCACATGAATTACCTTCTTCCTATCAGTGATCCCCTGTCCAGAGCTAATGCCATTTCGCTGGCATTGCAGGTCAATCAGCAGACCAGCTCGGTCTATCCTCGCGCCCCCCAGACCAGAGCAGCTCTGAGCCGGACATCTCGTACACCAGCATTTATGAGGCATCACACTCGTCGCCCACACCCTCCACCAGCTCAGACCCGCACCTCAGTGAGATTAAGTAGTCGGCAGGTTTCTGAGTCCCTCACAGGTGAGCACCTGATGACCCACAGCAGGCAGAGGCAGGGTGATCCCAGGGATCCGGCACTCAAAGTGATACTGGAACCCAGCACTTTGCTGAGCCAGGGGCCAATGATGTGCCCCTGGGAACAGTCGCCCCAGAGCTGCTGGAGCTGTAAAGACAGAGCCGTGAGCATCAAGAAGAGATGTCAGCATTCCTCGTCAGACAAGCCGACTGGAGGAATCTCATTGCCTTTTGTCCTAGGAGATGGTGCTGTCACTCTGATGCAATGAGGCCAATACTGCGAGGGTGGCGCCCACAGTTGGCTTAGGATTCGCACTCCATGGCGAGAGTTGTCCACTCCAAGGCTCAGTTCATGACCTCTATGGCTGAGGTCATGAGCTCCATGGTGCAGGACTTGAACTGCATGGTGCGAGCACTAGAGGGAATCCACGAGTGTCAGTTTCTATATCTCACTCCAGCTACCCCTCTATCCCATGAAAGAGCCCACTGGCCACTGGGCACCTGAAGGGAAGAGGAGAAGCAGAAGTGCAGCCCGCAGTCTTCCACCCAGGAGACCCTGGAGTGTCCAACCCATCTGGCACACCCCTTCCTGCGAGCGACACACCTCAGCCCCGCTATCTGCTAAGGGCAGCACTGGTACACCCATGCTGCCCGAAAGAAGGCCCTGACCCTCAATGTATCAGTCCCCCAGGGGCCGTCCCCCATGGTCATCTCAGGCAACAGGGCATGGAAGTAACCAGGCTGCCTCAAATTTAGCTGTGGATACTGGGGACACACCTAGGCATAGCGGGAGGAAGAGTAAGAAACCATAGGCACCTAGTGGGCATGGGTGAACCTAGATGCTAATAAAGATAAGTCACCATTGTAATTAGTAGCTTGCTGTAACATTCACTTTGAATACTCATAAATAGCCTCCAGTATGTCATATGATGTCACCATGCCCCTGCACAAACTTATCGCTTCCACACTGTGCAGTGTGAGAATGGCAGCACTATATCTCTCACACACTGACATGGCAGCAATACCATGTCGCTCCTGCATGGGGGTCCCAACCCCGCACTCCCACAACACTCCATCCACGGATCACCCGCCCCCACCAACATCAGCGATCAGGCCTCTCATGTCGGCGAGTATTCTCTAGGCTTGGGGATGCCATGGGTTTAACACGGGTAGAGAGTCTTTCTACCTTGCCGTAGGTGGAGAAACACACTGGGACACCTGACCTCACAGGTGGCAGTAGCAGCTGAGATGTGTCATTCAGCCTCTCTGAACCCCATGATAAGCCTGTTTATTGGCAGGTCACGTTCAGCTCTGTCAGGCAGGAGTGAGATATTTCACAGAGGATAAGAGGGGCATCTCACTGTGCACATTGCAAGTCATCATCATTCTTCCGCAGCGTCCGCCCAATCACTTTAGTGGCCTGCCCTCGAATGGTGCAACCAGCATAATGATCTCCCACAGGCCTCATGGTAATGAGATGATGTAAGAGCTCATGGTGGGAGAAGTCCTGACGTCCTCATCCTGGTCGCCCCAAACCGAGATGTAATGAGGACGTCGCTAGACCTGCACCACATGCGGATCCTGACCACTGCCAGAGGTCCTTCCTCCATCTCCTCCATCAGTTGCCTCTTGCCACCCTTCTCGACCTCCTCCTCATCCGAGGAGATGTGGAACTCCTCCATCTCCCCCTGGTCCCGCGTCCCCTCCCCACTGAAGTGCCAGTTTTTGCAAGGCGCTGCAGACCACAACGATGGATTGTATCTGAAGTCCAGGCACCGGAACTGCATTTTGAACAATCCAATCGCCTGCTGAACCAACATATATGCTGCCACATAAGCCTCGTTGTGGCGAGTCGCAGCGGGTGTTTGGGACCTCCATACTGGCGTTATGAGCCACCTTCCTTTGTCCCTGAGGAGCTATCCATCCAGATGCTGCACTTCCTCAAAACCGGTTGGGATCTGCGAACATTCCCAAATGTAGCTGCCATGGACGTGCCCCAAAAAACGGACACAAACCTGCATTATGCGCATGGCATGGTCACACAGTCTCTCAACTGAGGGAGTGGAGTGCTTTGCGGTTCACAAATGGTACCCCATGGAAAGGAGATAAAGGGTCTGAATTGTTGGAAACACCAATTTTAATCGAATAAGACAGAATCTGGCCAAAGTCAACTGGAAGAAGTTACTTGTAGGAAAATCTACATCATTGCGGTGGGATTCATTCAAAAAGGAATTAGACGGCACAGGGCCAACATGTCCTGTAAAAGTGAATGGTGGGACCAACAAGTCCAGGATTTCAAGGGATATCCAGGTTTGGCTAAGGAAAAAAAAGAGAGAATTATAGCAGATACCAAGGGCTCAAAACATCAGAAGCCCCAGAGGAGTATAGGAGAGCGAAGAGGGGGCATGAAAAAATGCTGGCAGCTAAAATGGAAGAAAATACTTAAGTATATTAAGGGCAAGAGAATGGCCAGGATGAGTAGGGCCCGTTAGGGACCAACGTAGCAATCTGTGTGTGGAACCAGAAGATGTAGATGAGGTTTTAAATAATTACTTTGCATCTGTGTTCACTATGGAGAAGGACGACGTAGGTGTAGGAATCAGTAAGGGGTACTGTGATGTACTTGAACAAATTAATATTGAGAGTGAGGAGATATTAATGGTTTTAGTTGGTTTAAAAGTGAATACATCCCCAGTCCCAGATGAGAAGTATCCCAGACCGCCATGAGATGTAATGGAAAAGATTGCAGAGGCTCTAACAATAGTTTTCAAATTTTTCTGGCCACAAAAGAGGATTGGAGGACAACTAATGTGGTACATTATCCAAGAAGGGAAGTAGGGAAAAAACAGGGGCGGGATTCTCCTTGGCTGATGCCAAAATCGTGAAACATGATTGGGTGAAGAATCGGTTCCGATGCTACAACCGCGGCAGGCGCCGATTTGACACACCCCCCCCCCCCCCTCCCCCTCCCCCCACCCTACGGCTGGGGGGTTGGCTTCTGGGCGACAGGGGTTATCCACTGCGGGCATGGCTGTTGACACCGATCCGGCGGCCACAGACCGACGCGGCGACCCGTTACAATGACACCCATATAACAACCAGGTGATCGAGCGGTGCGTTGACCTCCTGAAGATGCGGTTCAGGTGCCTGGACCGCTCTGGAGAGGGCCTCTAGTATGATGCCAAGAGGGTCACCCACAGCATGGTGGCCTGCTGTGCCCTCCACAACATCGCGCAGCAGAGAGGCAATGTGCTGGAGGACGGGGAGGAACACCAGGCCTTGTCGGACGAGGTGGATGCAGAGGGGGGCAGGATGGGCAGGACATGGACAAGGCAGGCAAGGACGTGTGTGTCGGGACCAATGCCCACCGGACTCTCTGATTGCCTCCAGGTTCACTAACTAAGGTGGGGAGGAGGACTGGCCAGGGGCGAACATCTTGCCAAGCTCATCCCCACTACTTGCCTTCAAACAACCCCGCAACCTCAAACAAACCATTGTTTGCAACAAACTACCCAGCTTTCAGAATAGCGACCACGACACCACACAAAACTGCCATGGCAATCTCCGCAAGATGTGCCAGATCATCGACATGGGTACCACCATTACACATGAGTACATATTCGTGCGATTCGGCCAATGTTGTGTATCTCATACGCTGCAGGAAAGGATGTCCCGAAGCGTGGTACATTGGCGAGACCATGCAGACGCTACGACAGCAGATTAACAGACCTCGCGCAACAATCGCCAGGCAGGAATGTTCCCTTCCAGTTGGGGAACACTTCAGCAGTCAAGGGCATTCAGCCTCTGATCTTCGGGTAAGCTTTCTCCAAGGCAGCCTTCAGGACACGCGACAACGCAGAATCACCGAGCAGAAACCTATAGTCAAGTTCCGCACATGTGCGTAAGGCCTCAACCGGGACCTTGGATTCATGTTGCATTATATTCACCCCCCACCATCTGGCCTGGGCCTGCAAAATCCTACCAACTGCCCTGGCTTGAGACAATTCACACCTCTTTAACCTGCCCCATCTGTACCTGTAAAGACTTAATTACCTGCAAAGATTCGCATTCAAAGTATCGTCTTATATTTTTGACTTTGTCTATATATATGTTTCTGGAACCTACCTCCTCATTCACCTGAGGAAGAAGCAGTGCTCCGAAAGCTAGTGATTCGAAACAATCCTGTTGGACTTTAACCTGGTGTTGTAAGACTTCTTACTGTGCTGACCCCAGTCCAACGCCGGCATCTCTACATCAAGCCTTTATTAGAGAGGCGTTGCTTGCTCACAGTCTAAGGTGAAAGAGAGAGAAAATCTCCTAAGTGCCTCTGATGATGTCACCATATAATCATGCGACACACTACACAGAGATGCATTGGTTTACACTACATAACTAAGTTATTAGCACTTTCTTGCTAATTCTACTTCAACTCGTGTTAAACTTTTTAGATGTAAAAAGATATTGTGCCCAAGTCCATTCTATTATTTCAAATTATCCCAGTCCCAGTGAGGGATCCAATGTGAAAAATTAGGAATGTTCATGAGTTTTATCACAAGTCTCCCCAATAGAATCAAATTAGACCAGTAACATTGGACTACCTTCAACCCAAAACAACCTTCTTCTTTAATGCACTGGATTGGAGATGGGACATTTTCAAAAACACCATTTTATTATCCCCTTAAAACTTCAGATATATTTCGCTTTCCAAAAGAGTGAACAGCAATTCATATCAATTTAACTTCCTCACTTCTAATTTCAGAAATGAGTAATCCCCAGAGTTGATTGTTTTATATTGGAGATAGAAAAGTGCTGTAATATTAGCTTTGTCTCAGGTCATAAGTGACGACCCTGAATGATTTAAGCCCAGCGCAAAGAAGGGAAAAATCTTAAGTACAAACCATCACCATGCTGCGTATCGGTGGATGTCTGCAAATTAGTTCTTAAATTCTTGAAACTGCTGGATCTCGTAATTAAGCAAACCTCCATGGAGTCATGAAAGCCATGGTAGCTGTTTAAGAAAGAAAAACAGAGAGTATATTGTGATTGTACCCGGGAGCATGCGGAGTTACTTTGTTATTTCAGTTCTCCCGACATGTCTGAGCAGAGTGCCTCAGGAGACCCAAAATCTCACGATAGGTGACTGCTGACATCTGCTATCCCTGGAACAAGACCTCCATCCCAGTGGAACGAGTGGGCAGACATTGCCAGTGGCCGGCAAGCTGTTTGTCACTGGAGGGCAACGTCATATCTCCAATCTTGAGGTCTCTGCCTCTCACAAAGATGTGTATTCTCAGAAAAAAGGTAAGGGCTTGTGTGAAGAGGAGGCATGAACAGCATTTTTTTGGGGGGAGAGGGTAAAGGCGAGGTTGAGAGATGGCAATAGGCTAAGGTTGAATGTGAGTGCTGGCTGTTCAGGTGGTGATGCGGGATACCTGCAAGGAGGGGAATGAGTGGAGCTGCAAGATGTTTTTAACCTGAGCAGTGTCAGGCAGGAGAACACTGGACAAGTCATGTGGGTCTTGGCATCTGAAAGTTTTAAACCTCTCAGCTTTTCTGCCCTCCTTACGTCCTGAATTCTCTTGGCCTACTATCTATAGGTTGGAAGAAGCAAACTTCTGCTGCTGACATTTTTTTAAATTAATTTTACAGGATGTGAGTTTCAGTCGCTCAACCAGCATTTATTGCCCAGCCCTATTTCCTTTTGAGAAGGTGGTGTTGGGCTGCCTTCTTGAATCGCTGCAGTCCCTGAGGAGTAGGTACACCCCCAGTGCTGTTAGGGAGAGAATTCCAGGATTTTGACCCAGTGACAGTGAAGGAACTGCGATATGTTTCCAAGTCTGGATGGTGAGTAATTTGGAGAGAAACCTCCAGGTGGTGGTGTTCCCACGTATCTGCCACCCTTGTTCCACTAGAGTGGTCAAGGGTTTTGAACGTGATGCTTAAGGAACCTTGGTGAGTCACTGCAGTGCACCTTGTAGATGGTACACATTGCTGCTACTGTGCGTCAGTGGTGGACAGACTGAATGTTTGTAAAAGGAGTAGTATTCAAGTGGGCTGCTTTGTCCTGGATGGTGTTGAGCCTCTTTAGTGTTGTTGGAGCTGCACTTGTCCAGGAAAGTGGATAGTATTCCATCACACTCCTGACTTGTGCCTGCTAGATGATGGACAAGCATTGAAGAGTGAGAAAGTGAGATAGCCCCTGGAGGGTTCCAAGCTTTTGACCTGCTCTTGTAGCCACAGTATTTATATGGTTGGTCAATTTCTGGTCAATGGATGTTGATAGTGGGGATTTAGCAATGGCAATGCCATTGAATTCCTCAGAAACTTCCATTAACACTTTCATCCTCTTCCTCCCATCCTTGGTGAGTTTACCTCACTGCAGAGCCCTTCAGGTCCCACAGCAGAACCTCCAGTGTAAGAGTAAGAGATCCGGGAGGATACACTTCAAGGTCTGCTCCCCATTCCTATGTTTGCTGCAGCCTCAAACTCCACTTTAATTGGAAATCCTTCCTTTGAAAGAAGGGAGCCATCGCCCAGCCCACCTTCCCTCAGTGGACATAGATGAGATGATAGTTAGTTTAGTCTGGGAAAGAGCAATGGCTGGGTGTGCAAATCCGTAGGTCACGTTCCCAACCTGGTACCATTCCAGCCGCAGCTAAAATGAGAAAATTCTGCCCCACTCTACACTGATGATTCACGATCTGCTGATTACATACAGCATTTTCGGTTTCTATTTCAAATTTCTAACGTCCTTTACTTTAATATTAGTTTTAGTGTTTCTCTCACACACCATGATTGCTCTTTGGCAATAATGAATCTTTATTTCTCTTTAGCAATAGTGGGGAAGTGTCCAGGAATTCATCAGAAATTCAAAAATGCCTGTGAAGAATCTGAGACTTCCTCGTTCATAAGTTGTGGGCATCACTGGCTGTGCCAACATTATTTATTGCCCGTCCCTAATTGCCTTAAGTAATATCTATGACAGAGGGCACTTAAGAGTCAACCAGATTGTTGTGGATCTGAAGTCAGGTGTAGGCCAGGTGAGACCGCAAATTCCTTCTCGTAAAGGACACTAGCGAGCCAGGTGGGTTTTTACAACATTCGGCAATGGTTTCATGGTATCATTCGACTTACGCTTCCAGGTTTTTATCGAATTTCATATTTCAACCTCTGCCATGATGCATTTCGAACCCAGCTCCCCAGAGAATTGCCCTGGGTCTTTGGATTACGAGTCCAGTGCTAATACCACTATGCCAGCGCCTCCCCTAACTTACAACAAACAGAATTTTTTAAAAACTAAATTTAGAGTGCCCAATTATTTTTTTTCCCAATTAAGGGGCAATTTAGCGAAGCCAATCCACCTACTCTGCACATCTTTGGGTTGTGGGGGTGAAACCCACGCAGACACAGGGAGCAATGCAAACTCCACATGGACAGTGACCCAGAGCCGGGATTCGAACCCAGGTCCTCAGCGCCGCAGTCCCAGTGCTACCCCCTGCGCCACCATGCTGCCCTAACCACCAGAATTTAAACGTATCGCAATAAGAATCAGTTTTTCACAATTTAATAGGTTAGTTAACCTCAATAATCCAATCTAATTTAGAGTAATAATTTATCAATGAACATAATCATGAAGGACAGCACGGTAGCATAGTGGTTAGCATAATTGCTTCACAGCTCCAGGATCCCAGGTTCGATTCCCGGCTTGGGTCACTGTCTGTGCGGAGACTGCATGTTCTCCCAGTGTGTGCGTGGGTTTCCCCCGGGTGCTCCGCTTTCCTCACACAGTCTAAAGATGTGCAGGTTAGGTGGATTGGCCATGCTAAATTGCCCTTAGTGTCCAAAATTGCCCTTAGTGTTGGGTGGGGTTGCTGGGTTATGGAGATAGGGTGGAGGTGTGGGCTTGCGAAGGGTGTTCTTTCAAAGAGCCGGGGCAGACTTGATGGGCCGAATGGCCTCCTTCTGCACTGTAAATTCTATGATAACACGGAACTGATAAAATATAGCAAAATAACTCATGCTTGCGAAAAGAACCGTCAGTCACATCTTCATTTTCTTTCTTCAGCTAGGTTTCAAAGATGCAGAATATAATTGAAAAGGGCATTAATTTTCACATTTAAACAGACCCTTCAACATTCCAATACTAAAGGGGGGGGGGGGCGAAAGTTAGACCTTCCCCAGCCTTGTCAGTTCTGAAACTTTCACTCAGGTTGAGAGAGGTTGAAAACAAAAAACTCCTGTAACTAGCAATAGCAGAAATGGAACAGAACCTTTCCTTTACTCCTTCTTTATCCCATCAGAGATTAATTCAGTGTCTTTTCTCTCAACTCCATTTATAAATTCCACCACTTCTCACTTAGCAAAAATCTCAAGAGTTGGTGAGGGGTCAGTGACAATAGCAGGTGTCAGACCTGGTGTAAACAATTTAAGAAAACAGCGCTCTGCAAGCATTCAAATTGCCAACACGCATTTTTAATTTGAATTGTATTAAGCTTTGACAATTTTGATGTGCAGTCTAATTTAAAGAAGTGCATTGAAAAATGCAAACTGGTCTCACACACTGCACTTAAACCAATGTGCAGGCCAGTTTGGGTCAAAAATAAATTCATGCTAACTTCAAATGTGGATCAAACATTTAGAACATAGAACTTAGAACATTACAGCGCAGTACAGGCCCTTCGGCCCTCGATGTTGCGCCGACCTGTGAAACCACTCTCAAGCCCATCTACACTATTCCCTTATCGTTCATATGTCTATCCAATGACCATTTGAATACCCTTAGTGTTGGCTGAAGTGTTGGGTGCTCTGAGGTACAGACGAACCAACACGGTTGCGATTGGTACAACGCAGTTTTATTCCATTAAACTATTTATACATCAGACTTGGTACTCAGCACGTTGTGACTGTGTGAGTGTCTTGCTATGAGGTCCTGGCCCTGTGCCGTCTCCAGATGGACTGCCTAGGAAGTGTCGTGTTTCTTGTTTTATACTGTGTCTGCTCTTGTCTGTGATTGGCTGTTGTGTTATGTGTGCTAATTGGTCCTTTGGTCTGTCTATCATTATGTATGTGTTATGATGTATGTTTGAATATCATGACATTGGCGGGTCCACTACTGTTGCAGGCAGGGCATTTCACACCCTTACTATTCTCTGAGTAAAGAACCTATCTCTGACATCTGTCTTATATCTATCTCCCCTCAATTTAAAGCTATGTCCCCTCATCCGAGGAAAAAGGCTCTCACTGTCCACCCTATCCAATCCTCTGATCATCTTGTATTCCTCAATTAAGTTACCTCTTAACCTTCTTCTCTCTAACGAAAACTGCCTCAAGTCCCTCAGCCTTTCCTCATAAGATCTTCCCTCCATACCAGGCAACATTCTGGTAAATCTCCTCTGCACCCTTTCCAATGCTTCCACATCCTTCCTATAATGCGGCGACCAGAATTGCACGCAATATTCCAAATGCGGCCGCACCAGAGTTTTGTACAGCTGCAACATGACCTCATGGCTCCGAAACTCAATCCCTCTACCAATAAAAGCCAACACACTGTACGCCTTCTTAACAACCCTCTCAACCTGAGTGGCAACTTTCAGGGATCTATGTACATGGACACCGAGATCTCTCTGCTCATCCACACTGCCAAGAATCTTACCATTAGCCCAGTACTCTGTCTTCCTGTTGTTCCTTCCAACATGAATCACCTCACGCTTTTCTGCATTAAACTCCATATGCCACCTCTCAGCCCAGTGCTGCAGCTTATCTATGTCCCTCTGTAACTTGTAACATCCTTCCGCACTGTCCACAACTCCACCGACTTTAGTGTCATCTGCAAATTTACTCACCCATCCTTCTACGCCCTCCTCCAGGTCATTTATAAAAATGACAAACAGCAGTGGCCCCAAAACAGATCCTTGTGGTACACCACCAGTAACTGGACTCCAGTCTGAACACTCCCCATCAACCACCACCCTTTGTCTTCTTCCAGCTAGCCAATTTCTGACCTAAACTGCTAAATCTCCCTGAATCCCATGCTTCCGTATTTTCTGCAGTAGCCTACCGTGGGGAACCTTATCAAACGCTTTACTGAAATCCATATACACCACATCAACTGCTTTACCTTCATCCACCTGTTTGGTCACCTTCTCAAAGAACTCAATAAAGTTTGTGAGGCACGACCTAACCTTCACGAAACCGTGTTGACTATGTCTAATCAAATTATTCCTTTCCAGATGATTATACACTCTATCTCTTATAAACCTTTCCAAGATTTTGCCCACAACAGAAGTGAGGCTCACTGGTCTATAGTTACCCGGGTTGTCTCTACTCCCGTTCTTGAACAAGGGGACAACATTTGCTATCCTCCAGTCTTCTGGCACTATTCCTGTTGATAAAGATGACTTAAAGATCAAAGCCAAAGGCTCAACAATCTCCTCCCTAGCTTCCCAGAGAATCCTAGGATAAATCCCATCCGGCCCAGGGGACTTATCTATTTTCACACTTTCCAGAATTGTTAATATCTCCTCTTTATGAACCTCAAGCCCTTCTAGTCTAGTAGCCTGAATCTCAGTATTCTCCTCGACAACATTGTCTTTTTCCTGTGTGAATACTGACGAAAAATATTCATTTAGCACCTCTCCTATCTCCTCGGACTCCAAGCACAACTTCCCACTGCTGTCCTTGACTGGCCCTCCTCGTACCCTAGTCATTCTTTTATTCCTGACATATCTATAGAAAGCTTTAGGGTTATCCTTGATCCTACCTGCCAAAGACTTCTCATGTTCACGCCTGGCTCTTCTTAGCTTTCTCTTTAGGTCCTTCCTAGCTAACTTGTAACTCTCGAGTGCCCTTACTGTACCTTCATGTCTCATCTTTACATAAGCCTCCTTCTTCCTCTTGACAAGTGTTTCGACTGCCTTAGTAAACCACGGTTCCCTTGCTCGACCACTTCCTCCCTGCCTGACAGGTACATACTTATCAAGGACACGCAGTAGCTGTTCCTTGAACAAGCTCCACATTTCCATTGTGCCCATGCCCTGCAGTTTTCCTCTCCATCTGATGCATCCTAGGTCTTGCCTCATCGCATCATAATTGCCTTTCCCCCAGATATAACTCTTGCCCTGCCGTATATATGCCCTTTCCATCACTAAAGTAAACGTAATCGAATTGTGGTCACTATCACCAAAGTGCTCACCTACCTCCTAACATCTGTCCTGGTTCATTACCCAGTACCAAATCCAATATGGCCTCGCCTCTCATTGGCCTATCTACATACTGTGTCAGGAAACCCTCCTGCACACATTGGACAAAAACCGACCCATCTAAAGTACTCGAACTATTGCGTTTCCAGTCAATATTTGGAAAGTTAAAGTCCCCCATAACAACTACCCTGTTGCTTTCGCTACTATCCAGAATCATCTTTGCAATCCTTTCCTCTACATCTCTGGAACTTTTCGGAGGCCTATAGAAAACCCATAACAGGATGACCTCTCCTTTCCTGTTTCTAACCTCAGCCCATACTACCTCAATCGACGAGTCCTCATCAAACGTCCTTTCTGCCACCGTAATACTGTCCTTGACTAACAATGCCACCCCTCCCCCTCTTTTACCACCTTCCCTGAGCTTACTGAAATATCTAAACCCCGGCACCTGCAACAACCATTCCTGTCCCTGCTCTATCCATGTCTCCGAAATGGCCACAACATCGAAGTCCCAGGTACCAACCCATGCCGCAAGTTCACCCACCTTATTCCGGATGCTCCTGGCATTGAAGAAGACACACTTTAAACCACCTTCCCGCCTGCCGGTACACTCCTGCAACTTTAAAACCGAACTCATGACCTCACTACTCTCAACCTCCTGTATACTAGAGCTACAATTCAGGTTCCCAAGCCCCTGCTGAACTAGTTTAAACCCTCCCGAAGAGCATTAGCAAATTCCACCCCCCCCCCAGGATATTGGTACCCCTCTGGTCCAGGTGTAGACCATCCCATTTGTAGAGGTCCCACCGACCCCAGAATGAGCCCCAATTATCCAGAAATCTGAAACCCTCCCTCCTGCACCATCCGTGTAGCCACGCGTTCAACTCCTCTCTTTCCCTATTCCTCGTCTCGCTATCACGTGGCACGGGTAACAACCCAGAGATAATAACTCTGTTTGTCCTAGATCTAAGTTTCCACCCTAGCTCCCTGAATTCCTGCCTTACATCCCTATCCCTTTTCCTACCTATGTCGTTGGTACCTATGTGGACCACGACTTGGGGCTGCTCCCCCTCCCCCTTAAGGATCCCGAAAACACGATCCGAGACATCACGCACCCTGGCACCTGGGAGGCAACACACCAACCGCGAGTCTCTCTCGTTCCCACAGAATCTCCTATCTATCCCCCTAACTATGGAGTCTCCAATGATTAATGCTCTACTCCTCGCCCCCCTTCCCTTCTGAGCAACAGGGACAGACTCTGTGCCAGAGACCTGCACCCCATGGCTTACCCCTGGTAAGTCATTCCCCCCAACAGTATCCAAAGTGGTATACTTGTTACTAAGGGGAACGACCACAGGGGATCCCTGTACTGACTGCTTCCTCCCAGCCCCTCTCATATCACCCATCTATCTTTATTATTCGGAGTAACTACATCCCTGAAGCTTCTATCTATAACCACCTCTGCCTACTGAATGAACCGAAGTTCATCCAGCTCCAGCTCCAGTTCCCTAACGCAGTTTCTGAGGAGTTGGAGATGGGTGCACTTCCCACAGATGAAATCAGCAGGGACACAGTCGGCGTCCCTCACCTCAAACATTCTGCAGGAGGAACATTGCACTACCTTCCCTGCCATCCCCTCTAGATAAAAAAAGAAAAAGAAAGAGTTTACCTGTTATTCACTCCCCTTCTCAGCAAGCACTCACTCAGCAACCTCTGCGCCCTGCACGATAACACCTGAGGGAAAATAAAAGAAAAACTACTTACCAGTCACCAGCCAATCCCTTACCTGCAGGCTGTGGCGTCACAGTTCAACTTCTTTCTACTTCTACCTGACTTCGAGCCTTCCTCTTTTTTCCCCCACTTCTTAGTGAAAATGACACATTGAAATGAACACATTCAACGTTTGGCGGAAAAATATTGATCACTGTCATTGGTTATGAACTCAATGTATATTCCTAGTTCAGGAACCCAGGGAATATTCACATGGTTTAAACCAGTTAGAAACCAAAAACATGACTCCAAGTATCTCAAAAAATAATACATATGCTAACAGTTAACAAATTTAAAATAGCATTTGCTTGTAGAAAAGACACTGATTAAAATGTTTAAAATACTTCCAACATCATCCAAGGCAAGACAAGAGAGAATTAAAGGGCTTTTAGTTGAGTATGGAGGAGTGACAAATCCCAGCCCCCAGCGGGGGAAGAGGGGATGAGACGATTCCTAGATCAGCTGAGATTCCCGAGGGTGGAGGAGCAAGAGGTGGCTGGTTTGGGAGCACCAATTGGGTTGGAGGAGCTGAGCAAAGGTTTGGGGAGCATGCAGGCGGGGAAGGCCCCGGGGCCGGACGGATTCCCGGTGGAGTTCTACAGGAAGTACGCAGACCTGTTGGCCCCGCTACTGGTGAGGACTTTTAATGAGGCAAGAGAGGAGGGGACCCTGCCCCCAACAATGTCGGAAGCGACAATTTCTTTGATCCTAAAGCGGGACGAGGACCCACTGCAATGTGGATCGTACAGGCCGAACTCGCTCGTCAATGTGGATGCAAAGTTGCTGGCAAAAGTGCTGGCCACGAGGATCGAGAACTGTGTCCTGGGGGTAATCCACGAGGACCAGACGGGATTTGTAAAGGGCAGGCAACTAAACACCAATGTGCGGCGGCTCTTAAACGTGATAATGATGCCATCGGAGGAGAGAGAGGCGGAGATAGTGACAGCTATGGACACGGAGAATGCCTTTGACCGAGTAGAGTGGGAGTACCTCTGGGAGGTGCTGCGTAGGTTTGGGTTCGGGGTAGGGTTTATCAATTGAGTTAAGCTCCTTTACAGAGCCCTGATGGCGAGTGTAGTGACGAACCGGCGGAGGTTGGAGTACTTTCGACTGTACCAAGGGATGAGGCAGGGGTGCCCCCTGTCCCCCCTGTTGTTCGCATTGGCGATCGAACCATTGGCCATGTCATTGAGGGAGTCTAATAAATGGAGGGGGTGGTCCGAGGGGGAGAAGAGCATCTAGTATCGCTATATGCGGATGACCTGTTGCTGTACGTGGCGGATCCAATGGAGGGGATGGTGGAAGTCATGAAGACTCTAAGGGAGTTTGGGGAGTTTTCGGGCTACAAGCTCAATGTAGGGAAGAGTGAGCTCTTTGTATTACAGGCGGAGGACCAAGAAAGAGGGATAGGGGACCTACCGCTGAGGAAGGCGGAGGGGTGCTTTCGGTATCTGGGGATCCAGATAGCCAGGAGTTGTGGGACCCTACATAAACTGAATCTGACGAGGTTAGTGGAGCAAATGGAGGAGGATTTCAAAAGATGGCACATGTTACCGCTCTCGCTGGCGGGTAGAGTGCAGTCGGTCAAAATGGTGGTCCTTCCGAGGTTGATGTTTGTGTTTCAGTGCCTTCCCATCGTGATCACTAAGGCCTTTTTTAAGAGAGTAGGCAGCAGTATTATGGGGTTTGTGTGGGCGAATAAGACCCCGAGAGTAAGGAGAGGGTTCCTGGAACGCAGTAGTGACTGAGGAGGGTTGGCGCTGCCAAACCTGGGGAGCTCCTACTGGGCAGCAAATGTGGCGATGATCCGCAAGTGGGTTATGGAGGGAGAGGGGGCGGCATGGAAGAGGATGGAGATGGCGTCCTGTAAAGGAACGAGCCTGGGGGCGTTGGTGACGGCACCGCTGCCGATCTCGCCGACAAAGTATACCACGAGCCCGGTGGTGGCGGCAACGCTAAGGATCTGGGGCCAGTGGAGACGGCACCAGGGTGCAATGGGAGCATCGGTGTGGTCCCCGATCAGGGGTAACCACCGGTTTGTCCCGGGGAAGATGGGGTTCCAGAGCTGGCATCGGGCGGGGATTGGAAGAATGGGGGACCTGTTCATCGAAGGGACGTTTGCGAGCCTAGGGGCACTGGAGGAGAAGTTTGAGTTACCCCCGGGAAATGCCTTTAGATATATGCAGGTGAGGGCTTTTGTGAGGCGATAGGTGAGGGAATTCCCGTTGCTCCCGGCACAAGAAGTTCAAGATAGGGTGATCTCGGGTGTATGGGTCGGGGAGGGCAAGGTGTCGGAAATACACCAGGAGTTGAAAGAAGAGGGGGAAGCGCTGGTAGAAGAGTTGAAGGGTAAATGGGAGGAGGAGCTGGGGGAGGAGATCGAGGAAGGTCTGTGGGCTGATGCCCTAGGTAGGGTTAATTCCTCCTCCTCGTGTGCCAGGCTCAGCCTGATACAATTTAAGGTGGTTCACAGAGCGCACTTGACGGGGGCGAGGTTGAGTAGGTTCTTTGGGGTAGAGGACAGATGTGGAAGGTGCTCAGGGAGCCCGGCGAACCATGTCCATATGTTTTGGTCATGCCCGGCACTGGAGGGGTGCTGGAGAGGAGCGGCGGGAGCAATATCTCAGGTGGTGAAAGTCCGGGTCAAGCCAAGCTAGGGGCTAGCAATATTTGGAGTAGTGGACGAACCAGGAGTGCAGGAGGCGAAAGAGGCCGGCATTCTGGCCTTTGCGTCCCTAGTAGCCCGGCGAAGGATCTTGCTAATGTGGAAGGAGGCGAAGCCCCCCAGCCTGGAGGCGTGGATAAATGATATGGCTGGGTTCATAAAGTTGGAGAGGATTAAGTTCGCCTTGAGAGGGTCTGCGCAGGGGTTCTACAGGCGGTGGCAACCGTTCCTAGACTATCTCGCGGAGCGTGAGAGGAAGATCGGTCAGCAGCAGCAGCAACCTGGGGGGGGGGGGGTGGAGGTGGAGGGGACGTCCTGGGAGGGTGTCCTTTTGGACCACACATTGACCGTCAAGCCACACCTCCAGAAAGTCTCAGCTAAACTGGAGACTCACAACTCTTTCATCAGCAAACTCCCCTCTTGGGGAGCCAACACCAGAACTTCAAGGATCTCCTCTTTGGTTCTCTGCTACTGAATCGTCTATCTGGAAGAACTCTGCGCACTGCAAACTGGTGGATGTCCATCTGAATGAGGCCATGAGGAACATCGCAGGAGTACTCCGGTCAACAAACACAAATTGGCTACCTGGGCACTGCAACATTGTGCCACCACAAATCTATTGTGTGTCTAGCACAGCACGATTTCTAGAAAGAGCGCACAAAAATCTGGATTTGCCATTGGTAGAAGGCATCAACCACCCAAATAACATATGCCTCAACTCAAGACGGTCCATCTGGATCAGCCTGCCTGAGCTAGGCACTTCTGCTGTGGACCTGTGGAAGAACCTGTGGCACAGCACCAAAAACACAGCCCAGAATCAGCACTTGCTTGATGATCCCGCGTTGAAAATCCCCGGCTTTGACCTCCCTCGTGGTGAATGGGTCAAACTGAACAGGTTTTGCACTGGAGTCGGACTTTGTCGCAACAACCTCTCCGTTGGGGACACCATGACTCATCTTTGTGCAACTGTGATGAAGTGCAAACCATGGTGCATACAATCAACCCGACCCGTGCTTCAGTGGTAATCTCACTGCCCTGCACCAGGCTGATGAGAAGGCTGCCAACTGGCGGAAGAATTTCAAATTTGGTATCCAGCTGTTCATCAGTGCAAACAACAGTATTGACACCAAATATGCCACAAAATGTGGTTAGTCAGCTCCTGTTGGCCACCAAATTTTTAGTGCTTTTTGGACTCTCTACAATTTGTCTGAAGCAAACAACAGTAACAGCGGTGTTTTTTTATTTGGTGGAAGACTTTAATGCATTTTCGCAGCTTGAGCAGCCGTTTACAAGACACAGCTGAGAATTATATTACCCTGTTGTTCATCAGGTAAGAGCCATGATGGGCTGCTCCACATTCCTTCTTCATCCTTGCTCACCCTCGAGATGCTTGCGATTGAATCTCCTACACTGAGAGTTGCTCCAAGCCCCCCTGGTATAGCCCCAAAATAGGCACTTGCAGCAGAATACATTAAATCACTTTTTCTCTCATGCTCCTCACAGCCTACCTAATCATATTGATGATACATACAAGCACATAATGTGCTTGAATCCGTCTTATCTCTGATTAATCTAATCACAAGCTTCAATTGTCTCAGGGTCGTTTTGCAGAAGTCATTGTAATCGAGGTTCAAAATGTTGTTCACTTTTCTAAATTGATTAGAGGAATGAGAGATTAAATGAAGAGATCAAATGAAGTCTACCGAGGCGCAATGTTATAAATTAATCAAAGTGGCTGTAGATTGGACAAAATTACATTCATCGGATTGGCAAAGCCTTTATCAATGGTAGTAGTTTCAGGTGGGTGTGCTATCCCATGCAAGCTTCAATTTTAAACTATTACAACCGGGTTTCCCCAGTAAGAGTGAAGAATTGGAAGAAAAGAGGGAAGCTCATTCTGCGGCATTCCCATCCACTTCCTTGCAATGTGTTAATGATTAGCAATGTCAAAGGTTCAGACCTGAGAATTGCCTGTCACAGAGTCATAGAGTCATGTCCTTCTCGAATAGGAATGAAGCACAGTGCAGGCAGAACTGGAAGGAATGAGGCGGTAACAATAAACTCAAGTCAAAATAAATTTTAAACTGCTTGGAAAATAAGAGCGTTGGTTTAAAAAAAACTTCTGTTTTCCATTGAAATGCCTCTTGGGGTTTAGGCGAGTGGAGATTTGCAGAACATCTGTCTTTCATTTCTGAATGCATTTTCATGGAATTCTGATGGAATGTTCCTCTATATTGTTTGTTACATTTTTGAGTAAAAGTAGTCAAATTCTATGACCGAAATACCAACGAAATGATCCCAAGTGTTTTAAAGAAATGGCTGGAAAAGCTAAGTTTTCTTCTTTCCATCTTTATGGCAGGCATTCTGGGACAACAATGTTGCTTTAATAGACGTTACAGGATTATGTCACGTATCCTAGTATCTAAGACAAGCAACATTGCCATTAATATTGAGGACAGGAGATTCATCTCAATAAGGGGATCTACACTGAAAGGGATCAAGGGTTGGAGGAGATGGGATTGCCACACTGATTCTTCAACCTCTGCTCTCTTCTCGAATGGTTATGAAAGGTGTCCTGTCATCCATGACTCTTGCTTCTGAGTCAGAAGACTGTGGGTTCAAGGTACATGTGCCTGCACGCTTATACTCGAGTGCAATACTGAAGGAATGTCACTGTCGGAGGTGACGTCTTTTGGATGAAATACTAAACAGAGACTCTGGGCAGGATGGCACTGCCAGGATGGCCAGATTAGCACTGCCAGGGATCAGACCCACAGGGGGCCTTACCAGTTGGAGGGGGGGGTGAGGAGGTGTTCTTGGGGGCCTCCTTGAGGTTGGGGGGAGGGATGGTCGAAAACAGGGTGGGGTAGATCGGAGCAGCCTTCCGAAAGGGCAGCATGGTAGCATTGTGGATAGCACAACTGCTTCACAGCTCCAGGGCCCCAGGTTCGATTCCCAGCTTGGGTCACTGTCTGTGCAGAGTCTGCACATTCTCCCCGTGTGTGCGTGGGTTTCCTCCGGGTGCTCCGGTTTCCTCCCACAAAAGAAGACGTGCTTGTTAGGTAATTTGGACATTCTGAATTCTCCCTCTGTGTACCCGAACAGGCACTGGAATGTGGCGACTAGGGGCTTTTCACTGTCACCTCATTTCTGTGTTAATGTAAGCCTACTTGTGACAATAAAGATTATCAAAAAAAATGGTGCCCCAATCTGCGAGGAACCTTTACTGCTGGGCTCGTCGGCACCCAAAACCGGACATAGAATGTTTCCGGTTGAATTGATTGTTTTTAGCTCTATTGTTATGGTAATTTGAATTCTTAGTTGGCATGAAGCCACACAGGGCTGAAAAATGTCTGATTCATGATTCTACTTTGGATGCAGACCTTTTTTGGACATTTTGGACATAAATGATCCAGAATGTTTCCTCATTGCAGCCGAGAAATCATCTCCACTTTGATAATTGGGCAAAATCTCTGTGGAATTACTTCAGAGCCCAAGATTATTAGCATTGTAGTCTCAACCATTTATCTCTTACACAAGCAATGCCCCCAATATTGGGCAGGTGGTGGTGTAGTGGTTTTCTCACTGGACTGGTAATCCATAGCCAAAGTAATGTTTTGGGGACCAGGGTTCAAATCCCACCATGGCAGATGGCAGAACTTAACTGAATTTCTAAAAATATGGATTTAACAGCCGAATAATGTCCATAAACCCATTGTCATAAACACCCACCTGGTTCACTTCTGCCCCTTTCGGAAAGGTAATCTGCTGTCCTTACCTGCTCTGACCTATATGTGACTCCAAGTCCACAGCAATATGGTTGACCCTTAAATGTCCTCAGTTCAAGGGCAATTAGCGATGGGCAATAAATGCTGACACCCACATCCCAGGAATGAATTTTTAAAAATCCACATAGATATTTTTTATTTTCCAAAGAGAAAATTCCAGTAGAAAAAACTACTTCACATTCATTCCCATTGCATACAGACCCTGATCCAATTCTAATATTTGCACAAAATGCAGAAAACATCGCCAATTTAGCCATTTTGATCCACAGGAGTCACTTTTTGAACACATCTCAGCTGATCCAGTGCATTTTGAGATTAATCTCAACAGAAAATGTTTTTGTTCAGCTTCTTTTTGGGATGTAGTGCTCACTGGAAGATTTAAAGATCAGTTCATGAAAATTTGGATTCATGGCATCCAGTCAATTTTACCGCTAAATTATTTTGATGCTGAATTCTTCCGCTAGACACGTGATAACTATATCATCGGCTTAATTTTGTGGTAACTTTAAAGTCAAAAACTTGTTGTCTCAGGTCCCATTCCAGACTGACACATCAGTGCAATAGAGTGTGAGTGCTGCCTTTTGGATGAATTTTGCAATCAAGGTCCATTTTACTTTTTGAGATGGAGGTTAACGATCCCATGGCACTTTTCAAAGAAGCGTAATCCTCCTATTATCCTGGTTGAGCACTTGACGAACAGATTAGCTGCTGGTCGTTTATGTCATTTGTCCTGAAATACCCTCTATAAATGTGAATTTTTGTTTGACTGATTCTCCACAATTCAAATGTTTAATTTCTTCAGCAACGTTTATAAATATTCTCAAGTCAGGTATAACATGGGTTAAACAAGATTAAAAATCTGTTACCCTGCTACTGCTCTGGAGTGTGAAAGATTTCGCTAATAAATAGTTTTAGCGACATCAAAGTTTTATCTTGCATAGCATTGGCTCTAACTGAGGAAGTAATAGTGGCCCCAGGTGACTGGTGGTGCACAATTGCGTGTGCTGCTCCAGCGAACCTTTGCGTCTCCCAGGATTTTCCAAGGGAGGGGCTTCATAATCTCGCTATTATGTGAGCAGGCCCAGAGTGGCTTTCACTTCAATTTCCTCTCCCTTTCCAGTGCAATGGGCAGAAACCTATCCGAGCACAACTCATTGAGGTTAGAGTCCAACACAGCAGTTCCTTATATCAAGATGTGTATTGATATATGCTCTTATAATATTGGATGTTTCATAGAATCATAGAATTTACAATGCAGAAGGAAGCTATTCTACCCTTGGAAAGAGCACCCCATTTAAGCCCACTCCTCCATCCTATCCCCGTAACCCAGTAACCTCACCTAACCTTTTTGGACACTAAGGGCAATTTAGCATGGCCAATCCACCTAACCTGCACATCGTTGGACTGTGGGATGAAACCTGAGCACCCGGAGGAAACCCACGCAGACACTGGGAGAACGTGCAGACTCCACACAGACAGTGATCAAGCCGGGAATAGAACCTGGGACCCTAGAGCTGTGAAGCAACTGTGCTACCATGCTGCCTTGCAAAATGAAGCCCAAGAGTGCATGTTAACTCCCAATATGGGGTCCTAACATGTGAGGTTCTGCATGCTGATGATCTTCAGTTGCCTCATCATGAGTCACTTTGAAGTGCAGTGAGAAATTAAGGCAAACAGAAGCTCACTGTGCCATTTATGGCATTGGCGCAGGCTTGGGAACAGATTTCCCGCAAGGCCTCTCAGTGAGGAGAATTATGTGGGAAAAACAGCCATTATTCCAAGGGGAATTATATTCATTGCCGCTTTTGCTGTTTTGACATTGTGTTTCTTGTATATGATGTGAAATAACAGCCTTTCCAATATAATGACAAACCCCTTTGAATGGGTTAAAAACGTACTTTGAGCTAAACTAGCAATAAAGTGCTTGGGGCTACCAGAGAATCTGTGCACATTCAGCAACACAGACAGCTTCCATTTAAAATGATTTGATGCTTGGGAACTGTGGTTAAGAGATGTGTGGTCCATGTCCTTAACCTGTTACTGGCTTAAAGGCCCTGATATTCACTGGGGCAAGATTTCCAAATGGTGGAAGGAACTCTTGTGGAAAAAAAGTGCAGAAGTTTCAATGCCATGGCGTGCGTGTTTCTTTTTAATCTTTTCCTCGCCCAGAAACCAGCCTGATTGATAAGGTTAGCACCCTGCAGAAGAGGCTGTAGCCCACGTGTAAGTTTGCGCCATTTGAGGTAGAGACCACGGTTTTCAGAGAGAGTTCAGGGGCATCAGTGGATGGGTCGGGGGAGCGACTGATTGTAGGATCACTGATCCCTGGAGTCCAATTAAATGGAATAGGAAACCAGGTTGGATTAGGGGCTGTGGGGTAAAGTGTTCCTGCTCCTTCTGGCCCACGAGCTATGCTGGAAAAGCACTTAGCTGTTCCTCACCGTAGCCCCCCCCCCCTCTCCCTTTAGTTGTTGAGTTTCCTGAAGCACGGAAAACTGGCCAATCACCATTAAGACATTAAGACAAAGATAAAATCGCAGGCCCACAACCTCGTTAAGGTAGCCGTCAGTACAGGTGAGCCATCAGCTTCACCATTAAAACCAGAAGTGGGACAATTTGTTGTTACCTGACCTGAAGATGAAGTTTTTTTTACACAGAGGGTATTGGGTGCCTGGAACTCGCTGCCGGAGGAGATGATGGAAGCAGGCACGATAGTGACGTTTAAGGAGCATCTTGACAAATACATGAATAGGATGGGAATAGAGGGATACGGACCCCGGAAGTGTAGAAGATTTTAGTTTAGACGGGGAGCATGGTCGGCGCAGGCTTGGAGGGCCGAAGGACCTGTTCCGGTGCTGTACTTTTCTTTGCTCTTTGTTCTTTGTATAAGTGAAAAAACCGAGGCTGGTCTTTGAAATTCCTCCAGCCCCTTTAATTGTCCCCTTTTCACTGAGTGTTGTAACAGAGTTACTGCTTTAGCACAGTTGCAATTCCTTCCTCGGGGAGTGACAAGGTTCCTTTTGGTGGTGGGGATCTCACTGGCAGCTTGCTATACAAAGTAGCGTCAGCCATGCTCAAGGCTGCACTCCTTCCTCCAGATCAGAATGTTGTGAGTTCAAACCTCTTCAAGGCACAGTTGTGCTGTGAAATGTTGTGCTGTGCAAGGTCTTTTAGGTGTATTGTTGAACCAGTTTTCTGCCCGTTCAGGTGAACATAACAAATGCCACGGCACTATTTCAAAGAGAAGTTGGGGAATTCACCCATGTATCCTGGCCAGTAATTATCCCTCAAACTGCATCATAAAATAGATTATCTGGTCATTTATCACATTGCTGTAAGTGGAAACTTGCTGTGCGCTAATTAGCTGATGTATTTGCTGTATGACAACAGTAACTCCACTTCAAAAGTACTTCATTGGTTGCAATGTATTTTGGGGTGTCCTGAAACTGCCAAAGGTGCTATGTAAGTGCACGTCTTTCTTATGTTAAAGTTACCTCCAGCCCCTGGACCCACGTCATGGAGAGATCAGGATAGTGGGAGGACGCAGGGATCACAGGTTACAAATTGACATTTGAGTTGCTGGATGCATGCACAAACTCAGAGAGGCGAACCCTGCAGCAGTCAGCCACAAGCAGCTGAGGAAAAGAAAATATATGAGTAAAGGAAAAAAATGGTAGCACAATGGTTAGCACAGTTGCTTCACAGCTCCAGGGTCCCAGGCTTGATTCCCAGCTTGGGTCACTCTCTGTGCGGAGTCTGCACGTTCTCCCTGTGTCTGCGTGGGTTTCCTCCGGGTGCTCCGGTTTCCTCCCACAGTCCAAAGATGTGCAGGTTAGGTGGATTGGCCATGTTAAATTGCCCTCAGTGTCCAAAAAGGTTAGGTGGGGTTATTGGGTTATGGGAATAGGGTGGAGGTGTGGGCTTAAGTAGGGTGCTCTTTCCAAGAGCTGGTGCAGACTCGATGGGCTGAATGGCCTCCTTCTGCACTGTAAATTCTATATCCGAGTAAAAGCGATTATGTATGTTCTAGATAGAATGAACCCTTTCTAATCCGATGATATGACATTGCAATGATCTGCTTACAGAGTACTAGACCTGCAGTCTGATCTCTCCTACTACCCACACAGTGACATCTCAGCTGGACTGTCAAAGGTGGCATCAAGTGAAGCACCAACATTTGAGCAATGAGTCATTCTGTGGAAAATCAACTCTGTGCCTATAGCAATGGAACTGGAAAACTTCAGGTGGTGAGAGTAAGTGACCTCAAAAATAGGCAAGTAAACAAGGTAAATAAGCAAGCTTGTCTTCAGTGAAGGCCATGTTACAGGTCCTTTGTGCTTTATAATAATCTCCATTCATCTGTAGAGTCGAGGTTTCAGCCAGATGGCATGAAGGTTTCCTCTTTTTGACAGCTGTTCCAGGTCACAAACTGTATGAGTTTAGGCAATCTTCCTCTCTAACTAGCTCCCTGCAGACTCCACAGCTCAAAGCTGCCATTAATGTTGAGTTTATGGAGCAAACTCACGCTGAGAGTCCACAAGAACAGGAGGCTGTGATGCTGGTGGAAATGACATTCTCGTGCTCTGCTGCCTGTTTATAGCTTAGGGTCGAGGTACTGTATATTTATTTGGCACTCCATATCTGACACTGAATTGATTGATGGTGTTAGTGGATGCAGAACAGGATAAAAAGGCTACTGCTTCTGCAGCACATTTGCTAACTTGGCTTAATGAATAGCGAGAAAATTATTCAGCTTTTCTCCCTAATGTCATCTTCCCCCCCCCCCTAAAACCATCTTGTTCTGTTTCTCTTAAGATAAATTATTCTCAGAGTACATTGGAAGGATTCACATTTGACAGATAAAGGGGTGAGTGAAGGGGGCGGGCGTAAGACTTTCACTGCATTGGTGGGCTGAAGCAGGCGAGCACCACTATGAAAATGGTGTGGGAAAACCTTGCACCCCTTCCCCACTACAAATTCAGTGACTCCCTTCCCCTGGTTGCCCAAAGTGCTTGCCTGATTCAAATGAGAGGCTCTATTGACAACTAGAGTCGAAGCAAATTCATTGGAGTCCAGCTGTAGGGCACAACAGGTGGAATGTAGACCACCAGCTCTCCGGCTAGTTTCCCCTGGTCGTTCAGCCGAAGGGGAGCACAGTAGATAAATAATTGGTTATTTTTATGCAGCTATGGGGCCACGAGGAGGTTTATGGGACTCCACAAAGAACAATGCAGGTGGCTAGATATTTTTACCTCCCTGCCCCAATCATTCTTGGATGTGGGCCAGATTAACCCGCTCGGCCATTGATACTGGCCAATGCCCGTCACTCCTAAACCTGTCCTGGTAGCCATATGGTAATAAGTGATTGCTCTTAAAACGGGGCAGACTTCATGTCGGCGGACTGCACTGTTCAGTTGCCCAAATGTTAAGGTCTTTCCGCTATGTCTGTCTTTCTTCCTGCTACAAACTCTCATACATATCAGGAGTAAGGGCAGGTAGACGCATTATACTGAGCCCTGTATACAGATCATTAGGGTCAGCAGGCCAACACATCACAGGTGTCTTTTGGGTTGATCATAGAGTTTTACAGCACTGCATGTCTGCCGCAACTCTCACAAACTTCTACAGATGTGCCATAGAGAGCATCCTAACCGGCTGCACCACAGCTTGGCATGGCAACTGCTCAGTCCAAGATCACAACAAACTGCAGAGTGCGGTGAACTCAGCCCACCGTATCACACAAGCTTGCCACCCTCCCATTGATTCTGTCTACACCTCTCGCTGCCTCAGGAAGGCAGACAGTATTGTCAGAGACCCCTCACATCCAGACTTTGCCCTCTTCCAGACCCTTCCATCAGGCAGAAGATACAGAAGTCTGAAGAGCCACACATCCAGACAGAGGAACATCTTCTTCCCCACAGCTACTAGACTCCTCAACAACTCTCCCTCGGACTGATCTGTTCCCTGTAATAACACTATTCACGATACCCTATGCTGCTCTTGCTCATGTATTTGCTTTGTTCGTCCCCTTGTTCCGTACTGTAATCAATCATTATTTGTTGATGTACCATTTGTCAATGTACTCTTGTCGATTATTCTTTTGTCTACTATGTACATACTGTGTACATTCCCTTGGCCGCTGAAAAATACTTTTCACTGTACTTTGGTAGATGTGACAATAAATATCAACCAATCAATCAATCAGCAAGAGGCCCTTTGGCCCATCGCGCCTGCGCTGCCCATCATGCACCATCAAAGGCGGTGGCTCAGGTACTTATTGTCTGCTGGCAAAGGGAAGGCAATAAGGCGATACTCAGGGGTGGGAACATACGATTAATTTGGGTCCAGGGGGCAACATTGGCATGTTAGGCTGGTAGACTCCATTCAGCAGGTGATGGGTGAAGTGCGGAGGAGCCAGTTTTAATTCAAAGTTGACACTGGAGAAACAAACAAGAGCACAGGATGTTGTACAGGCTATTAGATAACAACAACAGCTTGCATTTATATAGTGCCTCAAGATGGTAAAAGCTCCCAAGGTACCTCGCATGAGCGGTGCCAGCCACAATTTGACACAAATCACTCAAAGAGGTATTAGGACAGGTGACCATTCTCTTGGTCAAGGAGCAACATCAAGGAAGAGAGAGGGGAAGGGATGCAGAACAGCTTCGAGAGGGGATTCCAGAGCTTAGGGGCAAGGTAGCTGAAAGCACGGCTGCCACTTGTGGAGCAGTGAAAATTGAGAATTCTCAAGAGGCCAGAACTGGAGGAATGCAGAGAGTTCAGGGGGTTTGGGGATTGGAAGATGTCACAGTGATCGACATGAGTGAGGCCATAGAGGGATATGAAAACAAGAGTAAGTATTTTAAATTGAAAGGAGGCTGAGAGGAAAAACAGCAGACTGAAAAGAGAGGAGTTGCTAGACTGGGCTGGTGGACAGTCTGCATGGGAGTTATTCTGTTTATGTTAAATAAGGGTAGCATAGTGTGTGAATTGTTTTATATTACTCCGCAAAGATAAAGTTTGGAAAATGAACAATACTTGATATAAAAGTGGAAATTTTAACATGTGGTTTCCTTCATGCTCCGGTGATGCCAGAAGGCTGAGTTGGGTTGATCTGTCATCAACTCCGACAGCCTCCCCATATTCCCTGCTTGACACCCTCTGTCTACAGCCCACTCCTCACTGATTGAAAGCATTGAATCTGAAATGGTTTTCTGTCTGTTCACCTAGCTATAAAATAAAGCTGTTCAACAATTTGAACCAAGTCTTGCATCATCTAATGTTAATTCAGTCCACCTTTGGAAGGGTTGCAGGAATACATGAAAAAGGGAGGCTTTATTCCATTGTTTCATAGAATCATAGAACATAGAACATAGAACATTACAGCGTAGTACAGACCCTTCGGCCCTCGATGTTGCGCCGACCTGTGAAACCACTCTAAAGCCCATCTACACTATTCCCTTATCGTTCATATGTCTATCCAATGACCATAGAATCCTTTCAGTGCAGAAGGAGGCTATTTGGCTCATCGTGTCTGCACCGACCCTCTGAAAGAGCACCCCACCTAAGCCCATGCCCCCACCTTATCCCCATAATCCAGTAACCACACCTAACCTTTTGGACACTAGGGGGCAATTTCACAAGGCCATTCCACCTAACCTGCACATCTTTGGACTGGGAGGAAACCGGAGCACCCGGAGGAAACTCACGCAGGCACAAGGAGAAAGAGCAAACTCCCCACAGTCACCCAAGGCCGGAATTGAAACTGGGTCTCTGGCACTGCGAAACTAACCACTGTGCCACCGTGCCACCCTTACCCCAGCATCATCCCACTATCATACAGATACATCATACAGTACCACAAAATAAAAAGGTGCCATCTCTGTACAGGAGCTGCCAAACCCAAGAAAAGATACAGAGGGCGGGTTTCTCCGCCCCACCACACCAGAAGACGTCAGGACTTTCCGTTTCGCCAGCTGGTCAATGGGGTTTCCCATTATGGGGCAGTCCCACACCGTCAGGAAACCCCCGGGCTGCCGGCAAAATGGAGAATCCTGACGGTGGGGAATTCAGCCCAGACAGTTGGATAATATATTCTGCTCATATATTTTGAACAATGGATATTTCAGAGTTCCAACGTACAATCTGAATGAGAAGTGCAGCTAGTTCACACATAGATTTTTTTTCTTGGTCATTTATGGGATGTGGGCATTGCTGGCTAGGCCAGCATTTATTGCCCATCTCAAGTTGCCCTTGAGAGGACACAACTGAACAGCTTTCTAGGCCAGTTCAGAAGGCATGTAAGAGTCAACCACATTGCTGTCACATCTAGACTAGATCAGGTAAGAATGGCAGATTTCCTTCCCCTAAGGACATTCGTGAACCAGATGGATTTGTTCAGCAATTGACAATGGTTTCATGGTCATCATTAGACTTTGAATTGAATTCAAATTCCACCATCTGTCGTGGCAGAATTCAAAAGCTTGGGCGAAATTCTCCGGAAACGGCGCGATGTCCGCCGACTGGCGCCCAAAACGGCGCAAATCAGTCGGGCATCGCGCCGCCCCAAAGGTGCGGAATGCTCCGCATCTTTGGGGGCCGAGCCCCAACCTTAAGGGGCTAGGCCGGCGCTGGACGAATTTCCGCCCCGACAGCTGGCGGAAAAGGCCTTTGGTGCCCCGCCAGCTGGCGCGGAAATGACATCTCCGGGCAGCGCATGCGCGGGAGCGTCAGCGGCCGCTGACGGCATTCCCGCGCATGCGCAGTGGAGGGAGTCTCTTCTGCCTCCGCCATGGTGGAGACCATGGCGAATGCGGAAGGGAAAGAGTGCCCCCACGGCACAGGCCCGCCCGCGGATCGGTGGGCCCTGATCGTGGGCCAGGCCACCGTGGGGGCACCTCCCGGGGCCAGATCGCCCCGCGCCCCCCCCCCCCCCCAGGACCCGGAGCCCGCCCGCGCTGCCTTGTCCCACCGGTAAGGTAGGTGGTTTGATCTACGCTGGCGGGACAGGCATTTTAGCGGCGGGACTTCGGCCCATCCGCTGACCGGCGCGGCGTGGTTCCCGCCCCCGCCGAATATCCGGTGGTGGAGAATTCGGCAACCGGCGGGGGCGGGATTCACGCCAGCCCCCGGCGATTCTCCGATCCGGCAGGGGGTCGGAGAATCTCGCCCCAGGTCTCTGGATTACCAGTCCAGTGACAATGCCTCCACGCCATCAGCTTCCCACCATAATATAGATATCTGGGAGAGAAATATGACATGTAATGTGATTGAGGAGTCCAAGTAGTTTATCTTTACCATAATGAATGAATGAGTAAATACTTAAGAAGAAAGCATTTTTATTTATGTTGCTTTTTATCGTATCACCAGCCCAAATGTATCTTTATAACCAATGTATTTCTTTCAAAGTGCAGACAATATAGTCACAGACTCAAATATAGGCAGAGCACCCCTCCATGTTCCAAATGTAGATGGAGCAAGAGGATAAATAATCAGGTAGAATCTTTCTGGATGGTGTTGAATAAGGTTGATTGAGGACATAGAGGAACGCCCTGCTCTTTGTGTCCAAGCATTGTTTACGTAAATAGGCCTCAATATCACATAAAATCAGTGAGGTCTGCAGCACAAAAGGAGGCTATCTGGCCTCTTAGCCAAAAGATGAATTACTTGGTTAAAAGCTTCGGCCAATTTTGCAGGAGGAAACAGGCACTTAATAATAGGTTGCAGGGTGCAGTATTATCAAGGAATACAAAGGATGTCACAAATCATGAGAGCAAGATTTTTTGCACCTTGTTGCAATACGTTGCTATGTGAATCACTCTTTAAAATTGCTCATCCTAAATTGCCTTGACAACTGAATATCTTTCTGAGCGATTACAGAGGGCATTGGGAGTCAATGAAATAATGAGCACTAGAGTTTAATGCAGTTCTCTTAATCAATGTCCTGACACTAGAATCAGTATCCAGCTCCTCTATCACTGACACACTATAGCTGTTCCTACAATCGACAGTACCAACTGAATGCCGAGCTTTGATATCCTCTCCCTTCCCCTGTAAGTTTGAACATTATGATGTACAACAGCAGCAATGATGTGGAGATGCCAGCGTTGGACTGGGGTGAGCACAGTAAGAAGTCTTACAACACCAGATTAAAGTCCAACAGGTTTGTTTCAAATCACTATCTTTTGGAGCACTGCTCCTTCCTCAGGTGAATCAATAGACATTCACCTGAGGAAGGCGCAGTGCTCCAAAAGCTAGTGATTCGAAACAAACCTGTTAGACTTTAATCTGGTGTTGTAAGACTTATTACTGAACAGCAGCAATGTAATGGGAACAGCATCATTTCCAAGTACCCTTCCAAGACGCACACAAATATGACTTGGACTCTGAAGAAGAGTCATACAGACTTGAAGGCAGAAACTTTCTGGCCGTAGGACAGCACGGTGGCACAGTGGTTAGCATTGCTGCCTACGGCGCTGAGGACCTGGGTTCAAATCCCGGCCCTGGGTTACTGTCCGTGTGGAGTTTGCACATTCTCCCTGTGTTTGCGTGGGTTTCACCCCCACAACCCAAAGATGTGCAGGTTATTTGGATTGGCCACGTTAAATTGCCCCTTAATTGGAAAAAATAATTGGGTACTCTAAAAAAAAGTTTTTAACTTTCTGGCCGTACACACTGGCGGGATCGTCCCACGGCCAATGTCGGAGGGAAATGCAAAGACATTGTAGGGCGGCACGGTAGCACAGTGGTTAGCACAGTTGCTTCACAGCTCCAGGGTCCCAGGTTCGATTCCGGCTTGGGTTACTATCTGTGCGGAGTCTGCACATTTTCCCCGTGTCTGCGTGGGTTTCCTCCGGGTGCGCCGGTTTCCTCCCACAAGTCCCAAAAGACTTACATATTGGGTGAATTGGACATTCTGAATTCTCCCTCTGTGTACCCAAACAGGCGCCAGAATGTGGTGACTAGGGGATTTTCACAGTAACTTCATTGCAGTGTTAATGTAAGCATTTGTGACAATAATAAAGATTATTATTATTATTGCCTTAGGATAGCTTGTGGCCACAGCTGTGGCCTATTGATCCATGCAGCTCCAGGATGGGGACAGTTTAAAAGAAGACTCATTGGGCCCTCAGTCCACTGCTGGAATGCTGCCTCCCGTCAATGGCTGACCTTCAACATCAGCAGGGAACCCGTCCGCCAGTGGAAAAGTTTCAGTTGTGAGGAAATAGACCACTCAATTGGATTAATGATTAGGCTAATTGATTTCCCGCCAGCCCTCGGCGAGTAGCCGTCCTCCTTAAGATGCCGACTCCGGAAAAATCAGACAGAGGTGGTAACACATCCAGCCACAGGCATGCCACACGCCTGCATGAAATTATCTGCCTCTAATTAATCTCGGCCTGTGTGGAAAAGCGTAGGCTAGTGTGTCTGTGCCAATGATATTTGTTGACATCCATGCTGGTAGTTTTATGACTCCGAGAGACATTGTATGTCTATTGTGTGATAATTTGTAGCTTATTTCCAGATTACAAGACATTCAGATTCCACTGTACAGATTCCTTCTCAAGAAGGTCAGCGTTCTTCAAATTCATGACATACAGAATGAACCAGTTAAAATGTGCCTCACTATTGCTGCACCCTAAACAATTGTATCACATCAGCTGAGATGACGAAATAGCGGCAGGCGAGTCAACAAGTTCAGTAAACGTGGCTTTTAAACGCTGAGCTGCTTCTTCAGATGTGAAAAAGTACACTAATGGGACAAAACGTCCTATTTCATTTGACAGGAATTTGAAATGAGCTGGTCTGAACCAGAATATTGATCGACACTGTCAGCTGTTAGTGCTGCACAGCAGGAGACGAGGCTGAAGCATTTAAAACCATCTTCAGCCAGTAGTACCGAATGGATGATGCATCTAGACCTCCTGTTGCCAAGTTACGGTTGATTACAATTACAAACACCCCTAGGTGAGGTTCGCCAAAAGTGGCTGATCCAGACGAGACCCCTTGATTCGGCACTGTCCGGCCGGAGTACCCCCCAAATTGTTACAAACCCGGGTGATGGACAATGAATGGACTTCCAGTCTATATTCAATCCCCTCTGTTGGTGGCAAGAAAGCTTGCTCTTACGAGGTTCCTTTTCCAGCAGGACACTTTTTGAGACCCCATAGTAATTTTTCAAAAGGAGCCAATTTAACTTGAGTTAAATTCATACAGTTTTGAAGTGAGAATTGAGTCCAATAATAAGTAAATGTAAATAAAAAGGGAACAAAGTGAAAAGGTATACAGAACAGTCTTTGACTCACGAGATGAAGCGTGCAACTGTTATGATTCAAGATTCCAGTAGAGCTGACTTCAGTGAGTGGATAATTAATTTCAAGGTTCCAGTCCGAGGACCCATACATGGAAAATAGTTGGTTCTTTTTTTTTCCAGTGTTCTGTGCTTAGGCAGAGAAACACTCAATTCCCTTTTCAGCTGTGATCTATTTGCTTGTTGGGGCTAACTTGCACAGTCAGAGAGTAAGAGAGAGAGATTCCTTCAAAAGTCGCCAGTTTGCAAGGACACTGTTGGCTGCTTTTGTTGCTGTGTCACACAACTTCAACATGAAAAACTTCCAGCTGCTTAACCTCACCAAGCACACACAGACAGTCTCTAGGGCAGCTTTCTTTGCTGGCTTTAAACCCATTGTTTTTATATTCCGAGTTGATAGCGAATCCACAATTCTGTCCAGGCTCTACACATTGGGAGCGCGATTCTCCACTCCCACGCCGGTTGGGAGAATCGCCTGGGCCGCCAAAATTTCCCGGGACGCCGGTCCGGCGCCCTCCCGCGATTCTCCCAAGCCGCGGGAACGGCCCGGTCGAGTTTCGCGGGTCACAGGCCGGAGAATCACCGGAGACACTGAAAATGCCGATTCTCCGGCACCCCCGCTATTCTGAGGCCCGGATGGGCCGAGCGGCCAGGCCAAAACGGCGGGTTCCCCCCGGCGCCATCCACACCTGGTCGCTGCAGTTGTGAGCGGTGCGTGAACGCTGGGGGGGTGGCCTGCGGGGGGGTGAGGGGGGATCGTGCACCGGGGGGTACCTCAGATGTGGGGTGGCCCGTGATCAGTGCCCACTGATCGTCGGGCGTCCTCTCTGAAGGAGGACCTCCTTCCTTCCGCGGCCCCGCAAGATCCGTCAGACATCTTCTTGCGGGGCGGACTTAGAGAGGACGGCAACCACGCATGGGCGGGTTGGCGCCGGCCAACCCGCGCATGCGCGGATGACGCCCGTTATGCGGCGCCGGCCGCGTCATCTATGCGGCGCCGCTTTTACGCGGGCGAGAAGGCCTGGCGCGTGTAGATGACGCGGCCCCGATCCTGGCCCATTGTCAGAGCCTGAATCGGTCAGGACCGGGGCCGTTTCGCGCCGTCGTGAACCTCAACGGCGTTCACGACGGCGCGGCCACTTCGGCGCGGGAATGGAGAATCCCACCCTCGGTGCCTATAGATACAATGGCCATTATGACTACATCAGTGATGGTAATCAATCTCTGGATGCTTTCAGAAATAACTTGCCTGGAAACAGGGAGGAGTGCCATTGTTCCTTAGACAATCACCCTGCAGCAATTCCTGTCAGAAGCTGACTGTATGTTCTCAGCCATCCACCTTTAGGTTTATATTAATTTAAAAAAATAGAAGTCAGATCTTTTTTAACGGCCAATATTTCTGTACATAATTCTTGTGGGGGGGGTTTTCTCCATCATTGTGACACTGGATACAGCAAAAGTTATCATTAGGCTCAATCACATCCCAGCAGTAGTACTGAAGATATATGCTTCAGAATTAGCCACTCACCTCGCCAAGTTGTTCCAGTACAGCTACAATACTGGCATGTACCCAGGATGTGAAAATTGCCACGGTTTGTCCAGTGCATGGTAAAGGACAAATCCAACCCCACCAATTCCTGCCCGATCAGCTCCCGCTCAATCATCAGCAAATTGATGGAAGGTGTTGTTCACAGTGCAGTCAAATTGTACTTTCACATCACTAAGGGCAAGCTCAGGGACAATTCGGGGTGGGTAATAAATGTTGGCCCAGCCAGCAACCTACGCATCCCATAAATGAATAAGAAAGAACACCAATAACCCACACTGACAAAAGAGCTAGACTCAAGAGGTGAGGTGAGAGTGGCTGCCTTGATGTCAGGTCAGCCTTTGACTGAGTGTGGCATGAAGAAGGCCAAGTGAAATTGAAGCCATTGGATATCAGGGCAAAAACTCTCCACTGGCTGAAGTCATACCTAACATAAAGGAAGGTGTTTGTGGTTATTGGAGGCCAACCATCTCAGTTCTGGGACATCATCACAGGAGTTCGTAAGGGCTGTGTCCAAAACTCAACCAATTTCAGTTACTTCATCAATGACTCACCTCTAGCATAAGATCAGTGAGGATGCTCGTGAACCTCACAGTGTTCAGTTCCATTTGCAAATCTTCAGATACTGAGATGGTCTATGCCACATGCAGCAAGACTTGGACAACAAATCAGGCTGATAAGTGGGGTGGGGGGGGGGGGTGTAACATTTGCATCTCTACCCTGTTACCCTATGTTTGCTTTTCTTCTTTCTCAGAATTCATTCTGCGATCGGTTCCAGCACCTGTTGCAGATAGAATGGACATTTATTTTAGGTGGTGCAAGATCACCTTAAGTGGTGCTAGCTTTGCACAAACTTTGTCCCCCTGCTGAGGCACATGGCCATTCAGCAGCAAATGTAGCATTTGGCTGCATGCTACCACCATTTAAATTAGCAAAATTCGAATGCAACCTGCCTAGGAACAAATGGGTACAGATTAATTGTGCATTATGATCCCAGCACCTGTTTTGAGACCTTAGTCAATATTTCCTCTGATTCGCACTTCTTGATATTTTCTCCATCTGCTGCCATCTTGTCTAACCACTTAACTAGCTCTATATCCTTTTCAAGCCTCTTTACTGTTGTGTATTGTACTTGCAGGATAAAAGAATGGAAATGCATAGGGTTTGACTGCAATAATCAACAGAGGTTTATTCGATGGTTAACGGTACAAAGCTTGGTATAGATGTACTCTAAACCCGCAAAGTAGCCAATGATGTCATGGCCTATCACATGACTCGACTCTTACAGTGACCATGCAACAACGCAACAATAACAACCCACATATATAACATTCCTCCCCAACGCAGCTAATAACTCTAATATTTTTGAATTATACAACATTGTAATAGAACATACAGCTCTCATGCCATTTTCACAGGCAGACAAAGGCAATACTTGCATTTACGAAGCAATTTTCTTCTGTTCGGGATATTTGGTCAGATTTATTTTCCAAAGCCTGCCACGATAGTAACTTTCATGATCTCTCTGTTGATTCCCCAAAGCCTTCTCTGTAACTGTTCAAAGCAGCATTTATTCCATCTCCCTTTCTAAGCTCCGCCCAGCTCCTCAAGCATAGGTTCTCCTCTGAGGTGGCCAGAGTTGAACCCATTATCATTATCTGGGTTGTCTGGTTTCTCACTTCCATTATGCTATTCATATGCAACTAACCTTCCATTGATGGACAAATAGGTCATCAAACTCTGTGACGGGCCAATGGCTTATCAAAAAGATTGTCCCGCAGGACAATGGATCTTGAGTGGATCATCCTGACTGAACCGGGGCATGCTGTGTATTCCCACTAATGAGGTTAAGTCGGAATAGGAAGATGTAATTCAGGATGGTGGCATGTCCCTCTGACTCTGCTGCTCGCAGTCCTTTTCTTCAGTCTGTTTAACCCCTAAATTGCCTGCTGCAACTTGGACGCAATTTCTGGACCCAAGTTCCTAATATCTCCCTATCATAACATGACTTGTATGCTTTTTCACATTCTGGTGTCAATTTCCATACTTGTTTTACACACAACAATTAATGTAACTGTTTGAGTAGGAATGTTAGATTTGGGACAAACTTCCTATTGTAGTTTGATTAACCCGAGGAATGTGTTGCATTCATTGGTCATGGAGCCTCCATTATAACCTCCATCTTCTTAGGTGCCATGTATAAAACCTTACTGTCGATCACATGATCTAGATATTGGACTGATATTTGAAAGAAATCACAAATCTTTCCTGACACTAAGACCATGGGCAGGATTCTCCGTTGGCTGATGTGGAAATTGGGAAACGCGATTGGGTGGAGAATCGGTTCCGACGCCAAAACCGTGGACGGCGTCGATTTGACACCAAGCCACAATTTTCTACCACCCGCGACAGCGGCATCAATGCATTCCGGAATGCACGTACAGTAAACACCATTTGCATGTCATTAGCGGGTCTGACCCGGTATTCTCCGGGGCCTCCGCGATTCTCTGTCTCCGATGGGCCGTGTTCCCGATGGTGCGGTTCATTTGTGCTTTTAAAAATCGTGAAACCATCATGACTGCTGAGGGAGGGGGGGTATGGAAAGTGTCCAACATCACCATAATTTGCTGACAGTTGTGGCGCTGCCCGGGGGCCTTCTGCCAGGGCCGGGGGCGCAGTAGCGTGGGGGGTCCAGGTGGTGGGTTGTGGGGTGGGGGGTGGACGGGCACGGAACACCATCGCCACAGCCAGCAAGGCAGCCATGCAGCTGCGCACTGGGTTAACAACCCAGGTCGTATGGGTGTTCCCCCAGGTCGTCCCACTAAGTGCCCTCTGGCTCCAGCCGAACCATCAGCTGTATGAGCACCCTCCAGCACAACCAGTGCCATCTTGTTGGCTGGGATGGTGTGTGTGGGGATCGTAATGTGCATATGCGGCTGCAGCTTGTCAGCCTCCTGAGTGTCAATCACGGACCCGGCGAACCTTGCGCTGTTTTTCATTGGAATCGATTGTGTTCCACGCGGCGCTGGTGCCAGCCCCTCCACAGTGACGGAATCGGTCCTGGGGTGGCAGCAGTTTTGCTGTCGTGAAAGTCTCTAAATTCTGCGTTGGCGTCAACACTTACGTCTCAGGAATCGAGTATCCCACCTCATGTCTGAAATCACAAATCTTTCCTGATAATAAGACCACTAAGGTGTCATTTTTATGTGGTTTCTAAGTTACATAAGTGTTCCTGTTCATTGGTCCCAGTAATTAGTATATCGTCAAGGGGGCCGGTTAGCTCAGTTGGCTGGACAGCTGGTTTGTGATGCAGAGTGAGACCAACAGTGCAGGTTCAATTCCCGTACCGGCTGAGGTTATTCGTGAAGGCCTCGCCTTCTTAACCTTGCCCCTCACCTGAGATGTGGTGATCCTCAGATTAAATCACCACCAATCAGCTCTCCCCTCAAAGTATAAAGCAGCCTATGGTCATCTGGGACTATAGCTACTTTACATCATCAAGGTAACACTGTATCCCCTGAGAACCACAAGGATCTGGTCCATGGACCATTGAAATAAAATGGGCGCTGATATTATTCCCAGAGGTATCCGCTTGTAGCGGAAAAGGCCTTTATGTGTGATAATGGTGAGTGGGTGTTGAGATTCAGCTGCAACATTGATTTATTGCAGGTACGCCAGGTTTGGAAGGGCGGAAACCGGCGTCAAAACCAGCTCCTGCCCCGATTTGGCATCGGGCTACAGAGAATCCAGCCCTTTGTTCTCCTACCGGAGGAGAATTGTTATTGATTTGGGCTCCCCTCGCGAAACAATAATTTATGCATGATGAGGAATACGAGGGATTCCCAAATGAATCCCGCTATTGGGCCACCATTTTGAGCAGGCGGCCCTGTAAATCAGCATCCCTCAACATCGCAAAACAACCCCCCGCCCCTGGATTTTCAGGGTGGCCCTCCTCCCACAAGTACAGGGGTGACTCAACCCATCCACCCAGACAGACATCCCCAGAAAAGAGACCCCTGTCTGGCAGATAGAGAGAACCAGACAGGGGAAGTTAAAAAAATACTGTTGTAAGAGTGTTACCTGCTGTCAATTTCCTGCTCAGCACTTCAAAATCACTCAAGCCTGAAGGGCGTGATTGGAATGCACTTAGCTCTCTTTGATGTGGTTGATGTTTGTAAACATTGTGGTTACAGTACTTAGAGTGAAGGAAATGAATAAAGCAAGAGTAACAGATGTGTTTTTGGAAGGTGTCAACCATAACACATGACAAGAAGTGAATGAATGGCTTGCTGCTAAACAATCTCAGGGGTTTAAACACAGGCCACAGCTGTTCTCTTTCCAGGAATGGACACGTGGTACTTCCAAGTGAATTACAACTGTACTTTATTTTCATTGCGCCTGTCTGGACTGTTCTATAGCTTCTAGTTAAATGGTCTCTTTTCTGGGGATGCCTATAGGGGGCCGCTTTAATTAGGGGGTCCTCTGGGGAGTCATTTTAGTTAGGAGGTCTCTATGGGTGGTCTGTAGAGTCAGCGGGTCCCTGGAGGTGTCTCCCTATGTTGGGGGTCTCTACAGGGGAGGTCCCTTTAGTTAAGGGGTCCCTAAGCATGGTAGCACAGTGGTTAGCACTGTTGTTCACAGTGCTGGGACACAGGTTCGATTCTCAGTTTGGGTTACTGTCTGTGCGGAGTCTGCATGTTCTGTCTGTGTGTGTGCTCCGCTTTCCTCCCACAAATCCCAAAAGACGTGCTATTAGGTGAATTGGACATTCTGAATTATCCATCTGTGTGCCTGAACAGGCGCCAAAATGTGGCGACTAGGAGATTTTCACAGTAACTTCATTGCAGTGTTAATATAAGCCTACTTGTGACAACAATGAAGATTATTATTATTATTGGTATTACTTTAGGGGCTCTGTGTGGGGCTTCCTTTGGTTAGGGATCATGGAGAGTCTCACGAAATTTAGGCGGTTTCGGAGGGGTGGTGGGGGTGGTCTGCTATGGGAGGGGTGGGCAGGTAGTGCATTGTCAGGAGGGTGGCTCTCGGGTGGACTTTGGAGGCAACTCCCTTAAGGATTTACCTCCTTGGCCCACCGCGGGGACACATGTCAGGTACACATTTTGCCGATGCCTGCAGTGATCCGCACCCATGTGGTTCCTGGTTCGGAGGACCGGAGAATCAGAAGGGCCCGCAAAGAGACCCATTTGCATCCATTAGCATCCTTCCCCTGCCGCGCAGGTGCAAACCCCGGTCCCGCCGCCAGTGAGGAGCCGGAGCACAGCGGTCAGTTCGGCATGAACCTCGATTTCAGCCGGACGCACGATTCTGCACCCGATCGCGATCCGCATTGCCGGCGCCGCGGGGCAGAGAATCCCGCCCTTAGATTTTCCGTTAATAATCTCTGACCCACAAACCAAGCGACCTCTGATGGAACATCTAGTGAGTCACCAAATTCGCAAAACTCCGCGAGGTGCTTAACGGGTCGCAAACATTTGATTCCTTCTGTGAAATTGAAACCTCTACACGATAATTAATGGCTTTGCCGCATAACGGTCTTCTAATATTTTTTTTAAATTTAGAGTATCCAATAATTTTTTTTCCAATTAAGGGGCAATTTAGCATAGCCAATCCACCCACCCTGCACATCTTTTTGGGTTGTGGGGGTGAGACCCACGCAAACAAGGGGAGAATGTGCAAACTTCACACAGACAGTGACCAGGAGCTGGGACAAACCCGGGTCCTCGGTGCCATGAAGCAGCATTGTTGCCCACTGTGCCACTCTGCTGCCCTGATCTTCTAATATTTAAACCAATTCTCGATACATTTTGTCACCGTCTTTTTCAGGTTGGACCGAACTTCCGAGTAAATTAAAAGTTTTGCTTCCAATTGCACGATGAAAACCAGGGACTTTAATATCTTCTGAAATTTTATTTGAGTCTTCCTCAAATGGGCCCATGGCATCAAATTTTCCTGCCATCTTTTTCAGAGACAACGGAATGCTCCATCCATACTGATCCTGCATCCTGATTTTCTGGGGTAAGATCTCATTCCTGCTTTTGGCTCATTCTTTATTGTAAGGATCCCCCTCTTCCTTTCCCAATTTGCCCATAGAATCATAGTATCACTACAGTGCAGAAGGAGGCCATTCGGTCCATCGAATCTGCACTGATCCTCTGAAAGACACCCTACTTAATCCCATTCCCCACCCTCTCCCTGTAACGCCAAAACCCTACTTAGCCTACACATCTTTGGACACTAAGGGACAATTTCTTCGATCAAACCCATTCATCTCCACTTGTGTCATTAATTCATCCACCTTGTTACAAATAGTGTGCAATCATGGATAGCACTGTTAATTTTAACTTTTTGAAAAACAAATTCCCGGATGTGACCTTAGTCACAAAAATCCAATTACCATCATGAAACTTTCTGTTCCTGAAAGGATAGTGTTGTTCTTTTTAATCTTAGTCTATTTGCTCTGATTACGTCACCTTTGCTCATGAGTCGCCAGGTATCTTTATGATACCGCCATGTGGTTCAAGTTCAGGTTATGATTAATAATACAGCACACCGCTTAGTAAGGATTAAAACAACGGTCACATATTATATACAACAAGCAATATTAATACCCTAATACTACTTTCTATATAATAAACCTATCACTACTGGCCAACACTTAACTTAGGAAGAGCCCACCAGGTCAGGGAAACGAATGGCTTGTCCAATCAGATCTGGCCCGCGGGATTCAAAAGGCTGCTACAGGTCGGTGGCTAGGTGTCTCTACCGGATAGCGATCGCTGGATTCAAACTTACTGTTGCCGGTTGCTGTTCTTGTGAAGGTCTCGAGCAGGCGAAGAGGAGAGAGAGAGAGATCTGAACTTGGCCCCTCACTTTTATAGGGCCCAGGGGCTTCCCGCCTCCCGGGGCGGCCCTTGACCCTGAGTCCCAAGTGATTGGATCTGTTCCCAATCCCTGGGGTCGATGTGTCCAATGGTGAGGCGATTCCTCGATCAGGGGATGGTCGTTCACCTGTCTTTGTTGCGGCCACTGCAGGCACCGACAGGTCTGGCCCGGTATTCAATTGCTAATATGTTGCAATTGTTCCCGGGGATAGCCGATTTAACTGCAGATGTCTGGATAGATGGGCTGCAAACAGTCCTGAATGTAACTGCAAATACCTGGGTTGATGGGCTGTTGATAGCCCTGAGTATCGATCTGGGCTAACTTCCCCAGAGTCGAATATGCAATACTGTCTGCAGCTGCCTGCTTGTGTCTTGTTAGCTGCTTTTCCCAGCAGTCTTTCGGGTTAACCATTTCAAACTGGGTTTTGGCCAGATTAATCGGAACGCAGCCATTTTACGTGGCTACAATAGGTTTGAATTTAACCAAATTACCATGCTGCTCTACAGAAGTCTTTTCGCTTCAGACATATACGTTTGAATTTCATGGAGAGGGCGGAGGTTTCACCACAGCGGCCAATCGGCATTTCAGCAGCCTCAGCAATGCCATCCCTAGCAGTGGCCATTGTTGAGTTGATGCCTCGAAGATCGAGCGCCGTCGGAGACAGGAAAATGGGACTTGGGTAAGTCGGGGCCTAGCAGGCAGGCCCTGACAATCGAGTGGGGACCTTGCTTTGCACCGGTTGTGTCTTGCCGCGAAGATGGCCAATGCAGCTGGGGCGGACCCACCATAGGTTAATCCCTGGAAAAACATAATGGCGACAGGAAGATGTTGGACATATCCACTGATACCTTCCCACCTCCCGGCCTATCCCCAAAGTTCCTGGAAATTTCCAACTCGAGATTCACCCATTACTTAATTCTCCCTCTCCTTTCATAGTTGAAATCCCTGTGGATTGATGTGACAGCTTTACCTCACGTTTATTCTGGGAAACGTTCCGTTTAATGTTGCTATTATTTTATTTTATTTTCCAGTCATGTCTTTGAGTTCTTTTTGAAGTATATTGTCGAAACAGCCCAATCCCAAAGGATTCTGTTTGGACCACTTCTGTATGCAAATCCAAATGTTCTGATGCTATGATATTGTCTCCAATTAATACCATTCCACCCATTGCTCATTTCTTGTCCTTCCTAAACATCTTATGATCTAAAGTATTATGATAGCCAGTTATGCTGATATCAGTTATATGGCAGGATTTTCAATTCTAATAATTTCACCATCATTGCTCAGGCTTATTTGCGAAAAACAAATAACTGATTGAGATATTGACGGGTGAATGATGCGTCAGGGTGAAAGCTACCAGGTGAGGACACAGAAGAATTGTAAGAGTTAAAAAGAAAACAATTATAAGACCGATCGTGAATCTTTCTTTACCAATTACCTACATTTTGTGGGAGGGGAGTGCTTCACATTTAATAATAATAATCTTTATTATTGTCACAAGTAGGCTTACATTAACACTGCAATGAAGTTACTGTAAAAAGCTCCTAGAGGCCACATTCACGGGCCTGTTCAGGTACACTGAGGGAGAATTCAGAATGTCCAATTCACCGAACAGCACATCTTTCGAGACTTGTGGGAGGAAACCGGAGCACCCGGAGGAAATCCACGCAGACACAGTGAGAACGTGCAGACTCCGCACAGACAGTGACCCAAGCCGGGAATCAAACTGGCGCTGTGAAGCAACAGTGCTAACCACTGTGCTAAGTTTAGAGTAACTGGATTGTTACCATCTCTATTCCTGCAAGAAACCTCAGAGGCACCGCCCATATACGTACCAACTCAATGTGCACATGATTTGTGTCTAATATTAAATCCCTGGTCTGAGCCAAACGCTAACAGACGGTGCAAATCTGCAAGCGATGGCCAAGAACCTCTGCGGAGAAAGGAGGGAGGATCTAAGGTAGGGTCATGCTGGGCCAGCCTTCGTCCTCCCAACAACAGGTCAAGAGGTGATATTGCCAAAGCGTCACAAGAAAATCACCTGCCCACCCACCCACTCAGCTGAGGATCATGTGACAGAATTGGGAAGGAGGAGACAATAACAAACCCCAGCTGTGATAACAACAGAAACCTGTTATGAGTGGATGGCACAGAAATTGTTAGCCTCCACAGAAAGGGAAGCAAAGGCCCTTGGCTTTGTGACTCCAACTGTTTGTGTTCTATGGGTTTCTGCGCTACAGGCATGTGTTATTTATGCATTTATTTCTTTTTAATCTTGGGATTCCACTGGAATAAACCGTAACTTGTCAGCCATCTAGTGGTGACACCTATATGATCAGTACAGGATACTGAATGGTGATCAGGAAACTGCCACTTAATGGGAGGGATTCATATCATGCGAGAATACTTGTGTGTTTAAACTTGCAAACCAAGGCTTCAGGTTAGATTCCAAACTTGACATTTTCCTTCCTTTCAGTTGTTATCTATTGTTTTGGCGGCTGCGTTCAGTTAAACTACCTCATTCTCCCACACTAACTGCTTTGTTTGTGGAATTGTGGTTTTGCAAGTCGTGATGGAATTTCACAACATAAACTGGCCATATTCCTCAGGTACTGTCACAGTTTTGATGTTATTCCAGGAAATGTACCACACGCCTCATAATAAGAATAACCCTACTGCTGAGGCAGCCCCATGAAGAATGGAGGTGGAAGAGCTTCTGAGAGGTGGGTAAAATCAGAAACCCGGGAATGAAGGGCAGTAATCGCGCAAATGAATTACTTACGTTAGAAGGTCCATCTGTTTCAATTTTCAAACCGGCTTGAATTTTAGCCATCTGTACCCGCACCAGGGGCTGGATTCTCCGATTCTGGGTCTATGTCCCCATGCCAGCGTGGGAACGTTGGCATTTTACGGGAAAATGGTGTAAAACGGCCACCAATTCCCCATTTTACTGGGGGCTAGCAGGAATGCAGCATAGAGCACGCGGCTCTAGCTGCCGATACGGCCCGGAGAATTGCCGGGTTTGTGGCCGTGCATGCGCGTGGATCACCTCCCCAAACTGCCCCCAGCCCTTGATGAAATCCCCTCCTGCCCACAGGTCAGCCGGTCCCCGACTGTGCCGGCGCTGGACTGAGTCCGCAGCCGCCAGGCCGAGTTCCCGATGGATGTCACCACACGGCCGGTTGGGGCATAGCATCGGGGGACTGGCTTCAGGCGATGTCTTTATAATGAAGATTATTATATAATTATTAATATACTAGAAGAATTAACGAACATACCAGAATAATAATCTTTATTATTGTCACAAGTAGGCTTACATTAACACTGCAATTAAGTTACTGTGAAAATCCCCTAGTTGCCACATTCCGGTGCCTGTTCGGGTACACTGAGGGAGAATTCAGAATGTCCAATTCACCTAACAAGCACATCTTTCGGGACTTGTGGGAGGAAACCGGAGCACCCGGAGGAAACCCACGCAGACACGGGGAGAACGTGCAGACTCCGCACAGCCAGTGACCCGAGCCGGGAATCGAACCTGGGACCCTGGCGCTGTGAAACAACAGTGCTACCCACTGTGCTATTTTGCCGCCCTCAACATACTATAGAAGATACGCCACCCACACACCAGGTTCAGAGACAAGGTGAAAATAGCACCAGCCTCAAGGGCCAAGTGAGGGGCTGAATGGCCTAATGCTTGCAGTTCCTCCTGTTCCTCATTTGTCAACAAGGGGGAGGTGTGTCCCGCCTTGAAAGGGTGCAGTCGGCGAACGACCGGCAGGATCATGTTTCTGGAGGGTTGTTTCTCGTTCTAAAACATGCTTTGACATATTTTTGATCGGGGAAAGTATGTTGACAGGCAATGAGGTAAGAGCCCGCCCCCAGACATCAACTTTTTATTCAGTCTTTTATTGCACTTGCAGCCTCTGGCGCTGAGGCCACTTTCATCCTCAGATAAGCAGCTCAACATTAACAAGGCGCACGGATTGTTTTGTTCTGAAAAGCTCAGCAGCTAACAAAAAAAAACCTTTCAAAAACATCAAAAAGAACGTATTGGTATTTTTCAACTACTTTTCTCTTTTTTATATCTCAAGAAACAACGTTGCAGGCATTGGGAAGAAAGAAAGTGTTTTTTTTTTCGTCTCCCTGGAGATTCTTTTTCATTGTAGACGTTCATGCAACGTTTTACTTAAAAGTTATCAGAGAGAAGGGGGTAAAAGAAAAACCCAGAAACGATGTGCGCCTACTTCAGCGAATTGCTCCTGCGGAGCTGTCAGAGGTCTGGTCGAGTTTGGAGACTGTCAGGGCTGCTGGTGTCTCTGTACTTCCTGCAGGTTCTGTTGCTGGGAACCAGCTCTGCCTACGAGTCCAGCCAGGATTACTATGACCAGTATGAGGACGAAGAGGAAGGCGAGGTAAAGATGCATGTTAACCCCAGATCGCTCCAGCCAGCTGGCATCCTTAGAAGCGTTTGTATCTGCTCGTTTGGCGTTGGGAATGTGCTAACATTTTAATATATTGAGGACGGTGTGTAAAGGAGCCAGTTTTTGTCAGTCCATGAGACAATATAGCTTTGCCACACAAAAAGACTCCTTGCATTGGGGCAGGCTTTTCGGTGCACAAGTAAATTGCTGTTGAAGAACCAATTTAGTTAAAAGATACACCTTGATTGCAGTGTGTGGCAGCTCTAGCACTACATGTGAATTTGCATTGGACTGCCACAGTAAATACTTGTGTCACAATCACCATCCTTGGGCATAGAATTATACAGCACAGAAGAAGACCATTCACTCCATTGTTCCTACTCGTTAATAGATTTATTCAGGTTAGTCCCAGCCCCCTGTTCTTCAATAGACCTACTGAAGGTTGTATCTTAAGACAAGAAGCTTTCCTTTCTCTGATTCAAATTACCAACCCTTCAGTATATAAAGGCAGAAACTGAATTTGTGTTGCATGCCCCACAGCATCTTTTGCTGATTATAATTAACCATATTTTCAGGTTATGGTGAGTTTGCAGAAATAGGGCAGCATGGTAGCACAGTGGTTAGCACGGTTGCTTCACAGCTCCAGGGTCCCAGGTTCGATTCCCGGCTTGGGTCACTGTCTGTGCGGAGTCTGCACGTTCTCCCCGTGTTTGTGTGGGTTTCCTCCCACAGTCCAAAGATGTGCAGGTTAGGTGGATTGGCCATGATAAATTGCCCTTCGTGTCCAAATAAAAAGGATAGATGGGGTTACGGAGATAGGGTGGAGGCGTTGGGATGGGGTGGAGGTGTGGGCTTGGGTCGGGTGCTCTTTCCAAGGGCCGGTGCAGAGTCGATGGGTTAAATGGCCTCCTTATGCACTGTAAATTCTATGATTCGTTGATAAGCACTATGCATATGAAACAGCACCATAGTCAATCATAAAGTGCTTTTAAAGGACAATCTGCTCATGAAGTTTGAGTAAAGTTTCTGTATATTATGCTGTCGTTATTTTTCTTGCCTCCTGCAGAGCCCTGAGGACTCTGCAAAGTGTTTCACCACTAAAAATCGTATGATGTTTCATTACATTAAAGACGCAATACAAGCTGTTATTCGGTTGAGAGTAACGATATTCAGCATTACTCCCCGATCAGGGCAGCATGGTGGCAGAGCGGTTAGCACTGCTGCCTCACAGTGCCAGGGACATGGGTTCGATTCTGACCTAGGGTGACTGTCTGTGCGCAGTCTGCACATTCTCACCATGCCTGCGTGGGTTTCCTCCGGGTGCTCTGATTTCCTCCCACAGTCCAAAGATGTGCAGGTTAGGTGGATTGGCCTTGCTAAATTTGCCCCTTAGTGTCCAAAGATGTGTAGGTTGGGTGAATTGTCCAGGATGAATGCGTAGGGTCACAGGGATAGGGCGGAGAGTGAGCCTAGTTAGAGCGCTCCTTCGGAGGGGCGATGCAAACACTGTAGGGATTTAAGCTGGTGGGTTGTGTGGGGATTCCATTACAGATTGCAGATTTCATGATCCGAAAGATATTTAGTCCAGACTATAATTGTCTTCGAACAAGTATTGTATCACCAGCTCATGTACAGATCCTTGGCTGGCTCATTTCTTGACCTGTCAGAATTATTGGTCTTCCAAAGAGAACGTACATTCCATAAGCTTGACGGTAACTTTCCTTTAGACCTGATACTCTTATTGAAGATAGGAAATCAAAACAAAATCCTTAATGGAGACACTCATTTCAATATGTTGGGATTTGATAACTAATTAAAATGTTGGAGAGAATTCTATCGTTATTTCTTACTTCACCCTTTGTCATTTGATGGTTGGGGCCCCTGAATTACAACAACAGCATAACTTGTATTTAAATCACACCTTTAACATTGTAGAAAATCTCAAGTTGCTTCAGAGAAGGTTCAGGATGAGTTACTGACATGATATTCCAGGAGTTTTGGGAGCATTACTCGATTCACATTCTACTGATGACTTTCTCTGTAAAAGTAAAAGGTGGTGCCACTCCCCCGTGGTGAGTGTGCAAATGACATACTGTTTTCTGTGATTGCTATCAGTGGTTGAGCCTGTCTACCAAGCACAATAGAGTGTTTAATAAAAATTAAAATCCTGCAGTATTAGGGTACGATTTTAGGCTGGAGTGGAAATTGGTTGCATTCTTAGAGAAGGTTGTTATTAACTGCAATGCCGTTGATGGGAGATGGCGAGGTCTGGTTAACTCACTGACTCTTGCAGGAATTGGTGTTAAGGCTGTTACTCTTCACAGTCTCTTTAATGGTCTGGATAAAGGCTTTGTAGGAACTGTCTGCAAGCTCATGAATTATACAAAGGTCTGTGTGGGTGTCAGGACCTGCCACGAGAAAAATAATGTCCAATCAGATCAAGATGAGAAAATCAGCCTGTGTCTAACAGATGTAATTTAATATAACATAATAATAATTTTATTAGTGTCACAAGTAGTCTTACATTAACACTGCAATGAAGTTACTATGAAAGTCCCCTAGCCGTCACATTCCAGCGTCTGTTCGGGTACATAGAGGAAGAATTTAGAATGTCCAATTCACCTAACAAGCACGTATTTGGGGACTTATGGGAGGAAACCGGAGCACCCGGAGGAAACCCACGCAGACATGGGGAGAACGTGCAGACTCCATACAGACAGTGACTCAGCCGGGAATGCAGTGTTATGCATGTGAGTAGGGATTGGATTGGATTGGATTTGTTTATTGTCACGTGTACCGAGGTACAGTGAAAAGTATTTTTCTGCTCAAACAGATCATTTAGTACATGAAAAAAACATGTAATAGGGCAATACAAGGTACACAGTGTAAATATATAGACGGAGAATGCGTAGACCATGCAGGATTGTCAATTTAAGATGAAAGAGGGGGAGAACGATCTAGGTATCCATGGATTATTCCGTTTTATGGCAGTGCCTTAAGCAAAATTGAATAGAATATTCGGGTGCTACAATACCAAATAAAATCTTCTCTTTGTAGGCAGTGACCTTGGTTGGGCCTCAAATAGAATGTTGTGATTACTTTTGTTCCACTTGCATGATAAATGGTGGAGTTAATCCGACGAAAGGTCGTCAACTTGAAATGTTTGCTGCGTTTCCCTTCACTGTTGCTGACAGACCCTCTGAGATTTTCCAACCTTTCCTGCCTTTATTGAAATGATAGACAGATTCTGGAGATCATGAGACTGATGCCTGATTCAAAAATCTTTAGTTACCTGAATGACATTCGAGAGCTGGATGTTTCTATTCTTGGAAAGGGTCGACATGAAGGAAATTGCAGTGAAGTTGTTAAATTAGTGAATGAATTAAATTCAATCCATATGGATAGACTATTGAATTCGACAGATTCGGGAGGATGAGAGGACTTTGGCAAATGTTGCCTAAACTGAAAAATATGCTATGCTTTTTGCAGTCAGCTATTGAATTTTGTAACTTGTTTTAAGCTTGTCAGTAAATGTAGATTTATTTTGAGCATTCAGAGGTCCCTAACAGTGGCTTGTATCGCAGTGCCCAGAAGGTGGAGATGGGTATTGGGTGTCTTCCAATCACTGTGGGGGGTCAGAGGGGGACTTTTCCGATCGTTTCCCCTAACTTGGCCAAGAATTCTTTGTTTCTCTGTTTTTTGACCTTCCAAGGGGATTGTGTGGGTGCTAGCGGGTATTAAAATTTATCACAGCACCAGAAACTCACGGGACCAACTAGTCTTTTCTTGTTCATCATTCTTGTGCCTTTGAAAATTCTCATCGCGTTCTGCAATTCTGTCCATTTTTTCCAAGAAAATTTCAACCAGCATCCTTACTGTTAGTTGATGTACTGGACTTTGAGAGATTATCCCTTGCTCTGTGTGAATGAATGGTCTGCCTTAATGTACAAGCCGGGTTTGTGGAGCCTGAACATGTGTATTGTTGCAATGTTACGACACCCTGGACTAGTGCATGGTCAATTCCAGCTCCATTTGACCCGGAGTCACAACACAATTGAAAGTAACAAATTATCCATCGGAAATACCCAAAGTATTTGGTTTATGGATGCCCAATAACTACAGTCACCAGGTTTGTAAATTTAATCACAATTAATTTTTATCAATAACAATAATCATACCTTTATATGCAATAAATACAACTGGTTAACTATTATCTAATTCCTAGCCTCCCCCTCTTTAACACACCCCACCCTCTAAACACATGCAAGACAGAAAAATGCAGAGGAGAAAGAGGAATGTAAAATAATGATGGAAGTATAAGTGTCTTTAATTCAGATGGACATCTTCCAGTACACCTTTCTTCATCTAGGCCTTCAGTTGGAGGTTTTTGTATTCAGCCTGTAATGGTTTTCACTGTAGATTCATCCAGGTTCTCTGCAGGTTCAGAGACCAGCAGGTAGACAGTATTTCTGGAGAGGAAGAGAGATAGACACTCACAGCTGCTCCTCTCAGCATCCGGGATCCGACTGCCACTTCCTACATCCTCTGAAAACCATTCCATTTGGGTAGGGCCCAATCACTACTTGTCGTCGGACAGAATACGGCCTTTGACCACCAGCCGGCCAATCGAACCAAATCCCTCTGATCTCGCGGGTGCCAAAAGGTCTGAGTTTTTCTGTTCAGAACTAAACCTCCATAGCACAGTGAATCATTTTGCAACTTTTGAGTTCCTCACTTCCTCTGCTCAACTTAAAAGATATATATCCATTCAATATCCATGGATCAAAATGATAACCACAAAGTAAAAGAAATGGGAAATAAGGGAAACAACAGGAAGGGTGCTTACAGTATGAATTGTTATATTTCTACATTGCTATGTTGTTCAAGTCGAGTTTCTGTTGGTTTGTGGGAGCCAAGTGCAAGAACTGGAGATGTGTAGGCAGGGGTTCAGCGGCATCAGAATGTTGTCAACTTGTTTTGAACTCTGAACAAGAATTAAATCACAGCTCAGAGGGTATTGGGGAGATGGTTTAAGAGGGAGAGACATTTCAAACAAATACAATTAAAATTATAAACCAAAAGAGAAATTGCTGGAAAATCTCAGCAGTTCTGACAGCATCTGTAGGGAGAGAAAAAAGCTAAGGTTTCAAGTTCAGATGACCCTTTGTCAAAGCTGAAAGGCATAAAGTGGGGGGTATTTATATTGTGGGGTGAGGGAATGAAAGATGAGTCATAGCCACAGAAACTAAGGGAAAAGAGTGCAACAGAGGGAGGACACCATGGAAGAATCAAGTAACGAGGCACTGTGGGTAGAACTCAGAAAAAGGAAGGGGGCAGTCACTATGATGGGGGTGTACTACAGGCCTCCCAACAGCCCACAGGAAGTTGAAGTACAGGTATGCAAGCAGATTCTGGATAGATGTAGAAATAATAAGGTTGTTGTAGTGGGAGACTTTAATTTGCCTCATATTTATTGGAAATCCCTTGGGGCTAGGGGTCTGCATGGTTCGGAATTTGTTAAGTGTGTCCAAGAATGTTTTTTGGAACAATATGTAGATAGTCCGACAAGAGAGGGGGCTATACTGGACCTAGTGCTGGAACAAGCCCGGCCAGATCATCAAAGTTGCAGTGAAAGAACATGTGGCGAACAGTGACCACAATTGCATAAGCTTTCAGATACTCATGGAAAAGCATGAGCGTTGTCCGAGGGTTAAGGTGCTAAATTGGGGGAAGGTCGTATTAGGCAGGGTTTGGAGGCTGTTACGTGGAGAGGCTGTTTGAGGGTTCATCCACAGTTGGCATGTGGGAGTCTTTTAAGGAGCAGTTGATGGGAGTGCAGGACAGGCATGTGCCAGTAGAAAGGAAAGACAGGAAAGGCAGGATTCAGGAACCGTGGATGAATAGGGAAATTATGAATCTTGTCAAAAAGAAAAAAAGATGCATACGTGAGGTACAGGCAACTAAAAACAGATAAAGCACTTGAGGAATACAAGGAAAGTAGAAAAGAGTTCAAGCAGGGAGTTAGGAGGGCAAAAAGGGGTCACAAAATGTCCTTGGCAGACAGGATTAAGGAGAATCCCAAGGCACTTTATATGTATATTAGGACAAGAGGGTAGCCAGAGAAAGAGTTGGTCCACTCAAGGACAAAGGAGGGAAATTATGTGAAGAACCAAAGGAAGTAGGTGAGACCCTTAGTGAGTATTTTGCATCGGGATTCACAAAGGAGAGGGACAGGTTGATTGGTGGTGTCTCAGAGGGATGTGTTGCGGTGGATGGGATGATGTTGGGACTTGGGCCTTGGTGGTGGGGGAAGGTTGGCAGTTGGACATTGTTGCAGGGTAGGTGAGCAGTCAGGCCTTCAAAGGATGGCAGAGTGCAGGTCGGGAGTCAGGCCTTGGGCGAGGGAATTGGGGAAATCCTGTGAGGATCATAGAATCATAAGATTTACAGTGCAAAAAGAGGCCATCAGCCCATTAAGTATTCCCCCCCCCCCCCCCCCCCCCCACCCCCCACAGTTTTACACAGCCCTGGAGCTCAGAGTTGCAATAACAAGTGATAGTAAACACTATATGTCATATTTTCATATGCTGCTTGGGCTGTGTTGTCCTGAAACATTATACTGTTCTGCCTGTGGAGTCTGATCGACTAGAAGATTTTTCTTGTCCCCACATGTAGTTTTAGTACATGGTGAGTTTTGTTCTGTGGCAAATCTGTAATTTCTCTATTTGTGTTGGTTGACACTTATAGGAAATCATTTCTGTTCTTATATATACAAGGTGCTAGAACTGATCATGTTAGCAAAAAATTGGAAGCAAATAATTATTCTGGACTATTAAGTGTATCAGAGAGGTTGGGCCACTTCTTGCAGAGGAAGAAACACTTGAACCTATTTGGAACCTTTCACAACCTCAGGGTATCTGGAACCATTCACAATTAATGAGGTATTTTTGACGGATATTTACTGATAGGAAATGCAACAGCCAATTTGTGCACAGCAAGTTTCCACAAATAGCAGAATACTAATTTTTAAAAATAATATTTGTTTACAGGATATAAGCGTTGCTGGCTGGACCAACATGTATTGCCCATCCCTAACAGCCCTCCATTTCAGAGGGTCAACTACATTGTGGCAGGTCTGTGTATGCCAGACCAGGTAAAGATGGCAGATTTCCTGCCTTAAAGTACATTTGTGAACCAGAAGGGTTTTTAATGACAATCAACAATGGTTTCATAGTCATCATTAGACTTTTAATTCCGGTCATTCAAATCAAATTCACCATCTGATGTGATGGGATTTGAACCCAGGTCCCTGGGTCTTGCTCTGGGTCTGTGGCTTACTCACCCAGTGACAATACCACTGCGCCACTGCCTCCCCTAACAGAAGGGTTCATCGGGGATTTGAATGTGGGACCTCGCGTATACTCACTGACTGTTAACCCAAGGCGGCTCCTAGACTAACAAGCCACCGCCGGGCAGTCTTTAGTTAAAAAAATGATGTTGGTTGAGTGATAACTCTTCGCTAGTTCTTCAAAATATCTTTTACATCCATCTGAGAGAACGAGTTGGAGCCTTGGTTTAATGACCCATCTAAGATATGGCGTGATAATCCCTCCCTATATCACTGAAGTCTCAGCCTAAATGTTGTGCTCAAGTATCGAGAGTGTGATTTGAACCCATAACCTTCTGGCTCAGGAGTGCTACTGAACCGTGGCTGATGTATGGGATCCATCCATATCCCTCTTAAAATCTTGGTGAACGTTTCGCTGACACCTGTACGAGGGCCACATGTGCTTTTAACATTTGTTTCTTGGATACCACCACACATCCACTGCGAAACCAGATGTCGGAGTTATGCGCTAGATATTAGTACCTCATTACTCAGGAATGCACCCACAAAACCTGAACAAGTCTATCTGCCAATGTTAGGAAAAAGCAGAAAGATGAAAGATAGTCAACATAGCAAGGCAAATTATATAAGGATTGCTGCACAGCAGCAGTGAAAAACTGGTAAATTATGTGACAGAGGAATATAATTAAGTATGTACATATTGACGATACAGCTTTTTCAACATTTTTCCAATTAAGGGGCAATTTAACATGGCCAATCCACCTACCCTGCACATCTTTGGGTTGTGGGGGTGAGACCCACACAGACACGGGGGGGGGGAATGTGCAAACTCCAAATGGACAGTGACCTAGGGCTGGTATCGAACCCAGGTCCTCGGCGCCGTGAGACTATACATTTCTATTATTTAATGAGGTATTAAACATAAATATGGTATTATTTTCCTGATGACCGGTGTCCTACAGACAAGACAAAGATCAGACCATGTAGGGAACTTGTATGAATGGGAGTGACCGATGGATGTTCTGTAAGCTAGAAAAAGTCATCACCAAAAATTCTAAACGTGCCCTGCATCCAACCAACTATTGTGAGTAGAATGTGACATAATTAATTGCACTTTGTTCCATTTTCAAGTATGATCTTAGTTGGTGTCGTTTGGTCTCTGATCAAGAAAAAAAAATTATGTGGGAACAAAGTACAGTGAATCATACTTTGAATGCAAAGAGGGACCACAAATTTAAAAAGTCCAATTAGAATATGCTGAAAATTATTTTCATTACCATCTGAGTATCCTCATCAGCATTGAAGATGTATTAAACAAAAACTCTCTTTACTATCTTTGATACCTTTATTTTTATTGTCAGTTGGCTACTCTATTTTATGCTAACCTAGAGTGATGTTTGTATACTTTCTAATTTTTGCATCTACTGTTACGATCAAGCATAGTTTTATTACAGAGTAAAGATCTCCTTGGAGCTTCTTTGGTCCTTTCTGGAAAAAAAATGTTTGTAAGTCACAGATGACTTTCATATCTTGTGTTCGAGCAGCTTAATAAATTTGGTCACATGTCCATGAATTGAGTAGAACACTGTCAACAGCTTAATTCAGCTATTGGTTTTATCGTGACTTGCTCTTTGGAAGACATCACATTACACTGGACTTTGACTCAGGTTTTCACTAGTGAAATGGAGATGAAACATAAAATAAGTTTTACAATTATTGTGAAGCTTGTGTCATAGAGAGTAATATATGGTTCACAACTGCTAAGTTGAACCATAAGTAATATTATCACATGATGATTCTTTTCCTTTTCTCACTGTCTGTGCAAGCTACATGTCCTGACTATATTTTGACAAGGCTCCAGACAGGCTTGTAAATTTGAAGAAGACAAATTGTCATTATACGAACAAAATTGTGTTTCAGCCCCTTATCTGCAGTGGCAGAATGAAAGAAGCCCTGTTAAATCTTAGAAAATACATGTTTTATTTTTGTCACAGACTCATATTGTTTTTTAAATTAGTGAAACCCTGCTATTTAATACATACCCATTTCTGAAATTAACCATTGACTTCCCTGGTTGCCTCTGTGCATTCTGTCACCAAATGGTAAAAAACACCGTTTTTGATGATTTTTGTTGAAATATGCGCATCAAAATCCTTTCTTTCCTGTCTTATCCATTAACCCAATGGTTAACCTACCATAGAACCACTACAGTGCAGAAGGAGGCTTTTTGGCCCATCGAGTCTGCACGGACCCTCTGAAAGAACACACGACCTAGGCCCACCTAACCTGTGCATCTTTGGGCACTAAGGGGCAATTTAGCATAGCCAATCCACCTAACCTGCACATCTTTGTACTGTGGGAGGATACAGGAGCACCAGGAGGAAACCCACACAGATACGGGGAGAGTGGGCAAACACCATGCAGACAGTTACCCAAGCCCGGAGTCAGACCTTTGGTCCCTGTGCTGTGAGGCGCAGTGCTAACCCGTGTGCCACCTTGTCGGCCCTTCCTTAAAAATAGTACAGAGAGGAATTAGATTCAAGTGTGTTGAGCATTAATAAGATAATGTTGCACTGCAGCTTCAAGGCACATCTGCATCTCAATCGTTGCTGTGATAACATCAAATAATGCTGGAAATTAAAACAGAAAACGCTGGAAAAACTCAGCAGGTCTGGCAGCATCTGTGGAGAGAGAAAAAGAGTTAACGTTTCGAGTCCGTGTCACTTCTTCCGAGCTGAAGAGAGGCAGAAATGGGACGGGTTTTGTGCTGCATAAGAGGGGGTGGAGCAAAATATACGGTCAGGGATAGATGAGAGCTAGGAGACATTGTGCAAAGATTAGAGCACAAGGCAAAGGAAATGTACTGTTAAGGACTATAGAAGGTGTTGATAGTGGCATTAAGGTAAAATAGCAGAATGTGTTCATAGAATGAGAGTAGCCCTGCAGAATTATTCTTGAGGTTTGTTTCCACCTTTCTATGAGAAATGTCAAATGCTTGGGAATCCATTTTTGAAGGAATGTGCTACAACATGGACTGCTTCAAAACATATCTTGGGCGTCATTCTCCGACCCCCCCGCCGGGCCGGAGAATGGCCGTTGGCCGCCGTGAATCCAGCCCCCGCCGAAGTCTCCGGTACCGGATATTCGGCGGGAATCGGGCCGCGCCGGTTGGCGGGACCCCCCGCTCAATTCTCTGGTCCGAATGGGCCGAAGTCCCGTCCAGACATTGCCTGTCCTGCCGGCGTTAATCAAAGCTGGTATTTACCGGCGGGACCAGGCGGCGTGGGCGGGCTCCGGGGTCCTGGGGGGGGGGGCGCGGGGCGATCTGACCCCGGGGGGTGCCCCCACGGTGGCCTGGCCCGCGATCGGGGCCCACCCATCCGCGGGCGGGCCTGTGCCGTGGGGGCACTCTTTCCCTTCCGCCTCCGCCACGGCCTCCACCATGGCGGAGGCAGAAGAGACTCTCCCCACTGCGCATGCGCGGGAAACTGTCGGCGGCCGCTGACGCTCCCGCGCATGCGCCGCATTTCCGCGCCAGCTGGCGGGGCACCAAACGCCATTTCCGCCAGCTGGCGGGGCAACAACGCCATTTCCGCCAGCTGGCGGGGCGGAAATCCCTCCGCCGCTGGCCTAGGCCCTCAATGTTGGGGCTCGGCCCCCAAAGATGCGGAGCATTCCGCCCCTTTGGGCCGGCGCGATGCCCGTCTGATTGGCGTCGTTTTTGGCGCCAGTCGGCGGACATCGCGCCGTTGGGGGAGAATTTCGCCCCTTAATACTACAGACTCTTCACATTTTCCTGTGTCTTTTTTTTCTGTAGTATCTCGAGGCTGGATCAACAGCTTGTGGGTTTGAGATGCTGGCAAAAGCTTCTGATCACCTGCTTTAGGATAACTTTTTCTCAAATTTATCTTGGTGTCAAATTTTGTTTGGGCTCCCACAAAACCCTTTCGGATATCATAATATACAAATGGTGCTATATGAATGCAAGTTGTTGTTGTTTCACTCGCTGTACTCCTGTGTCGCAACATTATTAAAGTGGGGTTGTCTTTCAGATTAGATGTTGGATCAAAGCTCTGCCTGTGTTGGAGGACATTAAAGATCCCACAGCATTTTCCAAAGAGAAACAGGAAGCTTTCCAGATGCTTCGGCTAACATTCCTCCCTCGATTGGTGTCAACAGAAAATAGTTTAACTAGGTGTTTTACTTTTGAATGGGTTGAGGGAGCTGGGAATCGATGTCATTCCGGCAAGAGTTCAGCATCACCTTCGTCGAAATATCACGTTTTGCAATAATTATTTCACAATGATTTCACATGATAGAATGGGATGAAGTAATTACATTCTGCGCTGACCGGGCCATGAGGTATGTTGCTGGTCATGCCTGTTCAATGTCATAACTGTTCATGCTGATCATTATGTTCCTGGCTTTGGTCACTGTGCGTGGAGTCTGCACGTTCTCCCCGTGTGTGCGTTGGTTTCCTCCGGGTGCTCCGGTTTCCTCCCACAAGTCCCGAAAGACATTCTTGTTAGGTGAATTGGACATTCTGAATTCTCCCTCTGTGTATCCGAACAGGCGCCATAGTGTGGCGACGAGGAGATTTTCACAGTAAGTTCAATACGGTGTTAATGTAAGCCTACTTGTGAAACTAATAAAGATTATTATATCCTTTCATTTCTATTGTGAAATCAGTTCACTGTTAAGTTTATATCTTCATTCTTTGCCCCAAGGGTTTTTCATTCACCTTATTGCCTTCTCACGGTGGAGGTAGATCACACCCTCTCAGTTCTATTGCATTCACAAAATATTCTGATCAGTTTGTTCAGCATGACTTGTGTTGCAGGAACATCTATGGGCTGGGAATGATTGTATGTACTTTCTTTAAATGAACTTGAACTGTTTTCTTTATGACTCCAATGTCATGTTAACTGGCCTGTTATTCCTCAGAGCATACTCATGGCCTTTCATTTAAAATACATTCAAACAATTTCAGCTCCTATCCAATCATTCAGCACTATCTCTGGGTTTAACAAGCTTTAAAAAAGTTTTTAGCCAACTATACATTCCCCCCTCATTTTCTAAAGTATTCTTGGATGAATTCTACTTGGCCCATGTGCCTTATTGATATTCCAGCACTTTGGTTTTTGAGTGACCATGTCGTGGCTGCCTTTACTTTTCTGCGTGAAATCAAAGCATCTGGTTTCTCTCAATTATCAGAAAGAGCACTGGTTGTTTTCTGCAGCAAAAACTGTGGCGAAGAAAACTATAACATTTTTTAACAAGTCATTTCCTTCTCTCTCTCTCTCTCTCCTGTAATACTTCATCTTCATTAAACCGCCCGAACAACACTCAATTGTTCCCAACATTCCTTGAAATATTTTCATCCGTGTTTTCTTCTTCCCATTTCGGAGGACCAATTTAGTTTCCAAATTAAGTTGGTTCACTTCCTAATAATTTTTTCCCGGTACTGACAATTTATATGTTAAAGTTAGCTGTTTGCTTTAATGACTTCCGATATTTTCAAGTCTCTTATTGTCTCACTATTGAAAATTGCCTTCCTGTTGTAAGCTACCCTTTCAGCTCAGGTTATTTTAATTTTCTTGACTTGCAGGCCATTTTCTCTTTTGCGGTTAAAGTACTTTTTTTTTTGTTCGTTTATAATTCAGAACAATTTTTTTTTTAAATGGTAAATGGTGGCAAACAGCCACAAACTTCTTGGAGTCTGTTAGCTATGTGTTAAAATACCCTTTGAAATTAAGATTGTAAAGGGTATGTGGAAGGAAAAGAGGCTCTTCATCCCATTAAACTGACTCCCTCGACTGAACGCTTTTACTTACAATGAGCTTTAATCACCCCTTTGGCTGCTGAGACCCTAAATTCTAGATTTCTCTTCTAAAGTTTCTCTTCCTCTCAATCTCATAGCCCAGGCTCTTTAAGACACCCCGTAAAGCCTAGCCACATGACTGACCTTCTTGACACTGGTCTTAACATGTGGCTCAGTGTCAAATTTTCCTTAATGGTGTTCCTCTAAAGCCCCTTGGGATATTTTGCTATGTTAAAGGCACCATGTCAATGCAAGCCATTGTTGCTGCGGTCTAAATGCCTGCAGCATCCTGTGCTTTTTTTTTCTGACGCCTGCTGTTAATTTAACTTTTTTTTTAGTGTGCCTTCACACACACACTTTTTGTTATCGTTTGGGGTATAGTGGCAGAAGTAGTGGAAAGAATTTGGAGCTTCTGGTCCATGATGGGACCACAAGGCCTCCGACTTAATTTAAATATAGTCACCTCAGGGAAAGGTCTCTGGAAATGTCTTCCTGATCCAAAAGACAGCAAAGCAAAGAGTAACCTGCCAGTTGCTTTCTGTTAATGATATTTTCATGCAACACAGGAATCATAATGTTCCCTAATCATATCCCAATCATGCACTCAATGCATTGAATCCTATTTGTAACCAAATGTTTATCATGTTCTTTCTAAAGCACCTAAGCTACACAGCAGTAACTCTTGTTGAATGTTTGTTCCACAGATCTACTGGCTTATTGAGAGGGGGGACGGAAATCTTTTAGTCTCAAATCTTGCTTGAGGCTGCTTAGGTTATAGGTGTCTCTATCGGTTCCACACTTATTAGCACAGGTCAAATAATAATCTTTATTAGTGTCACAAGTAGGTTCACATTAACACTGCAATGAAGTTACTGTGAAAATCCCCTAGTCGCCGCACTCCAGCGCCTGTTCGGGTACACCGAGGGATAATTCAGAATGTCCAATTCACCTAACAAGCACGTCTTTTGGGACTTGTGGGAGGAAACCAGAGCACCCGGAGGAAACCCACGCCTACAAGGGGAAAACGTGCAGACTCCGCACAGATAGTGACTCAAGCCGGGTATCGAACCTGCGTCCCTGGCGCTGTGAAGCAACAGTGCTAACCACTAGTCAAATAGCCTGCTCACATCAGTATTGCTATGCCATTCTGGATTTCGAAAGGTCTTACTCATGTCACTTCACAGTCTCCTCTCCAGTCGAAACAGATTAAATCGGCAAACCTTTTTCGGATAATATACAGCAACAGGTTTCAAAACCCTAATTATTGTTCCCCTCAGAATCGTTTTTATTGAAGCACAGACCACAATGCATTCTGAACGTAGCCCTAATAACGATTTTGATATCGTCTTTGCTCAGTGGTAGCCCTCTCATTTTAATCAAAAGGTCGTGTGCTCAAAGCCTACTCCAGAGATTTCAATTCATAATCTGGGCTAACAATTCAGTGCAGTACTGGGGGAGTGCCGTGTTCTTGGAGTTCCTGTCTTTCTGGTAAGATATTAAACCAATGCCTCGTTTACCCTCTCAGATGAATACAAAGGATCCCGGGGCACTCTTTGAAGTTAAAGAAAGGGGGTTCTCTCGATGTCCTCGGCAACATTTATCTCTCTCTTAATATGGCTAGGAATGGATTTTCTGGTCATTTATCCCATTGATGTTTGAAACCTTGAATGAGTGCAAATTACCTGCTGTGTCCCCCTATTACAGCAGTATTTAAACTTGACTAGTACTTCATTGTGTTTCGGATGTCATAAGGTTGTGAAAAATACAAGGTCTTTGTTCCATTAGTGACCACTACGCGTGAGCCTGTGTCCCTGTACTTTGTTAATCAACATCAAATGTCTTCAAAATGACAATGAAACTTGCAGTGAATGGTTCAGAGCTGTGGATAATGGACACCAAACCAGTGTGTGGTTATCTGGGACAGAATGTTCCAACTTATTTTTATTAGCTTTGAATTTTAAAACGGTTTCAGCAGGTCAGAGTGTCCCTGAATAAATATTATTGATGTCCTCCTTTTAAGGGAAGGAACTTGCATGAGCTCCAGTGGGTTTATGCTTGCCTGGTTTCCCAGTTCCAGTGGCCTTCCTAAAATCCTATTTCAAAACATAAATAACTTTTATTTATGTACATTAAAGTCAATCTATCATTGCTTAAAATAATTTGTATAATATCACTAAAAGATCATTCCACCATATTATTTTGAATATTATAAACAGCAGGAAGGAGCCTGCAGAACATAACTGGGCCCCAATTTTGATGGATTTCTCTTTGACTGTCACGGTTAGCACCCTATTCCAAGTTCGTTTTCAATTTAACTATTTACCCAATGAACCTTGTTTATAAGGTAATAAGGGTGGCACGGGTAGCACAGTGGTTCGCACTGTTGTTTCACAGCTCCAGGGTCCCAGGTTCGATTCCCGGCTTGGGTCACTGTCTGTGCGTGGAGTCTGCATGTTCTCTTTGTGTCTGCGTGGGTTCCCTCCGGGTAATCCGATTTCCTCCCACAAGTCCCGAAAGACGTGCTGTCAGGTAAATTGGATGTCTTTCAGGACTTGTGGGAGGAAACCAGAGCACCCGGAGGAAACCCCGCGACCCAAGTGGGAATTGAACCTGGGATCCGGGTGCTGTGAAGCAACAGTGCTAACCACTATGCTGCCCTATATGGGAGGGAGACCAAAACTGCACACAATACTCCAGGTGTGGTCGTGTCTCACTATGATTTGAATGTTAGAATATAATTTTCATCTTTCAGTTTTCAAGAATGAATCTTCTTAAATGTCTTCTGTTCGTTCATTTCTTTGGGAATTCTTGAATCAATTGCCAGTCAATTACCAGAATTTCTTTACAACACATGTTTTGCTAATGAGGATATATGTTACAGCTTCCCAGAAATTTGTCCAGACTTCATGGACTAAACTGCTAGTAATGGCACTGTCAATAGAAGAATGCCTTACACGATAATGACGGAACTACACTATGCTTTCCTACACTCTTGCAAACCTAACTAATAATGTCACTGTGCTGGGTACTAATAAATCCATCTCTAGAATTGACACAATAACTTCCCAATGAAGATAATCCTCCTTTAAACCAACCACAAGACACACATGGCAGAACTGAACTTGGACTACTTATTTCTCCCATTCATAATCAAGGTAGCATTTCCATTAACTAAGAAGCAACTTCCCTGACACAGGCACAATGGAAGGTGGACATATACCCAAGGATCTTCCGTATAGCGAGGTAGCCGGAGCCAGGTGACCAATAGGAAGCCCGAAACTCTGCTCCAAGGATGCTTGCCAAAATGATATGAAAGCCAAAAACATCAAATTTTACCCCTGGGAGACACCAGCCACCAACAGAGGGAAAAGGCAACATTACCTGTGGGCTGACATCCACCACCATGGCAATCATTGGCTCTAGGAGCTTAACAACAGGTACCAACACCGAAAACAACAAGCTGCAACTATAGCAGATAATCACTTCACTCGTGGCAGAACCTGCCTCTCGCGAATTCAACCATCAACAAAAGTGCACTGTATGAAGCTGTCCCATCACCAATGTATTTGATCTGCTGCATGTCCAGCATCTGATGTGGATGGAAGGATGCCACCACTGCTGAACTAAGCTTCAAATTACCTTCAAATATAATTAATATAGCAAAAGAAAAGAAAGAAGAAAACACATTTATACAATGACTTTTACAACCTCAGCATGCAACTGCGAGGCCTGGAGAGGGTGGACGTGGAGAGGATGTTTCCACCTGTAGGAAAAACTAGAACCAGAGGACACCATCTCAGACTAAAGGGACGATCCTTTAAAACTGAGATGAGGAGGAATCTCTTCAGCCAGAGGGTGGTGAATCTGTGGAACTCTTTGCCGCAGAAGATTGTGGAGGCCAAATTACTGAGTGTCTTTAAGACAGAGTTAGATAGGTTCTTGATTAATAAGGGGATCAGGGGTTTATGGGGAGAAGGCAGGAGAATGGGGATGAGAAAATATCAGCCTTGATTGAATGGTGGAGCAGACTCGCTGAGCCGAGTGGCTTAATTCTGCTCCTATCTCTTATGGTCTTATGCCCCAAAACATTTTACCACCAATCAATTATTTTCATAGGCACTGCTGTAATGTAGAAGTTGGCACGCAGCAGTATTCCACAAGTAGCAAGATTATGATGGCCATCCTTTTCTTCAGTGTTGTTGAAGAACGTTGAATATTTGCCCCGACATTGTGAGGAAACACCCCTGCTCTTTTTTCCAAAATCACGCCATGGAATTTAACATGTCCACATTCGAGGGCAGGGAGAGCCTCAGTTTAATGTCTTATCAGAATAACAGCACCTCTGTCTGTGCAGAATTCGACTGTCTGCCTAGATTTTATGTACAAGTCTCCAGAGTGGGAACTGGAACGCATAATCTTCTGACTTAAGGCAAGACTGCAATCACTGAGCTCGAACTGACAGTTGCATCGATATCTATTGCAGGTCTGGTACTCCCTGATAAGGACATCAAAGACAGGATGCCTGTTCACCAGACCAGTGCACATTGTGCCAGTGCAAAGATTTTATATGAAATGTACAGCAACATTTTTTTGACCGATGACTGTTAAGCAAAGTGAAGAGGCCGGATTTTTGTGTCAAAGGTGTGAATTGGGAGGCAGGATCAATCGTTTGGGAATACCGCCAGATGGGATCTTTTGGGACGTCTTGGCCTTAAGTGGTCTGGAGGCAGGCCTGCTGCCATGGAAATAGAGGCTAACTTGCAATGGGAGTGGAGACAGGCCGAATCTTGAGCAGGCAAGTTATAAGGCAAGGCAATCAACAGCTCATCTATATTTGGTTGATCCCACTCACCACTTTAATCCCCCTCTTCATCTACATCACCCCCTCACCCTGAACACTCCCACTCCCTCATCCTGACTTCCCCCCTCCCCACCCTTTATCCCCTCATCTCCCTGACACCAACCACCACAACCTCACATCCCTCTCACCCTGAGACCCTTATCACATCACCTCTCACCCTCATCTCTTTACCCTCCCACCCTATCTTCACACCATAACCACCCTCATACCCTCATCTCCCTCACCCTCATCCCCCTCACCTACCCACCTGATGAACAGAACTCACAAGCCCTATTATAGATGGAAGCTGTTGAATAGTCCATAAAACTCCTTGAGTAACTAACAGATTCTTCAATGCAGCTGTAAAAACAATGTAAAGCACTTGGAAAAAGAATTTAGCAGTTGGATTGCAGGCAAGAGCCCATAAAACTCCAGAGTAAACAAACAGACTTCAGAATTGCTATTGCAAAAGATGTCTATTCTGAACACGTAAAAGCAATGAGAAAAGATTGATCATTTATTCATGCTAGGCTGATCTTTCCCAATCGTGTGAAATGTACTTTATTTCTTCATCCGTTAGATGAGCCTGTTAATTCATTTGAAGACTTTCTACATTTATAGTGTTATTATTTTACTTGCCAGAAGTAACAATCTGGCATAAAATGTTGTTTAATGTGTAGTTGCGTCTTCCAATCACAGTGCTACCATAACTCGCCTTACTGAACATAGATACAACTCATGCTGCAACATTTCATGATGAAATGTAAAGGAGGCAAAACTAATTAATTTACCTTCTAAACACTTCTCACCTCCAATCTATGGGTCACACATCCATGCAGCTGGTGGTAATTCAGCGAGCTGCTAAAGTTTGTTCACCTCCAAGAATATTTTTTTAATGTGCCTCAGGCGGACTGTAAATGAGTCCACAATGCTGTAATTTGCCTCCTTAATAGGAATGGGTGGGTTCTGGAGATCCCCACCCTTGTGAAACTGACTGATGGTGGAAACACAGGCAGGAATTTCAGTTACCCCACTCAGCAGGCATTCTTTACTGTCCCACCTCCAATTGGTCCCAGTTGGGACAATGTAAATTTGGTCCTGCAGGACCTTTGATAGCTATGGTTGGTGCTGCTCTATTAATGACCTGTGAGAGATGCAACCTAAGATTAAATTTGCTGTTTGTTTCGGCTACTGCCTTGCCAATGTGTAACACCCCTTCTGTCTGGTGAGGACCCCAAGCTTGCAGGATTGGGGGTATGATGGTATGGATGGGGTTGTGACAATCCAGATACTGACCCAACCAATAATATCTGCTCAACTGTGCTTAAGTTGGTTAAATTGAGAGTCATCCTCACAGCTTGAAATAATCATGTTCTGGCTGGGTTCAGATGGTCAAAGCACTTGAGTTACTAGACAATTAAAAATTAAATAAGAGACCAGTGGGACCTGAATGCTAATGTTTCATACCTGGGTTCAAAACCAGGACAGACTGACAGCATTGAAATTCTCTCCCTCCTCCACCCCTCCCACCACCACCACTCAAACTGCTTGCGATAAGTATCCTATATTAAATGTATTTCAATTAATCAATTGAGTGACGATTCACTGTGCACAACTTCAAATATTACAGCACAAACAAAATCCAATTTATCCTGGTTGCAAGGCGGTTTGGTTCTCTTCGCATGGCAAGCTTTTTCCTAGAACCGTTCACTAGCCTGTTGTCAGAGGCTTATAGCTTGAGGTGCACCATTCCACATCAGGCATGGTAGACTGGAAGTCTCCCAATATAACCTGCCATTGATGTGTTGGAAGGATTTTGCAGGTTGATACTCAACCTGTTGGCCACTTTGTGAACACACCTTCCTTGGCCATCAAGTCCTGGGGTGGGACTTGAACCCAGACCCACTGTGCCACAAGATACCCAGATGGGTGCAAGAAGTGCACCTTGCAAAATCAGGTATTCCCAGTCCATCTTTATCTATTACCATTACAGGGTGTAAGATTGTGCGCAGGGAGCAAACAATATTGCACAGGAGTGACACATCAACCCTTTGACTTCTAAATTGGTTGCTCCACTCAATAGAGAAGCAAATAGAATTATTATTTGGGACATCTGTAGGGAACTTTGGTGCCACAGAGGGTCCTATCCAAAAGGTGGAGTGGAACAAACGTCATTCTATGTCAAACTCTAACTAGTTCTTATTTATTATGTTCTTAAGTTGTAGGACAGTCTAACAGGACTAGACAGGGCAGAGGCATGAAGGATGTTCCCGATGATGGAAGTGTCCAGAACCCAGGGGCGGGATTCTCCCCTACCCAGCGAGACAAGGGGGTCCCGGCGTGATGGAGTGGCGGGAACCACTCTGGCGTCGGGCCGCCCCAAAGGGGCGGACTCCGCACCTTTAAGGGCCAAACCCTCACCTTGAGGGGCTAGGCCCTCGCCGGAGTGGTTTCCGCTCCACCGGCTGGCGGGAAAGGCCTTTGGCGCCACGCCAGCCGGGGCCAAAAGGTCTTCGCTGAGCGACGCGGGTCCGCGCATACGCGGGAGCGTCAACGGCTGCTGACATCATCCCCGCGCATGCGCAGGGGAGGGGGTCTCTTCAACCTCCGCCATAGTGAAGACCATGGCGAAGGCGGAAGGGAAAGAGTGCCCCCACGGCACAGGCCCGCCCGCGGATCAGTGGGCCCCGATCGCGAGCCAGGCCACCGTGGGGGCACCCGCCCCCCCCCCCCCCGGGGCCAGATCGCCCCGCCCGCGCCGCCTTGTCCTGCCGTTCAAAAGGTGGTTTAATTCACGCTGGCGAGACAGGCATCCCAGCAGCGGGACTTTGGCCCATCGCGGGCCGGAGAATTGGCGGGGGTGGGCCCGCCTACCGGCGCGGCGCAACGCGATTCCCGCCCCCGCCGAATCTCTGGTGGCGGAGACTTCGGGACCTGGGGGGGTGCGGGATTCACGCCAGCCCCCGGCGATTCTCCGAGCCGGTGGGGGGTCGGAAAATCCCACCCCAGGAGTCACAGTCTGAGGATATGGGGTAGACCATTTAGGAAAGAGTTGAGGAGAGGTGTCTTCACCCAGAGAGTGCTCACCCTGTGGAATTCATTACCACAGGAAGTATTTGAGGCCAAAACATTGTGGGCGGGATTCTCCATTGCCCAATGCTGAAATCGGGAAAGGTAATTGGGCGGAGAATCGGTTTTGATGTCAAAATCGTGGCGGGCACGGGTTCACGCTAAATCGCAATTCTCCGGTGCCTCGACAGCGGCGTCAATACGTTTCACTCTGCACGTGAAGTAAACGCTATTTGCATTTCATCAGCTGGCCTCACTTGGTATTCTCTGGGGCCTCCGCGATTCTCCGCTGGGGAGAATTACTGACGGTGAGGTTCACATTTGCTTTTAAAAATCGAGATACAGGTGCCGTGGCTGATGAGGGAGAGAGAGGAGGTAGGACACGCAGAGGTGCGACCGTAGGCTGCCGGTCCTGACACTGACAGGGCAGGGGTGGGGGGCGAGGGGATGGGGATTTGGCCCTGGGCGACCCACGGCTGGAGGTTTGACTCCTGAGCGACAGGGGTTATCCGCTGCAGTCGTGACTAATGATGCCTATTCGGACACTGGAGACCGATGCGGAGACCCGCAACAACGACGCCCATGCAGCAACCAGGGGCGTGATCGAGAGGTGCTTCGGCATCTTGAAGATGCAGTTCAGGTGCCTGGACCACTCTGGAGGGGCCCTCCAGTATAGCCCTGGGGGGTCGCAGGCATTGTGGTGGCCTGCTGCGTCCTCCACAACATCGCACAACAGAGGGGCCGATGTGCTGAAGGAGATGATGAATGCCAGTCCTTGTCCAACGAGGAGGAAACCGGGGAGGCCGAAGATGGGCAGGATATGGGGCCCAGGCAGGCACAATGTGTGTGCCAGGGCCAACGCCCACAGGACGCTCTGATCATCTCCAGGTTCACCGACGAGGTGGGGGACTGGCCAGGGGTACGGACACCGCATTACAACCACCCCCCCTCACCCGGCCATCCCCCCGCCTGTGACCCCTCCTTGATACATGCCTGCCATTCTATGGGGAGTGGGCATTGGGTTGGCAGTAACAGCAGGCATGGTCCATGGGATGGAGGATGATGACAACCTGCTCTGCGCTGAGCACTGGTGCTCTGCATCATTTGACAGCATCTGACGCCTGCCCACGGTAGCACTTTCCACTGTCTACCTGGGTGATCCCTGCATACGAGCTGGTCATTTTATCACACGGTCCCATCGGACCACTGGGTTGGCGGAAATATTGATGGTGAGGGTTGGGGAGGTGGAACACTGGAGCGATGACTGCTGGCTGTACTGCAGTCCCTGAGCCAAGTCCACCCACAACATCCGCCCATTCTGCCTCACCCACACTCCCAAACCAGCCCACCCTCATCCCCTTCTGATCAAGCACCGGGGCAGGCTGTAACATTGTGTCCAGGTGTTTAATGTGGAAACATCTTTTCAGATTTGTGCCCTAGCCCCTATCGCTAAACTGTGCCCTGCACCCATGCCAATTTAACTGGTGTCTACTTTTCTTGCCTTACAGGCCTCACGTTATGCACGGGTGGATCCACAGACAGTACATGAGGAGTGGAGGTGGCCTGCTCTGATTCCTGCCCTATGACCTGGGTCCCCTTTGGCGGCCGTCTTCTGGGGCGACCAGGTCTGGATGGACCCAGATGCTGCTTAGGTGCCCCAGGTGGCTTGGTGCTGCTTTGTTCTGCCCGCTGCCCATGTGATGCATCAGGGACAGGAGGGGGGAAAGAGAGTCCGAGGTGGTGCGGTTTTCCGGCACATCCCCTCCGAGAGTCACCGGCATGGGCCCCATCACTTCCTCCCTCCTCAGGGTACCTTGGGCAACATCATGGGACAGGGGTGCAAGCAGTGCTAATCCCTGAGTCTCCTCCTCCACCTGGTTCTGCCAGTCCTGGAGGCCCGCTCTGGTCTTGATTAGGGACTGCAAGCTCGTGGCCATGGGACACAGGGAGTGGACAATCTGCCGCCAGGGACTACGCCACATCACGCTGCGACTGTGCCACCACCTTTTGGGTCTGTGACACACCAGCCAGTGACTGCGCCATCTCTCTCTGGGACTGGGCTATCTCCCTCTGGGTCTGTACCACGCCAGCCAGCGTGGGCCAACGGAGAAACAGAAAATGCATGGTTTTACACAATCCAGGAGGTGGGTAGCTGGTGGCTTCAGTGGCCACGGCAGCCGGTATGGGTGCCGGCATGTGGTGCAGGGTGAGGGTCGGCCACCCACCAGGTGGGGGTTTTATGGATGTATGCATCGGGGGTTGGAGGTAGGGGCACGGTGCTGCCTACTCACCCTGGTCACCCTGAGGAGGTTGTGCAGTTTCCTCCTGCACTGCTGGCCAGTCCAGACGGTGTTGCCCGCAGCGCTGACCACCTCTGCCAACTGTGCCCAGGCACGGCGAATGGCATTGGCTGGCAGCCTCCTACCTGGGCTGGGGTGCAGGGCCGCCCGCCTTTCCTCTACGGCGTCTGGCAGGGTCTTGAGCTTGGCGTCTGTGAAATAGCGTGCAGCTCTCCTCGCTGCCATCTAGTTGGCTGGGATGGTGTGTGTGGGGCGTGCAGTGTGTATATGCGGCTGCAGCATGTCAGCATCCTGCGTGTCAATCGCACTGTTTCCCAATGGAATCGATTGTGTTCCACGTGGCACCGGTGCTAGCACCTTAACAGCCGTTGAATTGGTCCAGGTGCGCCGCCAGTTTTGCTGTCGTAGAACTCCACAAATCCTATCCCTGCGTCAGCACTTAGGGCTGAGTTCTCCAATTGCCGAAATCGCATTTGCCGATTGGCCAGAGAATCCTTTTTGACGCCGAAGACGGGGGGGGACGGTGCTGTTTTTCAGATACTCCGCCCCCTCTCCGGAACGGAGAATCCGGCCGTGTACGTTTTCAAAAAGCAGTCGGGTACAGCACTTGGGGCAAATGGGTTCAAAGGATATGGTGGGGGGAGGGGAAAGCGGGATTAGGCTACTGAGTTGGATGATCAGTTATGATAATGAATGGCAGAGCGGGCTTGATGGCCCGAATGGTCTCCTGCTCCTATTTTCTATGTTTCTAAACCTGTGCTGCATCTGACTTCGATGTAAAACTTGTAAAAAAATATTAAATTTCTCAACACAATAATTGCTTCCCTGGAAAAGTGTAAAATTCAACCCGGAGTCAAAAATAATTTTTGTTAAATCATGAAAGGAACGTACTAAATAGCTATCTATAACCCAGTGCCCAACATCTCAGATTAAATCAAATTATAGTTGAAGAAGAAAAAAAAAACCTATTACACAAGTAGCTTACGACAGTGAGAGAACGGCGTCAAAACAATTTCCTATTTAAATAAAATAATCTGCGGGTATCTGTTACTGTAACTTTGGCCAATCCAGTGATTTTTTTTGCATTTCAGCAGATTTAGGAGCAATCCAAAACATTCTGCCTCCCGTAGAGACCTAGAAGCTTATGTCTTCAACATTTCTTGGATATTTGTGTGATGTTGTAACTGAGACTTCCAGTTCCCTCTCTGGCTGTGTTGTACATTATTATACTTCCTGGGTGTGCCCTTTAGTTTGGTGTGTGCCGTGTATCATTTCCCACTTGACAGAGGAAATAGAGAAGACGCTCCTGGATCTTTTTGTGAAAGTTTATCTTGGAGATTCTGGTGACTTGACCTCCCTTCCACTCCATAGGGAGGGAAAGTTAGCTTTCGCAGCTAGCAGAACCTTTTGATTTAGCGCAGTAATCATCAAACCAGGCAACAGCTCCTACAATGGCTATTTGGAATTGTCGGAGTCCTCTGCTGAATTTTGTTTAGGGGGCAGTCTTCAACATCTCATTCATTGTCAGACCTTCCCTCAGTGTTCTGGGAGACTCATTGGGTGGCACAATAGCACAGTGGTTAGCACAGTTGCTTCACAGGGACCCAGGATCGATTCCCGGCTTAGGTCACTCTCTGTGCGGAGTCTGCATGCTCTCCAGTGTCTGCGGGGGTTTCCTCCGGGTGCTCTGGTTTCCTCCCACAGTCCAAAGATGTGCGGGTTAGGTGGATTGGTCACGCTAAATTGCCCCTTAGTGTTGAAAACGTTAGGTAAGGTTGCTGGGTTACGGGTTAGGGTAGGGGTGTGGGCTTAGGTAGGGTGGTCGCTCAGGGGCAGGTGCAGACTCGATGGGCCGAATGGCCTCCTTCTAAACTGCAAATTCTATGATTCTATGACATGCACTTTGGGTTCAATCCCTTTAACATACGAATTAGATCTGCTCAAAAGGACTTCCAGGCAGTGTTCATCTAAAAATAAATTGTTGCCAGGGAGAGAGACGGAAACCAGCTCAACCCTCGACAGTCTCGCCTGCTGCTCTGACCTACAACGGAGGCAGAGGTTTCATCTTTCTGCCTGGACAGCTGACTTCTAAAGTGTGGAATTAATTGTCCTTAATGGTGTAAAGTAGCTGTTTGTGAGTTTTGGATGTTTAACCTTCAATTTAATTCACTATCATCTTCATCGGATATTGAATGACAAAAGAATGATGGCCGTGCTGGAAAGATAATGACAAAAGTGAAAATGAATTCCATGACTTTACTTATTGATTTTGATCGGGAAACTGGATTTGTTACTGATCCTACTTTACTTGCATGCTGTGCCCCAAACAGGGAATGTATTATTTCTTAATATGAGCGAGCATTTAATTATTACCAGGCTTGAGTCACCCCATGACAGGTTAAAGTCCTGAATGTCATTGGATGATTTTTTTTTTAATGAAGCATGAAAAATCGGTTCACCAGCCTCATTTGAGCATTTTTAGAAAGCTGTAGGCACCAGTCACAGCGCTGAGGGTGTTGGGGTGGGGTGTGGGGGGGGGGGGGGGGGGTGGGGGGGGGGGGAGGGGGGGGGCGGGGGGGCGGGGGGGGGGGGGCGCGAGCGCGAGTGGGTTGTGAAAGGAAAGGGAATAGACTGGCTCAGCAATTCACAATTTTAGTGTGGACCCAGGATTGGTGGCAGATGACCACGGTGTACATGGCACATATTATGGTCAGCTGCGGTCTATTTTGGCAATGGACCATGAAAGAGATTCTGGGTTCTGAATTTGCAGAGGCATTCAGCCTAATCTTTGTTTCAGGTGATTGCCCTGAGTTATTACAGGACACCTTAAATAATATGGCATCTGCTACAAGCCATATTGACCCTTCAGCGCTTATATTTGACTCGATAAGTGGGTGCTCCACAATTATATTTCTAGACCATGTAATGTAAGACTTACAGGACAAATAAAATAATTGAATGTTGGTCAGTATGTTAGGATGGAGGAAACTGCTGATGTTCAGGTTTGTGATGGCTAAATAGAGACCCTTGCTTGTGCATGGGCACCAGGCCAATAGAGACCAGGAGCTGGATTCTGCATTGCCCGACGGCGATATCGTAATTGGAGATCGGGCAGAGAATCCACTCCGAAGCCCAAATCGGAGCCGGTGCCAGTTTAACGCCGGTCAGCCATGCTCCGCCCCCTCTGAAGTGGCATCACGCACTGCATGCTGTTGCAACGGCGCTGGCGCATCATCGGCAGGCCTTCCCGCGATGCTCCACCACTGATGGTCTGAGTTCCAGACCGCGCGGCTGATGTGTGGTCTGAGCGGTCATAAACCTGGCATGGCTGCTGCGGACTGTGTCCAACGCCGCCACACTCGGCCGGGATCCGTGCCGCTGGCCGGGGGGGGGCTTCCGCAAGGGCTGGGGGAACTGGCGGAGGGTGGCCAAGAGGTAGCTTGTGGGGTCCCGGATGGTGAGTCAGGTCCACGCACGTCCCTCGCCCAGTTGTACGGCGTGACCGCGGCAAGTTGTCACCGTGCGCGGCCAGGGAGCTGGCCATTCTCCGGTCGTTTTCGGCACAGGAATTGGGAATTTCACCCGACCCCACTGTTAGAACCTCACTGGTCGCGGAATCGGTGAGGGTTCGGCGCCGATTTTGGCGTCGTAAAAGGCCCGGGAATTCTCCATTTGAGCCGACACTTAGCTGCTGAAATGGAGAATCCAGCCCCAGATATCTCGGTTATGCTGGGACAGTCCTGGCTTTTCATTAAACATCCCGGTGTCCCAACAATATGCTCAGATTGGCACAAATATCAACGTTTTCATCTTTCCCCTCTGTCCTTGGTCCAAATATCTTCAGCTGCTTCATCAATGACCTTCCTCCCATCATAAGTTAAGGAGTGGGGATGTTTGCTGATGACTCCTCAGATACTAAAGCATTCCATGTCCAAATGAAGCAAGACCTGGAAAATATCTAGACTTGGGCTAACAAGTAGCAAGTAATGATCATACCACACAAAAGCCAGGCAATAATCATCTCCAGCAAGAAAGAATCTAACCATCACCACAAGACATTCAATGGCCTTACCGTCGCTGAATCTCCCACTATCAATTGGCTGGAAACTCAACTGAACTAGCCATATAAATACCATGACTACAAGAGAAGGTCCGAGGCTAGGAATCCTGCGGTGAGTAACTCATCTTCTGACTCCCCATAGCACGTCCACCACCTGCAAGTCACAAGTCAGGGGTGCAATGGAATACTCTCCATTTGCCTGGATGAGTGCAGCTCCAACAACAGTCAGGAAGTGCGATACCATCCAGGACAAAGCAGCCCGCTTGATTTGTACCACTTCCACAAACATTCACTCCCTCCACCAATGCACAGTAGTAGCCTTGTCCACTGCAGCAACTTACCAGGGCTCCTTAGGCAGCACCTTCAAAATCCATGACCACTACCATCTATAAGGTCAAGGGGCACCAGACACATGGGAACCCCACCAGCTGGAATTTCCCCTCAAGTCACTCACCATCCTGACTTGGAAACATTTTGCCGTTTGTTCTTTGTCACTGGGTCAAATTCCTGAAGCTCCCTTCCTAACACTTCTTCGGGTGTACCTACACCACCGGGATGGCAGGCATTCAGGAAGACAGCTCACCATCACATTCTCAGGGGTAATTACATAGATTACATACATAGAACATACAGTGCAGAAGGAGGCCATTCGGCCCATCGAGTCTGCACCGACCCACCTAAGCCCTCACTTCCACCCTATACCCATAACCCAATTACCCCCATAAACGTTTTGGATACTAAGGGCAATTTAGCATGGCCAATCCACCTAACCTGCACGTCTTTGGACTGTGGGAGGAGGCCGGAGCGCCCGGAGGAAACCCACGCACACACGGGGAGAATGTGCAGACTCCGCACAGACAGTGACCCAATGGGGAATTGAACCTGGGACCATGGCGCTGTGAAGTCACAATGCTATCCACTGTGCTACCGTGCTGCCCTAAATTAGGGATGGACAATAAATTCTGATCTAGCCAGCGAATCCTACATCCTGTAAATTATTAGAAAAAAATCACTAATTATGTCAGAGATTTCCATCATCAGCTCATCAGCTTTTCACACCGCATCAGTGTTTCTTCTCTTCACTTCCTCTTCCCTCCCCTTCACCTCCCGCTCCAGTAACTGTTGGTAAATCCAAAGGAGCCCTCTCATGCTGCGCTGTGCTGAACCCTGGGAATAGGAATGTGAACCATTAAGTGGCTGCTCTGGGAACACACCGCAAGCACAGAAATCCTTCTCATCGGCATCTAAAGCCATGAGAAAATGTATTTTTCCTAATCAGGTCCTCAATGGGACAGCTCTAATTGTGAAAGGGTAACCAGCAGCTACAGGAATACGCTATGCATACAAAACTTCAAAAAGGCTTACCCTTGGAATTACTTACGTCAATGTCAACGCACTAATTACCACTCTAGTGCAAGCCAGAGTGTCATCTGCTTTTGGTGCTCTGTTACCTACTCCTTTATTCTGAGAGGTGTTCCCCCAAGTGGCTTCAGCGTGGCTGTTAGGAAATTGCTGTAGCCCAGCTTGGGTCACTGTCTGTGCAGAGTCTGCAGGTTCTCCCCCTGTCTGCGTGGGTTTCCACCGCGTGCTCCGGTTTCCTCCCACAGTCCAAAGATGTGCAGGTTAGGTGGATTGGCCATGCTAAATTGCCCTTAGTGTCCAAAAAGGTTGGGTGGGGTTACTGGATTATGGGGATAGAGTGATGGTGTGGGCTTGGGTAGGGTGCTCTTTCCAAGGGCCGGTGCAGACTCGATGGGCTGAATGGCCTCCTTCTGCACTGTAAATTCTATGAAAGTATCTCTTTGGTTGCCAGGGAAATCTGGACCAGCTAACTTGCTGGCAATAGGATGACATTGGGATTGGTTGATGAGATAGGAAGGGTTGAGATGTATTGTTATTCTAGAAAATATTGCCATTGCGCAACTGTCCCTGATATAGGGCTCTGTCTCAGCACTCACACTCATCTGAGGAAGAGTCGACTGTGGGACATTAGTGATGCAACTGCAGGCCCATATCCATTCACAGAAAAGGAGATAATGATGCCAAGAATCAGAGGAAAAGGGAAATTGTTCCTGTCATATGAGAGTACCTTTAAGAAATGGGTGTTTATCAAATAGGTGTAGTGGATGTACCTTTAAGAAATTGGTGTTTATCAAATAGCTGCAGTGATGTCAGAGTGTAGGTGGAGCTGGGCTGTCTGTCTGCTTTTACTTTCGTTTTTGAGCTGGCAGCTTCAGTGTGTGTTTAGTTTAGTTTTCAGAGTTGGAGCTGCATCCAGCCAAACAAGGTGTAATTTTGATCTCTCTGCAAGAAAAGAATGTCTTCAGATCACTTGCTAATTTAAAAGTGATAACTGCTCTCAGTAGAGAATTCAAATCTGCTGTCTTTGTTAAAGAGGGTATTTGTCTTATGGATGTTTCTAGGAAAGATTAAGGGTTACTTGGAGAGTATTGTATTCTTTTGGGAAGTATTTGAGTTAATAGTTGCTAAGATGTTTACTGTGTGTTTATAAAATGTTAACTGGATTCGTATAATAAACATTGTTTTGTTTAAAAATACTTTTAGTTCTCTGTTGCATCACAGCTGTAGAGTGGGCCCTTGTGCTCCCCATAACCAAAATGTATTAAAAGTTGTGGGTCAGTTGAACTCCATGATACACTTTGGGGTTCTCTAAATCCTGGCCCGTAATATTCCTCACTTGTTTCAAGAGCACCCTTATGGTTTTGAGTTGGACAATTAAAGTCACCATAGTCCCAGATGACCAGAGGCTGCTTTCGCCTTTGACAGGGAGAGCTGACTGGTGATGATTTAACCTGAGGATCACCATACCTCGGGCGAGGGGTGACGTTGAGAAAGCGGGACCTTCATGAATAACCTCAGCCAGTTCAGGAATTGAACCTGTGCTGTTGGCCTTGCTCTGCATCACGGCCCAGCTGTCCAGCCAACTGAGTTAAACCGGCTCCCAGAAGTGGGAAACCCTGGATGACATCATGGTGTTTTCATTTTTACTCATTTTCTCTCCATGAACAAATTTAAGGAGCTGCAGTCTGTATTTAAGTGGCAGCCACTTTGCTTGGTTTCCTCAGTTCTCAGTGAGCGGCCCATGGTGTACGTGACTCATGCACCCATTGTTTTTACATTGAATCTCAAACATAAAGATTGACTGATGTTTTTTCCAGCAACATCATCAGGCAGCTCGAGTAGACTCTCTACCCACTTTCTTCCTGATATATGTTCCTCATGAAAATTGACCCCATTGAGAGAGGACTAGTCAAAGGAACCATAGAACCATAGAATTCCTGCAGTGCAGAAGGCGGCCTTTCAGCCCATTGAGTTAGCCCCGACCCTCTGAAAGAGCATCCCACCTAGGGCCACTTCCCCGCCCTATCGCCGTAACCCCATCACCCCATATCTTTGGACACTAAAGGGCAATTTAGCATGGCCAATCCACCTAATAGTCACAGTTTTGGACTGTGGGAGGAAACCGGAGCACCCGGAGGAAACCCAGTCAGACCGGGGAGAAAAGTGAAAACTCCTAACAGACAGCCATCCAAGGCCAGAATTGAACCCAGGCTCCTGGCGCTGAAATGCAGCAGTGCTAACCATTGTGTCACACTTAAAGATTTAAAGACATTCGGGAACCAGGTGGGTTTTTTAAAAAAATTATATGGTCATCATTAGACTTTCGTTCCCGATTTTTAGTGAATTCAAATTTCTGCATCGGCTGTGGTGGGATTTAAATCTGGGTGCCTGGATGTTGGCCGGGATCTTTGGATTACTAGTCGAGTGACAATACCACTACGTTACTGCCTCTCCTTTTTTAGAGCCACACTGTGTCTTTTCCACTGTCTGAGCATAGGCCAATGCAAGCAGAAGTCAACGAAAGAGAAAATGCCGGAAAATCTCAGCAAGCTTTGACAAAGAGTCATCGGACTCGAAACGTTAGCTCTTTTCTCTCCCTACAGATGCTGCCAGACTTGCTGAGATTTTCCAGCATTTTCTCTTTCGTTTCAGATTCCAGCATCCGCAGTAATTTGCTTTTAGCAAGCAGAAGCTTCGGACCAGTATTGGGAGAAACTTAAAGAATGGTCCTCAGATATTTCTTACATTTATTTTTCTTTAAACAGTTCAGTGCTGATGAAATCACTGGAATAAACTAGCTTGGGAACATTCCTGAGGCTGACAACAGGAGAACAGATTTGAGTTTAAAACAGTTATTAATCCAGATTGTTGCATCAGCTGCAATATACCCAGCTCTCACCATCTGGTTTATGAACTCCTTTGACCAATGGCTTCCAGTAACATTCAGATCATGTTCAGTTTACATAACTGGACACCTAGGAATGATTACAAGAGCGTAATCTAATTGAAGCGTTCAGATGGTTTAAATATTGGAGAGGGCGTTCCTGGTTGCCAATACAAAAGGGTAATCTAATTGAGGCTGGTTTATAGTTTTAACAACCTGAGAAATGAAATAAAAGCTGTTTAAGCAGTTGAAGGTCTGTCTTTTTAACGGACTGCATGCCACTGATACGATTATGGACTCCGTATTGAAGAGTTGATTCTGTAATTGCATGCTCAAAATGAAAGTCGTCGGCTGCTCCTCATCCTCCAATCACAAATTTGCCCTTTAATTTCCTCCTGAGGGAGGTGAACAGCCGCAGGGGACACCTCTAATGAAGCCGACACTCTGAATACCTCCTTGATCCTTGTGAAAGCTGCAGGGTGTCCGTCAAACATTACAATCCACTTTATTCGGTCCCGGTTTATTGCATTCCTGATGGCATTCCCATATTTTCAACAGAATGAGACTATAATATTGCCTGGAAGTATGGACTTGCGCTTTATAACCTTCAATGCCATTCGAAACCAGATACATTCAGTTGATTACTTTCAAAGAATTTAATCAAATAATTACATTTGATGGGTGGCCATTGTCTGTGAATGACATTCAACTGGTCGGGATTTATTTGGGACATTTGCTTTGCTGCAACATTTACTAATTATGTGTTCTTGGCATCGTTCAAAGCATCACTTCTCGTGTATATCCTATTTGTGGGTAAACAGCTTCAATATTTTATGCTTTTAATATTTCTATTTGTCTTTTATTTTCATACTGGAAATCGTTCAGCATGAAAACAATGGCCAGATTTTCCAAGGGACATGGGATTGGGACCCAGTGCAGGCATGATTTCAAAATCACTGCCCCGGAGGTTATCTCCGGATCCCTAGGTCTCTGGGACAGTTTGAGATTTTCAAAGGGCCATCAGTGGAGGTTGGAATTGGAAACCTAGGTCGTTGTCCATTAATGTTTAGTTAATCTCCTTAAAAGCTGTTTAAGGGCCTTGACCAGTGCAGAATGGAATTTCTAAACTTGGCGAACCCAAACAGTCTGGTGCGCAGTTGTTAGTTTCAGTTTGGGTGCCAGTGGATTTATCTGCCTTTGTTTTTTACTTGTTTTTTACGAGTCGTACCTGTGCCGGACTTTCATTTATCCACCATGCACGGCCCCGTCCAGCAATTATGAGCCTGTTGGCCCCCTGGAGAAGCGGCCTACCCTCTTTGGCAAGGCAGTCCTTGTTAAAGATGCCGTCTGCCTTTGGCGCTGGTGGTAGATAGCTGCTAATGCAGTGCCGAGCTCGCTTCCTGCCCAGTTAGGGCACTTCCTTTTCAAAATGGTATCGTGAGAGCAACACAGTTGAAGGGAGGTGAAATTCATCCAGGTGCCAGGTTCCCGACTCTGCTTTGACAATCCGACCCCCCGTGCCATTGCACTCTCTAGTTGTCAGTATAGATGTTGAACACGAGTACAATCTCTATCCTTGGTGAGCAATGCTCAGCCAAGATGATTAATGATTGTAATGTGACTGGTGCAGATTACTGACAAGTCGGGTGCAGCTGTTGACCATTTGGATGTACTTACTGGTGGCTTGGGGAATATTTAACCCACAATCAACATCATTAAAAACAGATTATCTGGTCATTCTCACATTGCTGTTTGTGAGACCATGTCATGCCTCCAACATCACAATGGTACACTGCATCAAAGGTATTTCCTTGGCTGCAAAGAACTTTGAAACATCTTGAGGTCACAAAAGGTGCTACATAAATGCACCTTTTTATTGTAGCAGCTGGTACAAGGAGTGTAGATTTTGGATCCAATTCATTCATTTTGGAAGTCCTGTTGCAAGGCATGATCAAAAAGTGTTGAAGGGATAAATATTCCGGTCCCCCTGCACAGGAATCATCGTGAGTGGGATGGACGATTTGATGGACTGTTCAAAGGTCCGCCGATCTCGGGCGGAAATTTCTGGTCTCCGGAAGGGAGTGACTAGAAAGTCCCATGGTACGGCAACACAGTGGTTAGCACTGCTGCCTCACAGCGCCAGAGACCCAAGGTCGCTTCCAACCTCGGGTGACTGTGTGGAGTTTGCACATGCTCCCCGTGCCTGTGTGGGTTTTCTCCGGGTGCTCCGGTTTCCTCCCACAGACCAAGTATGTGCAGGTTAGGTGAATTGGCCATGCTAAATTGCCCCTCGGCGGGGTTACAGGGATAGGATGGGGGATTGGGCCTAGGTAGGCTGCTCTGTTAAAGGGTTGGTGCACATCCAATGGGCTGAATGGCCTCCTTCTGCACTGTAGGGATTCTATGAAATGGATGTACAGATAGACTGCTGCGCAGATTAATTTAATTACCGAGTGAAAGGTGACTCGGAAGAGATTCAACAACTTGAATTCAGGAGGCAGTGATAGCTTAAATGGGCTGTTTATTCAGGGCTTCCACTCTGTGTATCCCCTGCCCCTTTTATCCCTTTAACTCTAAGCTGGAGTGAATAACCACAGCTCTTTCCTCTATTTCAATTCGGCAATGTAGACATGCCATGCCTCACTGCACTAGAGGGTGCCTCCAATTAAACTGCATCCCATCGAAGTATTGATTTCTTCTCGTCAAACTGTTTGAAGTTACAGGCGTATGAGAAGAGGATTTTACTGTCAGATTGCTGCCAGTTACATTGATATTCTTATAGGTTACTATTAAACTCACAATCCTTTATTAAGAGAGCAATGCCAATGCATTGGGAAGAGGCTATTAGGTCAGCATCAGCTCGGGGAATATTACAATGGAAAATCCAGGTCCAATGAAGAAGGGTCAATGTTATGGTTTTTAGATCACTTATTTTTGTGAACGATGATTTGTTTGAAGAGCGAGCTGTATCTATGATCACTAAATTAGGAGGAGGAGCTCTTCATACCTGCTCTATTCAGTAAGATCATAGCTGATTTTCTAACTCAGCTCCACTTTTCACAATGTTCCCATGTCGTTTGATTTGGGTATGTGAAAATCCATCAATCTCTACACACAACGATCGAGAATCCACAGTTCTCAGGAGTAGAGTATTCAACGATTCCTTTGAGGGAAGAAATTGCTCCTCTTCTCAGGCCTAAATTGCTGACCCCTGAATTCTGCGATCCCTGGTTCTTGACATGGGACACATCCTCTCAACGTCTACCCTGTCAAGTCGTTCAAGAATTTTATACATTTCAATGGGATCAACTCTCATTCTTTTCCCCTCCGGGGAGTAAAGGCCAAATCTGTTCCATCACCCCTCATATGGCAATCCTCTTATTCTGGTGAACCTCCATTGCACCCTGTCTAAGGAAAATATGTAATTCCTTTGCCAAGGAGACCAAAATTGCATTGTACTACTCCATTTGTGATATCATGTCCCTATACACCATTTTAGTTGTTTGTTTCAATCTGGTTGGAGAACATTGATGTTTCATTAGAAGTCCAAAAATCTAATTTTAACCAATAAAACTACACCACAAGAATTTGCTTTTTTTAAACAAGCCAAACTTTATTGTATATAAAAGACAAACAAGACAAACACTATTAACTTGGCAATATGGTTGGAGACTTGGAGGATGTTGCCTGGTATGGAGGGAAAATCTTATGAGGAAAGGCTGATGGACTTGAGGTTGTTTTCATTGGAGAGAAGAAGGTTGAGAGGAGACTTAATAGAGGCATACAAAATGATCACGGGGTTAGATAGGGTGGACAGTGAGAGCCTTCTCCCGCGGATGGAAATGGCTAGCACGAGGGGACATAGCTTTAAACTGAGGGGTAATAGATATAGGACAGAGGTCAGAGGTAGGTTCTTTACGCAAAGGGTAGTGAGGCCGTGGAATGCCCTACCTGCAACAGTAGTGAACTCGCCAACATTGAGGGCATTAAAAAGTTTATTGGATAAACATATGGATGATAATGGCATAGTGTAGGTTAGATGGCTTTTGTTTCGGTGCAACATCGTGGGCCGAAGGGCCTGTACTGCGCTGTATTGTTCTATGTTCTATGTTCTAATATGGTTGGAGAAAGTACTGACGACGGGGGACTGGAGAAGGGACTAGTATCGGTGGTTTACGGGGCTATTTTGGAGGAGAAGGCGCCGCTAGAAGGAATCAAGGCAAAGTGGGAGGAAGAGTTGGGAGAGGGTATGGAGGAGGGGTTCTGGTGTGAGGTGCTGCGGAGGGTGAACGCCTCCACCTTGTGTGCGAGGTTGGGGCTGATACAGCTGAACGTGGTGTATAGAGCACATCTTACAAGGGCGAGGATAAGCCGGCTCTTTGAGGGGGTAGAAGATGTTTGTGAACGTTGCGGGGAGCCACGTTCATATGTTTTGGTCCTGTCCAAAGCTGGAGGATTACTGGAAGGAGGTGTTTAGGGTAATCTCTAAAGTGCTGCAGCAGGGCCCTCGGGAGGCCATATTCGGGGTGTCGGACCAGCCGGGGTTGGAAACGGGCGTGGAGGCAGATGTTGTAGCCTTCGAATCGTTAATCGCCCGAAGGCGGATCCTGTTAGGGTGGGGATCAACCTCTCCACCCTGTTCTTTGGCATGGTGGGGAGATTCTTGACTCTTGAAAAGGTCAAATTTGAACTGAGGGGAAGGATGGAGGGGTTCTACAATTCATGGGCGTTATTCATTATGCACTTTCAAGAATTGGATCACATCGAACATTAGCGGGGTTGGGGGCTGGGTGGTTTGGGGGGAGGGGGACTGTATGTGTTAATGGGCCCATAGTCATTCCTGACTATGGTGATTCCTGATTCCCTTTTGTCATATGTTTATGTTCACATGCGGGCTAATGCCTGGGGCTTGGTGTGAGGATGGGATCGTTGCTATTGACATGGGGATTGACATTACATTCATTACTGATTATTGTTTATTGTTGGGTGTAAATTTGGGAGCAAATGTGAAAAAGGAGAATAAAAAATATATTTTTTTTAAATGAGAGAAAGCTAGGTAGAAATGTAGTAGATAATACAGCAGAAATAAAAGTGAGAATTTGGAGATAAAATGAATGTTGAGAGAAAGTTTGGGGAATTAATCATGTAAAATAAAGAAAGTGGCAGATGAATTTTTTTAAAAAGGATAGACAAGAGAACTGGGGCGCAATTCTCCCATCGGGAGACCAAGTCCCGACGCCGGAGTGAAAACCGGAGTGTTTCACTCCGGCATCGGAGGCCATTCCCAGCCCCCTATTCTCCCGCCCCCGGGGGGCTAGGAGCGGCACCGCATCATTTACGCGCGCAGGGCCTTGGTGCCGCTTAAATGATGTCACCCGCGCATGTGCGGTTGCCGCCCTCCCCGCGGCCGCCCCGCAAGAAAATGTCGGATGGATCTTGCGGGGCAGCGGAGGAAAGGAGGTCCTCCTTCAGAGAGGCCGGCCCGCCGATCGATGGGCACCGATCGCGGGCCAGACCCCTTTTGAGCCCCCCCGGTGCAGGAACCCCCCTCGCCCCCCCCCCCCCCACAGGCTGCCCCCCCCCCCCAGAGCGTTCCCACGCTGTTCCCGCCGGCAGCGACCAGGTGTGGACGGCGGGAACCCGTCATGTTGGGCAGGGTGCTCGGCCCTTCTGGGCCGGAGAATCGCCACTCGCCCATTACCAACGGCAAACGCCGATTCTCCCAGCCGCCAGCCGTGATTCGCGATGCACCAGTTTGCGGTGGGGGGGGGGGGGGGGGGGGGAGAATCGCTTGCGGGCGGCGGGGTGGCGTGGTGGGACTCGCGCGGCGTCCGGGCGATTCTCCCACCCAGCGTGGGGGGGGGGGGGGGAATTCCGCCCATGATTTCCTCAGGGAAAATTCCCCAGGTGCTGGGGAACCTAGCACCAGGGAGGATGCAGACTGAAACGTCGAGCCAAACCCTAAGGTATTTGGGAGAAAACGGGGAAAAAGGAGAATAGAAAAATTAATTTTTTTAAACTTTGCACTACGGTTTATACCTATGCATGTTCTACATTCGGGATTAATTTTCACTTCCGCAAGAATTCACTTGTAAGACACATCAATCTACAGTTTATGTGTTTCCACTTGGACCACCATACATATGCCACAGTTTGAAGACTTTTCCTCAGCTTGACCTATTTTCAGAGGTAAAACTTGTTTTTAGCCTCTCATGACCAGAGAGGCCTCAGTCCCTTATTCTGATGCCTATACCAATAACTTCCAAGCTAATCTCATCATTACTTTCATTTGCAATAACATACAGTGAGGCTCATTTGCTTCACACTCGGCAATCTTCCATCGTTTGTTCCTTACTAGCTTTAAACTAAGATATATATTTTATTTAATTAAAAAATATATATATTTTTATTCTCCTTTTTCACATTTTCTCCCGCATTTACACCCATCAACAATAAACAATAATCAGCAACACATATGTCAATCCCCATAATAACAACGATCCCATCCGCCCACCAACCCCCAAACATCAGCCTGCATGTTTACATAAACAAATGACAAAAAGGAATCAGGGATTACCCATATTCACCCTTAATATACACAGCCCGCCTCCCCCCCCAACCCTCCCACCCATTAGCCCCCCCAACTAATGTTCGATGTTATCCAGTTCTTGAAAGTGCATGATAAATAGTGCCCATGACTTGTAGAACCCTTCCGAGCTTCCCCTCAGTTCGAACTTAACCTTCTCAAGGGTCAAGTATTCCAACAGGTCCCCCTGCCACACCAGGGCACTGGGTGGAGAGGCTGCTCTCCATCCCAGCAGGATCCACCTTCGGGCGATCAACGAGGCGAAGGCTATGATATCTGCCTCCGCACCCTTTTCCAACCCTGGCTGGTCCGACACACCGAATATGGCCTCCTGGGGACCCGGGTCCAGTTTCACACGCACCACCTTGGAAACTACCCTAAACACCTCCTTCCAGTACTCCCCTAGCTTTGGACAGGACCAAAACATATGAATGTGATTAGCGGGGGCCCCCCACAACACTCACACACATCCTCTACTCCTTCAAAAAATCGTCTCATCCTCGCCATCGTGAGGTGCGCTCTATATACCACCTTCAGCAGTATCAGCCCCAATCTCGCACATGAGGTGGAGGCATTCACTCTCCGGAGCACCTCACACCAGACCCCCTCCTCTATAACCTCTCCCAGCTCTTCCTCCCACTTTGCTTTGATCCCTTCCAGTGGTGCCTTATCCTCTTCCAAAATAGCTCCGTACGCCGCTGACACTGCCCCCTTCTCCAGTCCCCTTGTCGTCAGCGCCTCCTCCAGCAATGTGGAGGCCAGTTCCTCTGGGCAATCTGCACCCCCAGATACCTAAAGTGAGTCCCTGCCCTACGGAATGCTCCCCCACCCCCGGCCGCGACACCACAAAATACTCACTCTTGTCCAGGTTCAGCTTGTACCCCGAGAAAGACCCAAATACCCGCAGTAGCTCCAATATTCCTCCTATCGATGCACTCGGTTCCGACACATACAGCAGCAAGTCGTCGGCATGTATGGACACCCTATGCTCTATTCCCCCCCCCCCCCACCCCCCCCCGCACTATTCCTTTCCATGCTCCCGAACTTCTCAATGCGATGGCCAACGGCTCAATCGCAAGTGCAAACAGCAGGGGGGACATAGGACATCCCTGTCTCGCCCCACGGTGGAGAGAAAAGTATCACGAACTGATATTATTTGTGCGGACACTCGCCTTCGGCTCCTTATACAGTAACTTTACCCAGTTCACAAATCTTGGTCCAATCCCAAACCGCACCAGCACTGCCATCAGGTACCCCCATTCTACCTGGTCAAACGCCTTCTCGGCGTCCAATGCCACAACTACCTCTGTTTCCTTCCCTTCCGCCGGTGCCATAACGACGTTCAAACCCTCCTAATGTTCAAAAACAGTTGCCTCCCTTTCATGAACCCCGTCTGATCCTCTCCTATCACCTTCGGAAGGCACTCCTCCAGCCTACCCGCCAGTACCTTCGGCAACACTTTTGCGTCCACACTCAGAAGTGATATGGGCCGATACAACCCACGCTCCATCGGATCCTTAACTTTTTTTAGCAACAGTGAAATCGATGCCTGCCCCAAGGTTTGGGGCAACACCCCCTTCCCCATCGCCTCCTCAAACATCCCCACCATCAGGGGTGCCAACCTACCCTTGAATTTTTTATAATATTCCACCGGAAACCCATCCGGCCCTGCCACCTTCCCCGACTGCATCCTCCCAATTGCATCCTTTATCTCCTGCTCCACTGTTGCTCCTTCTAATGTAGCCCTGTCCCCTTCCCCTAGTCTCGGGTACTCCAACCCATCTAGAAATTCCTGCATCTCACCGTCTCCCCCGGGTGGCTCTGACTTGTACAACCTCTCATAAAACTCCTCAAAAATCTTGTTAATCAGCACTGTAGACACCACCAACTTCCCTGCCCTATCCCTCACCTGAAGAATGTCCCTTGCCGCTGCCTCCCTCCAGAGCTGACCTGCTAACATGTTCATAAACTGCATCCCTTGCTCGTCTCAGTTGGTGCACCGCCTTCCTGGTGGACAGTCGGTCGAAGCTCGCCTGTAGCTCCTTCCTCTTTTACAGCTTCACTGGGTCCCCATCTTCTGCATACCTCCTATCTACCTCCAGCATCTCATCTATTACCCTCTGCCACTCCAACCTCTCCTCTTTGTCCACCCTGGCCTTAAACAAAATTACCTCACCCCTTACCACCGCCTTTAGAGCCTCTCAGACGACTGCCTTCGACACCTCACCCGTACAATTGAAACCTACATATTCCTTAATTACCTTTTCAACTTTCTCACAGAACACTTGGTTGCCCAAAAGCCCCACATCCAGTTTCCACCACGGTCTCTGCGCTACCCCCTTCTCCAGCACCATATCCACTCAATGTGGAGCGTGATCTGACACTGCAATTGCAGGGTATTCCGACCCCTTGACTCTAGCCAGCAAAGCCTTTCCCACCACAAAAAAGTCGATCCGCGAGTATACCTTATGGACCGCTGAGAAAAATTAGTACTCCTGTTCCCTTAGGTGCAGGAACCTCCAAGGGTCCACCCCTCCTATTTCCACCATTAGCCCAGCCAGCACCTTCGCCCCCCTGATGGGACCAGCGAGCGCGGCCGCGATCTGTCCAACCTTGGCTCCTGCACCAAGTTCCAGTCCCCCCATACAATCAGCTCATGTGTGTCCAAGTCGGGAATGGCCCCAAACACCTTCCTCGCGAATCCCACATCGTCCCAATTGGGACCGTATACACTTAACAGCGCCACTAATCTCCCCTCCAGCGCCCCTGCCACAATCACATATCTACCCCCCTGATCTGCCACCACCATCTCCATCTGGAAGCGTACCCTTTTGCTGACAAACACCGCTACCCCTCGAGCCCTTCCATCAAATCCGGAGTGAAACACTTGGCTAACCCAACCCTTTTTAAGTCTCACCTGACCCTTCACACTCAAGTGAGTCTCCTGCAGCATTGCTACATCGGCTTTCAAACTTTTAAGATGCGCAAGCACCCTTGACCTCTTGACCGGACCTCCTAGCCCTCTCACGTTCCACGTGACTATCCTTACTGGGGGTCTCTCACTCCCCCCCCCCCCCCCACCTTTCTTATCCACCATCACCATACCATCGGGCCTGACCCATAAACCTGACCCGCCCTTGTCCACTGTTAACATCAAACCCCTTTCCCCCCCCCCCTCTCCCAAGAACCCCCCCCTACAAAAACATCCCCCAACATCCATCCCTTCCCCCGCTCTCGCTCGCCTCGTATGCCCATTGAAGACTGCTATCCAGGCTCCAACGTCCGCAGCCCTCCTCTCACCTCACCCCCGTTCACTAGCTGACTTTAGTTAGCTAGCGCGAGTGGCTCCCCCCGCCAAGACATCTCGCCCCCTTCCACCCAGTCCCAGAGAAAGAAACACCAAAACAAACCCAACAATCCAACCCCTACAATTCACTAACATAACATTTAACCGTCGCAACACAGAACACCATTAACTTGAACTCTGTAACAATGCAAAGAGAAGTAAATTGCAATACAAATCAGTAAAAAGAAAGTTGTAACATTTAAACATTTTCCAGCTGCTCAAACACAGTCCACAGTCTCTCTTCCAGTTCCGCTCTTTACGTCTGTCCCAAGCCTTCTGCCCTCACGAACGCCTCAGCCGCCTCCGCTGTCTCAAAATAAAAGTCTTTGGCGTTATATGTTACTCTCAACTTCGCCGGGTACACCATACCAAATCGCACCCGCTTCCTGTACAAAGCCACCTTCACTCGCCAAAACGCCGCTCGTCTTTTTGCCAACTCCACCGTCAAGTCCTGGTAGATCGAACCGCAGGACCATCCCACAGCACCTCACGCTTCTGCTTCGCCCAGCTCAATACTTTCTCCTTCATGCAAAACTTTTGGAAGCAGATAATTACTGCCCTTGGCGGCTCGTTCACTTTGGGCTTCAGCCTTAATGACCGATGAGCTCGGTCTAGCTCGTACAGGGTGGGGCTCTCACCCTCCCCCATCAGCTCCGCCAACTTCTTAGCAAAGTATTGCGTTGGCCTTGGGCCCTCTGTCCCTTCGGGCAAGCCCACAATTCTCAAATTGTGCCGCCTTGAGCGGTTTTCCAAGTCTTCCAGCTTTGCTCGGAGTCCTCTGTTAACCTCCACCACCCTCCGCAGCTCGTCCCCCATCGAGGTGACCTGGTCGCTGTGTAGTGACACGGCCTCCTCCACCTCCTTCATCTTCTCGCCCTGCTCTCTCACCTCAGCCGATGCCGTTGCCACCTCCACCCTCATCGGGCCGATTGCCTCCTCCAACAATGACCTCAACACGACCGCCATCTCTTTCCTCAAGGCCTCCATGTGCCTCGCAAACTGTTTTTCCAGCTCCACCGCCATCACCTCGGTCATCTTCTCCACTGTAAGTAGTGCGGCCCCGCCTTGCAGTTCAGCTTCTGCAATCCTGTCAACAGTTTTGCTCGTCTTCTCCTTCAGCGGCGAATCCGCGTTTCCTCCTTTCTTCGACGCTGCTCTTCACATCCTTTAGCGGCTTATTGTTTTTTATCTTCTTTCTTTCCTCCTCTCCCCCTCTTCACCCTCCTGCCCTTCATCAATCTGACTTATTCTTTTTTTGAAAAAAAAGGGGGGAGAGAAAAAAAAACCTTTTACCACACTTCCTTAAACCTTCTTTCTTTTTCCTCTGCATTCACCCAGAGCTCCCCGGGACCAGGCTTCAGCCTTCTTTCTTCCTCCTGGGTGGGAGACATCTGACGTGGAGCACCCTCCCTACATAGTGCCCTGGCCTCGGGCCTACCGCCTCGGCCTCCCCGTAGCTCCACCCCCGCTGCTCTGACCTCAACGCTGCGCTGGGCCCAGCGCCTCAGTCCCCGCCGCCCGACACCCGCATGGGGTTTTTCGCCGTTTTTTAAAACCGGCCCCGCTGGCTGCTCGTGATGGCCCCAAAGGCATCTATAGTCAGGGGGTATGTGAAGACTCAGGGGTTTCCCCGAAATCGCCGCGAATCGCGGCCACTGGCGGGAGCTCTTGTTGCTGCGGCTGCCCTGCTCGCCCACGCCACCGGAAGTCCGCTTTAAACTAAGATTAAGCCTCTCCCCTCTTCCATGCTGCCAAGAATGAAGCAACTGTATTATACTGCTTACAGAGCAAGCCTATCTAACTGTCATTTATTTTGGGTAACTTCCCCAATGAGCTGCAAACCACACGAGATCTAAACTGCAAACAAAAACCTCTCCCAGCAAACACACAGATAAATTGAAACCAGAGAGCTTTCCTAAATGGCCCCCATCTCCATGATGACGTAGCCTGCACTGGTCAATTTCTCAACAGTAATTTAAGCTATTTAACCCTCATTTTAACATCTTTTTTCTGATGAATTAAATGGGTTTTACAACTTTCCAGTGTTTACTGAATGCTTTTAAACTAATTTAGCTCCACCCCCAAAAAGCAAAAACATCTCTTTGGACTGCCAATCCTGCAAATGTTGCAGACATCACAACTGCATCTTTCCTGCTATTTGAATGGGAAGGCAGTGACAGTGGTATTGTCACTGGACTAGTAATCCAGAGACCCAGGGTAATGCTCTGGGGTCCAGGGTTGAATTCCCACCAGGGCAGTTGATGGAATTTGAATTCAATAAAAAAATCTGGAATTAAAGGTCTAATGACTACCATAAAACCATTGTCGATTGTCGCAAAAAACCCATCTGGTTCTCTAATATTCTTTAGGGAAGGAAATCTGTCATCCTTACTTGGTCTCCAGACCCACAGCAATGTGGTTGACTCTTAAATGCCCTCAGAGATGGGTAATCAATGCTGACGCAGCCAGTCACACCCACATCCCATGAACAAATAAAGGATAATCTTACCTTTTTAGCTGTTAACATCTTAAAGCAACATGGCCCCAACAATTTAAGTGCAATAGATTCCCAGCTGTTTTAATTTAATTTGCACATTTTTCTACAGTTAAACATCCATTCCTAAAACTAAAAATTGTATTTTAAAACTGGAACATATGAAGCATGAACTGGATTTTCACAACACTTTCAAAGATCTAAAACCTGCCCAATTATGTTTAAGAGTCCCGTTGCCAAACCTCCAATAATAGATTCTAGCATTTTCCCTACTGCTGATACATAACAATAAGTAACCTATAGTTCCCCATTTTACTCCACAGGAGAGAGGAGCAGTAGTTGGCCAAATGGCCCATCAAGCCTGCTACACCATTTTATATGATCATGGGTTATCTTGGATTTCTACTCCACTTTACTGCCCATGCTCCGAAACCCATGATTACTTCAGTATTGCTTATTTCTGTCGCTGCCTCTCCGTAAAACCCCAGGGTGTAGGTCATAGGCTCCAGACGCTTCGGTGGCTTTTAGTGCCATTAATATTCTGGTGCTATTTCTTTACTGATACTAATTTATTTAAGTTACTCATTCCGGCCAACCTTAGGTTCCCTATAATCTCAGTCATTTTCTTTTTGTGCTTTCTGCCATGAATTCTGATACAAAGCACTTGTTTAGTGTGTTTTGATCCTGGACCACATTCACAAATTTTGGTCGATCTGGTTAGGGACCAAATGATGTTTTGATTCAAGTTTAAAAAATAAATAAAAAAATTGTGGTCTGAGATACTTACCAAGAAAATTAGGCCACAAGATTCCACGGTTTTAAACAAACCGAAACAAATTTTACTGTGTGAAAGTAAAACGATGGGCGCAAGTGAACAAAATAATTTCCAAGTGTCATTTTGAGCACGTTGGCGAGAATGAGCCCCCGCCAGCTTAGTGCCGAAAATGAGCCTCCACGAGCTTCTCGCCATTACTGGCTGTCTCACCCTCTGATTCGCCAGACTCGTGCCTCAGCATCTCAGCGCTAACAAGGCAGAGCTGCTTTTAACCCTCCTTCACCACTCACTCCCAGTCAGCACACCAGCATGGCAGCGTGCAGACCTGCTCCTCGCTTTGGGGATGCCAACGTGGCCAGGCTTCTCAGTGCTGTGGATGAGAGGCTGGGCTTCCTTGCCTCCGAGGGGGTCGGAGGACTAGCAGCAAGGTCAGCAATTCCACCTGGGAGGTAGTCAATTCGGGCAGCATGACCAGGAGGACCAACGTCCAATTTCGGAAGAAAAGCAACAACCTCCACCGAGCTACAAGGGTAAGTTACCACCTCTCTCCTGGCATCAGTTCCGCCTCCCACCCCTCAAATCCCCAACCCGCCTCACAAATCACTGGCTGACACGTCAAACCCTCCCCACATCCGATCTTCTTGCTTGTTCCACGGCGCCCCCTGGTACCCACCAGCACAACCCTTTCATGTCCAGTTGTGGTGCCCACACATGCCACCTGCTGTAGCCCCCCCGATCCAGGAAGATAAATTCTCCGTCGTCCCAGATGACCATAGGCTGTTTTCCTATTTGAGGGGTGAGCTGACTGGTGGTGATTTAACCTGAGCATCACCAAACCTCAGGTGAGGGGAAGGTTGAGAAGGTGGGTGTTCATGAATAACTTCAGCTGGTGCGTAATTTATTACGCGCTCTTTGCCTTGCTCTGCATCACAATCCAGCTGTCCAGCCAACTGAGCTAAACCGGCTCCCTGGTCCATCAAAAGCCCTCTCTTTGTACCCACAGGAGAAGATAACCCATAATTAGCGGGAAAGGGCCAAGATGGGGGGCGGAGTACCAGAGGTCTGAGACCTCTTCTCCCCCACCCCCATGAAGAACGTGCCCTGGAGATCGCGGGATTGAACGAGGAGACAGCAGTAACTGACAGTGAGATCCACCTGCGCCAGAGAGGTGAGGATCCACTGCCCCTTCACCCAGGTGACCTGTCTCAAGTGAGTTGTTCGTGTCAGACTAAGTGATCCCTCCTTCTCACTGGCCACTTGTCCATTCTCTCACAGGATCTCCATTTGATGGGGCCGGGCCATCCGGAGGAGAGCTCCGAGGATGCCACCTTCAAGGCATCACAGCTATCACCCACACCTTCCACCAGCACGGAGACACACATCTTGGTTGGCAACATTCGTGGACAGGTTTCTCGGGCACAATTTGTTCAGCACCATGCAATTGTTGATGCACATCAGGTGGAGGCAGGAACTTCCAAGGGAGTCAGTGGGGATTCTTTTGCAGCCAGTCCGGATGAAATGATCAGTCGAACACCTCGTTACTTTAACATATGTTTATTTCTCGGCCGGGGCAAAGACCACTGTATCTCTTGAGAGTTACAACAGCAAGCCAAAATCAATACATCTAACAGCAGTTCTTGTACAGTTTTTGGTTCATTTCTGAGGGCAGCTCCCTCGCATTCCATTTTGCTGAAGGCAGCCCCCCTTGCCTTTCATCTGTGCCTTTAGTTTAATTATGATTATTTTCAAGCACATGCGCAACCCTTCCCAAGGCCGTTACTGCAATTTGTCTGGTACAAAAACAAGTGATTTCAGCTTGCTACCAAAAGCCTGTCTTGACATTTCTTAACACAAAGCTTTATCTAACATTTTGTTTTTCCCATAAAGTTCCAATCCATCTTGAGCCAAACTCTCATTCCCCCCTTTTATCATTTCATGATAACTTCTGATCCATAGTCAATCATCTCAGTCTCTCCCATTCTATTTGCATTTCTATCATTTCCTCATATTCCTCTGCACTTTCTTTCACATCAATTAACTCTTCAAGACGCACTTCATGTTGCTGCATTAACTGTTGAGAAATTACTGCTGCACTGACACTTTTACACAAGCATTTCATTAGGAAGCTAAGCATAATTATTACAACTACCAGGATTATCAATCCATGCACTAGGTAAGACCCCCATGATCCGGCAAACAACCAATCTAACCACCCATCTGTTGATATTTCATGCAGTTTCTTAACCTCTTTGCGGATATGATCCACGAGGTGGGTGATGTTCTCCGAACTATCAGGGATGTAGGTGCAACATTCCGAACCGATCACGGCACAAGTCCCACCTTTGTTTGCAAGGAGGTAATCAAGGGCCATTCGGTTTTGTAGGGCTACGGTTCTTATTGCCACCATTTCATTATTTATCTCAGTCAATGCTTCAGTGGTGTCGTTTTCTACCTCTTCCAGGATTTTTGCTATCTTCCTTATTTCCTTCATTGCAAGAGCTACCCCGATAGGGGGAAGCAGGATCCCAAAGTATCGTTGCGTTTCGGTTATTGCTCTCTTTTGTCACTTCATCATTTGGTAATGGTCGCCTAAATTGGTGAGGTGGTGTATAAAGGGGACTACATACCCCAGATAACAGGATCCCGTCCAATTCTCTGGCAGCCAAGGATATGCCTTGTGGCCACAAATAAAGTACGTCCTATTGTATGAAGTGAGTTTGTCCACATCAAACCCTTGGGCCATCAGGGAGTACTTGAAGGTACCTGTCCCGTTAGCGTATGGGACATCCAGTGTACACCCATAAAATTGAGGAGACGTATATACGGGATAGACCTCGGATATGTTGGCCACCACAAATCTGTGCTCACATTGACTAGCACCTACAAATATCCCTTTAACTACATTCCTTACTAAACATATTATTCCCAGTGGTCTTCCCATGTTGGTGGTATTAGTGAGGGTAAGCAACGGAGGCTGGTGGGATTTGTTATAACTTGGTTGGTACCACATCTCAAAGGTGTTCATTGGAGCCCCCCTCTTTCCATGGTCTTGGGGATATGGGGAGAAACGATAAACTAGAAGCTGCCCGGCCGTCTGGGTGTCTTACCATAGATGCAATTCTTATAGTCCTGGGGGATTGACGAGTACCATTCTGGTAAATATACCATTCTACTGTTTCTGACAGTTAAGCGGAACAGGTCTGAGGGGGATCCCTCCCTTAGCATGGGTCGGGATATGTGTACATACCCAGCAACCAGAAACATTCATATCCTTTACGTACACATATGACATATACAGATACGTGTTTACATGTAATTCCCTTTTTTCCCGCAGCCTTACCCTCCCTTGGTCAACGCATACCAAGGGTAAAGTCTTTTTTTTGTTTCTGCAGCTATAGTCCCATTTACAGTTGACCTGATGACAGGGTAGGTTGCCCTTAGTCACTCCACTGATGAGTATGGTCCGATTGCATCGTTGTACGTAGGCCGAACATCCGTCCGCAGGGGTCGCATTCCAAGGTCCTTCTCCTGGGCCTTGACTGCTGCATTGTAAGGTGTCTCCTCGACAGAGGTGATGAGTCCGGCTTCCCTTGGGGCCACAGGTTCTTCGCTTGGCCTCTCCTCCAGCTTCCAAAAGTCCCAGCAGGGTTACGATCAGAAGGCTGTCTTTCATCCCGTGAATGATGCTGAAGTTATTACCGAGGGCTCGAAACAGGGTTATTCTCTATTGCATTTTCACAACCTTACAATGGTGGATGTGGATCCAGGCATTTCTGCCTTTTACTTTTACAGCAGTGGGAGTAGTGAGTAGGACCTGGTGTGGTCCTTCCCATTGGGGTTCTAATCCTTTCCGAACCCAATTACGAATCAGAACATACTCCCCCGGGTTAATGGTGACAGTACTGGATAAGGGGGGTACTTCCCCACGGGCTGCTCGGACCCTCGAGTGGAGACCTTTTAAAAACCTTTGTTAGAGCTATAACGTAATTGGCCACTTCCGTGGTCATGTGGTGAAAGTTGACATCTTTTGGCTTGTCCCGATCCCATGGAGTGTGAAAGGCCTTCCGTACAATATCTCAGCAGGGCTTAATCGAGTTTTTTCTGCAGGTGTAGCGCGAATTTGAAAAAGGGCAATGGGTAATAGTTTGAGCCAGGTAGCGCCTGTCTCAGCCTGTCATTTGGCTAGTTTGGTTTTCAATGTCTGGTTGGCGCGCTCCACCATTCCTGCTGCTTGTGGCCTATATGCACAGTGCAACTGTTGTTTTATGCCCAGCTGAGCACAAAATTCGTTGTTAATCTGTCCCACAAAATGAGGTCCATTATCAGGGCTCAATCGATATGGAATCGTAAATCTAGGAACAATTTCTCGCATCAAACTTTTACTACCGTGGAAGCTTTGTTATCTACAGTGGGGTAAGCTTCTATCCATTTGCTAAATACATCAACAATAACCAATACATGTTTATAACATTGGCATCTTTCCAACTCAATGTAATCCATCTGGAGTGTCTCAAAGGGACCTTCCGGTAGCGGGGTTTTACCCATTTCACAGGGTATTGCTTTACCAGGATTATACTGCTGACATACTAGGCAACGACTGCTAATGATTTGTGCTATGTCTTGCAGTCTTGGATGCCACCATGTTTTGAGCAATACATCACCCGTAGCTCGTGCACCACAATGAGTTGCAAAGTGAACACATTCGGTGACCCAGGCTGCTAATGCATCGGGCATACAAGTCTGCCCTGCCGGGGTGACCCACAATTTATTTACAGGAACATAACAACATCCCAGTTCTTCCCATAGTCTTTTTACACAGCCAGGAGCGTCCTCCTGTAATTGAATGACGTCAGTGATGGTCGGCATTGGTTTTTCCGAGGGAGACTGACCCTTAGAGCTTTTAGTCTGGCTCATCATTTTTGGTACCACCATGTCTTTTAAGCGAGAAGCCTCTTTGGCTTGGTGGTCCGCCTGCCGATTACCCGCGTCCACCAGTGTTTTGCCTGTCGTATGGGCAGCGCACTTTATGACGGCTATTTGTGTAGGGAGCATTAAAGCCTGTAGTAATTGTGTAACTAACTGTTTGTGGGATATCTGAGTGCCTGCAGATGTAAGAAATCCCCTGTTCTTCCATAATTGACCAAAATCGTGTGTGACCCCAAATGCGTATCGGGAATCAGTGTAGATATTTACAATTTTATCTTTCCCTAATACACAGGCTCGAATAAGTGCAAAAAGTTCAGCCTGTTGGGCGGAAAAGGGAGTTTTGAATGCTGTGCTTCAAGTGTTTCTCCTTGTTGGTTAACAATTGCATACCCTGATAATCTATCCCCCCTTTCACCGATGGATGAACGACCATCGGTGAATAGGTTCAGATCAGCATTTGGTATTGGAGAATCAGTGAGATCATCGCGTAATGACGCATCGTCTTGTAAGAGAGAAAGACAGTCATGAGTCGGGGACTCAGTGGCGTTAGGCGGGTCAGAAAGGAAACTAGCGGGGTTAACAGTAGTGCAGTGCCAGAACTGAAGTTTCGGGTTATTGAGGAGATAAATCTCATATTTATTTTGACGCGCCATAGTTAGGTGCTGAGTCTGAAGTTGACCGAGCCGGGCCGTGACCGAATGTGAACTATAAATAACAATATCCTGCTGAAGAGTGAGATTAGCCGCTGACTGGAGACTGTTGTAAATAGAGGCTAAAATCTGAGTACATCCAGGATAGCCGAGTGCAACTGGATCAAGTTTAGACGAGTAATAAGCTATAGGACGGTGGCGATCCCCATGTTTCTGGGTAAGTACCACGGTGGCACAACCGGCTAAAACAGTACAATAAAGTTGGAAAGGTCGATCATAAAGGGGGCGTCCTAGTGCTGGCGCCCTCATTAAGGCATCTTTTAGCCGATGGAAGGCCTCTTGGGCTTCCGTACTTAACTGGAACTCTCCAGCGTTATTGGTGTATGGGGTCAATAGCTGGGTAGCTAGGGCAATATTCGGAATCCGTTGCCGACAATAATTAACTATTCCAAGCCATTTACGGACATCCTTAGCCGTTGTGGGTGCAGGGTACTGACAAATGGGCTGAACTCGACTTGGTGATAGCGCCCGTGCATCGGCGGATAAAAGGATACCCAGAAACCGGACTGTTGGTTGGGCTACTACTACTTTGGCGGGTGACACAACGTATCCTAAAATTGAAAGGTAATTTAATAATTGAGCCGTATCTTCTTTACAACTTTGTTCTGACGGGCTTGCGATCAGTAAATCGTCAACATACTGTACGAGGGTGGATCCCCCTTTTAATTCCAGAGGCTGTAATTGTTGGTGGAGACAGCAGGAGAAAAGCGTAGGCGAATGTATAAATCCTTGAGGCAACCTAGTCCATGTGTATTGTTGATTTTGATATGTAAAGACAAAGAGATACTGTGAATCCGGGTGCAAGGAGAGGGCGAAAAAGGCATGCTGGAGATCCACCAGGGAAAATGTTGTAGCGTCCGCTGGGACTTGGGCTAAAATGTGGGCTGGATTTGGGACCAATGCGTGAAGGGGTTGCACAATGGCATTAATTGAGCGCAGATCTTGGACGAGGCAATATAGTATTGGAGTATTACAAGGAGAGTGACACGGAACCAAAACTTGTTGCTGAATAAGATTCTGTATAAGTGCCTCTAATGAATTCTACAGTCAAGAACTGTCAACTTAAGAGAACTGTCGTTATTCTGAATATTGCTTTATTAATTTTAAGAAACCAACATATCTTGCTAGTAGTGCCTTCTTTAATAGAATTGACGAATTCATCTACAGAAAACCTATATGTTTAATAAGTTATTGTGTTTGATATTTTAAAATAAATGTTTAGAATTAGCCTGGAAATTAAAACTTCAAACAATGTGGAAGCTGGTATTAAAAAACAAAACAACTCTAATTAAAAAGAACAGACCGTTCAAGGACATTTGGTAACGGGAATATGGCAGCAATCCAACTTTTACTCCCAGTCCATTTGAGTGACAAATATTTTTTTTTGGAGATGCGAATGGCATCATTCCAAGCTATACGCCTTTTTGTCTCTGCAAGAATATTAACCCTTTCAACAAGCTTTTGCGTATAATCCAGAAGATGTCAAAGTGCAGAATGTTGTACTTTCATTCCTAATAACTCTAAAGAAGTTAAAGATTTGGCATTACATATCCAAAAAGAAATCAAAAAACTTGATCCACCCCAATTTATCTTCCAACTGTACCCCCAATCGATGAATTTGAGCTGAAATACTATTATTGAAATGTTACTGATCAATCAACTGTTTGACTGTATTATATTGTGTAATTTATTAATACTGAATCAGTAGTATCAAATTTGATTAATTTATTAATTATAATAATTATTTTGAAATGCCTGGTTGTTGGGCCCCGGGGGGTTGGCAGGGTTGTACGCTATATTGGGAACTTGCCGGATGGGACACTGACACTGCGGTTGATAATCGTCTGGGCAATCGGGGAAATCCACCTCTGGTGCCCCCTCTTTTCCCAGGACTAACTCATGATTCATCTGTGGGAATTGATTAGCATGGGTTTTAGAACGAGTGCGAGTCGCCGGACCTCCTTGCGACGGTGGAGGTGGTGATAGTGGCGGGGGGAGCGGTGGATAAAAGGCTTGAATGTACACATCTTTAATGTAATTTCTAACATGGTCACACCAGAGGAATAAAAAGTTGTTTTTTTTGTCTGAAACATCATTTGTTTTAGAACAGTTTAAACTACACCAGAACCCTGGGACTGTAAGGTGGAGGCGGTGATAGTGGTGGTGTAACGGTCGGTCGTCCCCTATATTGCCAATTTTCAGGGTCATCCTCATCGTCTCCCTCGGTCAAGGCAATGCCGGCCATTTGACCGTACGGTCCTGATTTAGAAATGGGGGGTTTTACAGACTTAGGTCTTTTTCTATGGTGGGCACATTCCTTTTTTCAAAACCTCCGCAGTCTTAACAATTCCCCCTTCTGTTAATTCAATACCCAATTTTAAAGCGTTTGCCTGCAAATTAGCCAATAAAGATGTATTTTTTACATTTTGGCAGTACTCCCGCCATAACTCAATCAATTTCTTAGCCGTGGAGCTACGGTTATGTTGCCAAATAATCTGCTGTGCCTCTATAACCATAGGCAAATCTTTTGATCCTCCCAGGGGCCATTCCCCTTTCCCAAATTCTTATGCAATTCTCCCGATAACTGCCGCAGCTGCTGAGAACGTTCCGGATACTATTCACAAAGAGTTTGAAGCGCACTTCCACTATCAGAGGTACTATCTAAAGTATTAACCATTGTCTCCTATCCTCAGATGATCCTTGTGGTTTCCTATTTAATTTTGGTAGCGATCCTAAATCACCTAATCAATCAAGAATTTAAACGGGGTTATCCTGCCCCGTTGCCCAATCAAAAGGCTAAATCAAATTGTTCGAAAGCGACTTTTAGAAGGTCAAAGTCTGGAAATGAAACATGAAAAGAGAGAGAGAGAGAGGACTGATTTAAACAGTCTGACAGACTCAGAGAATTAAAGACTGAACTAACAGATTTAAGAAATTGTTCGAGTGTTCCGACAGGGCACGCAACGGTCAAGCCCTGTTTATTATGTTTCCTTCAGGTGTTATCCGCACCACCATTTAAATTTTATCATATATAATTTGGACAGAGTTATCCGTTCTCCGTAATATTCAATCTGATCAACCCGAAGTGTCGAACAAGTCTAGACACCGGTTGATATACTTATTTATCGAAAACCACCTTTTATCGCGAAGGTATTAGGCAACCCTCAGGATCATCATCACTCATTTACCCGGAGGCTTAAGGAGGACTCTAAACCTCCCAAGGTTTCCAACCCGGGACTTTAGGAAGGATTTTAACCTCCCAGGGACTCCAACCCGGACTGTTTAGGGAGGACTCTAACCTCCCAAGGTTTCCAACCCGGGACTTTAGGAAGGTCCAACCTTCCAGGGACTCCAACCCTTATTCGTAACGGGTTCGCCGGACTGCTTTGATTTCGTCAGAGTCTCCACCGAAACCGAACAGCAGGGCGTGGCCACACACGGGACAGCAGAGGGGGAAACCAAAGTGGTAACAAGGGTACTCACGTTTGGTGGCCATTTCCCTCCTCAGCGTCCGAATGCGATCAATCTGTTACGCCGTCAGGTTCCAGGGAGGCTCCTTGAAATCCCACTTCTGACACCAAATGAGGATTCTTTTGCAGCCAGTCCAGATGAAATGATCAGTCGAACACCTCGTTACTTTAACACATGTTTATTTCTCGGTAACAGCAAGCCAAAATCAATACTTCTAACAGCAGTTCTTATACAGTTTTTGGTTCATTTCTGAGGGCAGCTCCCTCGCATTCCATTTTGCTGAAGGCAGCCCCCCTTGCCTTTCATCTGTGCCTTTAGTTTAATTATGATTATTTTCAAGCACATGCGCAACCCTTCCCAAGGCCGTTACTGCAATTTGTCTGGTACAAAAACAAGTGATTCCAGCTTGCTACCAAAAGCCTGTAAAAGCCTGTCTTGACATTTCTTCACACAAAGCTTTATCTAACATTTTGTTTTTCCCATAAAGTTCCAATCCATCTTGAGCCAAACTCTCATCAGCAGTCGGCAGTCTGCTGGATCCCAGGACTCAGCAGATCCCAGTCAGACTCCAAGCCTTTGGACAAGGATATGGCACAGCTGATGCAGATGCTAAGACACACCTGTGAGACTCAGGAGGGGATATCAGTGAAATTCCAGCAAGTAAATAGCCGGTTGTACAAGTCCCAAAAGCAGTGGGCGCAGGAGATGATGGAAAACGCATGGCACTGAGGCCAACACTGCCAGGATGGTGACCGCAGTGGAAAGCCTGGAGTATGACATCCGCATCTTGAGTGGTAGTGCCCAAGGCATGGCTCAATCTGTGAAGACCATGGCCGAGGGCCTCGACATCACGTCACAGTCGCTGAGAAACATGTCCCATACGCAGATGGACAATGCCAAAGCACTGCTGGGTATGTCCCAGTGGCTGAGGGGTGTGTCCCAAATGTAGGTGGATATTGCCGGGGCACTGCAGAGTTCTGACCAGTCACTGAGGAGCATCGCTGAGGGCGTCGACACCATGGGGCAGACAATGGGGAGGCACCAGGACTGGCAGAATTAGATGACGCAGAGGCCTCTTGAGCTCACACTAACTGCACCTCCACTCCCTCGGGACCCCCAGGGCCCTGAAGCCTCAGTCTCCGTCTCCGCACTGGCGGTATTAGCCTGGACCTAAGTGGGTATATCTTATGCCCCAAGATCCAACGCATCATCCTGGGGTGGTCCTCGAAGACGGCGGAAAAGTCCGAGTGTCACAGGATGTGGTTGTCATTAACACTCCCTGGGAAGCGTGCACACATGTGCATGATCTGGAGGCATACAATCTGAACATTTAGGGAGTGGAACCCTTCCTGTTAATGAAGAACACTCCCTGATGCCCTGGTGCATGCAGTGGGATATGTGTGTTATCAATTACTCCCTGGACCTGAGGAATCCCAGTGATGTGGAAAAATCCTGCAGCCCAGGCACCTTGGTGGGATTAGTCCAGCTCAAAGTTAATATAGTCGGATGCCCGGGCATACAGGGCATCTGTGACCTCATGGATGCACTTGTGGGTTGTAGCTTGTGAAATGCTGCACAAGTCCCCGCTCAAGCCCTGGAATGAACCGGTTGGATAAAGGTTCAGGGCTGCGGTGACCTTCACGGCCACTGGGAGCGGGTGTCCTGCTCCTCCAGGGGGTGCCACATCCTCGAGGACATGGCACAGGTGCAACACTGTCTCTTTGTTGAGACGGAGTCTCCTGCAGCACATGCTGTATGTCATCATCTCGAAAGACCAATGATGCCTTATTCTTTGGGCCTCTGCTGGCGTCCCCCTTTGGGTCCTTCCTCAGCCTGATAGGCAGCCAGGTCTTGCGGGTGTGTGGTGGCGTGCTGCACATGGGGTGCCACCTCCAGCCAGTGTTGGCGCTGCTGCCACCTTCTGCCGCCTGGGCTTGCACCAGCACCACGTGGGCTACCTCTGGGGGACCGACATAATCAGCCATATTGTTATATCTGCAAGGAATTGGAGAAGGAAGTGGACCGATATTCAGGGAGGGTGTCCACCCCGGGACCCTCAAATCCCCCAAGCCTCCCCCACCACTACGTGTCCCACCTTCTCTCAGACTGCCACCCGGCGAACCAGTGGCTGAAGGAAAATGGTATGTTGGTCTTCATCACAAAGGGATTTGAATACAGGAGTAAGGACGTCTTGCTGCAGTTACATTGAGCCTTGTTGAGACCTCACCTTGATTATTGTGCCCTTTATCGAAGGAGGAATATAGTTGCAATAGAAAGAGCTCAACCGAGATTCACCAGATTAGTTCCTGGGGTGGTGAGATTGTCTCATGAAGAGAGATTGAGGAGACTGTGTCGGTATTCCTTGGAGTTTTGAAGAATGAGGGGTGACCACATTGAAACTTACAAACTTCTTCCAGGGTGTGACAGGGTGGATGTAGATAAGACGGTTCTCCTGGCTGGTGAGTCTAAAACCAGGGGACACAATCTTAAGATATGGGGTAAGACATTTAAGACTGAGGTGAGGAGGAATTTCTTCACTCCGAGGGCGACGATTCTTTGGAATTCTCTACCCGAGAGGCCTGTGGAATCATTGAGCATGTTCAAGACAGAAATCGATGGAGACTAATGTCATCAAGGGGATAGTGCAGGAAAGTGGCATTGAGGAGGATGATTTGCCAGGATCTAATTGAATGGCAGAGCAGACTTGATAGGCCGAATGGCCTACTTATGTTCCTCCGTTCCTATCAGCCTGCTGTCGTTGGTTTTGCTTGAGAGGCTGATATGATCTCCAAGGTGTCGGTTGCTGATCAAGGAATTGATTAGTTGCGGGATTGTCACACAGTTGATGATTTTGGAGTTTTGGCAGCATGCCTGTGCGCTATGGGATAAGTCAACAAAGGTAGTTCCTGTGTCCCATCCTTTCTGGAAACCAACCTCGATAAGTGAAGTCAGTGTCAGGACTTGCTCGAAGTAGTTTTGGCTTCTGCAAAAAGAACCTGCCTGTTGGGAAGGCAGAAATTCCTTCAGTTTATTCGGAGGTGTTCCAGGACTTTATATGTTATTGTGAACAGGCCGATGGAATGGTGGATGCATGGATCTTCAAGTGGCTTCCCTGGGTTGGCATAGCACAACTTGGATTGGAGCCAGATGTTTGGAATTGTGTCTATATTTTTGGTAAAAAGTTTTGCTAGCCACTCTTCCCTGTGATCTGATGGTCTTCGGGAATTCTGGGTAAATGCAATCAGCCCCTGCTACTTTGCTTGACTTGGGTGCCATCCGGGTGCTGCCTTGTGTGTAAATGCTTGGGAAATCTGTCTGCTCTGTGGCACTCTTGAGACACTGCATCAGGGCTGTTCATAGGGAGAATGGGTGTGTATCACCTGGAGATGCAGAGCCAATACACTGTGCACTGCTTCCTTCGCCCTGGTCTACCCAACAGCAGACTATTGCTGGTCAACCTAGCACAGGAGTCTCCTCAGAAACTGTTCTGAGGTGTGTTCTTCTATCCTGGATTCTAGGTATGTGACAGGGTTCTTAGACCGAGTGTAGATATACACTGGTATCTGCTTAACCCCTGTTTATCAGTACTACATCCAAACAGGTTAAGGAGTAAGCACATTGTTATAAGACATGATTCCAATCTTTCTGGAGGGAGTCTTAACACATGACTGACTGGTGTCAGTGGTCCATCATCATTGTTTTGGAACTGCATTCCTATACTGCCTGACTAACTGAATGGCAATAGTCATGTGGCCTTGGTATGAAACTCTGCTTCTGGAGGCAAATGTCTTCAGATCAGTTGACTAAAACCTGTCACAGAAACATACACTAATGAAGACTTGTCCTTATACTTGTAACATGGTTTTAGAGAGTGGTAAAATAGATCATTGAAACCTGCAAAAGGAGCAGAGAAGGCCGTGAGAATGCAGAAACACAGAACATTTCAAAATCTGCAAATAGCTGCTGATAAGAGCAAAGGGAAACAGATAAAGGCTGCAAGAGACAAAGGAAAAGCACACACAGGCTGCATGTAAAATTATTGGCTGCAGAAAAAATACAAAAGAAAAGCACACGAAGGCTGCAAGTGAAATACTGGCTGCAGAGAAAAAGGAAACACCAACAAACATCGCTGGTGACAAAACGAGGTTCCCGCCCAGAAAGGACAGGGACCTAATTTTCATAAATTATCATTGAATTAAAGAGCCTCCCACCCCCCCCCCCCCCCTCCATATGATACCCCCACCCCATATTAAGAAATCCCCACATTCCCTCCAAGCTCAGTGCTGCGATGAGAGGAGTTAAACATCGTGGTGTCCACAGGGAAAGACATCCTCCTCAAAGAGCACCACTGGCTGACAGCCAACAAGGCGATGCCATTACCACAGGATCTCAAAAAACACAACTCGCTCACCTGAAATCATTAGCCCCTACAAGAGCACACTCCATACCTGTCAAACTGGCGACAGCCCCAACTCTCGATGGCGTAGCTCCTGGATGATTGCAAACATCACCAACCATAACTTGGTAACTGGCCTGAGCGGTGAAGTCCCATGTTTTGGCCTTCCGCAGAAAAGCTGGAGGACCCTCAACTGCTTGAGGACGCCCTAGCCGGATGTGGCCACTTCCTCCATGGTGGAACATGAGGATCTTCTCAAATTGTGACTGTGGCCGTCCAAGTCAGACCATCGCCCACGTACTCAACTTCTGCCCTGAGAGATCCATTCCTGGCGGCATCACAATCATTCTCACTGCACCAGCTGATGCTGTTGAATGTATTGTTAACCTTGATATCGAACTTTAACTACTTTCCCAGCCATATGAAGTTAGAAAATGGGATAAAACCCCACTCGAGAGACATCTGGGCGACACTTTGTTGTAGTACCAAGGGAAAGCTGCACTGTTGCATAAGGAGTTAAATTGCAGCCTTGTATGCTGTTTTAGGTGGATTTAGAAGATCCCATGAGATTATTTAAAGGACGGTAGTGGAGTACTTTGGTGTTGTACCCACAGCTTGGCACACTACCTATTTCTAAATTTCAGCTGCACCAATGGGAGGGAACGTGGAGCAGAGACGAGGAAACTCTCTGGGGGGGAAGGAGGGAATGTCAGGTGGGTGGGCCACCTCAGTTGCACATTTCACCCATCTTTTATTTTCTTCTCTTGCGAAACTTGGGGGTGGGGGAGACTCCGATGGAAATAAATTGAAATCAGCTCACATAATGAATAAATCATGAAAACCAAACCGCACAACATAGAAATGAAACAAATGACACACATCAGCCTTTGGCCTGTTACATGTACATATGTATGAATCTATGTTGTGTCCACTGGTGTTTTAATTACAAGAAAGTGGGGCAGAATATAGTGTTGCAAATTGTAACGTTTTTGACAAACCGACTGCAAATTCGGGAGCAGTTTATAGAAGGTTGCAACATTTAGCACAGAGGAGGCCTTTCAGTCCATCATTTCTGTGTTGGTTCTTTGAAAGAGCTGTCCAATTAATTACATTCCCCTATTCGTTCACAAAGCTCTGTAAAGTTCTCTTTTTCAAGTCTATCTCCATTCTCTATTGCTATTGAACTTGACAATTGAGTGACTATTGAATTCTTGCTCTACTACTGTTTCAGGCACTACATTCCAGATCACAAAACTTACTACTTAAAACAAAAACTCCTCTAGTCCCCACTACTTCCTTTGCCAATCATACCAAGGATTTTACTTTTAAAAAAATTGATTCAGAACTGGGACCAACAGGGTGAATTAATTCAATACATTAAACACACAAAGTCACTTAAAACAATTGTTCAACGGACTCTAACTGGGCAGCCACTTATTTAAACCAAGATCCTGTTCACTTTATAAAAGCAAGTCATTCCCATGACCAGGATTTCCTTGTCTTGGCCATCAGGGAGACCAGGGACGGGATTCTCTGACCCCGGGGTTGGGAGGGAGAATCGCCGCGACCGGCGCAAATCGCGCCCCGACGCCGGGACGCAGCGGAGAATCGCCACCATTGGCATCGGCGTGGCACCGGCCTGGGACCGCTCTACGAGACCCCCCCACCCCCCCAGCAATTTTCCGCCCGGGTTGGGCCGAGCAGCCGTACCAAAAGACCCGAGGCCCGCCGGCAGCGTTCTAACCTGGTCTTACCCGGTGGGACCTCGGCGTGGAAGGATCCGGGGGTGGCCTGTGGGGGGGGGGGGGGGGGGCGGCGGAGGGGAGGGGGGTCCAACCCCGGGGGGGGGGCCTCCACTGTGGCCTGCCCCGCGATCGGGGGGGGGGGGGCCTCCACTGTGGCCTGCCCCGCGATCGGGGGGGGGGCCTCCACTGTGGCCTGCCCCGCGATCGGGGCCCACCGATCGGCGGGCCGGCCTCTCGGGCTGGGGACCTCCTTTTGTTCCGCACCGGCCCCTGTAGCCCTACACCTTGTTGCGTCGGGGCCGGCGCAGAGAAGAGAGGCACCGCGCATGCGCAGAAATCGCGGCGCTCCCACCGCGCATGCGTGGACCCGCGGTGCTCATCTGATGCCGGGATCGGCAGCTGGAGAGGCGTGGGCCGCTCCAGTGCCGTGCTGACCCCGTGTAGGGGTCGGAATCGCTGATCCTGAGGCCATATTGACGCCGTCAGGAAACGCGATGGTGTTTACAACGGCGTCAAAACTTAGCCTCAGGATCAGAGAATCCTGCCCCTGATGCCAGGCAGGGATTAAACACATCCCCAAAGGGTGGGAGAGACAAATTGGGGTAGCACTTAATCTCCTGGAGGCACAGCCATGTGTTACTGCTCTGTCAAGACTGCCAAGGCCAGGAAGCACATAACTTGCATATTGGTCTGACCAGGCGGAGGTGGTGGCATAGTGGTATTATCATTGGACTAGCAATCTCGAGACCCAAGGTAATATACTGGGGACTTAGGTTTGAATCTCAGCGTGGCAGATAATGAGAATCATGACCATGAAACCATTGTCGGAAAAACCCATCACTAATGTCCTTTAGCGAAAGAGACACATGACTCCAGAACCACAGAAATGTGGTTGACTCTGAAAGGACAATAAATGCTGGCCCAGCCAGCGATGCCCACATCCCATAAATTAATTTTAAGAAGTTCATATACAAATTTTTATGAGGCTTATGCTGCCCTTCTGTATGCATCTGAGTGCATTAACTCTGTCTGGATAATTAATGATAGACTAAATATTTACTGATTGGAATTTTTTCCTTCGTGTGACACAAGCCTAAGAATCAAAGGAGAGATTATCTTACATTCAAAAGATAAAACAAACACGCAACCTAAACAGAATACCGATCGGTGGAAACTAACAGATCAATCATTTCTCATTCACGTACACTGTATAAAGTTCAGATACACTACACCTCATTTTGTCTCACTCTCTGGAAAGCTGAGCCAAAACTAACACTTCTGTGATGTTCTGATTTATTTTTGAAATACTACCCAGCATTTTTGCTTTTAGTTTTGTACTCAGTACGATCAATGCAATACTGCATTTCCCCGAGGGGCAGCTACACATCTGATCCCTGCTCATAAAGTCTGGATTTTCCTTTGGATTGAATTGCTGGCTGGCTGGAGAGGTGCTAGTCGGTTGTTTGGCTTAAAAGTTTGATCGTGCTCTACTGGTTCTACAGATGTACAATAGACACCCATGGGCCCAGTATGATGGGTAGCACATGCTTGTCCATATTTTATAGCAAAATAGTGTGCACGCCAAATTAGGTTTTCTTTGGCAAACTTGATGCAGAATTTACAATTGTCCTTCAGCGATCTGGGTGTGCCTGTTGCTTCATGCTGTTGTAAAAGGGTAATGATTTCAATATATATGATCTCAGGGACGATTCACGGCTTCCCCTCAAAGGCAACATATGTGATTACGTGTAGTGTTTTTTTAACCGTATTATTGAACCCATTGGGACTATTAGATTGTCTATCCTGCATTTTACAGAGAAGTATTCTTCAAAATGAATTAACCATAGATTTTATACCTTTTTAATGACCAAGGAAGCCAGTGGTAGGAAAGAAAAGATTTATTTTTAACAATTATCTGCCCATGACAGTAAATATCTACAATCACTGTTGCCGTTGGGACATCAAACATGCCGGTCCCTGCTCAGGCCGGCTTTTATACTTGGTTTAACGAGTCCCATCTGGGTGGGCCTCCACCTCCTACCTGGGAAGCTCATGCTCCACGAGCCCCACGGGGAAATCAGTAATGGTTTCCCCGTGGGCCTCATGGGGATTATGACACCCTTCCTACATTACTTCCTGAAGTTCCCCCTCTGCCCTCATTGTGGGGGGCTTCTGCGCCACTTTTCCCAAGGCTGAGCTTCTACCTGCAGAGGGTCTTGGTTAGATGGCGTGTATCGGTTGGTCGACCGCATTTTTCTGGTCGGCCTCTGTAGGGCTATTGCCGGGACCTTGGCCCCAGACATGACATCGTCCATCTGCATGGACGCCTCAATGTCCATATTGTTATGGGCCAGGGTTTAGAGAGCCCCAAAGTGTATCCTGGCGTCCACCTGACCCACAACTTTGAATAGATTGTGGTTATCGGGAACACACGGGCTTACTCTGCAGGTGTGATGCAACAGAAATCTACAGTACTTTTAAATTAAAACAATGTTTCTTTATGAAACCAATTAACACTTTATAAACCCACAGTAAACATCTTAACAACTATCAACACCAATAAATCTCCAAAGAATACAGTATGCTATAAGTAACTCTTAATCTTTCCTTGCAACATCCATAAGACACAAAAAGAATCCTTTTTACAGAAATAAATCAGGTTTAACTTCTTTACTGAGAACAGTTACCACTTTGAAATCACCAAATGAACGTTCCCCAGCCTGCAGAGATTCACACATATCCTGCTGTAACTGCAGCTTCTCCAAAACTAAAACAAAACCAATCACACCCTGTAGCAAAAAGCCTAAAACGAAAGTAAAAGCAGACAGACAGCCCAGCTCCACCCACACTCCAACATCACTGATAAACACCCATTTCTTAAAGGCACATCCACTACAGCTATTTTTATAAACACCCATTTCTTAAAGGTACTCTCACATGACACCTCCCCCCAAGGAAAAAAAACACCCATCAACTTCAAGATGGTTTCATTGTTCACCTTTTCACTTTCCTTTAAGAAAGGTGGACAATGAATATACGTTTTTTTTTAACAAAACAAAACACGCAAACATTTAATAATAACATAGACCATTTTTGTTCTTCTTCCTGCAACTGGAATCGTTCTCGATTGACGGTCTCTTTGGACAAGAAGGTCTCTGCATGATCCATCCATTTCTCTACGCTTCGGTATTTCTCTTTAAAGTCAGATACTTTAGTTCAATCTGATCATAGATTGTAATTGTCCAACGCCGGAGCATTGGTTATCACAGCCTTTAGGCCTTCAAATGCCAATTGAAACTTCATTGTCCAGTGAAATTTTCCACGTTTCTTCAGCAAGTCCATCAGTGGAGCAACCACGCTGCAAACAATTTGCACAAATCCACTCATCCCAAGAAATCACATTATTTCCCTTCGTGTCGAGGGTATTGGAAACGCCCCAATAACTTTTGTTTTCACATCCCGTGTGACCATTCGACCCTGTCCGATTGTATGGCCCAGGAAAGTGACTTGGGCTTTTCCAAATTCACTTTTGGCTAGGTTTATCACCAAACCCGCCTCCTGAAGTCCATCGAATAACTCCATCAGATGTTTTAAATGTTCTTTCCATGTCTGGCTGAAAATGACCAGATCGTCGATGTATACCGCACAATTGGGTAATCCTGAAACGACTTTGTTAGTTAACCGTTGAAATGTGTCTGAGAAGTTTTTCATGCTAAATGACATAACTTTGAATTGGTATATACTATCTGGAGTCACAAAAGCTGAAATTTCCTTTTTCCTTTTGGTGAAAGGTATCTGCCAGTAATCTTTAAGTAAATCCAGTTTGGAAATAAAAGCTGATTGTCCCACTTTCGCAATGCAATCCTCCAAACGTTGGATAGGATAAGAGTCTGTTCTTGTTACTGCACTAACCTTTCTATAGTCCACACACAACCGTTGGGTACCGTCTGGTTTAGGTACCAGCACTATGGGTGAGCTCCATTGGCTGCAACCCACTTCAATTATGCCATTTTTAAGCATACCCTCAATCTCTTTGTTAACCTGTACCAATTTTAAAGGGTTAAGTCTATATGGATGTTGTTTGAATTGAATTAGCATTTCACACATCTACATCATGTATAGCCATTTTAATGCTTCCCAACGAATCTCCACAAACTTTCCCATGTGATATCAATAACTCTTTCAAGTCAGTCCGTTTTATCTCTTGAAGGTAACTCAACAATTTATCCAAATTTTTAAGAACATCCTCGTTTTCCAATTTACTTTGAGGTATGCCATAATTCACAGTCATCTGGATCTGGTTCGTCACTTTGAGTTAGAATCATTAAAACCTCCTCCGTTTTCTCTCCTTTCCTTTCAAAGTACCTTTTAAGCATATTCACATGACACACTCGGTGAGTTTTCATTCTATCTGACATTCTTACCACATAATTCATCTCACTTAATTTCCTTTCAATCTGATAAGGTCCACAAAACCTTACATTTAAATGTTCACCTACCACTGGTAATAATACTAAAACTTTATCTCCACTGACAAAACTACGAACTTTGGATTTCTTGTCCGCTGCCCGTTTCATCACATGTTGTGCAATTTTCTCACTCACCAATTTTTCCTTAATCAATTTAAGTGGTCCTCTTACCTCATGACCAAAAATTAGTTCAAAAGGACTGAATTTGGTTGACTCATAAGGTGCATCCATAATTGCAAACAGTACAAGTGGAATTCCTTTATCCCAATCCTCTGAATAATTGTGACAATAAGCCCTCAACATTGTCTTTAATGTCTGATGCCACCTTTCTAATGCTCCCTGCGAATCTGAATGGTACGCAGTTGATTTAAATTGTTTTATTCCTAAGCTATCCATAACTTCTTTGAATAACCTTGAGGTAAAATTTGATCCTTGATCCAATTGTATTTCTGTGAGTAGTCCATATCTAGTAAAGAATTTAAGTAACTCCTCCACAATCTTGTTAGCTGCAATATTGCGTACTGGAATGGCCTCTGGAAACCTAGTAGACACATCCATTGTAGTCAAAAGATATTGATTCCCACTTTTCGTTTTGGAAGCGGTCCAACGCAATCAATTAGGACCCTTGTAAAAGGTTTCTCAAATGCTGGAATGGGTATTAAGTCCGCTGGTTTTATCACTGCTTGAGGTTTCCCTATCACTTGACATGTGTGACATGATCGACAAAATTTAACTACATCTTTATGTAGTCCAGGCCAATAAAAATGCTTTTGGATTTTAGCCTGAGTTTTCCTTATTCCCAAATGACCTCCCACTGGTACCTCATGTGCTACTCTCAACACCTCCTTTCTATACCCTACCGGCAATACCACTTGATGACCTTCTGCCCACTTTTCATCTGCCTGCATATGTACAGGTCTGCATTTCCTCATCAAAACATAATTTTTATAGTAATGACACTCTGGCATACACTCAGATTTCTCTTCCGTGTATGCTTTCTGATACATCCTTTATTTCTATATCTTTCTGTTGTAACTACCAATTTTCCTGAACTAAAAATATCCGCCTCACCTTCCACCTGTTCTTGTTCCTTTTCAACCATCTGATCAAAAATCGTTTCTGATAATTGAACTTCAACTTTATCTTCACTCTCTGATTTCTCCTCTCTTCTTAACCTGTGACTTTGCGACCTTGTTACGACACAATGCGGAAAAATCCCAGGATATTCGTCCTTCGACACTTCAGTTGTCTGATTTTCCACTGGCTTATCAACCACAGTAGGCATCACTCCCACCTGTGATCCAGCTATATCATTACCCAAGATAAACTGTATTCCTGGACAAGATAATTTCTCTATTACTCCCACTACCATTTCACCACTCCTCACTGGACTTTCCAACCTTACCTTATGTAATGGAACACTACTCTTCTCACTCTGAATTCCACATATTACTCCTTTTCTGGCAACATTCTTCCCAAAATACATAACTCCCCATCTCTTACCATTAAAGATTGACTAGCTCCCGTATCTCTTAAAATTGTAACTTCTTTACCTGCTCTTTCTGGTACACACGAGTAAACTTTACCCACACAAGTAAATTCTTTAAAGACATCTGGCACCTTCTTCAATCACCTCTAGATCAGGCACCTCAATCTTTTGCACCTCCTTCGCTTCACTTGGGCTTTCCTTTACCACTTTAACAAACCCCACTATCTTATCCTGTTTTACCACATCAGCCTTCCCAGTGCTTTACTTCAACCATCAACACTGTGACTTTACATGGCCTAATTTATTACAGCGAAAACATTTGAAACTTTTCATTTATTTTCCACCCTCCTGGATTTTTTTAAAAATCTGAGGTACTCTCTCATTATCTCCCATCTGGTCTCCTTTACCTCTACCACTTGAGTATTCTCATGTCCCCAGTTTCGATCCCTCACAGGCTGAAACTGATGTTGGAAACCAAGCTTTGATTTATGAACTAATTCATAATCATCTGCCATTTATGCTGCTAACCTCAGTTTTAACCTCTGCTTTTCCACACGAATTTTCACGATATCAGGAATTGAATTTTTAAACTCCTCCAAAAGTATAATTTCTCTGAGAGCTTCATACGTTTGGTTTATTTTCAAAGCCCTTATCCACTTATCAAAATTATTCTGTTTGATCCTTTCAAACACCATGCGTATTTGACCAGGTACGTTCCTTAAATTTCTAAACCTTTGTTTGTAGGCTTCAGGCACTCGTTCATATGCACCTAAGATGGATTTTTTCACATCCTCATACGTCCCAGATACCTCCTCCGATAGTGATACAAACACTTCACTAGCCCGACCTATCAGCTTTGTTTGAATCAGTAATACCCACTGTGGCCATTTCATTTGTTTAGCTACCGTCTCAAAAGAAATGAAAAAGGCTTCAACCTCTTTCTCATCAAACATTGGCACTGCGTGGACATATTTAAATAGATCCCCACCAAGCCTTCGATTATGACGCTCTTACTAGCCTCATCACTATCCTCCAACTGTACGTTTCCCTTTACATCCACCAATTTTAACTGACTGTCATGGTTCATGGCCATTTTCTGAAGTTCAGACTATCTCTTTTTTTGTTCTGCTAGGGCTATTCTTTCTTTTTCTCTTTCTTCTCTCTCCTTTCCTCTTTCCCTGATCTGTATCTCCCTTTCTCTTTCTTTTTCTGTCATTGCGTATTCAATTCATTGCTTTAATTCTTTTTCATGTTCAAGTTGCTTAATCTGCAACTGGATCTTTGCCATTTCCAATGAGTCAGACTGTATCTCAGGCAATTTTAAATGCTCAGCAACCCGGTAAGTACCTCTTTTCGCATTTTGTCAGGTAATCTTAGCTGCAATGTTTTTGCCAAATCTAAAAGTCTGTTTGTAGTCTCTGTCCGTAAGGTACTGCGTGTGACCTTCTCCACCCCCAAAAACTTCAGAGCCTCTGAAAGAGCCATTTTCCACAACACACTCCCTACTTAAACTGGAATACCACACGTGAAAAGCACCCATAATATGCTCACCCCTCACTGTCTTTAAATTCACTAAGCCAATCCAATAGATCGACTTTTATCCCGGACGAGACCCCAGTTTGTTATGGGCCAGGGCTTTTTTTATGAATGTTTTTTATTGGGTTTTTGAACAAAGTATATTTACCGTTATGTACACAGAATAAGATATATAGAAGAGAAGGGCGCTCACAAACATACCAAAAAAGTAATAATAAAAAATAAAAAATAAAGTAACTGGTAAGGTATAATGCACCAGCTCAACAGCAGCAACTCTGTACAATTGGCAAAACTATTTACAACACATAGTAGGCATCTGTATGTTGGGGGGGGGGGAGACTGGGGAGGTAGATATACATTTGGGTGCCGGAGAAACAATTACAGAGGGCAATACTCGAATGGGTCTGGCGTTGGTGTTGTCACTTGCTGCCGTTGTCGTCTCGCGCTCACCTCCGCTTCAGCCGTTCCTCCCGTCTTTCACCTGTATTCTCCTTGTTCTCTGTTCCTGTAGGTGCCAAGTTTGTTATCGTTTCCTGTGCCCTCCTTCCGGCTATCATTTCCCTGCCTCTTCCCCCACCTCCCTGGTTCTCTTCTATTGTTCTCTGTCCCTTCCCTCTTCGAGCCCTCCCCCGCCTCCTCCCCCCTCCTGTGGTTCGCCTTTCTTCCCTCTTAGGTTTAGCTGTCGCCCCCCCCCCCCCCCCACCCCTCCCGGTCTATCTCTCCCTCTCATGCTTTGGCTGCTTTCCCCTGGTTCTTGGCTACCTGGCTACTCTGCTGCTTGTTCGTTGGCCAGAAACAAGTCCCGGAACAGTTGGGTGAATGGCTCCCACGTTCTGTGGAAGCCGTCGTCTGACCCTCGGATGGCGAATTTGATTTTCTCCATTTGGAGGGATTCCGAGAGATCGGGCAGCCAGTCTGCAGCTTTGGGTGGTGCTGCTGACCGCCAGCCGAACAGGATTCTACGGCGGGCGATCAGGGAGGCAAAGGCAAGGGCGTCCGCCCTCCTCCCCAGGAATAGATCTGGCTGGTCCGAAACCCCGAAGACCGCCACTCTCGGCATGGCTCCACCCTCATCCACACCACTTTGGACATTGCCTCGAAGAAGGCTGTCCAGTACCCCGCAAGTCTGGGGCAAGACAAGAACATGGGGCGCGATTCTCCGCTCCCGCGCCAGTTGGGAGAATCGCCTGGGTCGCCAAATTTTCCCGCGACGCCGGTCCAACGCCCTCCCGCGATTCTCCCAAGCGGCAAGAACCGCCCCATCGAGTTCCGCGCGGCGCAGGCCGGAGAATCGCCCGAGACACCCAAAATGGCGATTCTCTGGCACCCCTGCTATTCTCAGACCCGGATGGGCCGAGCGGCCAGCCCAAAATGGCGTGTTCCCCCTGGTGCCGTCCACACCTGGTCGCTGCCGGCGGGAACAGCGCGGGAATGCTGTGGGGGCGGCCTGCGGGGGCGGGGGGGGGGGAGGAGAGGGGGATCTTGCACCGGGGGGGGGTCCTCAAATGGGGTGTGGCCTGTGATCGGTGTCCACCGATCGTCGGGTCGTCCTCTCTGAAGGAGGACCTCCTTCCGCAGCCCCGCAAGATCCCGTCTGACATCTTCTTGCGGGACGGACTCGGAGAGGACGGCAACCACGCATGCGCGGGTGACGGCAGTTATGCGGCGCCGCCTTTACGCGGCGCCAAGGCCTGGCGCGCGTAAATGACGCGGCGCCGCTCCTAGCCCACTATCGGGCCCTGAATCGGTCGGGATACGGGCCGTTTCGCGCCGTCGTGAACCTCGAAGGCGTTCACGACGGCGCAAACACTCTGCCTCCATTTCGGAGAATCCTGCCCATGGTCTGTGGGCGTGGTTGGCCGGGCCTCCTTGGCACCATTCACATCTATCCTCCACCTCCGGGAAGAACCTACTCATACGGGTTCTTGTTAAGTGGGCTCTATGTACCACGTTTAGTTGCATCAGGCTGAGCCTTTCGCACGTGGAGGTGGAGTTGACCCTATTCAGTGCTTCGCTCCACCTATTTTGATCCCCAGGTCATCCTCCCATTTCTTTCTTGTTGCGTCCAGTACGGTGTCGGCCCTTTCTACCAGTCGGTCATACATGTCGCTACAGTTTCCCTTTGCACTATCAATTACGATGAGACGAGTGTAGAGAGTAATCAAGGTTTTATTACGCAGAGATGTGTAGCCTTCTGCAGCTGCTGCCGAAATGGCTGCAGTTCGGAGAGCCCATACATTCATACTCCGCCTACTGGGCGGAGCCAGCAGGCAGTGATCTACCCCTGTACCTGTAGTACACGGGCCTTACCGTAATACCCCTCGTATGCAGTATATTCAATACTACAGTGGTGACTACCACACCTTTATCTCGTATTCTTGCGTCCAGTAACTCTTCCAGTAATGTCTGTTGTGACGGTTGTGGGTCCGTCTTTGTCTCCTTTCACAGGAAGTTTTTCAGTTGCAGGTACCTTGGCTCGTTCCCCCTGGCTAGCAGGAATTTCTCTGTCAGTTCGTCCAGTGTTGTGATCCTGCCGTCCGTGTATAGGTCCCTGACTGTCAGTGTCCCTCCGTCCTGCCCCCATCTTTTGAAGGTGACTTCTGTCAGCGCTGGTGTGAACCTATGGTTGTTGCAGATGGGAGCTTTGTCTGACATTTTGGTCAGGCCAAATTGCTGCCATAGTTGGTTCCAGGACTGGAGGGTGACTATCACCACTGGGCTGCTGGAGTGTTTTTTGGGTGGGGATGGGTGTGCTGCCGAGGGCCCGGAGGAAGGTCCCCTTGCAGGAGGCCTCTTCCGCAAGCACCCACTCGGCTTCTGGCTCCTTGATCCATCCCCTTATTCGCTCGGCCGTCGCGGCCCAGTGGTAGAATTGTAGGTTTGGGAGGGCTAGCCCCCCCCCCCCCCCCCCCCCCCCTCTGGATTTTGTTTTTATAGGACCTTCTTTGGGATCCTAGCATTCTGCAGCCCCCCCCCCTCCCCCCCTCCATACGAACGCCATGATGAGTTTGTCTAGTGCTTTGAAAAAGGCCGTGGAGATGTAGATCGGATTGGATCTAAGTAGGAAGAGGTACCTGGGAATATGTTCATTTTGATCGTCTGGACTCTCTCCGCGAGGGAGAGTGGGAGTGTGTTCCATCTTTGCAGGTCCTTTTTTACTTCCTCTGTCAGACTGGTGAGGTTCCATTTGTGGATCCCTTTCCAGTCATGGGCTATTTGGATCCCCAGGTAGCGGAATTTGTGTCGGGCTTGTTTAAACGGCAGTCCCGTTAGTGCTGCCCCACATACTCGTGGGTGTACCGGGAAGATCTCACTTTTGCTCATGTTGAGTTTGTAGCTCGAGAAGGCGTCAAACTTTTTCATGAGCGCAATGATTCCGTCCATGCTGCTTTGTGGGTCTGAAATGTAGAGGAGCAGGTCATCTGCATAGAGCAAGTCTCTGTGCTCCCTGCCGCCCCTTTGGATCCCCCTCCAGCTTTTTGATGCTCTGAGCGCGATTGCTAGTGGTTCGATCGCTAGAGCGAACAGCAGCGGGGACAGTGGGCATCCTTGTCTGGTGCCCCTGTGCAGCTGGAAGTATCAGGAGTTGGTATTGTTGGTCCATACGCTCGCCATGGGGGCGTTGTAAAGGAGTTTTACCCAGGAGGTGAACCCTGTTCCAAGCCCGAACCGCTCCAGTACCTCTGAGGTATTTCCATTTGACTGTCGAAGGCCTTTTCTGCGTCTAGGGAGACGATCACCTCGGGTACTCTCTCCCTGGAGGGGGTCATTATCACGTTCAGCAGGCACCTGATGTTCGAGGTAAGCTGTCTACTTTTGAAAAGGCCCATCTGGTCCTCTGCGACCACCTCTAGTACGCAGTCTTCTAGCCTTTTGGCTAGGATTTTGGCCAGTATTTTGGCGTCTGCATTCAGCAGTGAGATGGGTCTGTATGACCCACATTCCATTGGGTCTTTGTCTTTCTTAGGTATCAGTGAGATTGAGGTCTGTGCTAGTGTGGGTGGCAGTGTGCCCCCAGCTAGCGAGTCTGTGAACATCTCCCGCAGGTGCGGGGCCAGTGCTGTCGCACATTGTTTGTAGAAGTCCGCCAGGAACCCGTCTGGTTCCGGCGCCTTCGCCGCCTGCATGGAGCTAATGCTGTCCATGATCTCTCCCAGTGCTAGTGGTGCTTCCGGGCCCCGTTTTCTGCCCTCCCCCACGACTGGAATGTCCAGTCCATCAAGGAACCGTTTCATCCCGGACTCCCCCATTGGGGGCTCTGAGGTGTACAGTCCTTGGTAGAAGGCCTTGAAGGTTTTGTTGATCTTTTCTGGTTCTGTTTCTAACGTGCCTCTGGTATCCCTCATTTGTGTAATTTCTCTGGTGGCTGCCTGCTTTCTTAGCTGGTGTGCCAACAGGCGGCTGGCTTTGTCTTCGTGTTCGTATAGGGTCCCACGTGCCTCGCGGAGTTGGTGTACTGCTTTCCTGGTGGAGAGCAGATCAAAGTTCCTTTGTAGCTCTTTCTTCTCCGCCAGGAGCTCTACGGTCAGGGCCTCAGAGAATTTACGATCTACCTCCAACATGGAGTCGACCAGATGCTGCCTAGCCGCCCTTTCCTCCCTACCTCGTCGCGCTTTGAAAGCGATAATTTCCCCTCTTAGTACGGCCTTTAACGCTTTCCAGAACGTGGAGGGTGAGACCTCCCCATTCTGGTTGTTCTCCGTGTACTCTGCTATGGCCCGCGATATCTTTTCCTTGAAGGCCTTGTCAGCTAGTAGGGCGACGTCCAACCTCCATGTGGGGCATTGGGCCCTTCCCGTCTCCAGCCTCACGTCCATGTAGTGTGGAGCGTGGTCTGATATCACAACTGCGGAGTATTCCACTTTGTCTTTCCCCGGAAGCACCACAAAGAAGTCAATTCTGGTGTATACGTTGTGTACTGGGAGAAGAAGGAGAACTCAGTCTCCCCTGGGTGGGTGAACCTCCAGGGGTCCACCGCTCCCATCTGTTCCATAAAGTGACCGAGTTCCCTTGCCATGTTTGAGGTTTTCCCCGTTTTGGAGTTTGATCTGTCAGTCGTTGGATCCTGTACACAGTTGAAGTCCCCCCCCCCCCCTCCATGATTAGTCGGTGCGTAGCTATGTCAGGGATTTCTGCCACGGTCTTCTTGATGAAGCTCGTGTCGTCCCAGTTGGGCGCATACACGTTAACTAGTACTACCGGTGCCCCATCCAGGGCCATGCTGACCATGATGTACCGTCCCCCTGGGTCTGTAACCGTCTTTGTTGCCCTAAACATCATCCTCTTGCTGATCAGTATTGCCACCCTCCTGGCCCTCGTCCCATAGCAGGAATGGTAGGTTTGTCCCACCCAGCCCTTTCTTACCCGCAGTCGGTCCTGCTCTCTCAGGTGTGTCTCTTGGAGGAAGTCTATGTTGGCCTTGTTATTTCTTAGGTGGGTGAGGACTCTGGACCTTTTCACTGGGCCGTTGAGTCCCCTTACGTTCCAGATGACTATCCTGGTGAGGGGCTTCTGTCCCCTCGCTCCTGTGGAATTAACCAGACTTACCTGCTGGACGTCCCCTGCCCTCCGGTGTTTCCCTCTGTTAGGGGGCCGTCCTGGATGGCCGCTGTCACTGCACTCTCCATGCAGTCGGGTCCCCGCGCTCCGGGGTTTCCCTTTGTCCAGGGGGCGCCCGACATGGCCGCCCACTGTGCGTCCACCACGCGGGTAGTCCACTGCACTCTGGGGTCTCCCTTCGCCCAGAGACGCTACTGGGTGGATGCTTGCAGTGATTCCTTGTTCCGAGCTCTTGGTTGTAGCACTTTGTAGCCCTAAGGGACTTGAGGCTGTTTTCGTTAGAGAGAAGAAGGTTAAGAGGTGACTTAATTGAGGCATACAAGATGATCAGAGGATTGGATAGGGGGGACAGTGAGAGCCTTTTTCCTCGGATAGTGATGTCTAGCACGAGGGGACATAGCTTTAAATTGAGGGGAGATAGATATAAGACAGATGTCAGAGGTAGGTTATTTACTCAGAGAGTAGTAAGGGCGTGGAATGCCCTGCCTGCAACAGTAGTGGACTCGCCAACACTAAGGACATTCAAATGGTCATTGGATAGACATATGGACAATAAGGGAATAGTGTAAATGGGCTTTAGAGTGGTTTCACAGGTCGGCGCAACATCGAGGGCCGAAGGGCCTGTACTGCGCTGTAATGTTCTATTGCTTTTCCTTTTCTAGCCTTGTTTGTTCCTCCTTCCCCTGCCTCCGGTCCCCCCCTCCCTGTCCCCCCCTCCCTGCCCCCCCCCCCCGGTCCCTCCCTTTCTCCCTCTTATTTCCCCCCCCCTCCCCTGTATATCCCTCCTTTGTCCCTCTTTCACCTGTTCCTATACCCGTTTGCTCACCCGCCTCTGTTGAGTGGTCCACCCCACCCCCCTCCCTCTGCCTGGGGCCGTCCCCCCTGTTCGGGGCGAACTGCGGCCCTGCTTTGTTGCATGTGCCTGGCGCTAGCTTTCCTGCTAGCTAGGTGTCCCCCCTCTCGGGAGTTACTGTCTCGCTTCTCCCTTGCCGGGCCTCTGCGGTTTTCTGCCCGCTCTTCCCCTTTCCTACCCTGCACTCCTCTCGCTTGCTCTCCCTTCTCCGCTACTCTCGTTCCCTCGTGCTGGGGCCTGGCCTCCCACCTGAAGCGGTCCCTCGGGTAGTGGTTTGCTTTTTGTTCACGGTGCGCTCGCCGTGGCGGGGGGGCCTTGCTTTGCCTCACTCCCCCCCCCCCTGTTGGCGTGTTGTTGCCCCTGTCAGGGGCCCCTTATTTCTACCCTAGCTGTTGGTTTTCCAGCCCGTGTTCCTCGATAAACTTGTTTGCTTCGGTGGGAGCTGTGAAGAAGTACTCTCTTTATTGGTATGTGACCCAGAGTTTCGCTGGGTACAGCATACCAAAACACACTTCGTTCTTGTGAAGAGCTCCTTTCGCTCTATTGAATTCGGCCCGTCTCCTGGCTAGGTCTGCCCCAATGTCCTCGTGAACTCTAATGAAGTGTCCTTCCTATTTGCATATTCTGTTTTGCCGGGCCCGGTGCACGATTGTTTCCCTGTCTTGGTACCGGTGCAGTTTAGCTGTCACTGCCCTTGGGTGGTCCCCTGCCTTGGGCTTCGGGCATAGCGACCGGTGTGCTCTGTCCATTTCTGGTGGGTTGGTGGAACGTTTTCCTCCCCACTAAGTTGCCCAGCATCTCGGCCACGTATGCCGTGGGGTTTCTACCCTCGATCCCTTCTGGTAGGCCCACTATCCTGACATTTTACCTTCTTGAGCAGTTTTCCTGATCGTCCACTCTCCCCTTCAGGCTCCCCTGCGTTGTGCCCAGTCTCGCCACCTCCTTCTCCAGGGCCGTGATCCGTTCGCCCATGTCAGTCGCGGCCTTTTCTAGCTCCTTAATGGTCACCACTTGGGCTTCTAGTTTCTCTTGTTGGGCTTCCAGTTTCTCCTCTGCTCTGCCCAGGGCGAGCTGCACCTCTGCCAGGACCTTGGCCATTGCTGCCTGCACTGCGGATTCCATGTCTGCTCTGGCCTCTGCCTTGTTTTCCTGCTGATGTTCCCTCAGCGCCTCAGCAAAGGCTGCCTTCCAGTTCCAGTTCCCACCTGGCCCAGGGGGAAAATGCTCCTGTCTGTCCAGTTCTTTTTGTTGCAGCGCACCTTCCGTTCCGCTGCTTTGTGCGCCAATTAGCTCATCTGAACAGGCTCGCCCATTTTTCCCTCACTCACCCAGGGCCGAGAGAGAGAGAGGCCTCTGGTCAGCCGGGAGTCCCTCTTTGTTCCGCAGCCTGCTCGTGGTGGTCGCCGCCGGGGGGGGGGGGGGGGGGGGGTCATTCCTGCAGCCTCGGTCCCCGCTTTGATCCGGGCCGCCGCTCGTCCTGCCCCGCATTGTTCCGCTCCCGAGCGGGGTGGGGGAGATCGTTCCGCTCCCGAGCGCCCAGTTCTCCCGCTTTAATTCGCTTTGGAGCCCGGGTTTTTCTCGGCGAGGGGCGGAACGCAACTTTGATTCCCCTCTCAGGAGCTCCTCCACCCGCGACCGCTCTCTTTCCCCCGCCGGAAGCCCAAAAACATGGGCCAGGATTCAGAGAGCCCCAAAGTGTATCATGGAGTTCACCTGACCCACAACGTTGAATAGATTGCGGTTATGGGGAACACACGGGCTTACTCTGCAGGTGTGATGCAACAGAGGTCTAAAGTACTTTTAAATTAAAACAATGTTTCTTTATGAATCCAGTTAACACTTTATAAACCACAGTAAACATCTTAACAACTATCAACACCAATAAATCTCCAAAGAATACAGTACACTATAAGTAACTCTTAATCTTTCCTTGCAACATCCATAAGACACAAAAAGAACCCTTTTTATAGAAAGACATCAGGTTTAACTTCTTTACTGAGAACAGTTACCACTTTGAAATCACCAAATAAACGTTCCCCAGCCTGCAGAGATTCACACACATCTTGCTGTGACTGCAGCTTCTCCAAAACTAAAACAAAACCAAACACACCCTGTAGCAAAAAGCCTAAAGCGAAAGTAAAAGCAGACAAACAGCCCAGCTCCACCCACACTCTGACACCACTGATAAACACCCATTTCTTAAAGGCACATCCACTACAGCTGTTTTTATAAACACCCATTTCTTAAAGGTATTCTCACATGACAATATCCGAGCTGGAGTCATCTTCCTCCTCGTCCGGTTGATAGTCCATGGTCAGATGTGTTCCCTGGCTGAGGGCTGGTTCTTGCCAAGGCGGAGGCATCAACGTATTTGGTTGGACGTCGTGTACCACGGGTTCCTGCATCTTAAGGCGGTCCACATGTTTTAGTTGGATTTTCACTTGGACCTTGACTTTCTAGAAGACCGGCTCTGTTCTCTCGATTATGACTCCAGGGAGCCAGAGGGCCCCATCTCCAAAGTTGCAGGTGTAGACCATGACCGCTGATTGGAACTTCCGCCATGGCGTCCGATGGTCATGGTGCCGTTTTTGCGCTTCTTGGTGCACTTCCACTTTCCCACCCAGGTTTGGGAAAGTCAGGCTTAACAGGGTCCTGAGCCTGTGGCCCATCAGCAGTTCTGCTGGTGCCACCCCTATTATCATGTGCGCCATCGTCCTGTAATTAAAAAGGAACTGTGCAAATCGCAGACTTGGAGTCAAGAAGTTCAATCAGTTTGTCTAGAGGTGGCAGTTCTCCATTGTCACCGATGATAAGCCTCTGCTGGGCCTCTTTAAAGAGGAAAAGTGGATTCCCCCCATTGCAACAGCCTGGATTCAGCGTTGGGCGACTTTGCTCGCTGCATACGAGTACTCCTCCCAATACCAGCCCGCAGTCCACTTCTTCATGACTCTTTTGAATATCTGAACCGCCCTTTCAGCCAGGCCATTAGGTGTGGGCTGGCGGTCGTCCTGATGTGCCAGATTCTGTTCAGCTTAGTGAATGTGGCAAACCCTTCACTCATGAACGACGTTCCGTTGTCCATCACCAGGACGTCAGAGATCCCGTGGGTGCTGAACAAGCTCATCAGCTTCTCGACGGTGGCTGAGGTCATTTTATAAAGGCCGAGCCATTTCGAGTGGGCGTCTACAATGATGAGAAACATGGACCCCATAAAAGGCCTGGTGAAATCTGCATGCACTCACCCATGGATGCCCTGGCCATTCCCAGGGCTGCAGGGAGGCTGCCGGTGGGAACTTTTTGGTGTTCCTGATATGCCGGGTAAATGCATATGACTCGCTCTATGTCCCTGTTGATGCAAGGCGACTAGATGTAGCTTCGGGCCCGTACTTTCATTTTCAAGGTGCCCGGGTGATATCGATCCTTCAGGAGGCACTCCTGACCCTATGGTGGGATGACTCTGCAAGCCTCCCACATTATGATACCATTCTCCATACCTAACTCTTGGTGTTTCTGGGCATAGGGAGTAGGGTTGCTGGGAGTTTCCCCAGCAATCCGCTATTTAATAGCAGGTGGTGGAGTTTCGCCAATTTAGGATCTCTTACCTCCATGCTTGAACCTGAACATCCTTCACCGGCAGAGTATCCATAAAATTTCGGGTCGTGACAACTTAATCTGCCACTGGTGGGGACTGGGGACTTACAGGCAGCGGGAGATGATGAAGGGCGTCAGCAGCGGCTCTCTCAGTACCAGGGCGATTTGGAAAGAGTGCTCATATGCGGCGAGCAAAGGTGCCCAACGCTGAATCCAGGACGTTGCAATGGGGGGAATCCACTTGTCCTCTTTAAAGAGGCCCAGCAGAGGCTTGTGATCAGTCACAATGGAGAAGTGCCACCTGTGGACAAACTAATGGAACTTCTTGACTCCAAATATTAATACCAAGCCCTCCTTTTCTATTTGGGTAAAGCGGTATTCTGCGTTTGCTAGAGTTCTCCGTGCAAAGGCAATACTACACACCGTGCCACAATCCTACCCGTGGGCCAACACCACCCTGATGCCATGGGGGAGGCATCGCAACTCAAGACTAGAGGTCGAGCTGGGTCATAATGGATGAGGAGTTGCGAGGATGACAGACACCTCTTTACCCCGCCGAATGCTTCTTCCTGCGAGGCACCCCAAACCCACTCAAATAACCCTCTGTGGGTGTTTATCATTGCGTATTTCCTGGATGCAGAGTCCATTTCCACCTTCAAGTAGGTGTGGCTCATTTCGAACTTTGTATAGGAACACCCTCCAGACAGCCTCGCATTTCAATCTTCCACTGTGAGCATCGGATAATGGTCCTGGCAAGAAGCCCTGTTGACCATGAGTTTGTAATCGCTGCAGAGTCGGACTTGTCCGGCTTCATAACCGGTACTATGAGTGCGGCCCATTCTGCACATCATACTGGGTGTATGATTTCTAGTTCCTTTAGGCACTGCTGCTCTGTGTCAATTTTGGCAAATAAGGCGTAAGGGACAGGCCATGCCTTAAAATATCTGGGTTGAGCCTTTGGATGCATGAAGGTATGAACCTTGGCAATCTTTATTCTGTCCAGGCCTTCCTGGAATACTCCAGGATATTTGCCGAGGACTTCATACAGGTTTCTGATGCCTATCCTGAAATTTGTTGCCAATCATAACCAGACCCCCTCCAGCAGATTAGGTCCTGGTCCCTGCACAACGGCTAAGGGTAGCCTGACCGTTTGTTGTCCGTATGTCACCAGAGTCACGGTAGTCCCCACGATGCTCAGTGGTTCGCCTGTATAGGTCGCCAACGTGGCCTTGATGTCTCGCTGTGTTAGATTCCTGACCGAAGCTGGGGAAAGGATTGCTGGCCAACAACAACAATGGAGGCAGCAGCTCCTGTGTCCATCTCCATCACCAGAGGATGTCCATTCACTTGCAGTGTGACTCGGATCGGTGCCACCTTTGCGGTAGTGATGCAGTTAAACTGCATCATACTGTCTTCTTCCGGTGGGGCCATATGCAAGGCCCTGGCTCATGATGACTTTATCGTCTGTCCTGGGAGGAGTTCTCTTCACCGGTTCTGGCGGCCCTGACCAGCGCGACTTCTCTGTCCACACATCTGCCAATGCGATCGGCCCTCCCCTTCATCCGCAAGGGAGGTATCCTGTAAGTCTACAGCGGCTACTGAATACTGGGCTGACTGCCTATTTGTGCGTTCGGTCGCCTCTTGCGAGGTGATCTGGCCACTCTGGCACAGGCCTGTGATATTGCAGGAGGGCAGGTCAAACTATAGATCTCACAGTCCATGATCCCCTGAAGCTCCTGTGCCCCTTTCTCCCCATTTTCCCAGGATAGGGACAACTCAATGGTCTGTTTTAAGTCTAACATGGGCTCCGCAAACAGCTTCTTTGCGTGGCTGTGTTATTTATGCCACAAACAAGCCTATCCCTATCCTCAGACCTAAGGCGTACTGTGGATCAGAGGGACTTTGGTGTGCATGTCCAGACATCCCTGCAAACAGCAGAACAGGTAGAGAAGGTGGTTAAGGCATATGGAATACTTAACTTTATTAACCGAGGAATAGAATATAAGAGCAGGGAGGTTATGATTGAGCTGTAGAAAATGTTCGTTAGGCCATAGCTGGAGTACTGGGTGCAGTTCTGGTTGTCGCACCAAAGGAAGGATGTGATGGCATTCGAAAGAGTGCAGAGGAGATTCACCGGGATGTTGCCTGGGCTGGAGCATTTCAGCTATGAAGAGAGACTGCATAGGCTGAGTTCTTTTCCTTAGAGCAGAGAAGGCTGAGTGGGGGCCTGATTGAAGTGTTTAAATTATGAGTAGCCTGGATATAGTGGATAGGAAGAAACTTTTCCCCTTTAGCAGAGGGGTCAATAACCAGGGGGCATAGATTTAAGGTAAGGGGAAGGGAGATCAGAGGAGATATGAGGAAAAACCTTTTCACCCAGAGGGTGGTGTGAATCTGGAACGTACTGCCTCAAAAGGGTGGTAGAGGCGGGAACCCTCATAACATTAAAGAAGTATTTAGATGAGCACTTGAAATGCAGTAGCATACAAGGCTATGGGCCAAGTGCTGGAAAGGGGGATTAGAGCAGATAGTTGCTTGATCGACAGCATGGACACAATGAACCAAAAGGCCTCTTTCAATGCTGTAAAACCTCTGACTCTAACAAGACAAAAAGTATTGATGCTAGAAAAAGTTTTTCTTCTTTGTTTGGTTCAAACATTCTCTCAGCTCAGATGCACCATGGGATCGATCCAGAGTGCAGCTCCTTGTGGTCTGAGCAAAAATATGCCTCACTTCCAGCCTTAGAAGAGAAATTCACATTGTATCTAAATATTTCTGTTCCCTGCATTGGCCTTTCAGAGTGTGCAAGAGTTTTGTTCCTGTATTCTGAACAAAATAAGCTGCAGGATAAATCAAAAGTCTGCATCTAGTTAGTGTTACTGGACCTGTTGGCAATTAGAACTGGAAGTGGGGCTGTTCAGCAGTGATTTGTTCCAATAATGACAGACAGGCCTCCTGTTTTAAATTAAACTGAGGACTTAGTGGCGTGTGCTCATTCTCTCGCATTCTTTATAAAACTTGAGTACAAAGAGAGACCAGATGTCGGTCGCTATGCTTCCAGAGGTAACTTTTTACTGAAATATAACCTACTCACATTAGTCCCCAAAATTCGACTCATAATTAGTCAAATAAATTGTGTAACACACTTTACTTGGTTACGGCTGTGGCTACTGGGAATCAGTGGACATTCAGCAAGCTGACTAGCTCCAGTCTGATGCACTGTGCCATTGAATGGTAAGCTACCCATACCAAAAACATGATCTTGTCACATGCTGAGCTACTGAAATGGGCTCTGCTCTGAAGGTTTTGCCCAACATAAATCAAGTTGTCTTCTGCACAGAATTAGGGCTGAGGACATCCTCAGGCAAGACTGCCCGGGACACTTTGCCCAGGGTTGAAAGGTGGGTTGAAGCAGCTTTGGCAGGAGCACGTTGGTTCAGCTCTGCCACCCATCATGAAACTGGGCAGAAGTTGGATAGGGGAGGTGGGGTGGGTGGGAAAGGGGAATGGGGGGGACGAGGGAAGGGGAATGGGGGTGGGGGGGCGGGGTGGGCGGGAGAGGGGAATGGGGGGAGGAACTGGGGGTGGGCGCTGGGAAAGGGGAATTGGGGGGGGGGGGGGGGAGGAGGGAGAAGGTTACAAAACAGGAGGGAAAACACATTCCGAAAATCTCTCCGATGTTGTCCTCTTGTCCAAAACAGTTTATGGCGATTTAAAATAGAAACTGCAAATGAAGGTGGCATATGGTGAGCAGATATTGGGAGGAGTGTGGCTAAGTTTCAGCCCATGGGACGATCTATTCATAACAAGGGAAAGCAACATAAATTTAACAATAAAAGATGAAAGGATATATGTAGGAATTTGAACTCTTGAACATTGAAATTTCATGACGGAGCCATTACTTACTAAGTTAAATGCATTTAGTGATGGTGTTTCCTATATTACAGCAGTAACTACACTTTAGAAGTACCTCATTGACTGAAGTGCATTGGGATGCCCTGAGCTTGGGAACTGTAAGACTACAAGTCGACCTTTTTCATTATTTTTGAGAACCATGTTTTGCAATTTAATTGATGGCACTGAGGAGGATTAGCTCCAACGTGCTGTCTGCAGAGAATTTTTCTCTTTAATCTCATTTATAATTCACCCCCCCACACCCCCGCCCCACCGTGTTATTTAGAGCCAAGGAGTTGACTCATATCTTGCCGCTGTGACGCTTTGTTATTCCCATTGTTGGTTACTTTGCTCCCTGTCTAAGTTTGAGGTACAGTCAATTAAAAAGGAGATATGTCACTTCAATCAGCAGGCAGACAAAATTAAATTTAGAAAAATGAGATCTGAAGATAACGTTGACAGGGCTAGTTCAGCAGCAGTCAATTGAACTTCTCACTTAAAGCCAAAATTGCCCCCATTGCAGTTCCTCTATCTTAACAAGGTCATATTTGCTGAAGCAGCAAATCTGAACTCGACAGAGAAAGAAAGGAAAGACTTGCATTTATATGGCATCATTCTTAGGACATCTGAAAATGCTTCACATCCAATGAAGGACATTTGAAGTGAGCCTAACGTCGGTAGTAGGGAAGTTGCTGGAGTCCATTATCAAGGATTTCGTAGCACAGCATTTGGAAAGCAGTGGTATAATCAGACAAAGTCAGCATGGATTTATGAATGGAAAATCATGCTTGATAAAATCTACTGGAATTCTTTGAAGATGTAACTAGTAGAGTTGACCAGGGAGAACCAGTGGATGTGGTTTATTTAGACTTTCAGAAGGCTTTCGACAAGGTCTCACATAGCAGAGTCATATATAAAGTTAAAGCGCATGGGATTACGGGAAGTGTCTTGAGATGGATAAAAAGCTGGTTCGCAGACCGAAAGCAAAAAGTTGGAATAAATGGGTCCTTTTCTGATTGGCAGGCAGTAGCTAAAGTGGTACCGGAGGGATCTGTGCTAGCTCCAGATTATTCACATTATATATTAATGATTTGGACGAGGGAATTAAATGTATTATCTCCTGGAGCGCACAAAGACTTACGAGAGACGAATAGAGATGATGTCGATGAGGCTTTATTAAGCGTGACTTGTTCCCCGCAGTTCAGCAACAGACTGGAGCTGCGGGGAGAATTCCTGGTTCTTATACTCCGCCTTCAGGGCGGAGCTAGAGGTCAACAGCCAACCAGGACCCGGGATCTGTCAGCCAATGGCATCGCGGCTTCACAGTCCCACATGACCCCTAATGCATACTACCACATTCACCCCTTGTTAAAAATGAACCCGGCGGGGTGGTGCTTCGCATGGTGGTAGGGGTTTACAAGGCTGGTCCTGGGAGGGAAAAAAACTTTTGCATGTCATTACAGTGCCCTACACTGGGCTATGTACAGGGTTTGTGAACTATTGACAATATTCGTAAGAAGAAAAGAACATTCTCGTTAAAGTCCACGACATTCTTGTGTTACACCGATGCCACGAGTCGAGCGGGCGGTCTGGTCTTCCTTGTCGATCGCCTCAGCCCCGGTGGTGGGGCAGTTGCTTGTTCCAGCGTTGTCGTCTCCGGGAGCTTTACGGTTTCTGCTTCAGCTTCACTCCAGGTCGGACCTGGGAGGAGGACCGATCTTCCCGGGAAGGGGGCGGTCGCGGGGTGCACCGGTGGCAGGGAGGGGGTGATTGGTGTCGGGGGGGTGTGCGTGTTGCCGGCGGGCGCCAGGTCTCGCAGGGAGACCGTGTCCTGTCGGCCGTCGGGGTACTCCACGTAGGCGTACTGCGGGATCGCGTGGAGGAGATGAACCCTCTCGACCAACGGGTCCGACATGTGCGCCCGCGCATGTTTCCGGAGCAAGATGGGTCCTGGGGCCGCCAGCCAGGTCGGCAGCGACGTTCCAGAGGAGGACTTCCTGGGGAAGACAAGGAGGCGCTCATGAGGCGTTTGATTAGTGGTGGTACACAGCAGCAACCGGATGGAGTGGAGAGCGTCCGGGAGGACCTCCTGCCACCGTGAAACTGGGAGATCCCTGGACCGTAGGGCCAGTAGGACGGTCTTCCAGACCGTGCCGTTCTCCCTCTCTACTTGCCCGTTCCCCCGGGGGTTGTAGCTGGTCGTCCTGCTCGAGGCTATACCCTTGCTGAGCAGGAACTGGCGCAGCTCGTCACTCATGAAGGAGGACCCCCTGTCGCTATGGATATATGCGGGGCAACCGAACAGTGTGAATATGGTGCTAAGGGCTTTAATAACTGTGGCCGCTGTCATGTCGGGGCAGGGGATGGCGAAAGGGAAACGAGAGTACTCGTCCGCCATGTTCAGGAAGTATGTGTTGCGGTCGGTGGAGGGGAGGGGCCCTTTGAAATCCAGACTGAGGCATTCAAAGGGGCGGGAAGCCTTGATCAGATGCGCTCTATCCGGCCTGAAAAAGTGCGGTTTGCACTCTGCGCAGATATGGCAGTTCCTGGTGACTGTACGGACCTTCTCCACGGAGTAGGGGAGGTTGCGGGACTTTATAAAATGGTAGAACCGAGTGACCCCCGGGTGGCAGAGGTCCTTGTGGAGGGTTTGGAGACGGTCTATTTGTGCGTTGGCACATGTGCCGCGGGATAGGGCATCGGACGGCTCGTTCAGCTTTCCGGGACGGTACAAGATCTCGTAGTTGAAGGTGGAGAGCTCGATCCTCCACCTTAAGATTTTGTCATTTTTAATTTTGCCCCGCTGTGCATTATCGAACATGAAAGCTACCGACCGTTGGTCAGTGAGGAGAGTGAATCTCCTGCCGGCCAGGTAATGCCTCCAATGTCGCACAGCTTCCACTATGGCTTGGGCTTCCTTTTCCACTGAGGAGTGGCGGATTTCTGAGACGTGGAGGGTTCGGGAGAAAAAGGCCACGGGTCTGCCCGCTTGGTTAAGGGTGGCCGCCAGAGCTACGTCGGAGGCGTCGCTCTCGACTTGGAAGGGGAGGGGGAGGGACTCGTCGATGGCGCGCATCATGGCCTTTGCGATATCCGCTTTGATGCGGCTGAAGGCCTGGCGAGCCTCTGTCGCAGAGGGAAGGTAGTGGTCTGTATTAGGGGGCGGGCCTTGTCTGCGTACTGGGGGACCCACTGGGTGTAATATGAAAAGAACCCTAGTCAGCGTTTCAGGGCTTTGGAGCAGTGGGGGAGGGGAAATTCCATGAGGGGGCGCATGCGTTCGGGGTCGGGGCCTATTATCCCATTGCGCACTACATATCCCAAGGTGGCTAGCCGGTTTGTGCTAAACACGCACTTGTCCTCGTTGTATGTGAGGTTCAAGGCTTTAGCGGTCTGGAGGAATTTTTGGAGGTTGGCGTCGTGGTCCTGCTGACCGTGGCCGCAGATGGTTACGTTGTCGAGATACGGGAACGTGGCCTGCAACCCGTGTTGATCAACCATTCGGTCCATCTCCCGTTGGAAGACCGAGACCCCGTTTGTGATGCCAAATGGGACCCTTAGGAAGTGGTATAATCGCCCGTCTGCCTCGAAGGCTGTGTACTTGCGGTCACTTGGGCGGATGGGGAGCTGATGGTAGGCGGACTTGAGGTCCACGGTGGAGAAGACCTTATATTGGGCAATCCGATTGACCATGTCGGATATGCGGGGAGAGGGTACGCATCTAGCTGTGTGTACCTGTTGATGGTCTGGCTATAGTCTATGACCATCCTTTGCTTCTCCCCTGTCTTTACTACTACCACCTGTGCTCTCCAGGGACTATTGCTGGCCTGGATTATGCCTTCCTTCAGCAACCGCTGGACTTCGGACCGAATAAATGTCCGGTCCTGGGCACTGTACCGTCTGCTCCTAGTGGCGACGGGTTTTCAATCCGGGGTGAGGTTTGCAAACAAGGATGGGGGTTCAACTTTGAGGGTTGCGAGGCCGCAGATAGTGAGTGGGGGTATTGGGCCGCCGAATTGAAATGTTAGGCTCTGCAGGTTGCACTGGAAGTCTAATCCCAGTAATGTGGGCGCGCAGAGTTGGGGAAGGACGTAGAGCCTGTAGTTTTTAAACTCCCTCCCTTGCACCGTTAGGGTCACTATGCAGAACCCTTTGATCTCTACGGAGTGGGATCCTGCCGCTAGGGAAATCTTTTGCGTACTGGGACGGATGGTCAAAAAACAGCGTCTTACCGTGTCGGGGTGGATGAAGCTTTCTGTGCTCCCGGAGTCGATCAGGCATGGTGTCTCGGGTCCGTTGATCAGCACCGCTGTTGTCGTCGTCTGGAGCGTCCGGGGCCGTGCTTGGTCCATCGTCACCGAGGCCTGACGTGGTCGCAGTGTTTCAGCGTCTTCTTCGAACCCCGTGGAGCCGTCGATGCTGGGGTCCATTATTGTCGTCCAAGATGGCGGCGGGGGTGTACAAAATGGCCGCCCCCATGCATCGCACGTGGCTGGGGGGTCCCAAGTTGGTGGCGGGGGTAGACAAAATGGCCGCCCCCATGCATCGCACATGGCTGGGGGGTCACAAGATGGCGGCGCCCCTCCTCCCCTCGTGGTGGCCGGGACCCAAAATGGCGGCGCCTGCGGGTCGCACATGGGGCGCTGGGGGGGTTGGGGAGCATTTGGGATGCGCTGGACTCTCTCTTCTCCGGGGACAGCGGCGACCCCCCGGGACCGGCACACAGCCACGAAATGGCCCTTTTTCCCGCAGCTCTTGCAAATCGCTGCGCGGGCCGGGCAGCGCTGCCGGGGGTGTTTCGCCTGGCCGCAGAAATAGCAGCGGGCCCCCCCGGGATGACCTGGCATCTGGACCGCGCAAGCCTGTGGGAGGGGGGGGGGTTTGTCGCGACGGGGGTCCACGGAGCCCAAGGGGCTGCCGCGCGGTCGGGGCCGTACGCGCGGGCGTTTTGCGCGGCCGCATCTAGGGAAGCTGCAAGGGCCCGTGCCTCTGAGAGTCCTAGCGACTCTTTTTCTAACAGTCTTTGGCGGATTTGGGGCGAGTTCATACCTGCCACAAACGCATCGCGAATTAACATGTCCGTGTGTTCAGCCGTGTTTACCGGCGGGCAGCTGCAGGCCCGTCCCAAGATTAGCAGCGCGGCGTAGAATTTGTCTATCGATTCTCCGGGACTTTGCCGTCTCGTTGCGAGTTGGTAGCGTGCATAGACCTGAAACACTGCGCGAACGTAGATGCTCTTTAGTGCTGCGAACGCCGTCTGGAAATCCTCTGCGTCTTCTATGAGAGGGTAAATTTCCGGGCTTACCCTCTAGTGCAGGACCTGCAGTTTCTGGTCTTCTGTGATCCAGCCGGGGGCCGTTCGGAGGTAGCCTTCGAAACAAGTCTGCCAGTGTTTAAAAATTGCTGCTGAGTTCACTGCGTGGGGGCTGATCCTCAGGCATTCCGGGATGATCCTGAGCTCCATAGTCTTTTAAGTCACGCTTAATAAATTGTAGCGCACAAAGACTTACGAGAGACGAATAGAGATGAAGTCAATGAGGCTTTATTAAGCGTGACTTGTTCCCCGCAGTTCAGCAACAGACTGGAGCTGCGGGGAGAATTCCTGGTTCTTATACTCCGCCTTCAGGGCGGAGCTAGAGGTCAACAGCCAACCAGGACCCGGGATCTGTCAGCCAATGGCATCGCGGCTTCACAGTCCCACATGACCCCTAATGCATACTACCACATCTCCAAATTTGTAGATGATACAAAGTTGGGTGGAAGGGTGAGCTGTGAGGAGGATGCAGAAATGCTTTAGTGGGATTTGGACAGGCTGAGTGAATAGGCACATGAATGACAAATGCAGCATTATGTGGAGAAATATGAGGTTATCCGCTCTGGTAGCAAAAATAGGAAAGCAGATTATTATTTGAATGGGTGTAAATTGAGAGAGATGGATACTCAGCTAGACCTTGGTGTTCTCATGCATCAGTCGCTGAAAGTAAGCTTGCAGGTACTGCAGGCAGTAAAGAAGACAAATGGTATGTCGGTCTTCATAGCGAGAGGATTTTAGTATTGGAATAGAGATGTTTTACTGCAATTATATAGGGCATTGGTGAGGCCACACCTGGAGTATTGTGTGCAGTTTTGGTGTCCTTATCTGAGGAAGGATGTGCTTGCTGTAGAAGGAGTGTAGCGATGGTTTACAGGCTGATTCCTGGGATGGCGGGACTGTCATGTGAGGAGAGGCTAAATCGGTTAGGATTATATTCATTGGAGTTTAGAAGAATGAGAGGGGATCTGATAGAGACTTTCAACATTCTAACAGGGTTAGGCAGGGCAGATTCCCGATGGGAGGGGAATCCAGAACTAGGAGTCATAGTTTGAGGATAAGGGGTAAACCTTTTTAGGACTGAGGTGAGGAGAAATGTCTTCACCCAGAGAGCGGTGAATCAGTGGAATTTGCTACCACAGAAAGTAGTTGAAGCCAAAGCTGGTAATTTCGAGAAGGAATTAGATATAGTTGTTGGGCCTAAAGGGATCAAAGGATATGGGGGAAGGCAGGATCAGGCTATTGAACTTGAACAGCCATGATCATAATGAATGGCAGAGCAGGCTCGAAGGGTCGAATGACCTCCTCCTGCTTCTATCTTCTATGTTTCTTTAAAAAAAATAAAAAAGTTTTGAGTACCCAATCCTATTTTCTTTTCAATTAAGGGACAATTTAGCATAGCCATTTCACCTACCCTGCACATCTTTGGGTTGTGGGGTGAGACCCACGAAGACACAGGGAGAATGTGGATTTTCTATGTTTCTACGTTTTCTATGTTAGTCATTGTTGTAGTGTACGAGGCTCAGCAACCAATTTGCACCCTGCAAGGAATGGAATAAATGCCTTTTTTTAAATGACATAGTTGACTTTAGGTGGTTTCTCCACGAGACAGCACATCTGATAATCTGGAGCTACTAAAAACGTGGGTACTGTCCTCGGGTGTCTGGAGTGAGAATCACACCCATTACCATCTGATTCAGAGCTGAGAGGGCTTAACTAAGTCAAACTGATCCACAATCTGTGGTAGTATGCTTCTTTAATGACAGTACCATTTTCTGTTACTGTTGCAACTTCTAAAAGCATCCCGAACGACATAATACTGCCAAGGAGTCAGTTAACAAAATAATAATAGGACTGAAACACCCGAGAAACAATCAGTAACGTGCTGCAATGTCCTGGTATCAGTTAGTCTAACAGGAGTCTATCAATCTGGTATTAATCAGTCACACAGCACTACAACCACACATTCTGTTATCAGTCAGACATGCGCTGAAGTACTGCACCATTATACGGTCAATCAGCCACATGAGGTTTACGCTGCAGCAGTGTTGAGAGAATTAGTCACCTGCTAAGAAGATGACCTCACACAATTGCGGAGGTAGTGGCGTAGTGGTACTGTCATTCTACTGGTAATCCAGACACCCAGCATAATAATGCTCTGGAGACAAGTGTTCGAATCCCACCACGGCTGATGGTAAAATTTGAATTCAATACAAAATCTGGAATTAAAGATCTAATGATGACCATGAAACCATTGTGGCACTAACATAATTGAGTGAAGGAAATCTGTTGTCCTTACCTGGTCTGGCCTATATGTCCACAGCAATGTGGTTGACTCTTAATGCCCTCAGGGATGGCCAATAAATATTGGCCCAGCCAGTGACGGCCACATCCCATGAACAAATAATTTTTTAAAAATCAACAAGGCATTCTCTGGCCATCATTATACAAGGGCTGCATTGACATTGTACAGTCATTCATAGAACAGCAAAGGTGGCCCATAGTGGTGTCTGTCAGTCACACAGTTTTAAAGGTGCACCAGAATGGAGACCGCTCATCACAAAGTGATAAGAGTCGTACCACCATGGGAATGGCGTGTGTCACTACAATAGCGCTGCACTCTCAGGGACTATAAAACCTGGAGGGAAATGTTCATAGATCATAGAATTTACAGTGCTGAACAAGGCCATTCGGCCATCGAATCTGCACCGGCCCTTGGAAAGAGCACCCTACCTAAGCCCACACCTCCACCCTCCCCATAACCCAGCCTTTTGAACTCTAAGGGCAATTTAGCATGGCCAATCCACATAACCTGCGCATCTTTGGACTGTGGGAGGAAACCGGAGCACCCGGAGGAAACTCACGGGGAGAACGTGCAGACTCCGCACAGACAGTGACCCAAGCCGGGATTCAAACCTGGGACCCTGGAGCTGTGAAGCAACTGTGCTAACCACAATGCTACCATGCTGTTGTTGTTGCTGTTGTTTCCTGATCTCAGGAAAATAAATGACCATGGAAAATACTTCCGCAGATGAGCAGTCAAAGAATCATATCTATCATAGCCTGGCAGAATGATCTCTTTCTTAGGCTCCTCTTCTTATGTTGGCAATTCGGATTGCTCATATTGGCCCGAAACGTCCGACTAGCGGCCGGAGAGCCACGGGCCGCTGATTCTGAGATAGAAAACTGTCCTCCAAAATTGTCACAAACCTTCCTTTTGCAGTGGCAGCTTTGGGCCTCCAGCGCTTCAGCCTGCGCAGGCTCCAGTGTGGTGCAGGAGGTGTGCAGCCCCTCCCCCTTATGACAGGGCCAGGTTGGGAACACCCATTGAGGGCAGGCATTTAAACTGCAGATTTATATTGAAGACAACAGGCAACATGTTTAAAAGTGCCGGAATGTGGCGACTAGGGTCTTTTCACAGTAACTTCATTTGAAGCCTACTTGTGACAATAAGCGATTTTCAATTTCATTTCAGGTGTTTGAAAGGTATGTAGAAGTTTTTGCAGCAGTTCATTGTTGCTCTTTCTTTTATACAGGCTTTGCTGTTTTAATGTAATTTTTTTTATGATTAAAGATGATTATAAGTGAACATAGGTTTTGTTAATTGTTTTAAATCTGTGAAACTATTTAAATCTGCACTATATTATTCTATAACTTTATGTGTGGTATCCTCAAAGGTGTTGTATGTTCTAATTTAGATTATGGTCCAGGGCTTTTTGCTGTTCCTGTCCTTGTGACATCTGATACTTTTTAACTTGTGTTTATAGAATCCTTACAGTGCAGAAGAAAGCCATTTGTCCCATCGAGTCTGCACCGACGCTCCAAATAGAGCACCGTACCCAGACCTAGCCTTGAGTGACTGTGTGGAGTTTGTATGTTGTCCCCATGTCTGAGTGGGGTTCCTCCGGGTGCTCCGGTTTCCTCCCACAGTCCAAAGATGTGCAGGTTAGGTGAATTGGCCATGATAAATTGCACCTTACTGTCCAGGGATTTGCAGGTTAGGTTCTGGGGATAGGTCGGGGGATAGGTAAGGTGCTCTTTCAGAGGTTTGGTGCAGACTTGATGGGCCAAATAGCTCCCTTCTACACTGTAGGGATTCTATGGTTCTATTCTGTGGTTCCAGGAAACCCATGCAGACACTGGGAGAATGTCAAACACCACACAGTCACCCAAAGTCCGAATTTAACAGCGGTCCCTGGTGCTGTGAGGCAGCAGTGTTAACCAGTGTGTCACTGTGTTATCTTTGTTATTATGTCTCTGCCTTGTTTACTTCAATTATCTTATTCATTTATAATTATCTCACAATTAAATGTCGTGTATTGATCTTTCAGTTCAATGGAAAACATTTATTAACAAAAATAATGTTATAAATACCAAACTTTGAAACCAGTTAACTAACATTTAACTTAACATTTAACTTTATCAACTGAACAATGACATAAAATACCTCAACTTTTACAAATTTCTTGCAGTAAAATATATTTTCTCGCTTAAACCCAACGGTCAATAAAATATATTTTAGCACATAAGCACAACAGTTCTGTCTATTAGTAAAGGGGAAGGGAGGGAGGGTTTTGACATATCAATTGTCAATTTTACAAGCTCAATGTCCGAAAGCAGCAGCTGCCAGGTAATCTGGAATGACCCTTGAGTCACCTGGAGGCTGGGCTTGCACACCTTTACCGGGAGGTATGTCCACATTAGGGTGCATATCACCTTCCTCCAGCTCATCCATTTCTGCTGGCAAGTGATCTTCCAGGTGAATGCTCAGTCACTGCTGAATGGCAAAGTTGTGCCATGCACAACACACAACCATCTTTGTGACTATCTCTGGTGCGTACTGTAACCTGCCCCCTGAACTATCCAGACATTGAAAACATGATTTCAAAACACCAATTGCCCTCTCCACTACCTGACATGTTGCCAAATGCACACGGTTCTATCGTTCCTTTGCTTCATTGTTGGTGCTCCAGAATGGTGTCATAAACCATGTTCTCATTAGATATCTCTTATTGCCCAGTATCCACCCTTTACTTCCTCGTGTTGTTGTTATGGGCCGGTGTAACATTGAGCTTGCAAGGACAAATGAGTCATGGACATTTCCCTAGTTGTTTGCATTTACAGTGAGGATCCTCATTTGTGCATCACACACTATCCATCAAATTTAAAGAATAGAACCCCTTCCTGTTGATGAATAAAATAGTGTAGTTTCTTGGTATCTTCTTTTTTTAAAAATATATTTTATTGAAATTTTTTTTCCCTGAGCAACATTTTTCCCGCTTACAAAACAAGCGAAACGATAACAGTAACAAAACAGAAATTTTTTAACTTTTTAACAATAATAATAGTAGTAATAATATACAAGTAACAAAACCTCGTACTCGATTGACCTATACTCAACTGCCTCCCCCCCTCCCCCCCCCCACCTCCCCCCTGGGTTGCTGCTGCTGGTCATCCGTCTTCCCTCTAACGTTCCCCTAGGTAGTCGAGAAATGGCTGTCACCGCCTGGTGAACCCTTGAGCCGATCCTCTCAGGGCAAACTTTATCTGCTTCAGTTTAATAAACCCCGCCATATCGTTTACCCAGGCCTCCAGTCCGGGTGGTTTCGCCTCCTTCCACATGAGTAGGATCCTGCGCCGGGCTACGAGGGACGCAAAGGCCATGACATCGGCCTCTTTCGCCTCCTGCACTCCCGGCTCTTCCGCAACTCCAAATAGAGCTAACCCCCAGCCTGGTTTGACCTGGGCCTTCACCACCTGCGAAATCACTCCCGTCACTCCCTTCCAATACCCTTCCAGTGCCGGGCACGCCCAAAACATATGTGCATGGTTTGCCAGGCTCCCGCCACACCTCCCACATTTGTCCTCCACTCCAAAGAACCTGCTCAATCTTGCCCCCGTTATGTGTGCTCTATGTAGCACCTTAAATTGAATCAGGCTAAGCCTGGCGCATGAGGAAGAGGAATTTACCCTGCTTAGGGCATCAGCCCACATACCCTCCTCTATCTCCTCCCCTAATTCTTCTTCCCACTTTCTTTTTAGTTCGCCCGACTCCTCCCCCTCTTCCCTCATCTCTCTATAAATCTCTGACACCTTGCCCTCTCCGACCCACACCCCTGAAAGCACCCTGTCCTGTATCCCCTGTGTCGGGAGCCGCGGAAATTCCCTCACCTGTTGTCTAGTAAACGCCCTCACCTGCATATATCTCAAGAAATTCCCCCGGGGTAACTTATACTTTTCCTCCAGTGCTCCCAAGCTCGCAAAAGTCCCATCTATGAATAAATCTCCCACCTTCCTAATTCCCAACTGGTACCAGCTCTGAAATCCTCCATCCATTCTTCCTGGGGCGAACCTATGGTTGTTCCTGATAGGGGACCCCACCAGGGCTCCCCGCACCCCTCTCTGTCGCCTCCACTGTCCCCATATGTTCAGTGTTGCCGCCACCACCGGGTTCGTGGTGTACTTTTTCGGTGAGAACGGTAGCGGCGCCGTCACCAGCGCCTCTAGACTCGTCCCTTTGCAGGACCTTCTCTCCAGCCTTTTCCACGCCGCTCCCTCACCCTCCATCATCCATCTACGTATCATTGCCACATTGGCGGCCCAATAATAATCTCCCAAGTTCGGTAGTGCCAGTCCTCCTCTGTCCCTACTGCGCTGCAGGAACCCCCTCCTTACTCTCGGAACTTTCCCTGCCCACAAAAAGCTCGTAATGCTCCTATCTATTTTATTAAAAAAGGTCCTGGTGATTAAAATAGGGAGACATTGAAATACAAATAAGAACCTCGGGAGGACCATCATCTTAATTGCCTGCACCCTGCCCGCCAGCGATAAAGGCTGCATGTCCCACCTCTTAAAGTCCTCCTCCATTTGTTCTACCAGCCGTGTCAGATTAAGTCTGTGCAAGGTTCCCCAGCTCCTAGCGATCTGAATCCCCAAGTATCGGAAGTTTCTTTCCACTTTCCTTAGCGGTAAGCCTTCTATCTCTCTACTCTGGTCCCCTGGATGTATCACATATAATTCACTCTTCCCCATGTTTAACCTATACCCCGAAAATTCCCCGAACCTCCTCAAGATTCGCATAACCTCTATCATCCCCCCCGCTGGGTCCGACACGTATAGCAATTGGTCATCCGCGTATAACGAGACTCGGTGTTCTTCTCCCCCTCTAGTCACCCCTCTCCATTTCCTGGAGTCTCTCAGCGCCATGGCCAGAGGTTCAATTGCCAGCGCAAACAACAATGGAGACAGCGGGCATCCCTGTCTTGTTCCCCTATATAATCGAAAATACTCCGATCTATGTCGACCTGTAACTACGCTTGCCGTTGGTGCCCCATAAAGTAGTCTAACCCAGCGAATAAATCCGTTCCCAAACCCAAACCTCCTTAACACTTCCCATAAATACTCCCACTCCACCCTATCAAATGCCTTCTCTGCGTCCATTGCCGCCACTATCTCTGCCTCCCCCTCCACTGAGGGCATCATTATCACCCCTAATAGCCGTTGCACGTTAACATTCAATTGTCTCCCTTTTACGAACCCTGTCTGGTCTTCGTGCACCACCCCTGGGACAGTTTCTTGGTATCTTCAATGCAATATGTGTTCCATCGACAGCCCAATTACTTGGGAAACCAGCAATCCTATAAAATGCGATAAACTTCTCCTTCATCTTCACAAGGGATATGTCAAAGATAATAAGCTCCGAAGCCTTACAATAAATTGCATTCATTATCTGGTGAATGTAGGTCCTAGCAGCATTCTGTGAAATGTTACGAATGTCACTAATGCCTTGTTGAAAGGACCCGGGTGTAAATTCAGTGCTGTCATGAGTTTCATTTCCACTGTTAAGGCAGTGCAGCAGTTAGAGTTCAGCTTCAGGTCTTCCTTCAACATTTCACAAAGGCATCGCATTGCTTCTTTGCTGAAGCAGTCTCCTGGCACTCATCTCCTCTGACATCATTTCATATGATGTTCTTTGTCTGTACACACTTAGGGGTGGGTAATTGATTTGCTTCCTCGCCAGGCAAAGATGATGCTTGAGTCTTCTCATGATCCCTGCACCTACGTTGAAGCCTTAAAAGAAGACTCAAGGATTTTAAGAAGCCAAGCTATCAGCGTGATGCCCCAGTAGAGGTGGAGCATGACTACAGATTTTGAATATGCACTGGATTCTGCAATACCTGTCAGAGAGATAGTTCATATTAACCTACAGGAGGCTTGCAGATTTCAACTAAGCCATTGAACTTTGTTAATGCATTTGAAGTAATCACTGAGGCTTGTAAGGATGAACATTTCATCAACGAGACTCTTGAACAACACAACTTAAAATACATTGCAAAATCAACATGTACTTCAGCTCTGAATCAGCTGGGAGGACAGGCATGCTAACATTAGTGTCCTTGAAGGAGTCAATAGCGCCAGTATGAGGCCATAATCATCCAAAACCAACTCTGGGCTGCCCATATACTTAGGATGTCAGAGACCCGACTGGCAAAGAAAATCATCTTCACCCAGCTCAAGAAAGGATCCTGAAAAACAGGAGGACAAAGGAAGCTCTTCAAAGCCACCCTGAAGGCTTACCTCAAGGAATGGAACATAGACGTCAATGCCTGGGAAACCCTCGCTGAGAAGACATCTACTTGGAGGAACCACCTGGTTAAAGGGTCAGAATCTTTCGAGAACATCCGACAGCAAAAGGAGGCCCAGAACAGGAGCCTTAGAAAGAAATACTCATGACCAAGTGTCCAAGGATCGATCCCACCTTTTGGAAATGCCTATCAAGTGAGTGATTGAAGATCAGTCACTCAAGGACCCACCGAACCCGTGACCAGTAACACGGAGAATCTTAGGTGGACAATCATACTCGGTAGCACGTGATTGGCGTTACATACACTCCAAACCCATTCTGTTCTATCCATTATTGTTCCTTTAATGGAATTAACATCCTCACGACAAACCAAAGTTAAAAAATCTTTCTTTCACTTTCTGTGACTCCAAACTCACTTTATACAGTAAAGTACCTTTCTAATGGAATTAACAGCCTCATGACATACCAATGTTAAAAAAATAATATATTCCTTTCATTTTATTTGTATTTTAAACACATTTATAAACACTAAACACTAATAATACAAAACATTAGCCGAGCAGAAAAATGGCTCCCGATGTTTCCTGCCTCTGCTCGGTGATCCCAGGCCGAGAATCAAAAGCCCAAATAAATAAGTGTAAAAACGTGCCTGACATTGGGGCAAGTTGACCAAGTTAGCGCTGATGTGTTGGGTACTCTGAGACACAGGCGAACCAACACGGTTGCGATTGGTACAACGCAGTTTTATTTCTTTTAACTATTTATATAACAAACTTGGTACTCAGCACATGGTGACTGTCTGAGTGTCTGGCTTGGAGGTCCTTGCTCTGAGCCGTCTCCTGCTGGACTGCCCAGGAAATGTCATGTTCCTTGTTTTGTACTGTGTATCTTCTTGTCTGTGATTGGCTGTCGTGTTGTGTGTGCTAATTGGTCCGTTGATCTGTCCATCACTATGTATGTGTGTATGTGCTGTGATGGTCACTTGAATATCATGACAAGTGCTGTCCCTTTAACTTTCATTCAGCCGGTTCAGTGCAGTGCATTCAATCAAGTCGGTTAAAAAAAAACTGATAGGGGGTTTCAATGCCAGGCGCTTCCAGAGGGCATGTCCGTACGCCCGCACTTCCAGGTCGGTGGCGGACCATCAACTTAAGTCAGGGATGTGAAAGGAAGTTACAGGGCATTGTTATGCCTAATGTTGGTTGACTGACCTTGAGTGAATTCAACCAGGCATGGTTGAATGCATCCCCATATTGCTGGTTGGATGATCGGCATCCTTCATGATGACCTGATTTTGAGTTTTAGCAGATCACTGGAGCCTACCAGCTTTTGGTGTTTCCCTTTCTACCTTCCTACCCACCATAGAGCTGCCTCCTTATAGCTTCCATGCACTCTCTGCGTGCAAGCGTTTTAAATTTCTCTTGTTATGGTTCTTCGTGTTTCATGCTAACACTTTTCTGCCATTTAATGATCTTGTCCTCTCCACTTAATAATTTATATTCTATCGAATTCCTTTGAGTGTGATTGTTTATTTTCCTCTTAATTTTTTCCTTCGTTTTATTCTGTTCTTTTTAAGTTCTCTTCCCTCATAATATTTGCAGAAGGTTCCATACTCAAATCACCTTGTCTCTGGTCCCCATTAATGCTGCTTGGCCCTGTTTCTTTTTTGTTGTTTACCCAATGTTAAATGTTTTTTGTGCACCCTGGGTTATGAATCTGTTTGGCTTAACATCAGTGGGAGACTGAAAGTTGAACAGGAATGGATGAGCTGGCGACAGCAGTTTTAACGCAGGCTTGTTTCGCTGATACTCCAGCATGACAGGCAGCCCGCTCTGTGCCTCCCTTTTGCTGCATTAGATTCACTGTATGCTCCTTGTTCCAGAGCCAGGCCAGCAGCAGCGAACTGGAGGACCAGCTGAGGTCCGCGTCAAGCGTCACGGAGTTGATGGACATTTTCTATCCAGAGTACAGGAAGATCCAGGATTGTTTGCAGAGGAAAGTCCACGTTGTGCAGCGTGCGATGACAGAGGCCGAAGAACAGGATTGGAAGGAGGCAGCTGCGTTTACCCTGTCGTGGGAAGATGAAGATATAAGAAGTGAGGAACGCTAATGCTTCATTTGTTAGTTTAGGAGGTGAACAAGAAACCTGAGCAAATCTTTCACATATTTCACACGTTTATACAACCATCAGGATCTCCCGGCTGGGTTTTGCAGGCAATCAAATACTTCTGAAGTAAGGAACTATTGCTTCCAATTTGCACACAAGATCCCACAAACTGAATAAGGACCAGATCATTTGATTTCAGGTGTTTGTTGAGGGATAAATATTGGGCTGGATATTGGGGGCACTCCCCTGCTCTCCATCCAAATAGCGCCGTGTGATCTTTCCTGCTTTCTGAGGAGGAGAGGTCGGAGCCTGGTTTTAATGTTTCATCCGAAAAGCAACATGTTAGACAGTGGGACTTCATCTAAAGCTAGTAGAGAAAAGACCGGCCAAAGGAAAACCAATAGGATAGACGAGAGAAACTATTTTCCCTGGGGAAATTTCCCAGGTGCTGGGGAACCTAGCACCAGGGAAGATGCAGACTTACAAGTAGAGCCAAACCCTAAGGAATGAAGTTAGAAAACTAGAAAACACTTCCATGCGCGCAAGGTGGTTGAAGTTTAGAACTGCCTTCCACAAACATTAATTGATGTTAGGTCAATTATTAATTTTAAATTTGAGATTGATAGATTGTCGTTAACCAAAGATTTTAAATTTTACTGAGCAGAGAAGGTTTAAGTTGCAGATCAGCTGAGGTCTCATTGAATGACGGAAAAGGCTCAAAGGCTAAATGGCCAATTCCTGATCCAATACCGCACTGGGTTGTTGCTTCTACACGTTGCAAAATTGAATACTGTGACCCAGGCTCATGTCCTTCCCTCTGCCCTCAGTTTCCCATGAAGCAGCCTATGTAATAGGTTATGCAGGCAGAGGGATGACCTCTATAAACACAAGTTGCATTCTTTTGAGATCATCGAAAACAAGGCCTGCAAAGTAGATGAACAGGCTGACGATGGCAACATGCTAGCGGAAACTATTCAAGCAGAGGAAGAAAACAGGAATGTAGACATATTAGAGGACAGTATATTAAGTGGTACTGACACTGTTCTGTGCAGCAAAGAATGAGAGCCCAGATGGCTGTGTTCCCTGCCCGGTGCCAGGGTTCGGGGCATCTGCTCAGGGTTGGAGAGGAACTTGCAGTGGGAGGATCCAGTTGTCATGGTCCATGTAGGTACCAGAGTCAAAGGCAGGATGAGGAAAACGATTCTGCACAGTCAGCATGAGAAAACTGGTGCCAAATTAAGAAGCAGGACCTCAAAGGTAATTATGATAAACCATGTGCAAATTAGCATAGGACAAATAAGATTGGAGAGATGAAATTAGTATTGGTCTCCTTATTTGAGGAAAGATGTAAATGCATTAGAAGCAATTCAGAGAAGATTTACTAGATTAATACCTGGAATGGGCGGAATTGTCATTTGAGGAACGGCTGGCCAGGCTAGGCTTGCATCTGCTGGAGTTTAGAAGTGTAAGAGGTGACTTGATTGAAATATATAAGTTCCTGAGGGGACTTGACAGGGTGCACGTAGAAAGGATGTTTCCTCTTGTGGAAGAATCTGGAACTGTGGGTCAAAGCAAGGGTCACCCATTTATATAGCAATGAGGAAAGTTTTTCTCTCTGATTTTGTGAGACTTTGGAATTCTCTTCCTCAAAAATTGGTTGAGGCAGAGTCCTTGAATATCTTTAAGGGGGCGGAAGGTTATCAGAGATATCCAGGAATATGAAGTTGATGTCCAAATCAGATCAGCCATGATCTTATTGAATGGTGGAGCAGGCTTTAGGGGCAGGGTGACCTACTCTTGCTCCTTATTCATATGTTCATATTAGCTAAGACATGTTGTTATTGTCCAGGACAATTCTGACAGATGGATAAAGATGAGGACCAACTAACGGCTGCATCCAAAGCACCTCTCCATCATTAAAGATGGGAAATGATGCCTGGTATCAGTGCACAGTGGTTAGCACTGTTGCTTCACAGCGCCAGAGTCCCAGGTTCGATTCCCGGCTGGATTACTGTCTGTACGTAGTCTGCACGTTCACCCCCTGTTTGTGTGGGTTTCCTCCGGGTGCTCCGGTTTCCTCCCACAGGTCCCGAAAGACGTACTTGATAGGTGATTTGGACTTTCTGAATTCTCCCTCTGTGTACCCGAACAGGCACCGGAATGTGGCGACTAGGGGCTTTTCACAGTAACTTCATTGCAGTGTTTTTTTTTTTAAATAATATTTTATTGAAAATTTTTGGTCAACCAACACAGTACATTGTGCATCCTTTACACAACATTGTAACAATACAGATAATAATGACCTTTTTAAAATTTAAACAAAAACAACAACAAATAAATAAATATTAAATAACAAAAAAATAAAAACTAGCCCTAATTGGCAACTGCCTTGTCTCAGGCCCCCCCCCCCCCCGCCCACCATCCCCCCCCCATCCCCCCCCCCCCCCCCCCAAGTCCTGGGCCGCTGCTGCTGCCTTCTTTGTTCTCCCCTATCTATCTTTCCGCAAGATATTCGACGAACGGTTGCCACCGCCTAGTAAACCCTTGAGCCGACCCCCTTAGGACGAACTTAATCCGCTCTAACTTTATGAACCCCGCCATATCATTTATCCAGGTCTCCACCCCCGGGGGCTTGGCTTCTTTCCACATTAGCAATATTCTGCGCCGGGCTACTAGGGACGCAAAGGCCAAAACATCGGCCTCTTTCGCCTCCTGCACTCCCGGCTCTTGTGCAACCCCAAATATAGCCAACCCCCAGCTTGGTTCGACCCGGACTCCTACTACTTTCGAAAGCACCTTTGTCACCCCCATCCAAAACCCCTGTAGTGCCGGGCATGACCAAAACATATGGGTATGATTCGCTGGGCTTCTCGAGCACCTCGCACACCTATCCTCCACCCCAAAAAATTTACTGAGCCGTGTTCCAGTCATATGTGCCCTGTGTAATACCTTAAACTGAATCAGGCTTAGCCTGGCGCACGAGGACGACGAGTTTACCCTGTTTAGGGCATCTGCCCACATCCCCTCCTCAATCTCCTCCCCTAGCTCTTCTTCCCATTTCCCTTTTAGTTCGTCCATCATAGTCTCCCCTTCGTCTCTCATTTCCCTATATATATCCGACACCTTACCGTCCCCCACCCATTTCTTTGAGATGACTCTGTCCTGCACCTCTTGTGTCGGGAGCTGCGGGAATTCCCTCACCTGTTGCCTCGCAAAAGCCCTCAATTGCATGTACCTGAATGCATTCCCTTGGGGCAACCCATATTTCTCGGTCAGCGCTCCCAGACTCGCAAACTTCCCATCCACAAATAGATCTTTCAATTGCGTTATACCTGCTCTTTGCCACATTCCATATCCCCCATCCATTCCCCCCGGGGCAAACCTATGGTTGTTTCTTATCGGGGACCCCCCCAGTGCTCCGGTCTTTCCCCTATATCGTCTCCACTGTCCCCAAATCTTCAGTGTAGCTACCACCACCGGACTCGTGGTATAGTTCCTTGGTGAGAACGGCAATGGGGCTGTCACCATAGCCTGCAGGCTGGTCCCCCTACAGGACGCCCTCTCTAATCTCTTCCACGCCGCTCCTTCCTCCTCTCCCATCCACTTACTCACCATTGAAATATTAGCGGCCCAATAATACTCACTTAGGCTCGGTAGTGCCAGCCCCCCCCTATCCCTACTACGCTGTAAGAATCCCTTCCTCACTCTCGGAGTCTTCCCAGCCCAAACAAAACCCATGATACTCTTTTCTATCCTTTTGAAAAAAGCCTTCGTGATCACCACCGGGAGACACTGAAACACAAAAAGGAATCTCGGGAGGACCACCATCTTAACTGCCTGCACCCTCCCTGCCATTGACAATGCTACCATATCCCATCTCTTGAAATCTTCCTCCATCTGTTCCACCAACCGCGTCAAATTTAGCCTGTGCAATGTGCCCCAATTCTTAGCTATCTGGATCCCCAGGTAACGAAAGTCTCTTGTTACCTTCCTCAACGGTAGGTCTTCTATTTCTCTACTCTGCTCCCCTGGATGCACCACAAACAGCTCACTCTTTCCCATGTTCAATTTATACCCTGAAAAATCCCCAAACTCCCCAAGTATCCGCATTATTTCTGGCATCCCCTCCGCTGGATCCGCCACATATAGTAGCAGATCATCCGCATATAAAGATACCCGGTGTTCTTCTCCTCCCCTAAGTATTCCCCTCCATCCCTTGGAACCTCTCAGCGCTATCGCCAGGGGCTCAATCGCCAGTGCAAACAGTAATGGGGACAGAGGACATCCCTGCCTAGTCCCTCTATGGAGCCGAAAATATGCCGATCCCCGTCCATTCGTGACCACACTCGCCACTGGGGCCCTATACAACAGCTGCACCCATCTAACATACCCCTCTCCGAACCCAAATCTCCTCAACACCTCCCACAGATAATCCCACTCCACTCTATCAAATGCTTTCTCGGCATCCATCGCCACTACTATCTCCGTTTCACCCTCTGGTGGGGCCATCATCATTACCCCTAACAACCTCCGTATGTTCGTGTTCAGCTGTCTCCCCTTCACAAACCCAGTTTGGTCCTCATGAACCACCCCCGGGACACATTCCTCTATTCTCATTGCCATTACCTTGGCCAAGACCTTGGCATCTACATTGAGGAGGGAGATTGGTCTGTAGGACCCGCATTGTAGCGGATCCTTTTCCTTCTTTAAAAGAAGCGATATCGTTGCTTCTGACATAGTCGGGGGCAGTTGTCCCCTTTCCTTTGCCTCGTTGAAGGTCCTCGTCAGTAGCGGGGCGAGCAAGTCCAAATATTTTTTGTAAAATTCAACTGGGAATCCGTCCGGTCCCGGGGCCTTTCCCGTCTGCATGTTCCTAATTCCTTTCACCACTTTTTCTACCGTGATCTGTGCTCCCAATCCCATCCTTTCCTGCTTTCCACCTTGGGAATTTCCAGCCGATCCAAAAACTCCATCATTCTCTCCCTCCCATCCGGGGGTTGAGCTTCATACAATTTTTTATAAAATGTCTTAAACACTTCATTCACTCTCTCCGCTCCCCGCTCCGTCTCTCCATCTTCGTCTCTCACCCCCCCTATTTCCCTCGCTGCTCCCCTTTTCCTCAATTGGTGTGCCAGCAATCTGCTCGCCTTCTCTCCATATTCATACTGTACACCCTGCGCCTTCCTCCATTGTGCCTCTGCAGTGCCTGTGGTCAGCAAGTCAAATTCCACATGCAGCCTTTGCCTTTCCCTATACAGTCCCTCCTCCGGTGCTTCCGCATACTGTCTGTCCACCCTCAAAAGTTCTTGCAACAACCGCTCCCGTTCCTTACTCTCCTGCTTCCCTTTATGTGTCCTTATTGATATCAGCTCCCCCCTAACCACCGCCTTCAACGCCTCCCAGACCACTCCCACCTGAACCTCCCCATTGTCATTAAGTTCCAAGTACTTTTCAATGCATCCCCTCACCCTTAAGCACACCCCCTCATCCGCCATTAGTCCCATATCCATTCTCCAGGGTGGACGCCCTCTTGTTTCCTCCCCTATCTCCAAGTCTACCCAGTGTGGGGCATGATCCGAAATGGCTATAGCCGTATATTCCGTTCCCCTCACCCTCGGGATCAATGCCCTACCCAACACAAAAAAGTCTATGCGTGAATAGACTTTATGGACATAGGAGAAAAACGAGAACTTCTTACTCCTAGGTCTACTGAATCTCCACGGGTCCACCCCTCCCATCTGCTCCATAAAATCCTTAAGCACCTTGGCTGCTGCCGGCCTCCTACCAGTCCTGGACTTCGACCTATCCAGCCTTGGTTCCAACACCGTGTTAAAGTCTCCCCCCATTATCAGCTTTCCGGTCTCTAGGTCTGGGATGCGTCCTAGCATTCGCCTCATAAAATTGGCATCGTCCCAATTCGGGGCATACACGTTTACCAACACCACCATCTCTCCCTGTAATTTGCCACTCACCATCACGTATCTGCCCCCGTTATCCGCCACTATAGTCTTTGCCTCGAACATTACCCGCTTCCCCACTAATATAGCCACCCCCCTGTTTTTCGCATCCAGCCCCGAATGGAACACCTGCCCTACCCATCCTTTGCGCAGCCTAACCTGATCTATCAGTTTCAGGTGCGTTTCCTGTAACATGACCACATCTGCTTTAAGTTTCTTAAGGTGTGCGAGTACTCGTGCCCTCTTTATCGGCCCGTTAAGCCCCCTCACGTTCCACGTGATCAGCCGGGTTGGGGGGCTTCCCACCCCCCCCCCCTTGCCGGTTAGCCATCATCTTTTTCCAGCTTCTCGCCCAGTTCCCACGCGGCTGTATTTCTCCCAGACCGTGCCCCCCCGCCCATCCTTTCCCGCACCCACTCCCCCCTTTCCCCAGCAGCAGCAACCCCGTAATTCCCCCCTCCCCCCCCCCCCCCCCCGCTAGCGTAATTACTCCCCCCATGTTGCTCCCAGAAGTCAGCAAACTCTGGCTGACCTCGGCTTCCCCCCGTGATCACGGCTCGCCCCGTGCGGCGCCCCCTCCTTCCTGCTTCTCTATTCCCGCCATAATTATCAAAGCGCGGGAACCAAGCCCGCGCCTCTCCCTCGGCCCCGCCTCCCATGGCCAACGCCCCATCTCCTCTCCCTCCCCACCTCCCCCCATCACCACCTGTGGGAGAAAGAAAAGTTACCATACCGCAGGATTAATCATACAATCCCTCTTCGCCCCCCCCCCCCCCCACTCGTCCCACCACTTTGTCCAAACGTTCATTTTCGTAGTCCAATCATTCCAATTTTTCTTCTACAATAAAAGTCCACGCTTCATCCGCCGTCTCAAAGTAGTGGTGCCTCCCTTGATATGTGACCCACAGTCTTGCCGGTTGCAGCATTCCAAACTTTATCTTTTTTTGTGAAGTACCGCTTTGGCCCGATTAAAGCTCGCCCTCCTTCTCGCCACCTCCGCACTCCAATCTTGATAGACGCGGATCACCGCGTTCTCCCATTTACTACACCGAGTTTTCTTCGCCCATCTAAGGACCATTTCTCTATCCTTAAAACGGAGAAATCTCACCACTATGGCTCTGGGAGTTTCTCCTGCTCTCGGTCCTCGCACCATAACTCGGTATGCTCCCTCCACCTCCAACGGACCCGTCGGGGCCTCCACTCCCATTAACGAGTGCAGCATCGTGCTCACATATGCCCCGACGTCCGCCCCCTCCACACCTTCAGGAAGGCCAAGAATCCTCAAGTTGTTCCTCCTTGCGTTATTTTCCAGTGCCTCCAACCTCTCCACAGATCGTTTCTGGTGTGCCTCCTGTATCTCCGACTTCACCACCAGGCCCTGTATGTCGTTTTCATTCTCTGCTGCTTTCGCCTTCACGACCCGAAGCTCCTGCTCCTGGGTCTTTTGTTCCTCTTTCAGCCCTTCAATCGCCTGTAATATCGGGGCCAACAACTCTTTCTTCATTTCCTTTTTTATCTCCTCCACGCAGCGTTTCAAAAACTCTTGTTGTTCAGGGCCCCATATGAAACTGCCACCTTCCGACGCCATCTTGGTTTCTGCTTGCCTTCCTTGCCGTTGTTCCAAAGGATCCGCTGCAATCCGGCCACTTTCCTCTCCTTTTTCCATCCGTGTCCAGGGGGAACACCCTTCTGGCTTACCGCACGGTGTTTTCAGCCGTTAAAATTGCCGTTGGGGCTCCTATCAAGAGCCCAAAAGTCCGTTTCACAGGGAGCTGCCGAAACGTGCGACTCAGCTGGTCATCGCCGCACCCGGCCTTCATTGCAGTGTTAATGTAAGCCTACTTGTGACAATAATAAAGATTATTATTACTATCATAAAAATGGAAAGAACTGCAATGGTGGGAAGGCAGTATTTTAGAATCAATTCTGTTTGCAATGACACCCAAAGACTCAATGTGTTCAATTATGTCTGCGCTAATAAATGATGTCTGGAGGTTTTTCAAACAAAAGCAACAACTTGTGTTTAAGTAACAGTTTTAAGGTGCACCACACCGTAGAGATGTAATGGGACAAATTATGTCATAAAAGTATGTCAAACCTGGTGCGGGACTGTGGCAAGCTGAACCGTTTTGGAAGACATTTTAAAAGCCAATTGAAGTATAACTTGGCAAGCCTTTTTTTTAACTATCCTTTGCCTTTCCCCGTGAAAGATCTAAATCGTTCAAGCTATCTGCTGTTGTAAGTATCCTTTATTTAAATGCATGTTTCAATAAGCAACTAATAACTAAACTAAATCATTTGACAGATGTTGAACTTGAATGGGAAAAGACTCAGTGTAAGCCTAGAGAAGTGTGCTTGGATGTGGGGAAGGAGCTTGGGACTGCAACAAACAAGTTCTACAAACCTCCCTGTGTGTCTATCCACAGATGTGGAGGCTGCTGCAATAGCGAGGGACTTCAGTGCATAAACACCAGTACTTCGTATGTGAGTAAGACGGTAAGTAACTCATCCTACCAGTTGGCTTTGAAATCTTGCGTAGATCGACTTGCCTATCTGAAATATTTGTTTATTGTTAACCTGCCGGGTGTGACATTATGAGAAATGTACAGAACTGCAAGGGTTAATGTTATGTCTGAATCAACCAATAGAGGGAGCTAGATGCAGAACTATATAAGGCACCGATGCTAAACCTTCTGGGAGAGTGTTGAGGAGAAGGCTAGGGGAAAGACTGTAAGAAAGCTAGTGTGAGTGAGAGCAGATCATAGTTATTGTATTAGTGGTAAATGAGTGCATGTTGTATGTTTATTGTCAATTGTTTATGATATAGAAGTAAGAGATTGAATTGCATGTTTTTTTCAGGTGGGGTGGGGTCAAGTGGCTTCATCTCCACCCCTCTTTGACTCCTCATATCTTGGGAGTATGCAAGGTGAAAAAGGCTAAAATGGCCCTGCAGCAGATATTGAGAGAACCAACAAGAAGGAAAAACCTACTTGAACATGTTCTCACAAATTTATTTGTCACAGAGGCAACTGTCCAGGACAATATTGGTCTGAGTTACCGCCACACAGTCCTTGAGGATACCAAGTTCCTTCGCCACATTGAGGATACCCTCCATCGTTTAGTGTGGGAGTACCACCATGTTAAATGGGTTGGAATCAGAACAGATCCAGCAACTCAAATCTGGGCATTCATGAGGTGCTGCGGGTCATCAACGGCAGCAGAATTATATTCAACCACAATCTACCACCTCATAACACCATAAGAAATAGGAACAGGAGTAGGCCATTCAGCCCTTCGAGCCTGGTCAGCCATTTAATAAGACCATGACTGACCTAACACTCTACAGAGAGAGAGTGGGAAGGTGGACATGGTGAATGTTAGGTCAGCCATGGTCTTGTTAAATGGCTGACCTAACATGCACCATGTTCACTTTCCTGCTCTCTCTCTCTAACCCTCAAATCCCCTACTGATTAAAAAGCTAGCGATCGCAGCCTTGAAAATTTCAAGGACTCCGCCTCCACAGCTTTCTGGAGTAAAGAATTCCAAAGAGTCATCACTCTCTGAGAGAATAAATTTGTCCTCAAATCTGGAGCCCGGTGGTCATAAGGCCCGGCATATCGCTCACTCTTGTTACTATAAAGCCATGGGACCAAACCTGGTTCAATGAGGAATATAGAGAGCATGTCAGGAGGAGTACCAGGAACCATGAGGTGCCAACTCAGCGACTAGTTGTTCACTGATACTCAATTTGGGTTCTGCTTGGGCCACTCAGCTGCAGTTCCCATTCCAGCTTTGGTTCATACATAGAGCAACGAGCTGAAGTGAGAAAGATTGCCCTGACTTCAAGGCAGCATTTGTCCAAATGTGACATGAAGCCCTATCAAAATTAAAGTATTTGGAAATCAGAGGAAAACTCTCACTGGTTGTGGTCATACTTAGTTATAGCATAAAGAAAGATGGTTGTGGTTGTGGGAGGCCAATCTTCGCCATCCTGGGACATCACTTCAGGAGTCTCTCAGGGTGGTGTTCTCAGCCTAAACATCTTCAGCTGCTTCATCAATGACTTTCCCTCCATCATAAGGCCAGAATGTTTGCTGATGATTGCACAATGTTTTTTAAAATGTTATTGACAGGATGTGGGCATCAAAGGCTAGACCAGCAATTTTATTGCCCATGCCTAGTTGCCCTTGAGAAGGTGGCAGTGCACTGCCTTCTTGAACCACTGCAGTCACTGAGGTGTAGGTACAATTACAGTGCTGTAAGAGAGGAAATTCCAGGGTTTTGACCGAGCGTCAGTGAAGGAATGGTGATATGTTTCCATGTCAGGATGGTGAGTGCCTTGCAGAAGAAACTCCAGGTCTGGTGTTCCCATGAAATGAAATGAAATGAAATGAAAAGGATCTGCTGTCGCTTGTTCTTCTGGATGGTAGCGGTCATGGGTTTGGAAATTACTGCCTAAGGAGCCTTGGTGAGTTACCCGTGGTGCAAATGTTACTTACTACTTGCCAGCCCAAGTCTGGATATCGCCCAGGTCTTGTTGCATTTTTACATGGACTGCTTCAGGACCTGAAGAGTCATAAATGGTGCTGAACATTGTGCAGTCATCAATGAACATCCCTTTTTTTGACCTTATGTTGGAAGGAAGGTCATTGATGAAGCAACTGGAGATAGTTGGGGAGGGAACACTACCCTGAGGAATTCCTGCAGTGATGTCCTAAAACTGACATCATTGACCTACAACCATCAGAACCATCTTCCTTTGTGCCAGGTATGACTCTAACCAGCAGAGGGTTTATCCCTCTGATTCCTATTGACTCCATTTTTGCTGTGGCTTCTTGATGTACACTCAGTAAAATGTTGCCTTGATACCAAGGGCAGTCACTCTCATCTCAGGCATTCAGGTGTTTTGTCCATGTTTGAACCACCACTGTAAAGAGATCAGGAACTGAGTGACCCTGGCGGAACACAAACTGAGCGTCCGTGAGCAGGTCATTGCTGTGTAAGTGCCTTGATAACATTATTTTTTTTAAAATATATTTTTATTGAAGATTTTTCATTTTTAACAATATAATCATATAAAAACGGATGTTGCAAGTTCCAATATAAAAGAAACACAGCCAACAGTATAGATCACATCCAAAACAACACATTACATCCGTAAAAAACTTACCCCCCCCCCCGCGTAATAATTGATGGTGGCTAAATCTTTACAAAAGGAAATGAATAGCTGCCATCTCAGAGAGAAGCCCTAATCCAACCTCCTGATGGTGTATTCGACCTTCTCCAAATGCAAAAAATCCATGAGGTCACCCAACCAGGCCAAGCCATGTGCAGAATAGGAGACCTCCACCCAAGCAGAACTCACCTCCTGGCTATTAATGAGGCAAAGGCGAGAACGCCCACCTTCACCGCTGCAGCAGTGGCGAGTCCAATACCCTGAAAATGGCTACCAAGGACAAGGCTCCAGTTCGACATTAAGAATGACTGACATGGTGCTAAAGAAGGAGGCCCAAAAGCTTAACAACTTGGGACACACCCAGAGCATATGAGTGTGATTAGCCGGCTCTTGAGAACACCGATCACACATGCCCCCAATCCTGAAAAGAAACCACTCATCCTAGCCTTGGCCAGATGAGCCCCGTGTACCACTTTAAACTGGATCAAGCTGAGCCGCGCGAAGGAGGACGTGGAGTTTACTCTGCAAAAGGACCTCACTCCACACATCCTTGTCCAAAAAAGGTCCCAATTCCACCTCCCACTTTTCCTTCACCTCATTCTCTGGGGCCGACTCTGCTCACAAGATCTGGCAATAGATACCTGAAATACTCCCCTCACCAGAGCCAGCTAAATACAGAATCCTCGTCAACAAGGAGGGAGATGCTGACAAGGGAAATGAGGGAAAAGTCTTTCGCAAAAGTTACGAATCTGGAAGTATCGAAACAAGTTTATCCCAGAGAGTTGAAACTTTACCATTAGCTCCACAAAATTGGCAAACTGCCCCTGCACGAACAAGTCCCCAAACCTATTAAGGCCCTTCCCCTCCCATGACCAAAATGTTGAGTCTAAACTTGATGGCACTCAAAGATGGTTACCATATGGGGCAGCATGGTGGCGCAATGGTTAGCGTTGCTGCCTCACGGCGCCGAGGTCCCAGGTTCGATCCCGGCTCGGGTCACTGTCCGTGTGGAGTTTGCACATTCTCCCGGTGTTTGCGTGGGTTTCGCCCCCACAACCCAAAGATATGCAGGGTAAGATGAATTGGCCACACTAAATTGCCCCTTATTTGAAAAAATGAATTGGGTACTCTAAATTTATTAAAACAAAAAAAGGTGGTTACCACAGACAGGGGCCAACAATAACATGAAGCTAAGCTTAAAATGTAGTCTAACTTGCTTCCATATCCTCAGGGCGGACACCACCGCTGGGTTCAAAGAAAGTCTCACAGGAGAGAACAGAAGTGAAACAGTTACCAAGGCACACAAGCTAAAGCCCCTACAAGAACTCACCTCCATCCGTCCCCATATGGAACTCCGATCGCTAACCCACCCAAACATCTTCTCGATGTTGGCCGCCCAATAATAGAATAGCAAATTGGGTAACACTAAACCCCCCCAACTGTCTATCCCTCTGGAGAAATGTCCTACAGATCCTTGGGGTCTTGCCTGCCCAAATAAAGGAGGACACCAACTTGTTAGCCCTAACAAAAAATGGACTTGGGGAGAAAAATGGGGAGACACTGAAAAAGAAATAGAAACCTCGGGAGGACAGTAATTTTAATAGTCTGGACCCTGCCCACCAAGGATAGGGGGAGGCTATCTCACTTTTGCCCCACTCACCAGACTAATGTAGTTCAATTTATGAAGCGAGGTCGAAAAATGGTCCACCCGGATAGGCAGACAATAAAAGTTAGATCTGGTAAGACGAAGAGGTAACATCTCCAGATTGGCTCCCCTCCCAGGGGGGTTGACCGGAAAGTATTCACTCTTATCCAGATTTAACTTATACCCAGAAAAGGAGCCAAAACTCTAAGTAGCTACATTATCTCATCCATAGTGATGACTGGATCCATAACATAAAAGAGCAAGTCATCTTTATAGAAAGACAACCTATGTTCCCTCCCTCCCCACCTTATTCTCTTCCACTTATTGAAAGATCTCAAATGCTATGGGTAATGATTTAATCGCTGAGGCAAGCAGATTGGAAGCAGTGAACATCGCTGTTTTGTACCTCCGTTCAACAGAAAATACCCCAAATCTACCCTGTCTAATCCTGTTAGAATTCTGTGCGGTCCTTGTTCTTCAGGATATGAGAAATAGAAGCCTGTGCTAGTGTAGTGGACAATGAACTCTTAGACAAAGAGTGGTTGAATGTGCCCAATATTAATGGAGCCAACTGACCTGCAAGCTTCTTGCAGAATTTGATGAGGAACCCATCAGGGTAGGGGCTCTAACCGTTTGCATTGATCCAATATTTTTCAATATCTCCTCGGGACTTAATGGGGCCTCCACCTCCTCCCTCCTCTCTTTCTCCACCAGGGGGAAGGCCAACCCATCTAAAAATTCGGCCACGTCCGAACTCTCCTCCACGGGCGTTGATCTATAAAGATTCTTGTTGATTGTCTCAAAAGCCACGTGGACTTTGCCCGGGGCGGAAGCCAAACTGCCATTTGAGTCCCTAATCTGTGTGACCTCCCGGGAAGCTGCCTGCCAGCCCAGCTGATGGACTAACAGATGACTAGCTTTCACCCCATATTCACAGAATAGCCCCTTCGGGCACCGCAGCTGGTCTACCGCCTTACCTGTTGACAGCAGTTCAAATTGCATCTGCAGCTTTTTCCTGCTTGCCAGCAACTCCAGGGTAGGGGCAAGTGGGTTCACCTCGAGGATAGAATCCACCAGCCTCTGCCACTCCACCCTCGTAGTCTGGTTTTGGATTTGATTTATTGTCATGTGTTCTGAGGTACAGTGAAAAGTATTGTTCTGCATACAGTCCAGACAGATCGTTCCATACATGAAAAAACATAGGACATACATAAATACACAATGTAAACACACAGGCACGGGTGAAGCATAGCGAGATCAGTTCAGTCCATAAGGGGGTCATTCAGGAGTCTGGTAACAGCAACGAAGAAGCTGTCCTTTCAATATGTGCCTTCGAGGAGATTATCTCCCCTCCAGTAATCACTTTAAGGGCTTCCCATAGTGTGGAGGGCGCAACAGGTTCATTCTTATTAAACCTGCCATATTCCTCAAAGGCAGAAGACATATCTGCCTTTGGGGTCCACCACGGTCTTGGTAGCTGAAAAAAGAACCCGTTAATTGAGCAAAACCCCTACCATGGAAGCCCAAATGAAATTCCTGGTTCACACACCCTTTCTGCCATCTGTTCTGGTCCCTTACCCGCAAATGAGTCTCCTGTAAAAACACATCAGCATGCAAACACTTCAGGTGGACAAATACCCTAGACCTTTTCCCTGGGCCGCCTAACCTCCTTACGTTACTGGTGACGAAACAAATTCACCCCCCCCCCCCCCCCCGGCCCCCCCACCCCATCCCAGAGTCGGCCATTTCCACCAAAAGAGATTGTCAAGCAACTACTTAGAGTGTACAGGCACACGGCCCACCCGAGATGGCCGTCAAACCTACCAGCAAGACAAAGCAAAGAAAAGTCTGTAGTTAATATCAGCAAAGTAACCCTACTGCCCACCCCAACAATCCCCAAACAAACCCCTCCCAAATTTTCATATTGGTAACATGAGAACGCGCAATATCCCCTCTCACCTACCCCCAACCCCAAAAAATACACAAACACTAAGTTCATTATCCGAAGCTAAACTGTTATAATAAGTTTCAGCTACTCCTCCATCTCGCGCTCCCATTAGCTAGTTGCCTTTACTGGTAGCAGGACACCTCAGCCCAGGGTAAAACAAACTACTACCCGTCCCTTGGACACAGAATTTTTTAAAAAACCTTCGAAAATCATATTCCCACCAGAAGCTATATATTTCCCGTAACAACCATAACACAAATACCAACAACCCTCATGACATCAAGCCCACCCCACCAACATCAAACATGTGAAACAATCATTCCACTCAAGAACAAAGAAATACCAATTCATATATACAAGGAATCCCAATACCTCTTTCCACCCTGAACAATCAAAAACCTCACAAGAACTGACAGTTAACTCAAACTGAGCCCATGTTTTCTAACAAAGGCATCCAGCTCCACTGGTGCATCAAAATAATAGGCCTTCAACTCATATGTTACTCGAAGCCTCACCGAACTCCACTCTTATACGGGGGTGTTTGGCCTTTTTAAAAATCCCAGCTTCCTTGACAGTCAGCTCCAACATCCGAGCAGATCCTGATGATGTGACCTTCCCATTTGCAGTCCCGATGCTGCTTGGCCCAGTTCAGGGCCCATTCCTTCTCTTGGAAGCTGTGGAACCGTTCATTGACTGCCCATGGTGGCTCATTCGGCCGGAGCTTCTGACGGAGTGTCCGATGGGCCCTGTCCAGCTCTGGAGGGGACCCGCCCCCATCATCTTCCCAAACATCTGCAAAAAGTACACAGTGGGAGTCGGGACTTCCACACCCTCTCGCAAATCCACGGTTCAGAGGTTCAGCCTCCTTGAGCGGTTTTTAAGATTGTCAGCCTCAGCCCTCATCATCTTATTCTCACTGGTCACTAGAGATATCTCAGCCTCTAGCAAAGCAATTTGCTCACCCTGCTCTGACAAAGCCATCTCCATGCCCTTAATCACCGCGTCATGCTCCTTTACCTTCTCAAAGGTTTTCTCCAGCTTTGAACGTATGGGACCCAGGGACTCCTCTATCGACTTTTGAAGGTCCCCAGAAATAACTCTCCACTGCCTCTTGAGCTGTTTCTTGTCGGAAGAACACCAACAGGCATGTTGGCCGTTATTGCAGTGGTTGCAGTAACAGGAGCAGCCTCTGCCATGTTCTCCACCGAGGAGCCTTGTGGAGTCGCCAAGTCCATCAACGAAGTTCTAGCCGCAGGTTTCTTTCCTCTGGCCTTCCTTGGCATTTCTTTAATGTGGGCACCTTATACTATCGAGATCATCAGGTTTTCCGTAAAAATAACCCCAGAAACTGGGCAAAAAAGACCGATAATCAAGTACCCTATTGGGAGCTTCCTCATGCGCGACTGCTCCCTCCATGCCATCACTGGACGTCCTCACCTTGATAACATTGTTGAAGACCACTTCTATCGCTTTACTGATGATCGAGAGTAGACTGATAGGGCGGTATTTGGAAGGGTTGGATTTGTCATGTTTCTTATGTACAGGACATACCTTGGCAATTTCCCATATCATCTGGTAGATAACAGTGTTGATAGGCAGATAACTAGAACAGCTGGCTAGGGGTGCGACAAGTTCTGGAGAGCACGTCTTTAATAATTTGTTGGAACAGTGTCAGGGCCCATAGCCTTTACAGCATCCAGTGCCTTCGGCTATTTCTTGATATCACGTGGAGTGAACTGAATTGGCTGAAGACTGGCATCTGTGATGCTGGGGACCTTCAGAGGAGGCTGAGATGGATCACCCACTCGGCGATTCTGGCTGAAGATTATTGCAAATGCTTGAGCCTTATCTTTTGCACTGACGTGTTGGGCTGCTCCATCATTGAAGATGAAGCTACTTTTGAAGCCTCCTCCTCCAGTAAGTTAATTAGTTGTCCACCACCAATCATGGCTGGGTGTGGCAGGACAGCAGAGTTTAAATCTGATCCATTGGTTGTGGAATTGCTTAGTTTAGTCTATTACTTGCTGCGTATGCTATTGGCACACAAGTAGTTCTGTGTTGTAGCTTTATCAGGTTAACCCTCATTTTAGGTATGTCTGGTGTTGCTCCTGGCATGCCCTCCTGCACTTTTCATTGAACCAGGGTTGATCCCTTGGCTGGATGGTAATGGTAGAATGGGGGATATGCCAGGCCATGAGGTTAGAGATTATGGTTGAATACAATTCTGCTCTTGCCTCTGGCCCACAGCGTCTCATTGATGGCTGTCTTGAGTTCCTAGATCTGTTCAAAATCTACCCCATTTAGCATGGTGGTAGTACCGCACTACACCACAGAGGGTATCCAAATGTGAAGATGGCATTTTGTCTCCACAAGGACTGTGCAGTGGTCACTCCTGGCGATTCTGTTATGGACAGATGCATTTGTGGCGGGCAGATCAGTGAGGACAAGGATATGTATGTTTTTCCCACTTGTTGTTTTTGTCACCACCTGCCGCAGTCCCAGTCCAGCAGCTATGTCCTTTAGGACACAGCCATCTCGGTCTGTGGTGGTACCACCAAGCCACTCCTGGTTGTGGACATTGAAGACCCCACCCTGAATATATTCTGTGACCTTGCCACACTCCATGCTTCCTCCAAGAGGGTGCACAAGATAGAGGAGTACTATTTGCGACTCCTCAGATACTGAAACAGCCCGTATGTAGAAAAACCAGGACAACATTCAGACTTTGGGCTTATAAGTGACAGGTAACATTCATGCCACACAAGTGCCAGCCAATAACCATCTCCAACAAGACAGAATCTAACCATCGGAAAAAAGCATAAGGGGGAAGCATGATCCTCCGCCATTTTTGCCAACTCCAGCGTGATGCCACCACCAAACACATCTTCCCTTCACTCCCTCTGTCAGCATTCCGCAAAAACCGTGCCCTCAGAGATAATCTAGTCTACTCCTCCACCATACCCAACACCACTCCCATCAACCATGGGACCTTCCCATGCAATCGCAGAAGGTGTAACACCTGCCCCTTTACCTCTTCCATGCTTAACATCCCAGGCCCAAAACACACATTCCAGGTTAAGCAGCGTTTCACTTGTACCTCTTCCAATTTGGTCTATTGCATTCGCTGCTTCCAATGTGGTCTCCTCTATATGGGAGAGACCAAACACAGACTGGATGATCGCTTTGCTGAGCACCTTCTGTCTGTGCGCATTCAGGACCCTGACCTTCCCGTTGCTTGTCATTTTAAAATAAGACCCTGCTCCCATGCCCACATGTCTGTCCTTGGCCTGCTGCAATGTTCCAGTGAAGCTCAACACAAACTGGAGGAACAAATCTCATCTTCCGGTTAGGCACGCTACAGCCCTCCGGTCACAACATCGAATTCAACAACTTCAGATGATTAGCTCTACCTCATCTCGACCCATTTGTTTCCATCCCATTTCATTTGAACTGTTTTTCACCATTTCTTTCTCTCTTGTCTTTCTGTATATATATATATATATATATATATATTCACCCCCCCCCCCCATCTTATCCACCTTTCCATATCTTTCTCCCCTTTGCTTACCCCTTCCCTCCCCCCACATCTACATCTGTCACAGTTTACCCTCTGATGTTAGTTTCTCTGCAGTTTGGCCTTTCACACATTTTGTTCTCTCTGGGGACTGCCACTAGCACTCTTTCCTCTTGGTTTCTGTGGTTATTAGCATTCCATTTCCCTGGGTTTCTGTGGCTATGACTCATCTTTCATTCTCACTCCACAGTATAAATATTTCACACTTTCTCTATTTTTAGCTTTCACAAAGGGTCATCTGGACTCGAAACGTTAGCTCTTTTCTCTCCATACAGACACTGCCGGACCTGCTGAGATTTTCCAGCATTTTCTTTTTGGTTTCAGAATCTAACTATCTCCCACTGACTCTCAATGGCATTACCATCGCTGAAACCCTACCATCGGCATCCTGGTGATTACCATTGACCAGAAACTGAACTGGACTAGCCATATAAATACTGTGACTACAAGAGCATGTCAGAAGTGGGGAATTTTCTGTTGAGCAAATCACCTCCTGACACTCCAAAGACTCTCCACCATCTACAAGGCACACAGCAGGAGTGCGATGGAACTATCTCCAATTGCCTGAATGAGTGCAGTTCCAACAACATTCAAGAAGCTCAACAAGCTTTAGACAGAGTGGCGTGCTTGAATGACACGCCATCCACCACCTTCAACATTCATTCCCTCGACCACCGACAGATAGTGGCGGCAGTGTGTATCATCTACAAGATGCACTCTACCACCTTGAAGGACAATGGCAGCAGATGGCTGGGAACTCTGCCACCTGTAATCTCCCCTCCAAGCCACACTATTTCACGGCTTCCTTCACTGTCCCTGGATCAAAATTCTAGAACTTCTTTCCTAACAAATGTACCAACGCCAAAAGGACACAGTAATTCAAGAAGGTGGTTCACCACCATCTTCTCAAATACAGTTCGTGATGAGCAACAAATGCTGCCCTTGCCAAAGATGCCCACAACCCATGAATGGAAAAAGGCCTTCCCACCCATTCAAACCTGCCATCTTTGATGTAGCATCCGTATTTCCAGGGTGTCCAACCTGCACCTACAGAGAGAGATTGCACTTGGTGGGGAAGAGGTTGAAAGATTAGAGGGCAGATGAGTCAGGAGTGAGATCGGTCTGTGAGCGAGAGGCAGACATGTTTAGCCATTAGACCTAAACATTAAGATTGAGACAACACAAGTGATATAGATTAGAAATTCACATAAAATACAAGAGCTTGCAATATTAAAAGCTAAGATACTACATAGACTTATTACAAGTGTTACACAAGGTGGTAAAGGTGAACATTAGAAGTGCAGGACCAAGGGGAAGTGAAAAAAAAGCTAGACTGAAGGTCATCAAAGTGGTTGTGGGAAGTGACAGGAACATCAGAAGACATGGCATTGGAGCAAACAATGGGCGACATAAGAAAGAACCAAATATTGATTTCTACATTACAGAAGTGGCGACACTTCAAAAAGTTATTTATTTGCTCTAACGCTCTTTGAAACATCTGGTAGTCATGAAAAAAGCTCGATAGATTCAAGCCTTATTTAAAGAAACAAATCACCCCTACAAATCATGAGACAGAAAGGGAATTTGAGAGCAAAGAAATACATGTCTGGAGCGTGAAAAAGACGGGGGGGACAGAGACAAAATTGCAGATCGATACAAAGGTCAGGGGTGTATTGAACTCACCTGGAGCAATGCCACAGGAGGTCAACAGTAAGTGCCTTCATACCAGGGCAAACGCTGTCACCTTGTTTAGTGTTACTTAACTGGCTGGTTTCTGGGTTAATTTTGGTTTCATCATTATAGAAGGAGTTTGTGTTTTTTTCCTCTAGTTGATCGAGATCACACTACCACGAGTCGGATTTTCAAAATTAGTCATGATCAGTTTCATCAATCATACCGCCTGCACCTGTCAGCCAAAGCGAGATATCTTCGGACGGTCCCACTCGATTATCAGGCGTTCCTTTCACATTTCCCAAACCGGGTAAGCATTTGTGAGATCACATCCGTCGGGGACAAGTACCAGTATTTCAGCTTCTCAAGAGGATCAGTGGGCACTGCAGCCAATATAGCCACTCAGGGGGTTGCAACAAAATCACAGACATTGGAAGGGAAACTCAAACCATGTGATGCCTTTCACTTGTGTGTTTGAAGGCCATTAATCAGTGGTGGTGGCGGCAGGGTGGGGAGTCATGTTAGGAGAAGGAAGGGAAATATCAAATCTCATCCTTCCCTCTTCTTGGTTTCACCTGAAGCCAGTGGAATTCTTCCTGATACATTCAGATAAGGACTACTGAGATTCCTGGTAGCCGACTGTGACTTTGACCTGAATTGGCCGGTGTGGGGCTGTGGCTGCAGCTTTCTCGACCAGCTGAAGCCAGCATGAGTGCTTCTCCAAGTGCCACATAGAAAGTGTAGGCCACCCCTACCTGGAGGTGCCAACCATGCCCTTCCCCTCGACAAAACCATTGCCCACACCAGAACACCATTGATCTCATCACCCTGACACTTACCTGTGGAGCAAAGGAGTACCGGAAACTGATGTAACTATGGTGCAATGTCACATGATGAAATAACTGATCGAGTGGGAAGCAGAAGTACAGCCTCGTGTAGGGTACTGTGATGTATACATAAGAACAAATTATTTTTACAAGTAACAGTCCATGGAGGGTTTTCAGGCTAACAGGGAAACTCTAAAGAATCCCCATGTAGACCCCAAACCCAAGACAAAGTATTGCCAGTTTTAGCAGCTGGCCACATACTACCAGATACTGCTTGCTGTCTGTTATTATCCAGACATCCTGCTCGTTGCTGAAGCCCAGCCTTTAAAATTGCCTGGGCTTCTTACTGATGCTCTCAAACAGACTGGCTGTTTTTTAAGCCGCTTTGCTGCCCAGGAGATAAAAGCTCACTAAATATTGAGTTAATAAGGCTTATTTCACATTTCACCATGTATTTTAGGACAATAGCACTTGCTGTGTGTGTTGCGAGATGTGTTCTTCTATCTTGGACTCCAGGTGGAGGACTTGATTCTTAGACAGACTGTAGACATGCTCTGGAAGAGCATCTGCTTGTTTATTGATACTACACCAAAGAGGTTACAGAGTAGGCACATTGCACCTTGGCACGATTCTAATCTCTCTCTTTAATCCATGACTGACTAGTGTTCGTGGTACATCATCATCTATGTCATACATTAACATGTCCCATCTGTTCACCCTTACAGTAAACCTCCTCCCGAAGCATGCTTTCTTCTTTTTAACAATAACATGAAACTATGCCTTCAACTATTTACACTGCAAAATATGGGGAAAAGTGAGATGTTTGCAATCCAGGCGAGGGGACAGGAGAGGCGATTGGGGGAGCTGCCGTTTAGATTAGTAAGTGGAAGCTTTAGGTACCTAGGCATTCATTGGCGCGGGAATGGGACCGGCTGCATAAATTAAATCTGGCCCAGCTAGTAGACCAAATGAAGGACGATTTTCAGAGGTGGGATGCGCTCCCGTTGTCATTAGTTGGGAGGGTGCAGACGGTGAAGGGTCCTCCCGAGATTCCTGTTTGTGTTTCAATGGCTCCCCATCTTTATTCCGCGGTCCTTTTTTAAGCAGGTCAACAAAGTGAGCTCTGGCTTTGTTTGGGCGGGCACGATCCCACGGGTAAGGAAGGTTAATGCTTGAGCGGAGTCGGGGAGAGGGCGGGCTGGCGCTGCCAAATTTTAGTAACTATTACTGGGCGGCGAATATAGCCATGATCAGGAAGTGGGTGGTGGGGGAGGGGTCGGCATGGGAGTGTATGGAGGCGGCTTCATGCAAGGGCACTAGTTTGGGGGCATTGGTAACTGCGCCTCTGCCGTTCCGGCCAGCACGGTACTCCACCAGCCCCGTGGTGGTGGCGGCCCTGAGAGTCTGGGGGCAATGGAGGAGATGTGGGAGCAGAGAGAGCATCGGTCTAGTCCTCAATCTGTAATAATCACCAGTTTGCCCTGGGAAGTATGGATGGGGGTTTCCGGATATGGCGGAGAGCAGGGATTGAGAGGATGGGAGATGCGTTTATAGAGGGGAGCTTTCCGAGTATGAGGGCGCTGGAGGAGAAGTTTGGGTTGGCGAGGGGAAACAAATTCAGGTATCTGCAGGTACCTCCTGCGGGACTTCCTACGTAAACAGGTGTCAACCTTCCCGCTCCTACCGCTAAGGGGGATTCAGGACAGGGTAGTTTTCAGAGGGTGGGTAGGAGAAGGGAGCGGCTCAGACATTTACAGGGAAATTATGGGGTCAGAGGAGACGCAGACCAAGGAGCTGAAACGCAAGTGGGAGGAGGAGCTGGGAGGAGAGATAGAGGATGGTCTATGGGCGGACGCGTTGAGTAGAGTCAACGCGTCCGCAACATGTGCCAGGCTCTGCCTGATACAATTTAAGATCGTTCACCGGGCTCACATGACAGTGGCCGGGATGAGCAGATTCTTTGGGGTGGAAGACAGGTGTGCAAAATGTGCAGGAGGACCAGCGAACCATGTCCACATGTTTTGGGCGCGGCCGAAGCTTTGGGGATTTTGGCAAGGGTTTGCAGATGTCATGTCCACGGTGTTAAGAACAAGGGTGGCACCGAGTCCATAGGTGGGGATTCTCGGGGTGTTGGAAGACCCGGGAATCCAGGAGGAGAAAGATGCAGACGTTCTGGCCTTTGCTTCCCTGGTAGCCCCGAGACGGATACTATTAGCTTGGAGGGACTCAAAGCCCCCGAAGTCGGAGACCTGTCTTATCGGACATGGCTAGCTTTCTCTGTTTGGAGAAAATCAAGTTTGCCTTGAGATGGTCACTGTTAGGGTTCGCCCAGAGGTGGCAACCATTCGTCGACTTCTTCGCGGAAAACTAATCGTCAGCAGAAGGGGGGGGGGGGCTTTAGTTTAGCTTAAGAGTAGGGGGTTAATAAAGATGGGACCTGTAAGGGAGGGAGACAGCTTTTGCACTATGTTCATAGTTTCATGTACATTGTTTATTGTGTTGTTATAATACCAACAAATACTTCAATAAAATGTTAATTTAAAAAAAAACTATTTACACTGCATTTCTGTAACTCCCCCTTTTAATCATAGAATACCTACAGTGCGGAAAGAAGTCACTTGGCCCATCGAGTCTGCACCGACACTTCGAAAGACCCAATCGCCCGGCTTGCAAACCACCCTAAGGGGCAATCTAGCATGGGCAATCCACCCAACCTACCCATCTTTGGCCTGTGGGAAGAAACCGGAGTACCCGGAGGAAACCCAAGCGGGCAGCACAGTAGCTCAGGGGTGGCACAGTAGCACAGTGCTTAGCACTATTGCTTCAAAGCGCCAGGTCCCAGGTTCGAGTCCCGCTTGGGTCATTGTTTGTGCGGAGTCTGCACGTTCTCCCCGTGTCTGCGTGGGTTTCCTCAGGGTGCTCCAGTTTCCTCCTACAAGTCCCGAAAGACGTGCTTGTTAGGTAAATTGAACATTCTGAGTGCTCCCTCTGTGTACCTGAATAGGCGCCGGAATGTGGGGACTAGGGGCTTTTCACAGTAACTTCATTGCAGTGTTACTGTAAGCCTACTTGTGACAATAAAAGATTATTATTATTATTATTATTACTAAGGTTAGGTGGATTGACCATGCTAAATTGCCCTTACTGTCCAAAAAAGGATAGACGGGGTTACTGGGTTATGGGGATAGGATGGAGGTGTGAGCTTCGGTAGAGTGCTCTTTCCAAGGGCCAGTGCAGACTTGATGGGCTGAATGGCCTCCTTCTGCACTGTAAAGCCTATGATTCTATGAAGCAGACATGGGGAGAGTGTGAAAACTCCACACAATTACCTGAAGACGGAATCGAACCCAGGTCCCTGGCGCTGTGAGGCAGCAGTGCTAACCACTGTGCCGCCTTGCTGCCCCTGCAACTGCAGATACTAGCCAACTCCAACTCCTACTCTTCCCCTCCCCAAGTCACAATCCTGAATGATTCAATCTTGCATGATATTCTTAGCCCTTATGGAAGACATGTTAGAGATAAGAGAGTTTTCTGCTTTAACTGGTAGGACATCATCTGCAGCATAGGACATCTGGGAAGCAGAGTGTAGGTTTCAGGATGACTGAACCGCAAGGATAACGAAGACTGTTCACCAAAAGGCTGATCCAAAGGAGAAGACTTAAAGAGACTTTGGACCCTTTGGGACTAGAAGTGAAAAACTCAGGCCACTCTGAGGAACTTGTTACTCCATCAAAGGACTTCAGGAAGAAAATTCATAAGAAGAATCATCTTCAACTTCAGGGAAAGCTGTCATTTTAAAAAAATGTTCTTCATTTTACAGGATGTGGGTGCCAATGGCTAGGCCAGAAGTTACTGTTCATCCCTAATTGCCCTTGAGAAGGTGGTGAGCTGCCGTCTTGAATTGTTGCCATCCCTGTGGTGTAGGTATATCCACAGTGCTGTTAGGGAGGGAGTTCCAGAACCTTGACCTAGCGGCATTAAAGGAATGGCGATATATTTCTAAGTCAGGATGGACGTTTCAGGTGGCGGTGTTTCCATGTATCTGCGGTCCTTGTCCTTCTAGATGGTAGTGGTTAGGGGTTTGGAAGGTGCTGTCTAAGCAGCTTTGGTGAGTTCCTGCAGTGCATCTTGTAGGTGGTACCCACTGCTGCTACTGTGCATCGGCGGTGGAGGGAGTGAAAGTTTGTGGAAGGGGTACCAATCATGCAGGCTGCTTTGTCTTGGATGGTATTGAGTTTCTGGAGTTGTTGGAGCTGCACTCATCCAGGCAAGTATTCCATCACACTCCTGACTTGTACCTTGTAGATGGTTGGTGACAGGCTTTGGGAAGACGAGAGGTGAGTTACTTGCTGCAGGATTCCAACCTCTGACCTGCTCTTGTAGCCACAGTACTTGTATGGCTAGTCCTGTTCAGTTTCTGGTCAATGTAACCCCAGGATGTTGATAGTGGAGGATTCAGCGATGGTAATGCATTTGCTGGAGATGATCATTGACTGACAGTTGTGTGGCGCGAATATTACTTGCCACTTGTCAATCCAATATATTGGACATTTTCCAGGTCTTGCTGCATGTGGACTTGGACTGCTTCAGTATCTGAGGAGTTGTGAATAATAATGAACATTATTCAACCATCAGCGAATATCTCCACTTCTGACCTTATGACTGAACAAAGGTCATTGATGAAGCAGCTGAAGGTGGTTGGGCCTAGGACACTACCCTGAGAAACCCTGTATCATCCACTGCTGTTTCAAAGACTGATAAAGCACAGAAGATCTGACATTGAAATGAACTTAGATGACAAAGGAAAGAATAGCCAACTTTCTGTATGATTGTCAGGAAAAGAGATCATTTTCCACTGATATTTTGCGAGGACCATCTACTTTCTGTCGGCAATGGTGGGAGAGAGCCTCGCGTCTCTCTGTGTAATGTTGCTCCACTGTGGACAATGGGAAGAATTTCTGAGGATATGGAGGCAAGGCAGACCCATCTTCTGTAATGAGACAAATTTCAAGCAGGCAGTCAACTCGGGGACAAGATTGTTGTCGAGGATTCTGTAGCTTTAAAAGTGCTAAATATTCTTCTGCCGCTTCAGTGTTGACCTCCAGCTCTGAAGGGAAGAAGACTTTCAGCTGGATCTGAAGTATGGGTGGTCAATTGACTCTCACCCCCCAGCTTTTGAGCAGTGTGATCTCCATGGGCTCTGGCCTGGACTCAGGCAAAACATGCTGTGTGACGTATTCTTCATGGACAACGGGAGAAAAACTAGGCAATACATTGGCAGATTTAGTGGAACTAAGATCTGAATGTTGCTCAGCCACAGGGAGTACAGCTGACTCTTCGAAAACTATATTAGAGACCTCAAGTGGTGCATTTATCAATGGGAAAGATTAATCATTCTCTACGGATTCAACATTCAAGAGATCACTCGGTACTATAAACGATTCTTCCTCATCACTCTCTGGGAAAAATCAGTTGAGATCCAGCAGGCTTTTATGGAGATGTCACCTTCTGCTGCAGTATCTTCTGAATGCGCCATCTCTGACCTTGCTTTGTGACAAGGTGGATCTGGAAAAGATGTTCCCTCTTTGTGGGTAGGTCCACAACTAGGGGGCACTGTTTTCAAATTAGGAGTTTAAGGACAGAGATTAGAAGAATTTATTTTCTATGAGGGTTGTGCAACTTTTTACCTCTCTGAATTAGAAGGTGGTGGAGGTGGGGTTACTATATATTTTAAAGGCGGAGGTCAATGGATTTTTTTTAGGCGAGGGAATCAAAGGTTATCGGGGTAGATGGAATATGGAATTTGAAACACAAACAGATCAACCACGGTCTTATCAACTGGCGGAGCAGGATCGAGAGGCCGAATGGCCCTACATCTGTTGCTAATTTGTATGTTTGTGTATTTGATTGATTAAGATATTCATAGCTTCAGTATTTGTCCTGGGTGTAATGGATGGTGTATCTGTGAAAGAAAGGAACTTACTGCAGAGTGTATAAACTTCCTCCGCTTCTGAAGGCTGAAAATCCACTGCTACTAAATAAAAGGATGAAGATTGTTGCGTGAAAGACAATGATTTGATCAAATATTAGGGATCATCTGCATTTTCAATGATTGCTGAAGTATGACAATCTGGCTGCTTAACAGGGATGTACACTGATCATGCAGAACATAGAGAGAATCAATGATTTGTTGCTCCTTGTAGCTGATAGCAGCAACAAACCTTCCTTTGATAGGAAGGTCTATGCCACCTGAAATTTGTAACTTGGCTAAATAATCATAGAATTTACAGTGCAGAAGGAGGCCATTCGGCCCATCGAGTCTGCACCGGCTCTTGGAAAGAGCACCCTACCCAAGGTCAACACCTCCATTCTATCCCCATAACCCAGTAACCCCACCCAACACTAAGGGCAATTTTGGACACTAAGGGCAATTTATCATGGCCAATCCACCTAACCTGCACATCTTTGGACTGTGGGAGGAAACCGGAGCACCCGGAGGAAACCCACGCACACGTGGGGAGGATGTGCAGACTCCGCACAGACAGTGACCCAAGCCTGAATCGAACCTGGGACCCTGGAGCTGTGAAGCAATTGTGCGATCCACAATGCTACCGTGCTGCCCATAACTTGAATAAATTAACGGCAACTCCAGTATCAATTTTAAAAGTATTATCAAAGCCTTGAACTTGAATTGTAACTGACTAGTGAGATGGATGAAGACTATTTACTTCTCCAAGAAACTCTGTAGCTTCGTCTTGTTCTTGACTTTCCATTTCCTGGAAGGAATATGTTTCATAAATGCTTTCGGGTATTCGACCATAATTAAAACCTTTGGATTTGCAGATATGCTTGAAATGTCCAGTTTGCCACACTGGAAACATTTCACTCCCCCTGCTGTCCTGTCTTGGTGTCAATGTTGAGTTTTCGTACCACCATGCAAGCATCTCAGTGTGGAGTTTCGTATCTTTTTGGTTTGTTTAGCAGGCTTTTGTATGGGTGGGGTCACTGCTTGGCATACCCATTCTGCAGAGCCAGGTGACATCTTGAGGTCACCACAGGTTATAGCCCAGTTAAATGCTCAAAATCTGGCCTGTCTCACATGTTGGACCCCTTGATCTATGGTTTATCTTTGGTCTCCGAAATCAGAGAGTTTTCATCCCGGATATCCACTACTATGTGCTTGCAGATTAGTTCATTCTTCAGCGCCCTGTATCCAGAAGAACTACCTAGGCAGTATAGATCAATTAGGAACCAATCAAGTGATTTCCTAGGTCACTGCGAGCACTGGTTAAAATGTTCTCATTCGCTTCCGGGTGCGGCGATGACCAGCTAAGTCGCACGTTTCGGCAGCTCCCGGTGGAACGGACTTTTGGGCTCTTGACAGGAGCCCCAACGGCAATTTTAACGGCAAAAAACACCGTGCGGTAAACCAGAAGGGAATTCCCCCTGGACACGGATGGAAAAAGGAGAGGAAAGTGGCCGGATTGCAGCGGATCCTTTGGAACAGCGGCAAGGAAGGCAAGCTAAAACCAAGATGGCGTCGGAAGGTGGCAGTTTCATATGGGGCCCTGAACAACAAGAGTTCTTGAAATGCTGCGTGGAGGAGATAAAAAAGGAAATGAAGAAAGAACTGTTGGCCCCGATACTACAGGCGATCGAAGGGCTAAAGGAGGAACAAAAGACCCAGGAGCACGAGCTTCGGGTCGTGAAGGCGAAGGCAGCCGAGAATGAGGACGATATACAGGGCCTGGTGGTGAAGACGGAGATACAGGAGGCACATCAGAAACGATGTGTGGAGAGGTTGGAGGCACTGGAAAACAACGCAAGGAGGAACAACCTGAGGATTCTTGGTCTTCCTGAAGGTGTGGAGGGGGCGGACGTCGGGGCATATGTGAGCACGATGCTGCACTCGTTAATGGGAGCGGAGGCCCCGGCGGGTCCGTTGGAGGTGGAGGGAGCGTACCGAGTTATGGCGCGAGGATCGAGAGCAGGAGAAACTCCCAGAGCCATAGTGGTGAGATTCTTCCGTTTCAAAGATAGAGAAATGGTCCTTAGATGGGCGAAGAGAACTCGGTGCAGTAAATGGGAGAACGCGGTGATCCGCGTTTATCAAGACTGGAGTGCGGAGGTGGCGAGAAGGAGGGCGAGCTTTAATCGGGCCAAGGCGGTGCTTCATAAAAGGAAGATAAAATTTGGAATGCTGCAACCGGCAAGACTGTGGGTCACATATCAAGGGAGGCACCACTACTTTGAGACGGCGGATGAAGCGTGGACTTTTATTGTAGAAGAAAAACTGGAATGAGTGGATTATTAAAAAGAACGTTTGGACAAAGTGGTGGGGCGAATGTGGGGGGCGAAGAGGGGTTTTATGTTCTAATCCTGCGGTATGGTAACTTTTCTCTCTCCCACAGGTGGTGATGGGGGGCGGTGGGGAGGGAGAGGAGATGGGGCGTTGGTCATGGGGGGCGGGGCCAAGGGAGAAGCGCGGGCTAAGTTCCCGCGCTATGATAATTATGGCGGGAATAGAGAAGCAGGAAGGAGGGGGCGTCGCACGGTGCGAGCCGTGGTCACGGGGGGAAGCCGAGGTCAGCCAGAGTTTGCTGACTTCTGGGAGCAACATGGGGGGAGTAATTACGCTAGCGGGGGGTCTAGCGGGGGGGGTGGGAGGGGGGAATTATTGGGTTGCTGCTGCTGGGGAAAGGGGGGAGTGGGTACAGGAGAGGATGGGCGGGGGGGCACCGCCTGGGGGAGATACAGCTGCGTGGGAACTGGGTGAGAAGCTGGAAAAAGATGATGGCTAATCGGCAAGGGGGGGGGGGGGTGGGAAGCCCCCCAACTCGGCTGATCACGTGGAACGTGAGAGGGCTCAACGGGCCGATAAAGAGGACACGGGTACTCGCACACCTTAAGAAACTTAAAGCAGATGTGGTTATGTTACAGGAAACGCACCTGAAACTGATAGACCAGGTTAGGCTGCGCAAAGGATGGGTGGGGCAGGTGTTCCATTCGGGGCTGGATGCGAAAAACAGGGGGGTGGCTATATTAGTGGGGAAGCGGGTAATGTTCGAGGCAAAGACTATAGTGGCGGATAACGGGGGCAGATACGTGATGGTGAGTGGTAAACTACAGGGAGAGATGGTGGTTTTGGTAAACGTGTATGCCCCGAACTGGGATGATGCCAATTTTATGAGGCGAATGCTAGGACGCATTCCGGACCTAGAGACGGGAAAGCTGATAATGGGGGGAGACTTTAACACGGTGTTGGAACCAGGGCTGGATAGGTCGAAGTCCAGGACTGGTAGGAGGCCGGCAGCAGCCAAGGTGCTTAAAGATTTTATGGAGCAGATGGAAGGTGTGGACCCGTGGAGATTCAGTAGACCTAGGAGTAAGGAGTTCTCGTTTTTCTCCTATGTCCATAAAGTCTATTCGCGCATAGACTTTTTTGTGCTGGGTAGGGCACTGATCCCGAAGGTAAGGGGAACGGAATATACGGCTATAGCCATTTCGGATCATGCCCCACACTGGGTGGACTTGGAGATAGGGGAGGAAGCAGGAGGGCGCCCACCCTGGAGAATGGACATGGGACTAATGGCGGATGAGGGGGTGTGTCTAAGGGTGAGGGGATGTATTGAAAAGTACTTGGAACTCAATGACAATGGGGAGGTCCAGGTGGGAGTGGTCTGGGAGGCGTTGAAGGCGGTGGTTAGGGGGGAGCTGATATCAATAAGGGCACATAAAGGGAAGCAGGAGAGTAAGGAACGGGAGCGGTTGCTGCAAGAACTTTTGAGGGTGGACAGACAATATGCGGAAGCACCGGAGGAGGGATTGTACAGGGAAAGGCAAAGGCTGCATGTGGAATTTGACTTGCTGACTACAGGCACTGCAGAGGCACAATGGAGGAAGGCGCAGGGTGTACAGTATGAATATGGGGAGAAGGCGAGCAGATTGCTGGCACACCAATTGAGGAAAAGGGGAGCAGCGAGGGAAATAGGGGGAGTGAGGGACGAGGAAGGAGAGATGGAGCGGGGAGCGGAGAGAGTGAATGAAGTGTTCAAGACATTTTATAAAAAATTATATGAAGCTCAACCCCCGGATGGGAGGGAGAGAAGGATGGACTTTTTGGATCGGCTGGAAATTCCCAAGGTGAAAGAGCAGGAAAGGGTGGGACTGGGAGCACAGATCGAGGTAGAAGAAGTGGTGAAAGGAATTAGGAATATGCAGACGGGAAAGGCCCCGGGACCGGACGGATTCCCAGTTGAATTCTACGGAAAATATTTGGACTTGCTCGCCCCGGTACTGACGAGGACCTTTAATGAGGCAAAGGAAAGGGGACAATTGCCCCCGACTATGTCTGAAGCAACGATATCGCTTCTCTTAAAGAAGGAAAAGGACCCGCTACAATGCGGGTCCTACAGACCAATTTCCCTCCTAAATGTGGATGCCAAGGTCCTGGCCAAGGTAATGGCAATGAGAATAGAGGAATGTGTCCCGGGGGTGGTTCACGAGGACCAAACTGGGTTTGTGAAGGGGAGACAGCTGAACACGAATATACGGGGGCTATTAGGGGTAATGATGATGGCCCCACCAGAGGGTGAAACGGAGATAGTAGTGGCGATGGATGCCGAGAAAGCATTCGATAGAGTCGAATGGGATTATTTGTGGGAGGTGTTGAGGAGATTTGGTTTTGGAGAGGGGTATGTTAGATAGGTGCAGCTATTGTACAGGGCCCCAGTGGCGAGTGTGGTCACGAATGGACGGGGATCGGCATATTTTCGGCTCCATAGAGGGACAAGGCAGGGATGTCCTCTGTCCCCATTACTGTTTGCACTGGCAATTGAGCCCCTGGCGATAGCGCTGAGGGGTTCCAAGAGATGGAGGGGAGTACTTAGGGGAGGAGAAGAACACCGGGTATCTTTGTATGCGGATGATTTGCTACTATATGTGGCGGATCCGGCGGAGGGGATGCCAGAAATAATGCGGATACTTGGGGAGTTTGGGGATTTCTCAGGGTATAAATTGAACATGGGGAAGAGTGAGCTGTTTGTGGTGCATCCAGGGGAGCAGAGTAGAGAAATAGAGGACCTACCGTTGAGGAAGGTAACAAGAGACTTTCGTTACCTGGGGATCCAGATAGCTAAGAATTGGGGCACATTGCACAGGCTAAATTTAACGCGGTTGGTGGAACAGATGGAGGATGATTTCAAGAGATGGGACATGGTAGCCCTGTCAATGGCACGGAGGGTGCAGGCGGTTAAGATGGTGGTCCTCCCGAGATTCCTCTTTGTGTTTCAGTGCCTCCCGGTGGTGATCACGAAGGCTTTTTTTAAAAGGATAGAAAAGAGCATCATGGGTTTTGTTTGGGCCGGGAAGACTCCGAGAGTGAGGAAGGGATTCTTACAGCGCAGTAGGGATAGGGGGGGGCTGTCACTACCGAGCCTAAGTGAGTACTATTGGGCCGCTAATATTTCAATGGTGAGTAAGTGGATGGGAGAGGAGGAGGGAGCGGCGTGGAAGAGATTAGAGAGGGCGTCCTGTAGGGGGACTAGCCTGCAGGCTATGGTGACAGCCCCATTGCCGTTCTCACCGAGGAACTACACCACAAGCCCGGTGGTGGTAGCTACACTGAAGATTTGGGGACAGTGGAGACGACATAGGGGAAAGACTGGAGCATTGGGGGGGTCCCCGAAAAGAAACAACCATAGATTTGCCCCGGGGGGAATGGATGGGGGATATGGAATGTGGCAAAGAGCAGGAATAACGCAACTGAAAGATCTATTTGTGGATGGGAAGTTCGCGAGTCTGGGAGCGCTGACCGAGAAATACGGGTTGCCCCAAGGGAATGCATTCAGGTATATGCAATTGAGGGCTTTTGCGAGGCAACAGGTGAGGGAATTTCCGCAGCTCCCGACACAAGAGGTGCAGGACAGAGTGATCTCAAAGAAATGGGTGGGGGATGGTAAGGTGTCAGATATATATAGGGAAATGAGGGACGAAGGGGAGAATATGGTGGATGAACTAAAAGGGAAATGGGAAGAAGAGCTAGGGGAGGAGATCGAGGAGGGGCTGTGGGCAGATGCCCTAAGCAGGGTAAACTCGTCGTCCTCGTGTGCCAGGCTAAGCCTGATTCAGTTTAAGGTATTACACAGGGCACATATGACTGGAACACGGATCAGTAAATTTTTTGGGGTGGAGGATAGGTGTGCAAGGTGCTCGAGAAGCCCAGCGAATCATACCCATATGTTTTGGTCATGCCCGGCACTACAGGGGTTTTGGATGGGGGTGACAAAGGCGCTTTCAAAAGTAGTAGGTGTCCGGGTCGAACCAAGCTGGGGGCTGGCTATATTTGGGGTTGCACAAGAGCCGGGAGTGCAGGAGGCGAGAGAGGCCGATGTTTTGGCCTTTGCGTCCCTAGTAGCCCGGCGCAGGATATTGTTAATGTGGAAAGAAGCCAAGCCCCCGGGGGTGGAGACCTGGATAAATGACATGGCGGGGTTCATAAAGCTAGAGCGGATTAAGTTCGTCCTAAGGGGGTCGGCTCAAGGGTTCACCAGGCGGTGGCAACCGTTCGTCGAATATCTTGCGGATAGGTAGATGGGGGGAAAAAAGAAGGCAGCAGCAGCAGCCCAGGATTTGGGGGGGGGGGGGAGGGATGGGGGGGGGGGGGGGTGGGCGGGGGGGGTGTAGCTTGTGACAAGGCAGTTGCCAATTAGGGCTAGTTTTCATTTTTGTTATTTAATATTTATTTATTTTTTGTTTTTTGTGTATATAAAATAGGTCATTGTTATCTGTATTGTTATAATGTTGTGTAAAGGATGCACAATGTACTGTGTTGGTTGACCAAAAATTTTCAATAAAATATTTATTAAAAAAAAAAAATGTTCTCATTCAAGTATTAAATCATGCTTTGTAGTAAGGTAGGCATCAAAGGAATAATGGCAGCAAAATTTGTGATTGAACTGGCCTGACCTCGGCATTGTGAGCTCTGGAAGATTGCAGCACCTGGTCCTCATCAGAGTACACCCATTCAGTCTCTTGCTCGAAGCTAGACGGAAGTTCCTGAGAAGGGGTTCAGGAGGGCCTCCCAATCTGGGGAGGGCCAGGTTAGGTGGTGTTGGGGTGAATGGAAAGTCCAGGGCAGAACGGTCTGTTATAAGAAGAGAAGTCAGAGATCTGCTTTCCTCTTTTTGGCCCTGAACCCTCTTCCTGCTCAGCTGGCTTGTCAGGAGAGCCACACTTGCTCCTTTTGGGTCTCTGGTGTTCCGATAACGTTATTGGAATCCAGTCTGCATATTTAAAACGGGATCTCATTATTTTCTGGCAGATGTCTCTCTCATCTGCTCAGAAGACTAGGTCAAAACTTGATCCTTCAAAAAGTCAGTGGGGCTTTAATGATTAAATCTTTCATGCCAAATCAAGTGAGCAGAGTTAAAATGGTCCCTCCTCCGTTAAATCCCAATTCTCTGTTATGACTCCAACCTCAGTATGACTCTTGGTTGTAGCGATTTCTGTTACTTCTGCATTGTCGGGGGATTCTGCACTTCCTTATCGTTTCCATTGTTTGATTTTCCTCAATGGAACTAGAGATTTGCAGCTCACTTCCCTTTGGGATCATATTAGCTGTAAATATGTTCGAATGTTTAGGGACCAGTGACTGCTGTGTCTCCGAGCCAATCTGTTACAAATGCCTTCTGCTAAAGGTCTGCTTGCTGGATATATAAATTCTCCAAGTTATTTTAATTGGGCCGAATCCCTGCTAGGAATGGCCATGAAGTATAACACTGGAAAACAGCTTTGTAAATCTAATAATCTGAATGAACTTTGAGAATTGTGCTCATTTAATGGAGTCTGCCCGGATTTCCAGACCATAGAATTTTACGCAGAAGAAAGTTGTTCGGGCTGTTGTGTCTCCACCTGCTTCCTGAATGAGCTGGTCATTTCATCCTTTCTCCTGGCTTTATCACTCAATTTTATGTTTCTTAATAAATAATTTGCTGGCCTTCCTTTTAAAAGCTGCTGTCACCTGTACTTCTGAGGGGTCAGAATTATTTTCTAAAGCTCCTTTTGTTGGTTTGGTCGTGTTTAATGATTATTTAGTTATTGATGCATGAACTGATGGAGTTAACTTTACCCAATTGAATTCATCAAAAACTCTCAGTTAAACCACTCTAAAACTTCATTACGCCTGTGAAAAGAACTCCAGTTTCTCCACCGGGGTTGAAAGGATTAAATTATGAAGACAGGTTGCACAGACTAGACTTGTGTTCTTTTGAATGGTGAAGCTGAAGGGGTGATTTAATTGAAGTGTTTCAGATGATTAAAGAATTTGGTTAGGGAGGTGGTGGAATTGGGTTATTGTCACTAGATTAGTGATCCAGAGATGAAGTGTAATGCTGTGGGGACCTAGGTTCGAATCCCACCATGATGAAATTTGAACTCATTAAAAACATCTGGAATTTAAAGTCTAATACTGACCCATTGGCATAAAAACCCGTCTGGATTCACTACTGCCTTTTAGGGAAGGAAACCTGCCATTCTTACCTGACTTCAGATCCACAGCAATGTGGTCGACTCTTAAATGGTCTCTGAAGTGGCTTAGCAAGCCACTCAATTCAAGGGCAATTAGGGATAGGTAATAAATGACACCCACATCCCATGAATGAATAAAAAATATATAGTGAGAAACTATTTCCTTGATCGAAAAGTCCAGAATAATTTGAGCACGGACATTCAGGGAGAAAGCAGAAAATGTCTTCACAACTGAAATCGATAGGTTTTTGTTAGGCAAGGTTCAAGGGGCTGAATGGTCTACTCCTGTTTTTATTTCCTTATAACAAAGCTTCTCATCCTTGGTATGATATCATTGAACCAATCGACATCTTCTCCAAACATTAACGTTCCTCCTAATGTGAAGTTGTTGAACATTAATACAACATTTCCTCCAACTGCACATCAAAAATATTGAAAGTACTGTTAACTGCACCTGCCACCCTTTCAATTGAATCCACCTTATCTCTTAATGCTCACTTATGTTTAAGGAGACTGCATATACTGCATATATCTTTGGTGTTCTGTTAAATTGAGAACTGAGTTCCAAACCCCATATCCTAGCAAGACCAAAACCACTTGTTTCCACCACTAGCACACCAAACCACTGTGGCCAAAACTATGACTCAGACCTCCATCATCTCCAGACTTGATTTCACCGACAACTTCTGTATCATTTACAACAGGTTTAACATGACCCTGTCGACCTTACCTCCGAGGGGAAGTGAAACCTTGGGCGATGGGCAGCGCCCGCATGGGTTGAAGAGCTAGGGACGCTCTCATGGTCTCTCTGGTTGGGGAAAACCAGGACTAGGGGGTGAGGAAAATGAAATGAAAATTGCTTATTGTCACAAGTAGGCTTCAATGAAGTTACTGTGAAAAGCCTCTAGTCGCCACATTCCGGCACCTGTTCGAGGAGGCTGGTACGGGAATTGAACCGTGCTGCCGGCCTGCTTAAAAGCCAGCGATTTAGCCCAGCGTGCTAAACCAGATCCAGGGAGATCTCCCACCCTGGAATGTGACATCTCATTAGTAATGTGCTGCCAGAGGTAGGTTCTTGTGATGGTCCCCAAGTTCATGGGCAGGGCACAAAAGCCATTGGTCGGATTCTGCAAGAGAATGATGATGACTTGCATTGAGGACAGAGTCCATGCTGCTCTCATCCTCAGAGATATGCCTGACGGACAGCTGAACACGTCCTGCCAATGAACAGGCTTCTCATGGAGTATAGACATGGGATGAGTTCTCACCTGCAGCAGCCCCTTCGAAGTCAGGGGTCCTGGTGTTTTCCTCCAACCAACATCCAAGGTGGGCAGTCACTCTACACTTTGTCAGCCTGTGGCCTCCTCATCACTGGGCAAGAGTGGCAGACATGAGAGACCTGACATTGGTGTTGGGGGTTGGGGGAGGGGGGGGGGGGTGCTAGTGCATATTTACTGAGTCATCAGTGTGAGAGGTGTCATGTCTTCCTGAAGTTTTGACGCTGCCGTTGTAGTTCCGGCCGCTCTGGGATGACCAGATCCAGTAGCACGTCATCGGCCAGGGGCTCAGCTGAGTCCTGGGTTCCAGAATCTCACCGAGTGCTGGTTCCCCGGGATGTTCCTTCCTCTGCCTGCTGTGGATCTTTGATTGTGAAGTGCTCACTTGTCATCCAGAAGCCTGCCTACTAGATAATCCCACCGAGGAGTATCTGCTCTGCTGGAGGGTGGGGGTGACAGATGTGATGCCTCTCCTATGGTGGTGTCCAAGAAGTCTCCCATGGAGCTGCTCATGTCTGTGGTCTCCGGGTGGTGTGAGGATAGTTTGGGTTGATCAACTGACTGCCCTGCAATGGAAGGGAGGTGCCATTAGTGCATCAGGGGGGATAAATGATGGGACAAAGTTTCCTCATTAGAGGCCTGCCCTGAATGTTCTCACTTTCTTCTGCAGCTCCCACTTCGTCCTCTGCACAGGTGTGTGGTCTTGCTCCTCCCCAGCCAGCCTCTCGCGGATGAACTCCGTGTAGCTGTGCTCACTCACACCTGTTATGCTCGAGTTTGTCCTGCAATGCGACAGATGGGGAGAGTGGAGGCGGAGTAAGTTCAGATGGTGATGAAGTGCTGCATGCGTGGGACTGGAATGGGAGCAGGGATGTGAGGAGCAGAGTAGATACTGGGGGAAACCATGGGGATTTGGGGGGCGGGGGAAGGGAACCTCGTTACAGGTGTGCATAACTCACGAGGTGGCTGGATAAGAGATCACCTTGGAGCTGTGAGGGGTATGTGTGTGTGAGGGGGAGGGGTTTACACGGAGCTCCTTGCTGATTGCAGAGATTAAGTTGCCCCGAGGTGAGCGAATCAGCGGAAGGCCACCACAAGCGTGGTGTGATTCATGTGGTTAAGGAAAAAAAAAGTTAAAGACGCTGAATATTCCAGTGACATTTCCCGCTAAGGGTGCTGATGGGATTCGCACCGGTTTTCTCATCAGATCCGACACTTCACTAAATTTTGGTAAGATTCAGGCCAATGTTTCGAGTCCATATGACTTTTATTCAGAGCTAAAGAGAGAGGGAAATGTTTTTACGGGTTACTCCTGACCTTCTGCTTGCTTCACCTGGTCCACTTCCTCTTAAACACTATATAATTCATAAATTTATCCCTCTCTTTACTCCGAAAAGAGTCATATGGACTCTTATTTATTTCAGATTTCCTGTGTCCGCAGTATTTTGCTTTCAGTTTAGTGTAAATATTAAGTTTGAAACCTTAGATGTGTTCCATGCAACCTGTCGATAATTAATGTTTTTCCAGCTGCACAAAACCTATTTGCTGCAGTAAAGTCGGATAGATTAAAGTGGCGGGAACTGGCTGAGGACGTTCCTTTCAACTAAAACCTGAGTATCGCTGAAAAAAGGGACTTGCTGTCGAAGCTTTGTGTCTTGCATCCATCAACTTTTGTTTAAATTCAAATCAGGCAAAACAAAAGCTTGGCAGTTAACTGTTCCCTGGTACATTTTTCATGGTAAGGCCTCTGCCAATCAAAGCCCACTTCCCAACCAATCAACATACTTCCTTCCTGCAATATAAATAGTTGTTCCCTTTGAGATTTGGTATTCCTGTGAAACTATCCTGGTGGGTGCAACAGATATGATTTTATTTCAGCAACACAAGTTCTGTAATACCAAGCGGCTATTAAATGAAACATCCAAATATTATTTCTGTTGAATTTCCCCTGAACCATGAAGAGATTGGAAGCTGGCCTATTCAATTGAAAACTGGCAGAATTTGATGGCCGCCCAATTCGCAGTTCATCTGACCCTCTCAGTTTCCCACCAGGTGAGTCAGCGTAAAGGGTGTACGAAACCTTAAACAAAGTTAATGCTTGGAGGGTTTTCCAAAGGGCTAATTGTAGGTAACTGCTTGGTGTTACACTAAATTGTATTGAATGTCTGCTCTCTCTGACCTACATTGGATTCCAGTTAAACAGCACCTTGATTTTAATGTTCCCATTTTTAAAAAAATCCCTCCAAGACCTTACCCTTCTCTAAACCTGAAATCTCCTCCAGCCTGATAACCCTACTTGATAACTGTGTTCAACAACTATTGTTCTCTTGGGTACGCACATTTTAATTGCTTCCCCACTGGTGGGCTGTGTTTCCTGCTGCTCTGGGCCCTAATTCTAGAATTCCCTCACTTTTCTCTTTAGAAGCTGATGCGCAATCAATTACTCTTGAGACAAGGTGAGTCATAACTAATAGGCTTTAATCTGCTAGAACTGTTCCCCAGCAGCTTCGATACAGAAAGTGAAGGCTGCTGGGACGGCATTGGTTCTTATACTCCGCCTCTCAGGGTGGAGCTATGTACATCAGCCAATGGTAGACTCCTGGGTCTAGCCAATGGTCATCCCCCTCTCAGGTACCGCAATACCTGCTTTTACCACATTCACCCCCTGTTGAAAAAGAGCCCGGCAGGGTGATGGCCAGCGTTAATGTCGCCTTTCGCATGGTAGGACCAGGTATGGAGGTGCCGTGATGTCGAGGGTAATAGCAAAGTGTTCATGGTGCAGCAATCAGTCGATCGGGTGGCCAGGTCATCCTTCTGGAGAGTCTGGGCTTCGGCGGTGATCCTGATGGGGGTCCCAGCGGTTACGACTCCGGGAACGTGGTGTCGTCCTCCCAGGCAGCTTCGTCACCCCTAGGCAGCGCTGTTGGGGCGAAAAGTGGGCAGGGGGGGCGCCTGTAGGGGGCGTCGGGGCTTGTTTGGGCCTATGCAGGGGCGGCGGGAGTACTGACCCTCCGGTCAGGTGCTGTGGGGGTGGGGGCACTGGTGCGGGTGCGCATGGGGCTCCGGTGGGCGCTAGGTTCCGAAGGGAGACCATGTCTTGGCGGCCGTCAGGGAACGCTACTGGGGGTTTGCGTGCAGCAGGTGGACCCTCTCGACCAACGGGTCCGACTTGTGCTCCGAAGCAGGATGGGTCCGGGTGTCGCTAGCCAGGTTGGGAGCGAGGTCCCGGAGGAGGAGGACTTCCTGGGGAAAACAAGGAGACGTTCATGAGGTGTCTGATTTGTGGTAGTACAGAGCAGCGACCGGATGGAGTGAAGGGCCACCTGGAGGACTTCCTGCCAGCGGGAGACTGGGAGATTCCTAGACCGTAGGGCCAGCAGGACGGTCTTCCAGACCGTGCCGTTCTCCCTCTCAACCTGCCCGTTTCCCCGGGGGTTGTAACTGGTCGTCCTGCTCGAGGCGATGCCTTTGCTGAGCAGGAATTGACACAGTTTGTCACTCATAAAGGAGGACCCCCTATCACTGTGAATGTATGCGGGGAAACCGAACAGTGTAAAGATACCCTGGAGGGCCTTGATGACGGTGGTTGTGGTCATGTCTGGGCAGGGGATGGCGAATGGGAACCGGGAGTACTCGTCAGTCACGTTCAGGAAATACGTGTTGCGGTCGGTGGAGGGGAGGGGGCCTTTGAAATCCATGCTGAGGCGTTCAAAGGGACGGGAAGCCTTTATCAGGTGCGCCCTCTCTGGGCGGTAGAAGTGCGGTTTGCACTCCGCGCAGATTTGGCAGTCCCTGGTGACTGTCCTGGCCTCCTCGATGGAGTAGGGCAGGTTGCGGGTCTTGATAAAATGAAAGAAACGAGTGACCCCCGGGTGGCAGAGGTCCTCATGGAGGGATCGGAGGCGGTCCACTTGTGCGGGACAGGGCATCAGGAGGCTCGTTCAGCTTCCCGGGATGATACAAGATCTCGTAATTGTAGGTGGAGAGTTCTATCCTCCACCACAAGTTCTTGTCGTTCTTAATCTTGCCCCGCTGTGCATTATCGAACATGAAGGCAACCGACCGTTGGTCCGTGAGGAGAGTGAATCTCCTGCCGGCCAGGTAATGCCTCCAGTGTCGCACAGCTTCTACTATGGCCTGGGCCTCCTTTTCGACCGAGGAGTGGCGAATTTCGGAAGCATGGTGAGTGCGGGAGAAGAAAGCCACGGGCCTGGCGCTTGGTTGAGGGTGGCCGCCAGAGCTACGTCGGACGCATTGCTCTCGACCTGGAAGGGGAGGGACACGTCGATGGCGCGCATCGTGGCTTTTGCAATGTCTGCTTTGATGCAGCAGAAGGCCTAGCGGGCCTCCGTCAACAGGGGGAAGGTTGTGGACTGGATCAGGGGTCGAGCCTTGTCTGCATAGTTGGGGACCCACTGTGCATAATAGCTGAAGAAGCCGAGGCAGTGCTTTAGGGCCTTGGGGCAGTGAGGGAGGGGGAATTCCATGAGGGGGCCCATGCATTCAGGGTCAGGGCCTATAACTCCACTTCACACTACGTAGCCTAGAATGGCTAGACGGTCGGTGCTAAACACGCATTTATCCTTATTGTAAGTCACATTATGGATATTCGCGGTCTGGAGAAATTTTCGGAAATTGGAGTCGTGGTCCTGCTGGTCATGGCGGCAGATGGTGACGTTATCAAGATACGGAAACGTTGCACGTAAGCCGTACCGGTCAACCACTCGGTCCATCTCAGGTTGGAAGACCGAGACCCCGTTCGTGACACCGAAGGGAACCCTTAAAAAGTGATCGAGCCGCCCATCTGCCTCGAAGGCAGTGTACTGGCGGTCACCATTACGGAGGGGTAGCTGGTGGTAGGCAGACTTGAGATCCACCGTGGAGAAAACCTTGTATTGCGCAATCCTGTTCACCAGGTCAGCTATACGGGGGAGAGGGTACTTATCCAGCTGCGTAAGCCTGTTGATGGTCTGGCTATAGTCAATGACCATCCTATGTTTCTCCCCGGTCTTTACCACTACTACCTGAGCCCTCCAGGGGCTGTTGCTCGCTTCGATGACCCCTTCCCTCAGCAGCCTTGGGACATCCGACCTGATAAAGGTCCGGTCCTGGGTACTGTACCGTCTGCTCCTGGTGGTGACGGGTTTGCAATCCGGGGTGAGGTTCGCAAACCGGGAAAGCGGGTCGACCTTAAGGGTCGCGAGGCCGCAGACAGTAAGGGGGGTATAGGGCCGCCAAATTTAAAAGTCAGGCTTTGCAGATGGCATTGGAAATCCAGCCCAAGAATGGTGGCTGCACAGAGGTGCGGCAGGACGTACAGGCGGAAATTGCGGAATTCCCTGCCTTGGACAGTGAGGTTCGCTCGGCAGAACCCCTTTATCTCTACTGCATGTGACCCGGAGGCCAGGTAGATCCTTTGGTTTACGGGATGGGTGACAAGAGAACAGCGCCTTACCGTGTCGGGGTGAACAAAGCTTTCCGTGCTCCCAGAGTCGATCAAGCACGACGTCACGTGGCCGTTGATGGAGATCGTCGTTGTAGCTTTCTCAAGCGTCCGGGGCCAACTCTGGTCCAGAGTCACCGAAGCCAACTGCAGTAATGGAGAGTTCTGGTCGGGCAGCGTGTAGTCGGCTGTGCTGGGGGCCTGTGGCCCCATCCAAGATGGCGTCAGCCAGGGGTCGCACATTGAGTCCGGGAATGATGAAGATGGAGGCGGCGAGGGACAAAATGGCGGCGCCCATCCGTCCAGCGTGGTGGCCGAGGGGCAAAATGGCCACGCCCACAGGTCGCACGCGGCCTGAGGGTAGGGGGGTGGCGGTGGGCGCTGGACGGCCGGGGCCTGAAAAGGGGGCTGCCGATAGTCGCTGGAGACCGCTGCCACGGCGTGGGCCTGGCAGACCCCAACATAGTGGCCCTTCTTGCCGCACCCTTTGCAGGTGGCGGTGCGGGCCGGGCAGCGCGGGCGGGGATGATTCGCCTGCCCACAGAAGAAACAGCGTTGTCCGCCGGCGGTAGCGGGCCGTCTCGCCGCGCAGGCTTGCGGGGTCAGAGGGAAGGTCTGAGGGGCTGCCGCAACAGGGTGCCGCGCAGCCCAGGGGGCCGCCGCGCGTCCGGGAGCAAAAGCCAGCGTGTTGTTATACGCAACGTCCATGGACCCCGCCAGGGCCCGTGCCTCAGTAAGTCCCAGAGTGTCCATTTCTAGGAGCCTTTGGCAGATATCGGGGAAAGTCGTACCTGCCACAAAAGCATCCCTGATCAAAAGTTCCGTGTGCTCATTCCCAGCACCAGCAGCGCCCGGTAGAAGTCTTCCAACGTTTCTTCGGGGCTTTGCCTCCTAGTTGCCAGCAGGTGACGGGCGTAGACCTGGTTCACAGGGCGGATATAGTGTCCTTCTAGCAGCTCGATTGCTGCAGCATAATTCTCCACCTCCTCGATCAGAGGGTAGATCCCAGGGCTGACCCACGAGCGTAGAAGGTGCATCTTTTGTCTTTCTGTAGGGGTGTCGGCGGCCGTGTCGAGGTAGCCCTTAAAACACGCCAGCCAATGTTTGAAGATAGCAGCAGAGTTGTCCGCGTGGGGGCTGAGCTGAAGGCACTCCGGTTTGATACGGAGATCCATCCTTTCAACTGAAGTTGTAGCAGATTAAATTGATGCGCAATCAATTACTCTCGAGACAAGGTGAGTCGTAACTAATAGGCTTTGATCTGCTAGAACTGTTTCCCAGCAGCTTCGATACAGAAAGTGAAGGCTGCTGGGACGTCATCGGTTCTTAGCTCCGCCCTGAGAGGCGGAGTATATGTACATCAGCCAATGGTAGACTCCTGGGTCTAGCCAATGGTCATCGCCCTCTCAGGTACCGCAATACCTGGTATTACCACAGAAGCTAACTCTCTGACTAAGCTTCTGGCCATCTGACCTTGCATCTCTATATGTGGCTCGTTGTCAAATTTTGCTTTACAATGGCCAGGATTTTGTGGCCTTGCCACATTGCACCTCCCCCTGGCAGATGTGGTGGGCCATTTAAATTGCCATTCATTGCAGTGGGATCGTCATATCCCACCGGATGGAAGGGGCAGGAAAATCCTGGCCGCTGATCCTGTGAAGTACCTCGGGAAGTTTTATTACATTAACAATGCTTTATAAGTAAACCTTGTTATTGTTGAGTTGGCTGCTATTATTCAAAATGGTGGGGGGGCCGTAAAACCTGTTTGTCAGGGTTTTTAAAAAAAAGAAGCTTGACCAGAGTTCCTGCTCCAGCCTGTTGTCCAGAGGCACCACTGCAAAGAATATTTGTGGATTTGGGGTAAGGACGGGATCAGCTTTGACTGCAATGTATCCAGGAATGAATAGTTAGCCAATATTCCCTGACATGGTTTCGCATAGGATGAATAACCACTTGAGAAAGTTCTCTATCAGTGCCTGGGAAACTACTGCGGAGGGGCAGAATGTAATCTCCCGCAGTTCACGAATGTAACCGAGATCAGGCACATTGCTAGATGGACCTAACAGCTAATTTGCAAACGTTTCTCCCCGTAGGTGTATAATGGAGAACAAGACATGTCCACACGATCACGCCTGGAATCCCCATTACTGCAGATGTGTCACCGAGGAGGAGGTCTTCAACTTAATGGCTGGCAATTCAGAACCAGGTTAGCCATTTGCTTTTACCCCCTTGTAATTTTGGTAAAGGTTCGCTCAGAAAGCATTTCTAAGGACACTTTTGGATTGCCAGAGCTTAGCCATGTGAGGAAGATCTGAGCTCACTCTGTTCCAGAGTGTAAGTGACCCCCAGTCATATTACTGAGCCATTAAAATGGGAGATGCCAATTTTGCCTTCAAGGAAGTGAGCCATTGTTAGTTATGTAAATGTATGGGTGGAGGGGGGCTTTAACCTTTAACTTGGTGGGGGTACAAAATGGATATTAGCTGATCATCCACCTGTATTTCAAGGAAAAGGAACAGTTGGCATGTGTACCAGTTTGTAATTGTTCATTTTACACACCCTCTGAAGTCCCTATGGAGTTGGTCCTGTGAGTTTGCTGTCATGTAGCCAGTGTGTAAAAGTGAAACCCATTTGCAGACTACACAGTTCGCGTAAAAACAGCAGAGCAGCATATTGACATCAGTCTCCCAAAGCTGAATGACGATCAATGCAAGAAATGGTCCAGTGCAGTGTCACTCTGTTACTGCTCCAGATAAAACTGCAGCACTAAACGTCATATCAGCAGATGGTTTATGAGATTAATTATAATCATTGTGCTTTAAACGTTTCTATATTCAGAATATCCAGCAGCTTCGAGGATCTTTGCAATTTATACTGTAACCTCAAAATACCTGCAGAGATAACATTTGGGTCATATTAAAATTGAACAATGGGCAGAATCATCTGCACTGTAAATTCTATGATAATCTGTTCCTGGAGGTGGTGAGCTTGAGGGCGGGAATGGCACTTAATTAGGGAGTGAGGGCGTAGCTAAACTTTGCATCTTCCCACCTCTGCCCAAATTAAGTTCTGAGTAGAAACGTGCATCGCCGACCTTCCTGTCCCTCCTAGGTTAAGAACCTTGGGTGGCTGATTAACGTCCAGTTATCGGCCTCTCCCCTCCAACGCTAGGATTAACTCAGCTCTAAATAAGAGTGGCATGTGGCGCAGTGGTTAGCACTTGAATTACAGCGCTGATGTCCCGGGTTCAAATCCCGTCCCTGGGTTACTGTCCGTGTGGAGTTTGCACATTCTCCCCATGTCTGCATGGGTTTCACCTCCACAACCCAAAGATGTGCAGGTTAGGTGGATTGGCCATGCTAAATTGCCTTTAATTGGAAAAACAAAATTGGGTACTCTAAAAATTTATTTTAAAAGGATTCAGCTCCAAATGAGCCTGCCAAAGTGCCGCCTGCATGATTGGTAAAAGAGAACGTACTGCATGTTACCTGGTGTTGTGGGGTCAGGGGTTTGTCCCTTAATCAAAGGCGCCCAGCGCCTGATTGAGGACATGTCCATTGGGCGAGGGGAGGGGGGCGGGTGCAGAATACCTGATGAGAACCACTGCTTGCCCTTGCTTCCAACTCCCATTCCAAGAACCCCTCTGGACCCCCAGTACTTATCTTTATCTGAGGTCCAGGGGTTCCGGGTTGGGAAAGCAGCTAGAGTCTCTTCCATAGTGCTGTCAAGCACAGGAGCTGCCAGCCTCCAATTGGATGGAAGCTTTGGCAGGCAGAACTTCAACTTCAGGAACTTGCTTCTGGAGGAAGGTTTGTTGGTGTCCCTAGGTCTGCCTGATTAGACCATAAGAAAAGGAATTGAAGTCGGCCATTTGGCCTTTCGAGCCTGCTCCATCATTTAATAAGATCATGGCTGACCTAACACTCACAAAGTTAACTTTCCTGCCTTCTCTCCGTAACTCTTACTTCCCCTATTGATTAAAAACCTATCGATCTCGGCCTTGAAAATATCCAAGGACTCGGCCTCCACAATCTACTGGCGTAAAGAATTCCAAAGATTCCGCACTCTCTGAGACAAGAAAACCTTCCTTGAATCCATCTTTAATGAGGACCCCCTTATTCTGTGACTATGCCCTCTGGTCCTACACTCTCCCATGAGTGGAAACATTTACCCTGTCTAACCCCCCCCCAAGAATCGTATAAGTTTTAAGCATATTGCCGCTCATTCTTCTAAACTTTGAATACAGATCCAACCTCTTTAATCTTTCCTCATATGGCAGTCACTCCATACCCAGGTTCATCCTAGTAAACCTCCTCTGTACCACGTCCAATGACAATATATTTTTCCTTAAATTAGGGGACCTAAACTGTACACAGTATTCTAAATGGGGCCTCATTGGCATAAAATCTGGTGGGCCTTCCAAATAGGGGCAGCATGGGCCTCACCCGCCCCCCACTTGGCAGGGGAGACCCTCCTGCCAACAGAGGGTCCGGTTCCTGTCATATCTGCATCGTATTCTGACGCTGCTTCAGTGAGGGACTTTGTAGGCCTGGTACGGAACTATTGGGAAATTAAAAGACCAGTGGAAGATGTTAACTAGTAAAATGTCTTTCTACTTGAATCCCGTTTACTCACTTAAGTAAGTAAAGTAAAGTCGCCATAGTCCCAGAAGCCCATAGGCTGCTTTCCCCTTTGAGGGGGGAGAGCTGACTGATGGCGATTTAACCTGAGGATCGCCACACCTCAGGCGAGGGGCAAGGTTGAGAAGGCGGGGCCTTCATGAATAACCTCAGCCGGGATGGGAATTGCTAAACCGATCCTCGTTTAACATGTAAGATGATGTGCGAGGTGCCAAATAACAGAGTGATAGGTAGAGGAGACCTGATTGCACTGTTCCTCGGAGTAGCCAAACTGACACGTTCCATCAGGTAGACTCATTGAACCGAAGTGAGAGGAGAAAGCGGAAAGAAGCAGAGTTTTAGCTCTCCCTGCACATAGACCCATCTGACAGCTAAAGGAGATGTTTGTAGAAATCTGGGAGCATTATCTGCCCTTTGATGAAGTTTTAGGTGGCGGGGTAGCGAAAGTGGAAAGAATAAAATAGAACAAAAAGACATAAAGATATTCATAACATGGCTGAAATAACATTGGATGTTGCTGACTTTTCTTCCACAATCTTGTCAGATGATAGCGAAAGTGAGATGGATGACTTTTGTGGACCTTACATGATATTCGATGAGGATAAATGCAGCTGCAGGTGCACAAACAGACTTTCTGAATCAAGCTGTGGCCTGAACAAAGAATTCGATGAGAGTACCTGCAAATGCATTTGTAGCAACACGGAACATCACGCCTTTTGTGAACCGCAGAAGGAATGGGACGCGGATGCTTGTGAGTGTGTGTGCAGAAAGAACTGCCCAAAGAATCAACCCTTGAACAGCAGTAAATGCATCTGTGAATGCACAGAGTCGGTGTATTCATGCTTTCGCAAAGGGAAGAAATTTGATTCACAGACATGCAGGTGATCACATTTTTAGAACTCATTTTGTCATCATCATGTTTGTTCTAATCTGTGCAACTTCCTTTGAAATTATTGAAAGCTTTATGAATCAGGGAATCATAGAATTTACAGTGCAGAAGGAGGCTATTCGGCCCATCGAGTCTGCACCGGCCCTTGGAAAGAGCACCCACTTAAGCCCATACCTCCACCTCTATCCCCATAACTCAGTAACCCCACCTAACCTTTTTTGGACACAAAGGGCAATTTATCATGGCCAATCCACCTAAGCTACACATCTTTGGACTGTGGGAGGAAACCGGAGCACCCGGAGGAAACCCACGTAGGCACGGGGAGAACTTGTAGACTCTGCACAGCCAGTCACCCATGCTGCCCATGGAGACAATGGATCTTGGATCAATGGATAGTTTTATACTGGAGCTGAATAGATTTGCCTTGGAAAGGGGCATCCATGGAATGGATGGGAGTGGTAATAAATCTTGCAGCGGTGGTGCCCAAGACATTATAGTGTCCAAAAGCTAATGGAAGCAGTCAGAGGATCTCCGTCTAGTCAATCTGGATGTTCATAGAATCATAGAAACGTTACAGCACAAAAGGAGGCCATTCTGCCCATCTTCTCCTAGCCAGCCCGAGGACATCCAGGTGCCCTTTCTAATCCCACTTTCCTGCACCCACCCATAGCCCTGTACCTTAGAGAACTTAAGGTGCAGATAATAATATAATAATAATCGTTTATTGTCACAAGTAGGCTTCATCCTTTTAAAAGAGTTTAGGGTCTCTGCCTCCAGCACCAATTCGGGCAATGAATTCCAGACTCCGACTGCCCTCTGCGTAAAAAAGTTCTTCCTCATGTTCCCTGTACACCTTCTGCCACTTATCTTGAATCTATGTCTCCAGGTTCTAGAATTCTCCACCAAGGGAAACAATTTTATCATGTCCACCCTATCTCTTCCCCTCATAATTTTGTACACCTCAATTAAGTCACCCCTCAGCCTTCTTTGTTCTAAGGAAAATAATCCCAACCTATCCAATCTCTCCTCGTAGCCACACTTTTCCAGCCCTGGCAACATTCTTGTAAACCTACACTTCACTCTCTCCAGAGCAATAACATCCTTCCTGTAATGTGACCAGAACTGCACACAATACTCCAGTTGTGGCCTCACCAGTGTTTTTTTCACAATTCCGACATTATATCTTCACTTTTATATACTATACCGTGCCAATTTCAGGTGGAAATTCTGTGGATAAAGAGCAACATATATGCTTCTTCAGTCTAATCAGTTGAAGACAGCACAGCATTACTTGCCCTGCTCAGAGGTCCCGGTTCTGGCCCTTGGGTTCATTCGTGTTTTTTAAAATCCTTTTACAGGCTGTGGATATCACTGGCAAGGCCAGTACTTTTTACCCGTCCCTAATTACCCTTGAGAAGGTAGTGGTGAGCCACCATCTTGAACCTCTAACCTTTAAGCTGATGAAAGTGGAGGAACAGAGCTATAGTTCCAAGTCAGGATGGTATGTGGCTTACAGGAGAATTTGTGGCTGGGAGTTAGGGGTTAACCTCCCTCTCTAATCTGAAATAGTGCCATGGGATCTTTCACATCCACTCGAGAGGGATTTCGGGTGGCGTTTGCTTTTTAAAAAAAATTATTAGTTTTTTTATATTTTTACAAAAATCGCAGCAAAATAAAATGTCAATGCAAAACAGGATAGTTCTTGTTATAAATAAACGAATTGTGTTTAAACTTACAAACCTGGTGACTGTAATTATTGGGCTGCCAAGGGCCAATGCCTTTGGGTATTTTTCTAAGAATTATTAATGAATTACTTGTGCTCTGCCTCTGGGTCAAGTGGGGCTGGAATTGACTGTGCACTAGCCCAGGGTATTGTATCAAAGGATAAACGTCTATGGGCTGGATTCTCCAGTCGCCGTCGCCAAAACTGCTTTCGGCGAACGGCCAGAGAATCCAAATTCCTGACTAAATCGGGGGCGCCGCTTTCGCTATGCTCCGCCCCCTCCAAAGCAGCATTCTCGCAGAGTATGCCGCGCCACGTATCGATGGCCTCAGCCATTGCCTGAGGCCCGCCCCCCCCGATGCTCCGCCCCCGACCGGTCAAGTTCCCGATGGTTCGGGACACGTGTGGTCTCATCCGTCAGGTACTCAGCATAGCGGCTGCGGACTCACTCCAGAGGCGCCACAGTCGGGGGAGGGCCGATCAGCGAGCGGGGGGGGGGCGGGGACATTATTCGGGGCTCGGGCACTGTGGTGGGTCAGTCCGGGGCGCGCGAGCCGTCCGAAGGGTGGGACTATTTTGTATTTTGCGGACCATGTCCGCGAGCGGCCTCCGCCATGAATCATGGCACGGCCGCTGCTGTGCACATGCACAGCCACGGTGCCAGCAATTCTCCAGGCTGTATGGGCGGCTAGAGCTGGGTGCTCTACGCTGTCTCCCTGCTAGCCCCCAGCAAAACTCATAGCTTATCTTTCGACATCCAGGGGAGTTCTATTTTCTTCCTGGGTTCTCTGAAAACAACACACCTGGTAAGACCCAATCACTGTCTGTCACCAGGCAGAATAGGGTCTTTGGCCAATTTGTTACCCACCAGCCAACCAATCGATTCAAATCCCTCCGGTCTCTCGGGTACCAGATAGTCTGAGTTCTTCTGTTAAAAATCTAAATCTTCATTGCAGTGTACTATTTTGCAACTTTTGAGTTCCTCACTTCCTCTGCTTGACTTAAAGGTATATGTCCATTAAAGATCCATGGATCAAAAATGATAACGGCAAAGTAAAAGAAATGGGAATTAAGGGAATCAACAGGAAGGGTTCTTATAGTACTTCACTTCACTTCATTTTATGCCCAAGTCCTGGAGTGGAACTTGAACTCACAATGTCTTGACTCAGAAACACAAAAACGCTTTGTGTGACCAATTGAGCCACGGGTTGTAAGTATGAACAGTTACTGAAAAGTCCAAACTAACTTGAGTAGCCTGGTTCAGACAGCTCACCACTGTTCTGTGAAATTAATATTCACTTGCTGGGTTCAACTTTGTGGTCGCATTTTTAAGACACAATAATTACACCATATTAAGCTTGCCACCAACCCCCCCTCCCTACTCTCCACCTCATTCACTATTGCAGCATAGTCAGAAATGTTAAAACATGACTATCACTCATTAAGGGGGATAATTTTGGTATATGTCACTACTTTTTGTATCATCTCTGCAGATTTTCTCAATGTTGACTGCACCAAAGACACATTACATCAGTTCCAAGTTTCTCATGAGGAGTCCTGGGTTTAATTGCTCTCCGATCATTGCACATACTCTCTAGAGGATACCACTGTTCGAGCGCAGTCAGCATCTTGAAAAAGTGCCCTACGTGCTAGGCAGCGCTAAATTCTTTGGTATGACACATGTGAGCATGTTAATTCCAAAGTCAAATATACAAATGCAGCATTAGAATGATAGCTGATTTGCAAGGATGTATTTGCAGTGTCTTGTGCTAATACATCCACCAGATAATTTAGCTGCACAGATTCAAGACTATCATGGAATCTAACCAATCAGCTGTTTTGTTATTTGGTGACTAAGTATAATATTGCACTGACAGGGCTGCACAATCATCGAATCAGTCGGACAACAGAAAATAAGTTATGCACACTAATAATGTCAATTCACCGGTTACACCAAAGTGCAGCTGTGCTCTTGCAACTTTGGAATCTTGCACGAAAGAAAGCTATGGACAATAATAATTCTAATGAGACTTCATTTACAAGTATAAAAGATAATTGATAAAGCCCACAAGATGGCATGGTCGCACAGTGGTTAGCATTGTTGCTTCACAGCGCCAGGGTCCCAGGTTCGATTCCCAGCTTGGCTCACTGTCTGTGCGGAGTCTGCACGTTCTCGCCGTGCCTGCGTGGGTTTCCTCCACTCTCCAAAAGACGTACGTTAGGTGAATTGGACATTCTGAATTTTCCCTCAATGTACCTGAACAGGCACTGGAGTGTGGCGACTTGGGGATTTTCACAGTAACTTCATTGCAGTGTTTAATGTAAGCCTACTTGTGTCAATAATGAAGATTATTATTATTATTATGTGGTACTTGTGATATTAATAAAAGATTATTATTATTAAGTGGTGATGGTGATGGCAAAGGTGAACAATGCAGAAGCATGACTCAAGCAGTTCACATATGTGTTGGTCATACATTTAAAAATAAATCTGATGGTTGGATTTAACTTGCGGCTAAAAATGTTTGATCCCAATAATATTCATCCAGAGACTGGCCTGCCCAGCCTGACGTCCCTCCTGTCAATGGTTGTATAAAATGGGTAGTAATTTTCTTTTTCTCTTTCCCTCTGTATACAGGTGCTACAGGTTGCCTTGCAGAACTCAAGTGAAGCAGTGCCAGTCGGGCTTTTACTTCAGCCATTATGTTTGCAGCTGCCTTCCATTCTACATGAAGGAATACCAAACTGAAGAGTGACGCACAAACTGCTTTCTACCCTGCCTTGCTTCATTAATGAAGAACTTTACATTTCAGCCTGCAGCACTTACAAAAGTACTTTTCTATTGGGATTCTATACAATCTAGTAGGTACGCTGGGCACTGGAAACATACCTGATCTGCCAATGAGATGTCGACTTTAGGGTTTGTTTCTTACGTGTTTCACCCATTTTTGTACAACACAAGGACTGAAACTAGTTGATGTGATTAGCATTGTCAAGATCACAGCAGAATATTGTAAACAACTTCCCAAAACCTAATAATACTTCAGTACTGACTCAGTTGGGGGGGGGGGGGGGGGGGAATAATGTTAACAGATGTATTGTTTTGCACAAAGCAATGCTTTTTATTGATCCAGGGAGATTGTTTGGAAATTTGTTCCGATGCTTCAGAATGGATGTGATTTTTAAATCTTGTACCACTTTGATGCTATCAATGTCACTTTCAAGATCTGCAAAATAGGTTAAAAAACATCGACACATTGACAAAATAGCAGGAGTCCACCCGGCCCTTCACGGCCACTCCACCATTCATTATGATCACGGCTGATTATCCAACTCAATGGCCTAATCGTGCTTTCCCCCATATCCTTTGATTCCCTTCGCTCTAAGTGCTATAATGGAAACATAGAAAAAAATAGAAAATAAATAGGAACAGGAGGAGACCATTTGGCAATATTAAGCAGTCTGAGAATTTACCAGTTGAAAGTCAAAAAGGTTGTAGGAATTTGTCTTTCCCCAAACATGCTTATGATCTGAAATATAAAAAAGGCAAGAGAATGTGCACATCATTAAGTTAGGAAAAACACTGAACATCTTTTCAAGCATAGCTTGAGTTCATGTGGAAGATGAAACAAGCAAAGGAGGAAGTAAAAGAATGAGGCACAAAATGTACATTACAGAGAGGGAGAAAAATAAAGTGAGTTGGGCAATTTCTCTTCATAATATGATAACATCACATGCATTTGGAATATTTAAATTATAGCAATGAGGAGAGGCACATAAATATCGGCTGCAACAGAACCCGTTAAACTGCTACAATTTCCCTGAGAGAAACAGGCCAAGTATTGTGAGCTCACTTCATCTGCTCCATAGGCAGAAAGCTTAATTAACCCATAGCCTTTCCACCCTGGCTCAGCCATGGTATTTCCCATTATATGAAAGCTGTATGCTAGTTAAAAGCAATGTCTGAACTCACAAGAATGATCCCTGGAATGATGAACTTGTCATATGAGGTTGAGGACTCTGGGTCTCTATTCGTTGGAGTTTAGAAGGGTGAGGGGGGATCTTATTGAAACTTACAGGATACTGCGAGGCCTGGATAGAGTGGACGTGGCGAGGATGTTTCCACTTGTAGGAAAAACTAGAACCAGAGGACACCATCTCAGACTAAAGGGATGATCCTTTAAAACTGAGATGAGGAGGAATTTCTTCAGCCAGAGGGTGGTGAATCTGTGGAACTCTTTACCGCAGAAGACTGTGGAGGCCAAATCACTGAGTGTCTTTAAGAAAGAGTTAGATAAGTTCTTGATTAATAAGGGGATCATGGGTTACGGGGAGAAGGCAGGAGAATGGGGATGAGAAAATATCAGATATGATTGAATGGCGGAGCAGACTCGATGGGCCGAGTGGCCTAATTCTGCTCCTATGTCTTATGGTCATGCAGAATGTAAAAGTAAAACGTTGCTCTGCAATTCAGAGGTTTCTATTATTGTAGATCAACATCAATGCCACCTTGAGCAGAGAACTATGACCAGCATGAAATCTGGCCATGCAGAAGTATCCATTGAAAATGTTGCCTCAAGTAACCATAGAAACAGAGGACATTTATGGTACAGAAGCTGGCCAATAAGAACTATCCAACCTAATTATACTTTGCAGCTCTTGTTTTAAAAAAAAAAAAAAATCATTCAAGGGATGTGGGCATCACTGGCTAGGCCAGCATTTATTGCCCACTCCTAATTGTCCTTGAGAAGGTGGTGGTGAGCTGCCTTCTTGAACTGCAGCAGTCAATGTGGTGTAGGTACACCCACAGTGCTGTTAGGGAGAGAGTTCCAGGATTTTGACCCAGCAGTGAAGGAATAGAGATGGTGATGAAAGAGAAAATGCAGGAAAATCTCAGCAGGTCTGGCAGCATCTGTAGGGAGAGAAAAGAGCGAACGTTTCGAGTTCGATGACTCTTTGTCAAAGCTAACAGAGAGAGAAAGTGGGAAGTATTTATACTGTGGAGTGAGAATGAAAGACGAGTCTTTTATTGAATAGAGATGGTGAGTGGCTTGGAGGCAAACCTCCAGATGGTGGTGTTCCCATGTCTGCTGCCCTTCTCGATGGTAATGGTTTTGGAAGGTGCTGCCTCAGAAGTTCCTCCTGTGCATCTTGTGGATGGTGCACACTGCTGCCACTGTGTGTCGGTGGTGGAGAGCGTGAATGTTTGTGGATGGTCTGCACCTTTTGTAGGCTGAGTCATATCAAGCACTTATCCGAGTATTTATTAAGCATAACGAGAGTTTCTACCCACTATCAAGCAATGAGTTCCAGATTTCCACAACCCTCTGGGTGCAAAATATTCTCAACTCCTCTTTAATTTATTTTACTACTTTGTGCCCTTGGGGCTGGTTTAGCACAGTGGGCTAAACAGCTGGCTTGTAATGCAGAACAAGGCAGCAGTGCAGGTTCAATTCCTGTACCGGCCTCCCCAAACAGGCGCCGGAATGTGGCGACTAGGGGTTTTCACAGTAACGTCATTGAAGTCTACTTGTGACAATAAGCGATTATTATTTTTGGTTATTGACCGCTCTGCTAAGGGGAATAGGCCCCTTAATTTTTTTTATCTCAATGAAGTCTTCCTAGCCTTCTTTTTTTCTAAGAAGAGAACTCCAACCATCCAACCAAACAATTGTGTCCGGCTAACTAAAATGTTTCTTTATATTCCCTCAAGTGTGATCACATCTTTCCTGTAAGGTGGTGACGAGAACAGTGTGCAGTACCCAAATTGTGCCCAGCTAGGGTTTGTACAGTTATATCATAACATTCCTGCTCTTATAATCTAGGCCTAGGCCAATAATGAAAGTATGGCTGTATGTGCTATTTACCACCTTCTGTACCTGTCCTGCTACCTTCAAGGGGATATGTTCTCCAAGGTCCCTCCCATGGCTCCACAATTCTACTATCCTACCATTAATGTGTATTCCCTTGTTGTGTTTGCCCTCATCAAACATCTATCATACATCTCTCTGGATTGAATATTATGTGCCACTTTTTTTTCCAGTGACCAATCCATTGTCACCTTTCTGCAGTCTACAGCTTTCTACTTCACTTTCAACACATGGCCAATTTTTGTATTATCTGCAAACTCCTTAATCATTTCCTCTAGATTTATGTCTAAACCAGAAAAAAGCAAGATAACTAATATTCAACCCTGCAGAATACTACAGGAAATGGACTTGACGTCACAAAAACACCGGTCGACCATTACCCTTTACTTCTTGCCATTCGGCCAATTTTGGACCTGACTTGGATGCCACGGGTTCTTACTTTTCAGGCCCGTCTGCCAAGTGGGATCTTGTCAGAAGACTTGTTAAAATCCCCCGAGGCTATATTAAACACATTGCCTTCATCGACTCTCCTTACCTCCTCAAAGAATTCACTCAGTTTAGTCAGACAAGATGTTCCTTTAACAAATCCATGTTGACTGTCTCTGATTAATTAGAGCCATCCTAAATGATAATTTATACTGTTCTTCAGAATATTTTCCAATAACTAGCCCACCACCAAGGTTAGGCTGACTGGTATGTAATTATTCAGAATCGTTCTTTCTCCGGTTTTAAATAGGTGTACAATGTTACCCATTCTCCAGGCTTGCTATGAACTGCCAAAAATAGTTTTCTTCAACACATTAGGAATTGCGTGTGCTCTAATACTTTTACACTGACATAATCCAGTCCATGTTAGGGTAGTTGAAATCACGATTACTCAGCGTTTTTTCTACATATTAGCTTTTCTACCTCCCCAGCTTATTTACTGGTGTATTATAAATTCCCTGTACTCTGCCCTTTTTTTTGCACCCAAGGTGGCTTCATTGGATGCTACTGTTATGGGCCAGGGTTTAGAGAACCCCAAAGTGTATCATGCAGTTCACCTGACCCACAACTTTTAATAGATTGTGGTATGGGGAGCACACAGCCCAGTCTACAGGTGTGGTACAGCAGAAATGGAAAAGTATTTTTTGAAGAAAAACAATGTTTATTCTATGAACTCAAGTTAACCTTTTTAAAACACACAGTGGACATCTTAGCAACCATTAATTCAAGTACAACCCCCAAAGACTACAACACTAAGTAAAGCTTTAAGCTTTCCTTTTTAACAACCATACGACTTAAAAACAAAACCTTTATCAGAAGCACATCAGGTTAAAGTTACTGCTGAAAACATTTATAAATCGGAATTCAGCAAAATGATCGAGATAGTCTTCATGGCAGAGAGATCAACAGTACACCTGCTCTGTCTGGCTTCAACTCCAACACTGAAAACAAAACTAAAACACACCCTGCAGCCTGCTCAAAAACAAAAGTAAAGAGCTGACAGACAGCCCAGCTCCACCCACTCTCTGACATCCCTGCAGTAGTAAACGCCCATTTCTTAAAGGTACTCTCACTACAGATATTTATATACATACCCATTTGTAAACACCCATTTCTTAAAGGTACTCTCACATGACACCTCCCCCCAAGAAAAAAAATAAACCATCAACTATAAGATGGTTTCATTTTTCATCTTTTCACTATCCTTTAAAAAATGCACACAGTAAATATACTTTTTTGTTTCAAAAAACAACACACGCAAACAGGTATAATAATGAGTCCATTTTTGTTTTCTTCCTCCAACTGAAATTCTTCTCGATTGACAGTCTCTTTGAACAAGAAGGTCTCTGCATGATCTGTCCATTTCTCTATGTCTCAGCATTTCTCTTTAAAGTCAGATACTTTAGCTCAATCTGATCACAGAATCCCTTGTAATTCTCCAACACCGGAGCATTGATTATCACAGCTTTCAGGCAGTCAAATGCCTGTTGAAAGTCCACTGTCCAGTGAGATTTTTGACGTTTTTTCAGCAAGTCCATCAGTGGAGCAATTACGCTATAAAACCTTTGCACAAATGTTCGATCAAATCCATTTATGCCAAGAAATCGCATTATTTGTCTTGAGGGTATCGGAAACTCCTCAATAACTGTTGGTTTCACATCCCGTGTGACCATTCGACCCTGTCCGATTTGTATGTTTAAGGAAAGTGACTTGGGCTTTTCCAAATTCACTTTTGGCTAGGTTTATCACCAAACCCGCCTCCTGAAGTCGATCGAATAACTCCATCAGATGTTTTAAATGTTGTTTCCATGACTGGCTGAAAATTACCAGATCATCGATGTATACCGCACAATTGGGTAATCCTGAAACAACTTTGTTAGTTAACTGTTGAAATGTGGCTGGAGCGCTTTTCATGCCAAATGGCATAACTTTGAATTGGTATGTACCATCTTGAGTCACAAAAGCTGAAATCTCCTTCACCCTTTCAGATAAAGGTACCTTTAAGTAAATCCAGTTTGGAAATAAAAGCTGATTGTCCCACTTTCTCAATGCAATCCCCTAAACGTGGGATAGGATAAGAGTCCATTCTTGTAACTGCATTAACCTTTCTATAGTCCACACACAACCGTTGGGTACCGTCTGGTTTAGGTACCATAAATATGGGTGAGCTCCATTGGCTGCAACCCACTTCAATTATGCCATTTTTAAGCATACCCTCAATCTCTTTGATAACCTGTGCTAATTTTAAAGGGTTAAGTCTGTATGGATGTTGTTTGATTGGAACAGCAATTCCCACATCTGCATCATGTATAGCCATTTTAGTATTTCCCAATTTATCTCTACAAACTTGCCCATGTGATATAAATAACTCTTTCAGGTCAGTTTGTTTTTCCTCTGGAAGGTAACTCAACAATTTATCCCAATTTTTAAGAACATCCTCATTTTCCAATTTAATTTGAGGTAGTCAAATTCACAGTCAACTGGATTTGGTTCGTCACTTCAAGTTAGAATCGTGAAACATCCTCCTGTTTCTCTCCTTCCCTTTCAAAGTACCTTTTAAGCATATTCACATGACACACTCGGTGAATCTTCCTTCTATCTGGTGATTTTCCCACATAATTCACCTCACTTAATTTCCTTTCAATCTGATAAGGTCCACAAAACCTAGCTTTTAAAGGTCCACCTACCACTGGTAACAATCCTAAAACTTTATCTCCACTGGCAAAACTACGAACTTTGGATTTCTTGTCCGCTACCCGTTTCATCACATTTTGTGCAACTTTTAAATGTTGTCTAGCCAATTCACCTGCTCTATTTAATCATTCCATAAAGTTTGACACTTAATCCAATAATGTAATTTCTGATTTCTCACTCATCAATTTTTCCTTAATCAATTTAAGTGGGCCTCTTACCTCATGACCAAAAATTAGCACAAAAGGACTAAATTTGGTTGACTCATTTGGTGTGTCCCTAATTGCAAACAGTACAAATGGAATTCCTTTATCTCAATCCTCTGGATAATCTTGACAATAAGCCCTCAACATTGTCTTTAATGTCTGATGCCACCTTTCTAATGCTCCCTGCGATTCTGGATGGTACTCAGTTGATTTAAATTGTTTTATTCCGAAGCCATCCATAACATCGTTGAATAACCTTGAGGTAAAATTTGATCCTTGATCCGATTGTATTTCTGTGAGTAGTCCATATCTAGTAAAGAATTTAAGTAACTCCTCCATAATCTTTTTAGCTGCAATGGTACGTACTGGAATGGCCTCTGGAAACCTAGCAGACACATCCATTATAGTCAAAAGATATTAATTCCCACTTTTTGTTTTCGGAAGGGGTCCTACGCAATCAATTAGGACCCTTGTAAAAGGTTCCTCAAATGTGGGAATGGAAATGAAGGGCGCTGGTTTTAACACTACTTGAGATTTCCCTATCACCTGACATGTGTGACATGATTGACAAAATTTAACTACATTTTTATGTAGTCCAGGCCAATAAAAATGTTTTTGTATTTTAGCTTGCGTTTCCTTATTCCCAAATGACTTCCCACTGGTACCTCATGCGCAACTCGCAACACCTCCTTTCTATACCCTACCGGCAATACTACTTGATGAACTTCTGCCCACTTTTCATCTGCCTGCATATGTAACGGTCTCCATTTTCTCAACAAGACATCACTTTCAGGTAATAACACTCTGGTATCCACTCAGATTTCTCTTCCGTGTATGCTTTCTGATACATCCGTTTTATTTCTACATCTTTCCATTGTAACTCCACCAATTTTCCTGAACTAAAAATATCCGCCTCATCCTCCAGCAGTTCTTGTTCTTTTTCAACCATCTGATCAAAAATCGTTTCTGATAATGGCACTTCACCTTTATCTTCACTCTCTGATTTCTCCTCGTGTCTTAACCTGTGACTTTGCGACCTTGTCACTACACAATCCGGAGAAATCCCAGGATATTCATCCTTCAACACTTCAGTTGTCTGATTTTCCACTAGCTTATCAACCACAGTAGGCATCACTCCCACCTGTGATCCAGCTATATCATTACCCAAGTTAAACTGTATTCCTAAACAAGATTGTTTCTCTATTACTCCTATTACCACTTCACCACTCTTCACTGGACTTTCCAACCTTACCTTATATAATTGAATACTATCTCCTCTCACCCTGAATTCCACATATTACCACCTTTTCTGGCAACATTCTTCCCAAACTACATAACTCCTCAGCTCTTACCATTAAAGATTGACTAGCTCCCGTATCTCTTAAAATTGTGACTTATTTTCCTGCTCCTCCTGATACACATGAGTAAACTTTACCCACACAAGTAAATTCTTTAAAGAGATCTGGCACCTTCTTATCAATCACCTCTTGATCAGGCTGTACAATCTTCTGCACCTCCTTCGCTTCACTTGGGCTTTCCTTTACCACTTTAACAAACCCTACTGTCTTATCCTGTTTTACCACATCAGCCTTCCCAGTGCTTTTCTTCAACCACCAACACTGACTTTACATGGCCTAGTTTATTACAGTGAAAACATTTGAAACTTTCATTTCTTTTCCACTCCTGGATTTCTTTTTTAAGTTTTTTTTTTTTTCTTATTATCTCCCATCAGATCACCTTTACCTTTACCACTTGAGTATTTCTCTTGTCGCCAGTTTCTATCCTTCACAGCCTGAAACTGATGTCGGAAACCAAGCTTTGATTTAGGAACTAATTCATAACCATCTGCCATTTCTGCTGCTAATCTCACCGTTTTAACCCTCTGCTCTTCCACATGAGTTCTCACTACATCAGGAATTACATTTTTAAACTCCTCCAAAAGTATAATTTCTCTGAGAGCTTCATATGTTTGGTCTACTTTCAAAGCCTTTATGCACCTATCAAAATTAATCTGATCCTTTCAAGCTCCATATATGTTTGACCAAATCCTTTCCCTTAAACATCTAAACCTTTGTCTGTAAGCTTCAGGCACTAGTTCATATGCACCTAAGATGGATTTTTTCACCTCCTCAAAAGTCTCAGATACCTTCTCCGGTCGTGATGCAAACACTTCACTAGCCCTACCGATCAGCTTTGTTTCAATCAGTAATACCCACATGTCCTGTGGTCATTTCATTTGTTTAGCTACCTTCTCAAATGAAATTAAAAAGGCTTCTACCTCCTTCTCATCAAACCTTAGCAATGCTTGGACATATTTAAATAGATTCCCACCAAGCCTTCGACTATGATGCTCTTTCTCACTATCCACCAACTGTACGTTTCCCTTTACGTCTGCCAATTTTAACTGACTGTCATGTTTCATGGCCATTTTCCGAAGTTCAAACTCTGTCTTTTTCCCTGATCTGTATCTCCCTTTCTCTTTTTGTTCTGCGAGGGCTATTCTTTGTTTTCCTTTCCTCTCTCTTTCTCTTTCTTTATCCTCTCTCTCTTTTTCCTCTCTCTCTCGTTTTCAAGCTGCTTTAATTCTTTCTCATGTTCCATTTGTTTAATTTGCAACTGAATTTTTGCTATTTCCAGTGAGTCAAACTGTATCTCAGGCAACTTTAAATGCTTAGCCACCGCCATAATGACCTCACCTTTTCGCATGTTGTCAGGTAATGTTAACTGCAATGTTTTTGCCAAATTTAACAGTCTGCTTTTAGTCTCTGACCGCAAGGTACTGCGTGTGACCATCTCCACCCCAAAAACTTCAGAGCCTCTGAAAGAGCCATTGTCCACAACACACTCCCTACTTAAACAAAATACCACACCTGAAAAGCACCCACAATATGCTCACTCCTCACTGTCTTTGAGTTCACAAAGCCAATCCAATAGATAGACTTTTATCCTGGACGAGCCCCCAATTTGTTATGGGCCAGGGTTTAGAGCACCCCAAAGTGTATCATGGAGTTCACCTGAGCCACAACTTTTACTAGATTGTGGTATGGGGAGCACATGGCCCACTCTACAGGTGTGGTACAGCAGAAATAGAAAAGTATTTTTTAAAGCAAAACAATGTTTATTTTATGAACTCAAGTTAACCTTTTTAAAAAACATACAGTGGACATCTTAGCAACCATTAATTAAAATACAACCCTCAAAGACTACTACACTAAGTAAATCCTCAAGCTTTCCTTTTAAACATCCATATGACTTAAAAACAAAACCTTTATCAGAAGCACATCAGGTTAAAGTCACTACTGAAAACATTTATAATTCTGAATTCACCAAATGATCAAGAGATAGTCTTTTCATGGCAGAGAGATCAACAGTGCACCTGCTCTGTCTGGCCTCAGCCCCAACACTGAAAACAAAGCCAAAACACACACTGCAGCCTGCTCAAAAACAAAAGTAAAAATCTGACAGACAGCCCAGCTCCACCCACTCTGACATCACTGCAGCAGTAAACACCCATTTCCTAAAGGTACTCTCACTAGATATTTATATACATACCCATTTATAAACACCCATTTCTTAAAGGTACTCTCAGATGACACTACTTCTAGCATATCCTTCCTCATCATAACTTGACTGTTCCTTTATCCCACGTTATATCTCATCTAAAAACTGTGCAAGCAGGAATGCTGAGCTGCCATCACAGACAAGTCCTGTTTCAGTTGTAGCTATAATCATACTTTGTGTTTATCTATACCATAAGACCTAGGAGCAGATGCAGGCCACTCAGCCTATCAAGTCAGCTGTGCCATTCAATGAGATTATGGCTGATCTGATATGATTCTCAACTCCACTTTCCCATCTTATCTCCATAGCCCTTAATTCCCTTACTGATTAAAAATTTATCTCAGCCTTGAACATTCTTAATGATCCAATCTCCGTAGCTCCCTCTGGTAAAAAATTAGATGCCCAGATTCACTACCCTTTGAGAGAAGAAATTCTGCATCTCTGCCTTGCTCCGAGATTATGATCTCTGGTCCTAAACCCTCCTACAAGAATAAGCATACACTCAATACCCTGTCAAATCCCCCTCTGAGAAATCTATATGTCTCAGTAAGTTCATAGAATGTCTATGGTGCAGAAGGAGGCCATTCAGCCCATCGAGTCTGCACTGACCCTCTCTGAAAGAGCCAATAACCCCTTAACCTAACCTTCACATCTTTTTTGGTCACTAAGGGAAATTTATCATGGCTAAACCACCTAACCTGCACATCTTTGGACTGTGGGAGGAAACCGGAGCACCTGGAGGAAACCCAGACATGGGGAGAACATGCAAACTCCACACAGGCAGTGACCCAAAGCTGGAATTGAACCCGGGTCCCTGGCGGTGTGAGGCAGCAGAGCTAATCACTGTGCCATCATGTCGTCCTTGCCTTAAGTCATGAGATGCCTTGCATTGAAGTAAATGAATTGCTGAACAATTCATTAATTTTCTCGCCTTTGCTACTTTCTAGTCTTTATTTCCGTTGTTTCCAGATTCCCATATCCTCCTGCCGAGCTAGTTTAAGCTCTCTCCAAGAGCACTAGCAAACATCCCTGCGGCGATATTGATCCCAGCCCTGTTGAGATGCAATCTCCTGGATTTCACAGGTCCTACCTCCCCCCGAACAAGTAAGTCTCCATGCCCTCAGAAACTAAGCAAACCACATACCTCGTCCACTCCTCCATCTCACCCACTAAATGAAAGGTTTACCTGTAACATAAACCATCACAAGCACTGGAGGAAATAAGTAGTGTTTCCTTCCCCTCTTTGCATCAATTTCCACTTGCAGTAAATTCCCAACCTTTGCATTGTTTACGATGCACACGGTCTCCAGACGATGTTTACTTTTCTTCGCCTTTGATAAAACTATATAAATTACTGACTGAGCTCTCTGCTCACAGTAATTAGCACTTAATCAGATATTAACTTACAGACGATAAAACATGAGTTTCCTTTACGGATTTTTAAGTTCTAAGTTCAATTCAAAACGTTGAACGAAAAGTTGAATTTCAATGAACTACCACAACCATGACTTACGAGAGTTCCACGTGCTCCACATTCCCAACTTCTGCATTCGATGCACTCTGTTCTGCAACCCCTGTACTGACAACTGACTACGTTTGAGATATTAATAGCGTCAAGAGATCATATTGGCGCATACTGGCGCCTACAATTAGGAGAAGTTATTTTATGAACTGATGAATCCAGCAACTGTAGTTGAAAATCTTAAACTCATCAAAATAATTTCCTTATCGCCTTCAAAAATTCATGAAATTTCAGCATGGAAGTAGATAAGCTGTGCTAACTAACCATTATATGACACAAAAGTAATTGACGTGAGGAAATAAAGTCTACGTCTGCGAATTTCACATTCAAACTTGCATAATTTCTGTAACTCAGATTTTTATCAACTGTGAGAGACAGGTTTTTTTGAAGTGTATTTTCCTCCTTTCCATTTTGAGTCACTCCAGATGAAAGGCAGGTGGGGCTGAAAATAGGCTCTGCCTGCTGTTGTCCAAGTGCCCAGCTCCAACTCTCCTCCCTGTCCCCGACCACCCAGGGTTTCCAAGCTATTTTTAGAGAAGGGATTGAGGCCAGCTGGCCTATCTGCCCATCTGTGTGGGTAGTTGATCAGGGTCATGGAGAGCCCAATTGAAGCTGGATGACTGGGTGCAGGAGCAGACAAGCTGTTCAGACGTAAGCTGCTCCCCCCTTTCCCGATGCCCAAAGTGATGGCCCGGCTGCTGAATTTATTTTTGAATTAAACATTTGAAAGTTGGGGGGACACCTCAGTTTTGAAACACCCTCCCTCTTACCTTCCACTGCAGCCTGCTGCTCGTCTCAAACTGTAACCCTTGATTGACACAATATGTGACTATGTCCCCCATTCCACTCCCCACTTACCTCCAGGAGTCAGTTTCGGACTTGGATCGGCCCCATTTTCTGTTTCCCGCACCCAGAGGGAAAATCTGAACCTTATCCCTATATATCTATAAAACAATTGGCGAGGAAGTATGCAACAGGCAGACAGTTACATCTTTATGATCTTCCATTTCGCCTGAAAAAGTATTTGGCTTTTGGTCAACAGTTCTCGATATGACATGGCTGAGAAACCCCATGTCCAAGTATGGAAAATCAAGGATGAAAATGTAAGTTAGGCTATTTTGGAACATAAAGTCTGGAGCAGACAGACACAATGTCCTCCCATAAAATGTCAGTAACCTTTTTGTCAGGGTAGTCTGGCAATAAACTCCTGAACTTTAAATGACGTAGTCAGCACACAGGTCATTCATTGTTTCACACACTTATGATGTGCTAGTTCATTATTTAAGTGAATTCCAAGTGATGTGCTTTCTTCGTGTGCATTAAAGCCAGACAACTAAACTTGGGCATGAATTTGATTTGTTAGCTTCTTAATTGTTCTCTTCATTCTCTCGCCATCCTGTCTGACTGCCCAGTCTTTTGTGCTTTTGCCATAAAAACAGAAAACACAGCTAAAGTATACAAATCTGTAACATTGTAAGTGGTCGTCTCTTTCAGCTGTAGAGCGTATTACACAGCCTAGGTCACTTTCCAATCATTCCTGTGCCAATTCTTTGAAAGAACTATCTGTCCCACTTCTTTGCACTTTTCCCACAGCCCTGCAAAACTTATCCTTCCCAGGTACGAATTGACCACATAAGGGCCTTGTTAGGCCTAAGGGCAGGCAGGATATTGGGCACCTTACCCATCCAACGTATTTTGAGGACCGGATTGAGGCTGCACAGGAAGGCTGTAGATACCCACCCTTCATATTTTACTTACCACCCCGACTCTACCGAAAACACACCTGGCTGAGGGCAGGGATGTAAAATCCAGCCCATCGTCTTGATGAAACACTTTTTCCTAATTCTTTTGTCAATTATGCGCTAAGGGTCACTAACCCTCCTGTATATTTCCAGCATTTGCACATTTAGCATTTGCAGCTTTTTTGTCAGTCAACTTCTTCAGTTAAAAGTAGAAGAGATACCCACAGAAGGCAGCTATTCATCCCCAGCTGAACCCATCAAATAAAAGCTGCTGTTCTGATTTGACATGCTAGGGACTAATGAGCAATTATGGAAACTATTTTCTAATGCAACTATTCAGCCAATTTCTTGATATCGCATTGTGTCGAAAACATTCGGATGAATATAGATCTTGGCGAGATGAAGAATGAAATTAGCCGTATTTTGTCAGCGATGTCTGCTTCCAGCAATAATTTGATTTTATTACTGATAGTAATATAGAGAGTTTTATTAATTTAATTTAACTCTTTTACAAACCTCTGATGGCATTATTGCTGAGGTCAGTGTATGGGTTAGTATGATTGCTTAGGGGTGGCTGGATAACATTACAATTATGCATCTTTAGAGGCTGGGATCCCATTCAACTTGGGAGTCAATATTTTAGTTTGAAAAATTAGCATTCTTCTTGATTATATCTGTCGACTAAAGGTTTACTCACTTTTAAAAAAGAATATTTCTTCCTTTAATAATTCATTTTACAGCGAGTTGCTGTACTCTACAGATCAAGCTGAACTAAAGTTCAATTTCCGATCGATACAGTTAGCTTGGGCAGTGACGGGCCTGCTGCATAGGGATCAGTCCTTCTAGGTTATGGAGAGGGAGCAGAATTTGGCTAGGTTCGCTGTACCCAAATTCAACCAACCTTATTGCAAGGGCATAAATCTGAACTTTGGGTGATGATAACATAGATCTTGGCCGTAGTCAGAGTTTAATCGTGTGCCAACACACACCACCAAATCTTGTGCGTCAATAACTTGCGGACGGTGCTGGTGGGCGACTAGTGTCCGTGGAACTGTTACCCAGCAAAGTGAAATCAGGAGAGATGGGGCAAAAGGTTGTCAAGGAGAGAAAATCTTTTAACCTTTATTTTTTTTACAACTGGTTACCATGATGGTCAGTGATTAATACTCTTCATGCATTTACCTTCTGGCATCGTTCTCGGAACTAATGAGCAATTATGGAAACTATTTTCTAATGCAACTATTCAGCCAATTTCTTGATATCTCAATCCAATATGTAATAATTAATAACATTGCCTGTAGTTAGGTTGGTGTTATTAATGCCACATTACAAGCAAGCACAAATTAATAGCTGTATCACTTCATATGTAGTCACGCAGGAAACAAAATTTCCATGAAATGGTTTTGGTTACACCAAGGGTAATTTTCTACAGAAGCTGTGAACATAGTATTAAACACAAATTTACTTTATCAAAAACAAATTAATTGTATATTTATTGCTGGCACAATGTAATACCGTGTTTTAAGATATGTACTAAATTTTTTTAACCACGGAATCTTTTTTGAAATAAAAAAAATTATATTTGTAAATTGCTTTGTATGTGTTGAGCACTTCACATTGGTTTTGGGGGTGGGGGTGCATTCTGCTTTCAGAACAGTCTGACATAGTAATAGCAAGAAGCTCAAAATCATTCAAAGTCTTTTAAACTAGTCAATTAACTGTTGTAAGTCTGTCAAAGTATAAGTCGACATTTAATATCCAGTGAGAGGACTGGACTTGGGAGCAGTTGTGCAGATATCAAAGTTCAGAATATAATTCATGGAAATAAAGAATTAAGTTACATTTACATTGTCCCTTTTAATGCCGTTCACAGACAATGAAGTACTTTTGAACTGTTGCTCTTAAGTAGAGGAGAATGCAAAATGATGTGCTCTCCTGAGGTTTCGGCTGAAATGTGTTCCTGGGGCAGAGGAAGATGTTCTATGTTCTATTACTCTGTATCAGGTTTTTATATAATCTGAGAGCGCTTGATGCTGACACTAGATACCAGCATTATCAATACTCACCTTGATGAGCATAAAAACATTTATGAACAGTGCCTTGGCATTTCAGAACTTGAATATTGCTGAAAAGGGAGACTATTGCCGATGTTTCGTATCCATACGTTTTTGTATCCAAATGCAAGAATGCCAGATTTCAAAAGACAATTTATATCCTAGGAGGAAGGGGTGCTGATTCATTGGCAAGTCGACTTTGATTGGCGGAGGTATTGCCATGGAGAAAACAACAGGGAACTATGGGCTCCTCATAATTCAAAAAAGGTGCAAGGCTTGAACATTTATTTGCAGAGAATGGGTTCCTGCATATAAAATGTTGCTTCAAAGCAAGCGTAAATGAGCCCGCTTGAATATTATCTTAAATTGGTTGTTAGTGTAGCAAACAGGATTGTTCAGCAAATGCTTCCCAATCACGGAACCACATCTAATAGACATTTTGATTTGGCTTTTGCAAGCGCAGGTTGGTTGAGTACAGGGTGTAATCTGCCTAGTCCAAACAGCCGGAGGAGCATATTGTTTGATTTGATTTGTAAGTTGTTAGGACATATGAAATGAAAATCGCTTATTGTCACAAGTAGGCTTCAAATGAAGTTACTGTGAAAAGCCCCTAGTCGCCACATTCCGGCACCTGTTCGGGGAGGCTGTTACGGGAATTGAACCGTGCTGCTGGCCTGCTTTCAAAGCCAACGATTTAGCCCTGTGCTAAACAGCCCCGTATATGGTCCCGCATATATCTGGAATTGTATCAGCATTGAAATTCATACATAGGCAGAACGTCATTTTGAATTGATGGCAATGTCTAATAGTGGGAAATATCATTTGCACCGCCACTGAATAGTAGCAGCATGAAACGGCTTACTTAACCTGTTCAAACTTTTGAGAAAAAGGTAGAATTCTTCTCTACCCGGCGGGGCGGGCAATACCGGCGCCGAGGAGTGCCGTGGACCACTCTGGAGTCGGGCTGCCCGTAAGGTGCGGAATCCACTGCGCCTTCAGGGGCTAGGCCGGCGGGGTTGGCGCCGTGCCAACCGGCACGGCAGGGCCTCCGTCGGCCGGCGCAGTTGCCGCATGCGCCGGGGGGGGGGGGGGGGGGGGGGGATAGAGAAGGGCCTGGAAATCCCGTCCGTTGACTGAAAAGTGCTCTCCAAGTAGTATAATTTCAAGTAGAACCCAAATCAAAGCTAATCAACCTTCAGTCCATTACAATAGCTTGTTTAGAAATGAAGATAAGAAATCACAAACACATATTTTTAATTAAATAGAAGCAGTGAATAAATACATTACTTGACAGATCATTTTCCTTAATTAATATTAAGGATCAGTTGTTATGCCAGCTCCTCGGTTTCGCTCTCTGTGTTCAGGTGTGCTATTCCCAATCTGTACAAACTATCCCTTATCACCACCTCTCCAGGTTGACAGCTCTGCAAGACTTCATTGATTTGTTGGTTTACAATGTCTCTGCTGGTGAGGAAGTCAACCAAGCGATTGTATAAAAAATAGTAAGTAGCATTTTCAAAAGTGATGGACTTTTGCCGGACATCATGCACTTTGCTGTCCGGAAAAGCTTTGATCACGTTGTTGTATGGTTCCAGTTCACTGCATAGACTGGTAGAATGGTGTCCTGCCATTATGTTCGTTTCTGAGCTCTGGTCTGCATCATGTTGTACAATTCTACGGGTATTGGACTTGGTAATAGGATGTTGAATGCTGCTCTCCATTAGAGTCACATCCATAGTGTAATGCTGATCAAGTAGCTCTGGACAGGATACATGCTGAAAGAAAAATTCAATTTTAAATCCACTCATAGAATCTCTACTATTGAGTTCTAAAAGGCCTACTTTGTCACCTCATACTTTCCGAAAGCAGAAACGGAGATATCCAGTTTATTAATGGAACAATCTTGTGACATATTTGGTTCTACCGAAAAGTTGCAGGATTTCTTGGGATTCTTCCAGACAAAAAAAGTGATGGGGGTAGGGAGGGCTGATGTTAATCACTCATAATGTTGTGCAATTGAACCAGTCAAGGGGATATTCAGGAAATCTCCCATTTCCCATACGTTCAGATTGTCCCTTGGGCACATTCAAGATTAGTAGCTGCAATTTTCAATATGCTTTGGTGCTCCATGTTGTATCCTTGTAAAGGATAGAAAGAGAAGGAACAACAATGGTGCTGCAATCTGCTGAATGTCTAAGGCAATCTAAATAGATTGATTTGCACCCCATCCACAAACATTCACTCCCTCCACCACTGCAAGCTTGCTGCAATGTGTACCGCCTACAATGATAATAATATAATAATAATAACCTTGTAGAATTAGGGAGCATAAGATGGGAACAGAAACTATCAGGGAAAGGCACAAATGAAAAGTGGAGCTTGTTCAAGGAACAAATACTGCGTGTCCTTGATAGGTATATCCCTGTCAGGCAGGGAGGAAATGGCCGTGTGAGGGAACCATGGTTCACAAAAGAGGTTGAATGTCTTGTCAAGAGGAAAAAGGAAGCGTATGTAAGGATGAGAAAATAAGGTTCAGTTGGGTCACTTGAGGGTTACAAGGTAGCAAGGAATGAGCTAAAAAAAGGGCTTAGGAGAGCTAGGAGGGGACATGAGAAGTCCTTGGTGGGTGGGATCAAGGAAAACACCAAGGCTTTTTACTCTTATGTGAGAAATAAAAGAATGACCAGGGTGAGGTTAGGGCCGGTCAAGTACAGTAGTGGGAACTTGTGCATGGAGTCAGAAGAAATAGGAGAGGCATTGAATGAATACTTTTCTTCAGTGTTCACCAAGGAGAGGGGCCATGTTTTTGAGGATGAGAGTGTGATACAGGCGGGTAGGCTGGAGGAGGTCGATGTCCTGAGGAAGGATGTATTAGCAATTTTGAAAAACCTTAGGATCGACAAGTCTCCTGGGCCAGATGGGATATATCCAAGGATTCTTTGGGAGGCAAGGGATGAGATTGCAGAGCCTTTGGCTTTGATCTTTGGGTCCTCACTGTCCACGGGGATAGTGCCAGAGGACTGGAGAGTGGCAAATGTTGTTCCTGTGTTCAAGGAAGGGAATAGGGATGACCCTGGTAATTATAGGCCAGTTAGTCTTACTTCGGTGGTCGGTAAGTTAATGGAAAAGGTCCTGAAGGATAGGATTTATGACCATTTGGAAAGATGCAGCTTAATCCAGGATAGTCAACATGGATTCGTGAAGGGTAAGTCTTGCTTCACAAATTTGATTGAATTCTTTGAGGAGGTAACTAAGTGTGTAGATGAAGGTAGAGCAGTTAGTGTCGTATACATGGATTTTAGTAAGGCGTTTGATAAGGTTCCCCATGGTCGGCTTATGAAGAAAGTATGGAGGTATGGGATAAAGGGAAATTTGGCCAATTGGATAAGTAACTGGCTATTACATAGAAGACAGAGGGTGGTGGTGGATGGAAAATTTTCAGACTGGAGACCAGTTACCAGCGATGTACCACAGGGATCAGTGCTAGGTCCTCTGCTATTTGTGATTTTTATCAATGACTTGGAGGAGGGGGCTGAAGGGTGGGTCAGTAAATTTGCTGATGACACCAAGATTGGTGGAGTAGTGGATGAGGTGGAGGGCTGTTGTCGGCTGCAAAGAGAAATTGATAGGATGCAGAGCTGGGCCGAAAAATGGCAGATGGAGTTTAACCCTGATAAGTGCGAGGTGATTCATTTTGGTAGAAAAAATTTGAATGCGGATTACAGGGTCAACGGCAGGGTTCTGAGGAATGTGGAGGAACAGAGAGATCTTGGGGTTCATGTCCACAGATCTCTGAAAGTTGCCACTCAAGTGGATAGAGCCGTGAAGAAGGCCTATAGTGTGTTAGCGTTTATTAACAGGGGGCTTGAGTTTAAGAGCCGCGGGGTAATGCTGCAACTGTATATGACCCTGGTGAGACCACATTTGGAGGATTGTGTGCAGTTCTGGTCACCTCACTATAGGAAGGATGTGGAAGCATTGGAAAGGGTGCAAAGGAGATTTACTAGGATGCTGCCTGGTTTGCAGGATAGGTCTTATGAGGAAAGTTTGAGGGAGCTAGGGTTTTTCTCTTTGGAGCAGAGGAGGATGAGAGGCGACTTAATAGAGGTTTATAATATGATGAGGGGGATAGAGTGGACGTTCAGAGACTATTTCCTCGGGTGGATGTAGCTGTTACAAGGAGGCATAACTATAAGGTTCAGGGTGGGAGATATAGGAGGGATGTCCGAGGTTGGTTCTTTACTCAGAGAGTGGTTAGGGTGTGGAATGGACTGCCTGCTGTGATAGTGGAGTCGGACACTTTAGGAACTTTCAAGCGGTTATTGGATAGGCACATGGGGCACACCAGAATGACAGGGAGTGGGATAGCTTGATCTTGGTTTCGGACAATGCTCGGCACAACATCGAGGGCTGAAGGGCCTGTTCTGTGCTGTACTGTTCTATGTCACAAGTATGAAGTTGACGTGCACTGCAAGAACTCATCAAGGGTCCTTAGACAGCAACTTCCAAACACAGGGAACACCACCAACTGGAAGTTCCCCTCCAAGTCACTCAGCATCCTGACTTCGAAATATATTGTCGTTCCTTCACTGTCTCTGGGTCAAAATCCTCAAACATCCTCCCCAACTGCACTGTGGGTGTACCTACACCACCTGAACTGCAGCAGTTAAGAAGGCAGCTCATCACCACCTTCTTTAATTGCTGCCCTAGCCAGCGTCGCCCACATTCAATGAATGATTTTTAAAAAAATTAAAGGCCAAGAATGGAAGAAAGAGAGAAAGAAAGTAAAATTTTAGGCAGTATTTCTCTTATCCTTAGGAAAGCACTAAGCGCACAGACATTCAAAATATATCCACTGTGCCAATCAATTAAGGTGCCCGTGTTGGTTCGCTACCACTCTTGCCTCTGAGCCAGATTTTCAGCTCACAGCAGACACTTAATCAATATCTAGACTGTCACACTGAGGGAGTGCTGTAGGGGATGATGCCCTTCAAATGAGACTTTAAACCAAAGCCCCATCGGTCCCTTCAGCAAAATAATCTCATAGCACAAAGGGGTAATTAGAACGGATGACCAAAAGTTTGATCGAGGAAGTGAGTTTTATGAGGGCTTGAGAGGAAAGTTTAAAGTTGGAGGGTTTTGTGTGAAACGTCCTGAGTATCCAACCCGAGTGGGGTTGCTGATGGTGGGATGGGGGGAGGAGTCATTCATAAGAGGCCGGATGGACAGTGCGTTGGGGTTGCGAGCAGAGAAATTAAAGGGATGGATTAAGTTAGAGATGGAAAGGAAATCTATGACAAAATTTAAAGTTGTGGCAATGCATTTTAAAAGTTGAAAAAAATCATAGTTCATGTAAATAGTTAACCAGCTAATGAACATGAAGCAGAAACCATGCAGTGCTCCTGGATTAGAAACTGCTTAAACATAGATAAAATAAATTCAAACAAAAGTAACCCAGTGGTTCTCAGACCATGCGTCGTATAAAGTGCATTAACTTTCAGCTTACTGTAGTAATACGTAGATGTAGTACAGACCTTTGGTGGCTCCAGTGGATCTGAAAAACAGCCTTGGTTATGTCCCCATATTTGTCCAGCAATTTCAGGGTACCGCACATCTGCATTTAGTGCAACATGTGGAGCCATGTCAACAACATATACAGGGGGCCAGTAGCGTGAAGATACCAGGAGGTCAACATGGTCACGTGCAGATTCTCTTCTCACAAGATATTTTGATCCACAAATAACCTAGTCAAAAAATATGGGAACTTTATTTTGCAGCAAATGATAGACACTAATACTAAATTCAGCAATTTTAAAGATGGAATGGAAAGAACTTGCAGTGACACAACCTTCTACAATCTTAAGATATCCAAAAGCACTTTACAACAAAGTTCTCTTGAATTGCAGTCACTGGTGCAGAGAAATGCAGCAGCCTATTTTCAAACAGTAATAAGATAAATGACCACATCATCTGCTTTAGTAATATTGGCTGAGGGGTAAATATTGGCCAGTATACCAAAAACTTCACTAAAATCAGATCGTGATTTCTAAACTCCAACACCGGAACTGAGCATATAATCCAAATTGATCCCTCACAGCAGCAGTGAGTTGAAAGCACCTTATTCCTGAGAGGTCTTAAACCAGGCCCTGTGGTCTAAGCAGATGGATATTAATAAAAAAAACACTTGGTGCTACTTGGAGAACACGAAAGAATTCTCCCAGGTGTCCTAGTCAATTTTGCCTTCAACGCAGACCTTCAAAGTGCTGACCCTAATGGCATTGTTTTTGAGTGCTTGCTGTGTGCAACTTAACTATTATGATTGTCTACAAGTAATTTTAAGGTTTTGGCTGTGAAGAGTTTGAAGACATCCTAAGGTTGCGAGGCACTTTATGAACAGAAGTTTGTTAATTCTTTAATGTTCCAATCAATTTAGATTAAAAGTTACAGGAGTTCCACTAAAAAAAGAATTCTACACATCTACTCTTACAATTAGCTTTGCATTTGAACAATGCGCGGCAAAGGAATATAGGACTTTGCCGTAGGCCTTATGGCCCTTCAAGCCTACTCTGTCATTCAATAAGATTCCGGCTGATCTGATTGTGGTCTTAATTCCATTTTACTGTCTGCCCCGTCCTGTCGACTAAAACCCTATCTAACTTAGCCTTGAATAAAGTCAATGACCTCGCATTCACTTAGTCACAGAAGTCATAGATGTTTACAGCATGAAAACTGTGGTGACCAGAACTGTACACAGTATTCCAAGTGTGGCCTTACTAATATCTTGTACAACTTCAGCAAGACGTCCCAACTCCTGTATTGAATGTTCTGACCAATGAAACCAAGCATGCCGAATGCCTTCTTCATCATCCTGTCCACCTGTGACTCCACTTTCAAGGATCTATGAATCTGTATCCCTCGATCACTTTGTTATTCTTTCTGAGAGATTCTACACACTAATAACGGTCTGAGAGAAAACATTTCTCTTCATCGCCATCTCAAAAGGGAGACCTTATTTTTAAATTGTGTCCCTTAGTAGTTCTCGTCTCCCCCACAAGATGAAACACCCTCCTGATCATCCACCCTATCAAATCGCCTCTGGATTTTATATGTTTCAATAAGATTATCTCTTATTCTTCCAAATTCCAATAGTATAAGCCCTAACTGTTCAACATTTCTTCACAAGATAGGTTGGTTATCCCAGAAATGAATCGAGTGAACTGCCGCTAACATATTTACACCCTTTTTCAAATAATTAGACCAAAACTATACACAGTACTCCTGTTGTGGTCTGACCAAGGCCCTGTACAGTTGCAGTAAACCTTCCTTACTTTAATATCCCACTCCCCTTGCAATAAATGCCAACACTCCATTGCCTTCCTATTCACTTGCTGCACCTGCATACTACCATTTTGTGAATGTACCAGGATACCAAAATCCCGTTGTATCACTGAGCACTGCAATCTCTCTCCATTGAAAGAGTATACTGACATTTCTATTCTTCCTGCCAAAGTGGCCAAGTTCTCATTTTCCTACATTAGACTCCATCTGCCAATTTTGTGCCCATTCACTTGACCTATCTATATCCCTCTGTAGACTCTCAACCTCATCTTGACAATTTACCTTCTTAACTACCTTGGTGTCATTGGCAAACTTACACATTCAGTCCCCTCATCCAAATACTATGATCCTGGACTAGACTCTACAACAGTTACTAGGATACTGAACAGAAACACCAATATTTTATTTAATCTGTAAGACTGTGAGGAAAGGATACTTAGTTCCAGGAGTGATTCCATGCACAAATAGGAATATGGTATATTGAAACAAACTTTATTACTAACATGGGATTAAATTAACTTTAACCTACCAGAAATAGCTTACAATTACTATCTAAACAATGCTTAACAATAAAATGAAACATTAACTCCTAATTGCCTCTTTTTATCTCTAATCAAGCAAACCCACCTCGGGTCAAAACTCACTTTTAAATACAGTCAGCAAACCCAGGAATACTTGCTGTATAGAGATGTCCTGGATAAACTGCTTTGAGAGAGAGATCCTTCAGGAAAAGCCTGCAGATTCTTGTCTGTGTCAAACTACTGTTTAACCTTCCAGCATTTGGCAAAAGGCTCATGTTCGGTTCACAGCAAATTCTTTAACTCAACACCTGACTGCAGTCCCTGCTCCTCCCATTAACTACATTATATCTATCCCACTAACGGGGTTATGACCATCTTACTAAAGCTAAACACAAGGGGGTGGATTCGCTGTTCCGCCGGCAGCGCAGCCCCACCCGTGGATTTCATGGCAGCATGGGGTAGCTACAATGGGGAATCCCATTGGCCAGCATCAGGAACAGAGAATCCTGCTGCCGGCAATGGCACGCCGACAAGAAACACGCGGCTGAGGAGGTAGAGAATTCATCCCAATATCTCTAATTATCTACTCCCCAGGAAACTTTCTTTCTATTCCATTAGCCCTATTTTGGTAAACAATATACATAATTGGAATGAATTATAATCTTACTTTTACAATGCTTTAATTATCTTCTGAAGCCAGAGTGTCTACCTGTCTTTTAAACCAAGATTTTAAAAATAATTACTGCAGCAGTCACATACACACACTAATCTAGGCTTTTAACTATTACTGCACCAGATACATATAATACAATATGCATATGAAATTCCTAAATTCATCACACAAGCCACTGATACAGTTTGTAAATAGTTGAGACCCCAACACTAATCCCTGTGGCACTCCACTAGCTTCAGCGTGCCAAACCCCAAAATTACCCATTTATCCCTACTTTCTGCTTCCTGTTAACTAACCAATCCCGTTTCATCAATTATGTTAACTCCTATACTATGAGCTCTTATTTTATGTAACAACCTTTGATGTGACAGCTAATCGAATGTCTTTTGGAAATCCAAATATACCACATCTACAGCTTCCCATTATGTTTTTTATTTCCTCAAAGAACTCTAATAAATCACATTTAACACTACTTCCCTTTTAAAACACCATGTTAACTCTGCCTGATTCCATTATTATTTTCGATGTATCCTGCTATAATCTGCTAAATAATGGATTGTAGCGATTCCTCTATGACAGATATTAAGCTCACTGGCCGTTCTGTTTTCCTCCTTTTTTGAATAAAAGCTAATGTGATGCAAGATGTTTTAAAGTGGCCCATTTCTCCACAGAGTGTGTTTACTAAGTTATTCTCCAGCTTGTAAGGGCTTTTTAAAAAGTCAGATTCTGGAAGCTCAGCATCAATAAAGTTCTGGTACATATTCTACACAAAAGAGTTTCTGTACGGTGGCAGCAGACTTATAGAATTGGTTTTTTTGACTAACTCCAGTAAGGCAACATTACACCAGGAAGGCCAAAAAAAAGTGGGTTTTCCTCACTGCTGGTGTACATTGATGCAATCCTTGTTGTCTCTGTAGGGGCTGGTTTAGCACAGGGCTAAAGAGCTGGCTTTTAAAGCAGACCCAGGCAGGCCAGCAGCACGGTTCAATTCCCGTACCAGCCTCCCCGAACAGGTGCCGGAATGTGGCGACTAGGGGCTTTTCACAGTAACTTCATTTGAAGCCTACTTGTGACAATAAGCGATTTTCATTTCATTTTTCATCTGACAGGAGCAGGGCATACGGCTCTTCGAGCATGACCTGTCATTCTATTAGATGGCTAATCTGTACCTTAATTCCCTTTACAGGTCACTGCCTTTTCTCCATATTCCTTGATTTACCCTTATCAGCCAGCCAACCATCCATTAGAATTTACTAATTTAGTCATCTGCATAAATAAAATCTAAATCCTTTTACTCCTCCACAGCCGAGTCTCTTAACATATGAGAAAATATCCCAATTTGTCTAAAGAGAATGAAAGCACCAAAGTGGCGTATAATAAAAAGGTCCCCTTATAGCACACTCACTCCTTAAGAGTGCTGATCAATGGGACTGGTCTGTTTAAAGACCGAGAACCTTTCCTTTGTTCCACTCCCCAAAGAACTCCTCCAGGGTTTTCTCCTGATTTTAGCAAATTCTAAAAGACAGAAAAGAGCCTACAATAATCCTCTGCTGCCCATTTATAATTTCTAAACATGTTTCTGTAAAAGTAGAGAAAACGATAAGTCCTCGCTGATGATTACTGTGAAACAATGTAACATTCAAATTCATTAACCATGCATTTCCTTTGAGCTAAATGGTGTGCACTACTGTCAAAGAAACCATTGTGATATCACTTATATTCAAACAGTGCATGCACATATTTTGCATTTGTATTTAAATTGTTAGAATTATAATCCTAGAAGAAAACAAGTGGAGGTCTTTTCATAAAAGTAATTTCCCACAGAATGCACAGTCACATGGTTTTCCCTTAATTTCCGACAGCATTCATTTTAAATGGAGCTGACGTGTAATGTGGGAATGTTGGGTTGTTCAGTAACGGTGGCATGAAATTTCGATTACAACTCAACTACTGTTTCCCTACCGCAATGTACGTACTTAGAGGATGCTGATGCACCAAGGCAAAGAGCAACACAACATTCTGAGAACGTGAATGATTCTCTAAATCTCAGCTGTGCCAGACACTCTTTAGTAACCAAGAACTGCACTGAGGAAAAAACACAAGGAGAGGAAATATGAGTGACAGATATTCAGTTCCACTCTCAATTTACCTCACCAAGGCAACTAAAGTACTGATTCTAGGCAAGGGAATGGTATTTGGACTAGGCAAAAACAAGTGGGAAATTCAGCCAACATGGCATACTTTGCAAAGTGAAATACAGTTAATGCTGGAAATCTGAAATAAAAACAGAAAATGCTGGAAGAATTCAGCTGTGCAGAGAATCAGAGCTAATGTTTCAGGTCGGATTCTCTCTCCACAGATGCTGACGGGCCTGTTGAGTACTTCCAGAAAAGTGCTTTTAATGGCATATTTTGCCATGGGTGTGGGCTAATTTCTGGGATTTCCCCACAAAGTGAATTCCAGATTTTGGTGCAACTAGGCAAAGATTACTTATTTCTCCAGCTAGCCAGAGGGATAGAACGAAAATAAAAGTCTCATCTGCTCAGACACATCTTTGGGAATAAATCCAAGGACACCACTGGTACAGACATGAAAGCAGATTCTTTTGGAGTGCTGTACGTTTCAGGAGAGGAGAACGCCTGCCACAAACCCGCACCCTCAAGGTATGGACTAGTCAATTATAAATTTAAAGGATATTCTGCAAACACCGCTGTTTATGATTCCGAGCTGCAATGTTTCCAGATTAAAGCCATTTGAGGCAACCCAGGTCGCGTGGACATAACATAAGAAATATAAGCACGAGCAAGCCATACGTGTCCTTGAGCCTGTTCCACGATTGAATAGGATCATGGCTAATCTTCAACCACAACGTCACTTTCTCCAGTGATTCCAATACTTTTTAATTCTTTGAACCCTTTTAGTAAAGTAATCTCTCATCTCAATCCAAAATCACTGCTACCTAATTCTGAGGTTTCCACCTCCTGCCCACCCTCTAGGCTCTCCAACCAGGGGAAAATAGCCTCTCAATATCTACCTTGTTACACTTTCAAAATTTTGTACATTTCAATAAAATCACTTCACATTCTAAATTCCAGAAATCAATCTAGTGAACGCTTTTTGAAATGTAATCATTCATGGGATGTGGCCATGCTGGCTAGGCCAGCATTTATTGCCCACCCCAAATTGCACTCGAGAAGGTGGTGGTGAGCCCAGTAGGCATATCATTCCTTAGGGAGAGAGAGCAAATCTGTACATGCTCCCGGTGTGAACTCACCACAGCAGTGCACAACTGTGGCAAGGCTTCCTTACCTCCTTGTAATAAAGGCCAACATACCACTTGTCTTCATAATTGCTTGCTGTACCTGCACATCAACTTTGTGTTCATGTACAAAGACAGCCAAATCCCTCTGAACACAAGCATTTAATAGTTCTCACTAAAAATGTTCCATTTCTCACCATTGAAAAATATCCTTTTTCTACGCCTTCCAGCAAAGTGAATAGCTTCACTGCCCCATCCTAAAGTCCATGTCCCACTTAAATGGCCGCTCACGCAACCCTTTATAACTTTGTGCAGATTAGTGTCCTCCTCACAGCTTTTTATTACCACACCTGGATACATTATTGGTCTTTTTATCCAAGTCATCAATACAGATTGTAAATAGCTGAAGCTCCACCACTGATCTTTTGGTACACCACCAGTAACAGCCTACCAAACTGAAAATGTGTTTTGTTTTCTGTCTTTTAACCAATTCTCTATTCATGCTAATAAATTTCCCCAACCCCAAGAGTTTTTAATCTTGTGTAGAAATCTTTTGTGACACCCTGTTGAATGTCCTTTGATAATCCAAATATCGACATGCACTGTTCTGATCACAGTTACAGAACTGAAATGTCAACCCTGCTTCTCACTTCCCAGATATTGCCAAACCGGCAGCATTTGCTGTTTTTCTTACATCATCTACTGGTTCGACTAGCTACATTCTTAAAAAAAACTAAAAAGTTTGTTAAACATGACTTGCCTCTCATAAAAATCATGTCATATCATGCCTGATAACCCCTGCTATCATGTTCCTAATAATATATTCTCGCATTTTCCCAACTAGGGATGTCAAGCTAACTGCCTTGCCATTCTTGTTTTTTTGCCCTTCTTTCTTATAGAATCATTACAGTGCAGAAGGAGGCCATTCAGCCCATCGAGTCTGCACCGGCCCTCTCAAAGAACACCTTACCTAGGCCCACAACCCACCCTATCCCCATAACCCAACCTAACCTTTTGAACATTGAGGGGTAATTTAGCATGGCCAATCCACCTAATCAAGTCATCAAGTCCGGGGATTTGTTGGCTTTAAGTCCCATTCAGCTCTCCAGTACATTTTCTATTCTAATATTCCTCAGTCACATTACGCTCCTGGTTCCCTACTATTTCTAGTATGATTTTGTATCTTCTATTCAACACCGTCCAGGACAAAGCAGCTCTCTTGGTCGACATTCAATTCACCAATTTAGACATTCACATCCCACACCACCAGCACAGCAATTTGTTCCCTGTACAAGATGTACAGCAGCAACTCTCCAAGACTCCATTACCTGCATCTTCGAAACATATGACCTCTACCACGTTGAAGGGAAAGGGCAGCAGATGCATGGAATACCACCACTTGCAAGCCACACACTATCCTGCCTTGGAGTTATCACCATTGTGAGTGTAATATTGCACACAATACTCCAACTATGAATCATAGAATTTACAGTGCAGGCGGTCAATCGGTCCATTGAGTCAGCACCAGCCCTTGGAGGAGCACCCTACTTAAGCCCACGCCTCCACCCTATCTCCATAACCCAGTAACCTCTCCTAACTTTTTCCTTTGGACACTAAGGGGCAATTTATCATGGTCAATCCCACCTAACCTGCACTTCTTTGGACAGTGGGAGGAAACCGGAGGACACCCGCACAAGCTACTAGAACCTGTAGTATTGCCTTGTTGTGCTGAACAAAGACAGTCTCCCATTTTCCATCAATAGCAGCAGCAGAAACAGAGTTCTATCCAGGTTTAAATTGTTTGGCCCTCATCTACCTTATTTTCGACTGGAATGTCTGAACCACTGTACCAGTGCCTTGTGCAAAACTGATTCATTCAATCGTGAAAGTCAGTGCTACTGGAAAAGTGGATTACCCCGCATTAGTTTCACCCAGCTAGCCTCTCTGAAGGAATACATCATTGGACTTTTGATTTTGGACTCTGGACTAATGTCAAATAATAATTTGGTGGGTCTGTATCTAATCCCTCTTGTGTGAATGTACCGGGAGTATGTTGCAAACCCCTTTCCGTGCTTTGAGTGTGCGTGAAATAAATTAACCCTCTGATTTTGCCCTATCCGTGTTTTCTGTGGGGTTATTAATAGATAACTGGATCACTCCAAGATTGAAGGGTTGGGAAAGTACACCATTTAAAAAGGGGAAATCAAAAACCAAAAAAAAAAAACACCTTTCCGTTTATGGATGGTAGTGAGGGGAAATATCAGGGCTCTTTTAAATTAAAATTCCCTCCTGTCCATGACATTATTCACACATTAGCTCTTGGCTTGTACATTCTACACCTGGTTATAAAATCTAGAATGCCTTCCTCCCCCCCTCTTCCCCAAAAGAACAAAGTCCTGTGAGACTGTGAACACAAAACTCCTCTGATTTATCATGCACCCAAGCATTAGTAATGAATCTAAAGCATGTGATTCACTATCAATAGTTCCTATCGCAGGCCCAACTGCACCCAGGTCACCTCGTCACAACAAAGGGAATCATCTTCCATTCTACACATAGGCAACTCAGCAGCAGGGGCTTAGATGGCCACAACGGTAAATGGAATAGACCCAACTGAGAGGATACTGGTTGAAATGTTTGAAGCTAACTTATGTTTAAGATGGAAGATTGAGAGTTAAATAAAAAATATTTAAAGTTATTTTAATAGATATATTTCAACGACAAACACCAGAATGTTTGCTTTCTACCACACCTCACCTGATGTAGACACAATTTATATACTTTTCCTCCTGTCACATCACATGGAGGTTGCATCTGTGAAGTTGATCCATCCAGCACATAGGAATATAAAGTGAATAACGAAGAGCACAAATGATCCTGCAAAATATGTACCAGGCGAACATGACACAGGGAACTCAAAGCATATTCATTAATTGTTTGCTTTGGCAGAAACAAACTACATTCTGAAAACATTTTGGCAAGGAGTCAAAGAGCATCTATTTCTTAGGCTCAACTCTGGTGTGCTTTCAAATCAAGGCAGTTTTAAAAATGTAAACATGAGAGAAAAACTGCTTTGTCAGTAAGGAACATTGTGAATAAGTTTGTCAGTTTTCCTCCCTCCTCTCTGACCATGCTGACTCTCGCTCAAACTTGGTTCCAAAGATACTAGATACAGCTTTCAACCACGGAAATCACCAGAATTAAGACTAATCCAGTGCTCTCCTCAGAGCCTCATTGATGCACCATCCAGGTGATATCAGTGGATAGCAAGGATTTTGACTGTCACCACCTTGCCCAGCAAACATTATGGGTAATTTGTAGTGTCTAATCCAGCCGAGACAAGCTTAGTAAGTGTAAAAAGCCATCAACCTTGCAGCACCTTCAGGTCTGTATGGCTTTAAAGGTCAGAATTTTTACCAACACGTCTTGGAGAGCTGAGAATGAAACTACAGAAATGCTACTGTTGTTAATGGCAAAATGTTCATTAAAAGGTCAAAAAAGCCATCAAAAACAGAAAATTCAAGTGACCACATGGGCTCCGCGCACCAATTACACAAATGTAGAGTTCGGGTAACAAATAACATGCTTGCAATCATGCTTTACAGATAGCTTTAATAACCCAAACATGTAATATCACACCAAGACCTACTCAGCATCCTCCATATAATGTACTCTGTCTTCAAATTTCCATCACCCCATTGTTACAGCACATAGAACAGCAATAAATTATATTCATACAGCCCCTTGTAATGGAACATCCAAGGTGATTCATGGGAGCATTGTAAAACAAAATATGAATCCGAGCTACAAAAGATTTTGGGTCAGATGATGAAACGTACTGTCAAAGTGGTAGGTTTTAAGGTGGGTCTTAAGGCGGAAAGTGAAGGAAAGAGGCAGACAGGTGCAGGGAAGGAATTCCAGCAGCACAGGCAACCGAAGTCGCAGCCATCAATGCTGGAGCAATTAAAATTGAGGTTCCATAAGAGGCCAGAATTCAAGATGTGCAGATACATCAAAGGATTGTGAGGCTGGAGGAGATTTTTGTCAATGGTAACCCTCAGGATGTTGATAGTGGGGGATTCAGCCATAGTTAGGTTCTCTCTTGTTGGAAATGGCCATTGCCTGGAACTTGTGCGGCGTGAACGTTACTTGCCACTTATCAATCCAAGCCTGGATATTGTCCAGGTCTTGCTTCATTTGGACATGGACTGCTTCAGTATCTGAGGAATCACGAATTGTGCTGAACATTGTGCATCATCGACAAACATCCCCACTTCTGATCTTATGATGGAAGTGCGGTCATTGATGAAGCAACTGAAGATAGCTGGGCCTCGGACACCCCCTTGAGGAACTCCTGCCGTGATGTCCTGGGGCTGAGATGATTGAACTTCAACAACCAGAACCATCTTTTTTTGTGCTGTGTACGTCTCCTTGTGGAGAGTTTCCGCCCCCACCGACTCCTACTGATTCCAGTTTTGCTAGGGCTCCTTGATGACACACTCGGTCAAATGCAGCCTTAACATGCAAGGCTGTTACTCTCACTGCACATCTGGAGTTCAGCTCTTTTGTCCATTTTTGAATCAAGGCTGTCATGGGATCAAGGGCTAAGTCGGCCTGGCGGAACCCAAACTGGGCAATTGTATCAAGACTTGCAGAACTAATTATTCCAAACAGAAATATTTGTCTTATAACACACTAAAATCACTAAATATGGCAAGAATGACATGCTGCTCCAACTCTGAAGTTTAAAGAATTACAGTCAAGGGATTAGTCAAAATATGTCATACTAATGATTAATCTTTGATACGGCTCAAAGTCAGTGAATGTGACTTGATTCAATGTGAACCTGTCCTCTTGCAGGGCTTGATCCTACTTCAGGTATTCAATTTGAGTGCACTAAAGAATGTGTCTTTTTGAAGTATTCAAAATTAAATTGCCCAAATTCACTGTTTTGCATGGAGCAGTGTCGAAGAAACAAGATGCTTGTTTAAGGTGAAAAAGTATTCAGGCTAGAATGCATTTTGAAGCAGGATATGAATGGAGGAGAGTGGTGGATTGAGGGGAGCTGTATAGGCTGGAATTTCTCGGTTCATGTTCCTTGTTTTGCACAGACGACTTACCTTGGAGTCATTGGGATGAAATGGGATGTCACATGACATGAGCAAGTTTTTTAGTTCTGCTTCACTGTAGAAGTTGAGCTCCTCTGGTTTGAAAACTTCATCATGCAACAGTCTTACCAGCACTCTTGGATTTCCTGTTGAAGGCAGGAATGGCATGTAATTCATTCAGGATCAATTACAGAAGAAAATCTCTCAATGAGCTAGGTGAAGTGAAGTATCTATACAGATGAAAGAACTTTTTCTAATGTTAATTCTTTCTTTTAAAAAGGATAAATTAAATTATAATCAGCATCTTTGTTTAAACTATATTGGTGCCGTGATATTGTAAAAGGTGATGATCTTTTTGCCAAGTGGTACAGGTCACGGTGGACCACATAATAACTGGCATATATTGTCCTTTACCAAAATGTCCAATGAAAAGTGAGATACTGTGCACTACATGGGCTGAATTTTGGCAGGTGTGCTTCCTGCAGGGGGCACAGGAGGTGAGCACTCATCCCACCACCTTCCTGCCCACCTCCAAAATACGGGCAGGCAGATGGCAAAATTGGGTGCCCTCCCGCCATTTTAAAATGACTAATTAAGGGCTTGTTCTAAAGTCTATTAGACCAGAAGACATAGGAGCCGAATTAGGCCTTTCGGCCCATTGAGTCTGCTCCCCCATTCAATCACGGCTGATATGTTTCTCATGCCCATTCTCCTGTCTTCTCCCCATAACCCCAATTTCCTTATTAATCAAGAACTTATGTATCACGGTCTTAAAGAGTTCCACAGATTCGCCATACTCTGGTTGAAGAAATTCCTCCTATTTCAGTCTTAAAGGATCGCCCTTCAGTCTGAGGCTGTGCCCTCGGGTTCTAGTTTTTCCTATCAGCGGAAATATCCTAATAATACACTGCTTGCGACATAATACCTTTGGCATGGGAAGCAGGATGGGAGCAGCAAGGCCAATTTTTAACCTCAAATGGTTAAAGTTTGGGAAGGAAGGCGAGGGTCGTCTTCAGGGGCTGCCCTTTACCAATCGTGGGGTGGCACCTGTTAGACTGAACTCGCCCTTCCTTCCTACCTGCACCGACCCTTGAACCTACCATGCCCATCTCCCTAACACTGCCAAACCCTCCCAGCTATAGACCCCCTGACCCATTTGCTTCGAGGATCCTAGGTCTTGGGCTCCCCTTTTTAGCTGCATTCGCGGCAGCTGCTACAGATGCCTTCCTGGTGCTGCTTGAAGTGACGGAGTTGCTGGTCAATGCTGGGCAGCACGGTAGCACAGTGGTTATCACAGTTGCTTCACAGGTTCACAGCTCCAGGGTCCCTGGTTCGATTCCCGGCTTGGGTCACTGTCTGTGCGGAGTCTGCACGTCCTCCCTGTGTCTGCGTGGGTTTACTCCGGGTGTTCCGGTTTCCTCCCACAGTCCAAAGTAGTGCAGGTTAGGTGAATTGGCCATACTAAATTACCGTTAGTGTGCAAAAAAAAAAAAAAAAGGTTTAGGTGGGATTATGGGGATAGGGTGGAGTGCTCTTTCCCAGGGCTGGTGTAGACTCGATGGGCCGAATGGCCTCCTTCTGCACTGTAAATTCTATGATTCTATTAATTGCCTGGTAGCCCCAGAGGGCAGGAATTCTGCCCCAGTGAAGGGCAGAAGTCCCACTCAGCCCTCGTTAATGAGCCCTGCAGCGCTTGATTGCACCCCTCCCCACCCCGTAATATTCTGGCGCATACAGATAACATACAATATTAAAATGAGAGATTAATGCTGACATCATATTCAAAAAACACTTAGAACCATAGAACCACTCCAGTACAGGAGGTGGTAATTTGGCGCATCGGGCCTGCACTGACCCCCAAAAGAGTACCCTACCCAAGCCCACTTCCCTGCACTATCCCCGCACATTGATCATGGCCAATCCACCTAATTTTTACATCTTTGTGAGGAAACCGGAGCACCCAGAGGAAACCCATGCAAGTACAGAGAGAACGACAGTCATCCAAACAGACAGTCACTTACCTAGCAATAATCTACTTTGGATTAATAACTGTATACTATTTTTAAATTTAAAAAAAATAAAAATTTAGAGTACCCAATTCATTTTTTCCAATTAAATGGCAATTTAGCATGACCAATCCACCTAACCTGCACATCTTTTGGGTTGTGGGGGCGCACGCAAACACGGGGAGAATGTGCAAATGCCACACGGACAGTGACCCAGAGCCGGGATCGAACCTGGGACCTTGGCGCCGTGAGGCAGCAGAGGTAACCCACTGGGCCACCGTGCTGCCCATAACTGTATACTATTAACTAAAATCAAATGTTGATGGTTGCTAGGGCTGTATTATGACTCTCTCATTTTTGCACCACCCCAACCCATGAAAAAAATCCAGAAATTCTGAGCCTCTGGTCAGTGTTTCCTTGTTGCCCTTCCTCAAGATCAGGGACTTGTGCAGAAACTCTCAAAAAAAAAGTGTCTTACCAACAACTGACTGTGGCTGAGGGTTTTTATCTTTCTCACTGTTAACTACGATAGATGCCCTCAGGAGTGGCGGAATGAATGGAGCAATTATTGAGGCATCAAATTTTGTGATGGGGATACTGGATGGAAATGCGGTTTGCTCTATGGCTTCATTCTCCATTGTGGACCAAAAATCCTCCACATTTACTTCATCAGAGGTAGGAAAATCGGGCCAGGTAAACTGGAAGAGAATGTTAGAGAAAGAAAAATTAAAAGTTACACGTAGGTAAAACCATGAATAGTATGTAAAAGAGGGCACCCAGTAAACGTGCATCTCTGCCACACTGTGTCAACTCAAAATTATTACAATTACATGGTTCTTTCTTTCGGCTTTTGTTTCCCTGCCCAGTTGATGCCTTATAAAAAGCTGAAAAAAACTGTTTTCTAAGAACTTCCATCTCAGAGGCAGCCTCAGGTCAATCCACATCCAACAACCTGCACTGAAAACTCTGCTCACATTTTGATAGTGACAAAGTCAAAGATGCAAGACAATGCCTATCTGTAGCCCTTTCGGGATCTTGTCTGCTTTCTTGCATCTTTGTAGAAACTTCATGTCAGTGTCTATTTGCGTGATCTTCTTGGAGATCCTCTCCATTTTCAGCCGGCAGTTTGCGGTGTTGATGGTAGCCATGCTCTGGAGATGCCAGCGTTGGACTGGGGTGTGCCCAGTAAGAAGTCTTACAACACCAGGTTTAAGTCCAACAGGTTTGTTTCAAATCACTGGCTTTCGGAGCACTGCTTATGTATATGTTTCTGGAACCTACCGCTTCATTCACCTGAGGAAGGAGCAGTGCTCCGAAAGCTAATGATTTGAAACAAACCTGTTGGACTTTAACCTGGTGTTGTAAGACTTCTCCCAGTCCAACGTAGCCATCTCCATATCATCACATTTTGATAGCTTGAGAGAAATTCTACCACAGCAGCTGTGACAACCCACAACATTTTAAAATAAAAGTAAATTCACCCTATCTCCCAAAGTTAATGGACCTTAAAAAAATTCCAGAATGCAGATCCGCTTCGTCTGCAAAAATTAATCAGCTCGTCCATTCGATCACACCCTACTTATGTACCAAGTTTTGTTGAAATCTGTTCATTGGATTTGGTTTACAAATAAACCAACAGGGGTCAAAATATTATCTATATCCACCTTCAGCAGCCAAAGTAAAAATGTCAAATTGAGGTATTATGTATCAAGAGGTGGCTGTGCAATTAGCATAAATTAATAACAATGGCAGGACCCTTGCTTCTGCTACAATTAAATTTATAGTATCTCCGTCCTGCATTAATATCCAGTCATTTTGTCACAGCAGCCGATATCCTTTCCTCTAATCTCTGAAACTTAGACTTTGCCAGAGTGAAACAAACTTATTAAGAGTCCGAAATTTAGAACGTTAAGGTATTCCGACAAAAGTAGTGTCAAATCCAGAGATAGAATAAAGAAATTCAGTTGCACAATCACTCAGAAAAATCTCAGGCAAATCTGTGGTTTAGGTATCCAGGAATAATTCCAAGACAATAATCTGGATATCTGCTTTAAATGACTGTAGATCGAGCAGAGACAATTAACATTTGATGGAACACAAAGACGAGTTGGCTCATCCAATTGAGCAGGCTTTGCAAGTGTTAAGAAAACTTGTAAAATCTGAAGTCACGACTTAAGTCACTAATGTTTAACCATACCTCAACATTCTTCAGTGCAAGGATATTCTCAGGGCTTCTTTGTGCTACCTCTAGCTTAGGTACTACTCCACAGATCCCACAAATCATGTCATTGTAGTCACGGATGGTGAGGGACTCGAATGCCCAATAACCATTCCACAGAAGCTCTTGAAGCTGATTCAGCTGGTCGTCAGACAAGACCTTCTCTGGAAAATAAATCAGTCCACATATTAGACAACAGCACCAATTTTCAGTTGGAGGAGGGGGGCAAGAGGTCACCATGGGTCTGGTGGGGAGGTGAACCTACTGCTCATCCCAAATCACCGATTGGGACCCAAGCCATTTTAACTCCGAAATGTTATTACCACCAAAGGCTGCAATTCCTGCTCAAATCTGGCACAAATGACCTGGGCATCATGGATCGGCGGGAGTATTTCCTATCTGTTAGGTAGCTTTGGGGTGGGGGAGGTGAGATCAGGACAGGCAAGTGTTCTTCATTAACATGAACCTGAGCTATAATATCCTCAGTGCTTAATGGAGCAAAGCAATGACTAGAATACAGTAATCTAATGGTTTTCTCCTAGATTCTTTTATCTCCTATATGTTTGCCGAGAGCCTACAGTAATATTTGAGACCTTTTTCTAAAAACTCAAAACAAAATTTAAAACCACTCAATTTTAGGATTTGACTAAATGAATGTTTTCCACTACTTAATTCTTTGCAAAAGCTGACTGGAATTCTGTTACTCTTTCCAAGCCGACTGGAATTCTGTTACTCTTTCCAGAATTAAGTCTTTAAATTGTTAACTGCTACTCTATAACTAAGCATATTTCTGTAAGTTTCTTTTTCAATACTGGAAATGCATTTACCCCATGTTAAAATAGCCATCTCTTAGTTAAAGCAGCTAATCTATCAACACCATGGGTTAAATTGAGGTTGGGGAAAGTCTTAACACTAAGCATGCAAGTTCATGTATTGTTGCTATTAGATCGTCTTCCTTGTTAGATCATGCAGATAGCACTTAACCACGCTGAATTTCTATTCTGCAACCTCCACAGAATTTATGGAAGTTGCAGAACCTCCGTACAGTTATTGGCAAATATAACTGGGGGATTAAATCAAAACATAACTAAGGATATCAAATGTACCGTGAAAATTTCTATAATAAAGTGGCACTGAACATGAAAATTTATCTTACATAACCCATAAAGGTTGCATGCTCAAACAAATACTTCCATGTTATTTTTAAACTACTATATCGGTGTTTTGCTTATGAGGGGCATCAATGCCAAAGAATACAATACTTCTCTATACACTTTGCTTCAATTTCGATACGCCTAATTCACAAGGGCCAGATCAGAACAAAACTCCCTCAGTTCTAACAATTTGCCCCAAACTCAGCTAACACTACTTAAATGCAGCTAGATCTTTTCCATTTCTAAATCAGTTATCCTTGTAATTCACCTGTTAAGAGATTTCCAATTTGCTGTTAATTTCAGGATAGTATATCACTATATCCCTTCACCAATTATGAAATGGATTGATTTCAATAAAGAGGTGGGGAAGGGGATGAGAAGAAAAATCACAAATTGAATGCAATAATTTACACAATTTGTAAAAATTGAAGCATTGAACACCAAAGATTTGATCAGCAATAAGGCTGGGAAGAAAACAGCTCAGCTTGTTGGACTGCTACGACAGATTTCCCTTGTTTCCGTGTCACACATCAGAAACGTTCATTTTGGTCAGATGAAAAGTGTAACCATACTTGTGGCGGTTGTAGCTGTCTTCTTTCAACCTGCGTCCATTAGCCCAGTGGTTCTCAAACTCTGCAGTTCCAGGGCTTCCACGATGCTGGGATGGTCTTCCGGGTAGGTGGTTTAATGTAAGTGAGCGATGACAAAAAGCATGCTCTGCTCCCCCACTCCATGCTCCTGCTCTCGTTCTATTCCTCTATCCTTTCTCTGCTCCCCCTTACACCCCTAGTGCTTTCCCTGTGCTCCACTATGCTCCTTCTCTCCTTTCTCCTGCCAATAGACAGAAACGGAAGTATGAAGCAGGCACCACCCATACCACCTGATACCCTTAAGGAAATACTTGTTTCCTTAAAAAACATTCATATGATTGACATCTAGTACGATGATTTAGATGAGGGTTCCATCATTACTTGTCCATTTGAAAAGGGATCCTTCAACCAAAAAGGTTTGAGAACCAGCGCATTAGCCTTTAGATTTACATAGTCTCACAATATTGTAGTTGAGAGTAAATCTGTCATTTTACATGCAGAGACAAATTTATTTTTATTGCTCATCAACATTATTGACCTTTCAGTTCTCAAATTATCTCCACATTCCCATTTGTTTACACAGAACACACAAACATTAGAACTACTACTGCTTTCAATTTAATTGTTCAAAAAGGATTTTACAACAAATCTTATCCAGGAACTGCGAACGAAAATCAGTACTAGGCACAAGTGTTTTAAAAATGAAAGTAAAATTCCGCAGAAGTAACCACATAAAATAAAGGAGTGCTGCTACTTCTATACCTCACAAGACATTGCATAGCAGAAAAATGGTATCATGGGCTTGCAATGCAACAACTTAATAGTTAAGTTGAATTAGGTAACGCAGGGTCTCCTGGCTACCTTTGAACAATAGAATCGAAGCCACCCAAAGCCAACATGCACATAAAAACTATCGAACCTACCTGTGAATTTTTGAACGGAGCTCAATATGGGAGTGGTCACATCTCTTGGATCTTCCCCAAGCTTGATATGGTTCCTTATTTTGAACAGCAAATCCAAACTGACTAAAAGCTTGTTTCCGATATTAAATAACCCTAGAAAAGCAAGTATTAATTACTAAAATTCTCTAAAATTTATGGAAAAACAGCAGCTATTTCTCTGAAAATTGCTACATTTTAAGAATTATAGCAATAAGAAGTTGTGCTTGATTAGTTTAGAAGTACAAACCAGAGTGCATCAAAAGTAATATGAATGTTGATGCAGTCCCGGAAGACCATAGGCTGTTCTTCCCATTGAGAGCTGACTGGTAGTGATGTAACCTGAGGGTCACCACATCTCAGGCAAGGGGCAAGGTTGAGAATGTATATGAATAATCTCAACTGATACAAGAATTGAACCCTCACTGTTGGCATCACTCCGCATTCACAAATCAACCATCCAGCCAACTGAGCTAACCAACACCCCAAAAGTAATGAAATATGGGTTGAATGGTAATAATACTATGTTGATCTTCACCGACTCCAGCCCACCCTTGTCATCTCATGATAAAAACTGAACAGGAAGGCACTGCTGGACAGGAGGCAGGATATAGGACATCAGGATATAGCTGACTCGGGATTCCCACATTGAGGATGAAAATCCAGATCCAAGAGTTCAAACCCCAAAATAAGAGAAATCAAGGGTCAAACTTGCATATGGATAGTATTCAGCAATTACTCACCCATGTGTTTGGCTCTCCGATGCAAAGCAGTAAATACAATATACTAGACTGGAGAAACTCCACAGACTGGTGGTTTATGGAGGATTGTTTGGAGCCCTGGGATCAGGAAAATTGCTGAGGAAAAGTATTACGTTTCTTACCTGAGCTGATGTCTGTGAAGTTATGAAGAGCGAGACAGTGGGGATTCACGCAGATTTTTGCCTGAACTATAACCACATGGAACTGGCTCTCTGTTAACAGCCAGCATTTTTCAGGGCCAGCTAATGAACTAGAGCAAAAAAAGAAAAATGCATCATCAGCAATGTAATGCTCTAATCTAATTACATTTGTATGGTTAATCAATAAATTTCAGATTTACAGCACAGGAATTATTAATGAGTCATCAGGATTGAAGATATCTTTTGGATGTGGAATGTTGGGTGCTCTGTTTCTCTTCCCAGTAGTCCCTTCATCACAAACCACTTCCTACTGTTTCGATACAATAGGTCCCTATAGTAACTCTGCATAAACTAAATAAATTAATTTACTTCTGTAGCGTAGAATTTGATGGTCATTAATTAAAATGTTCTCAGTTTGTTTTTGAAGCATAAGGGAGATTTATTACTTTATACTTACTCTTCAGTTTGATTAGGAGTTGTTAACTTATTGTAAGTCCATTATGTCTGCATATCTCTTAACTGGTTGTTAAATCCAAGCAACTGTCCCATTGTCTTTTCCTCTCTCTGTTCCTTTGCTGCATTCCCAACAACATGGCTGAAGTTGTCGTGAAGAATCACAGATATAAAGCTCCCGTAGCACCCTAACAAAGCAGGACCAACATTCCACCGCACTACACTGACAAAATGTAAGGTGATTTGAACTCGGGTACCACACATATAGCTTAAATATTAAGTTTGACAATTTGCCAACTTAAAAACTTGTGCCATTTTATACAGAAAATTATACTGCAGCTTGTAAACCTGGCTTCTCCAGCTCAGATCTAAGCTGCTCAATAATTTTGCATGGACTCCAGATCAAAAGCCTTTATCCCCATCTCAAATGCATACAACTGAAGCACTGAGTAATGTAAAGAGGACAGAGCCTCTCTGTTCCCCGTTACCATCACCTTCAAGGGAAAAATTTTGAAAGAGGTCTCTGGAACATCCTCATCTACTCCAGTTACTTGCTAATTCAGAGATTGGAAACCAAGGAAACCTGAAGACAATATTTTTAAATAAAAAGCGAGGATGGAGAGAAATTGATGTACATTTCATTGGAAGTGACAGGGGAGCATTACTGCAGGGGAGCATTACCGCAAGTGTTTGGTACATGTCACACAAGACTATGTTCTTGATGAGCCCCAAATTATTATTTTTGAATCATATTATAGAGTCTGAATACAGTTAAACGAAAAATACATTTGCAGCGAATGAGCAGCAAGGACTTCATCCAAAAATACTCAGCAAAAGTAAAATGCTCCCACTGGGCAGGGTTCAACAAAAGTGCATATAGTTATACAATATGATAGACATCCAGACACATCACAGCTGCAAGTGAACTGGAGAAATGAACCTTAATAGCCTCAACATTGTCCTACGCATTGAATAGAAAACATACTGCCATCTATTGGCACATGTTTAAAATGTCAGAAAAATGTTACCTTGGTTATTTGTGTACAAACAGTTCATTTTCAATGCTCATTATTTATGATTACCCCGCTGCCCCGTTTTCCTGAAACCACAGAAAGAGTTGCCATGGTGGTCCTGCACAGTTCAGTAATTGGTTAATATTTAATTGCAGTACATTTGTGCATACATGCACAGTATATGTTCACCAGCCAAAACTTTAAAGGCTCACGAGTGCTGCAAGTACATGCTGTTCGAACAGCAACGTGCGCTATATTTTGATTTCCATTGTCCTCAACAATCAAGAGCATAAGCTATTCACAAGCTGGTTTTACTTTTTTCCAGCTTTTTAGACGTTTTGAGCAATAGCAGATACAAATATTTGTTTCACAATTCCAGGCATGGCAGCTGTATGCTCTGTTAACAACACTTAAAACACGGGCAAGAAAAATGTGATGTGTACACACAACTGTTTATAAATATGAGAAATGCCAATAAAAAGATTTTTTTTAACAACAGCACTTAAAACTAATAAATAATAACAGTGAAGTAGTAAAAGGATCCTTACTTGCGTCCACCCTTGAACAACCGGCTGTCACACAGGCCACAGATGGTGGCTGAAGATTCAAAGTAATTTGGCCATGAATTATGTTCAAGTGTTATGGTCTCTTTTCCTGTCGACAAGATCAACCGTGAGCTGTTCATTTCCTGAATTAGACTAAATATTTCATGAAGTTCAGCCTCATTCTCAGGGATCTGAACTGTCCTCCTGAGCAGCAGTAATGTAGTCTGGCGTTGTAAATCTTTTGAAGCCTGAGTTAGCCCGTCCTCTGGATTTAGCAGACCCAACGAAAGTATATTACTTATCTGAAATTAAAATTAGGAACTAAATAGATGTAAAAACTATATAAACCAAACAAAGAGCAACCCGAAGCTGTGTGTAATACTTTGAACATCTTTCAATTTTATTTTCTATCTCTGCCTTCATTTCTAATGGAGACATCATCCTGCAAATCATTGTCATTTTAAACTGCGGGAAGGGGGGCGCGGGTTGGGCGCGGCGACCTTTCCAGTCCCAGGCTGGGTTTGGCAGGAAAGCAGCAGGGGCTTTCTGCTTCAAGCAAGGAACAAAATGCATTCAGGTCTCAAATAAATCAATGGGACCAGACATGTAAAGAACCTGCCACCTGCTTAGACCAGGTTAACTTTGTGGATGGCTAGGATCCTCATGACTTTTAAGTGGGTAAGTAAGGGAGGCAATTTTCTACATGGTTTGGGTTTTGCCAAATGGGTAGGGTTAAATAGCACGAGTGATGTCAGAAACAGGCACGCTATCATAATAGTCCAGAACAAAATAACCCAATTGGTTGAGACCCCACCTACCACCTAAAATATTCACACCCTCCACCACTGACGTACCACAACTATAGTATGTAGGATCGACATATTGCACTGCAGCAGATTGCCATGGTTTCTTCAACAGCACCTTCCAAACTTATGAGTTCAAAGACCAAAGGCAGCAGGTACATGGAAACTGCATCAAGTTCCCTCCAAGTAACACGCCACTTTGGTTCAGAACAATATCATGGAAAGGTTCTGTATGCTATAAAATAAGTCACATGAGGCACACATCATTGACCTACAAACCAGGGATGCATTGATTTATTGGGGAAAAAAGTGAAAATGTGTCTACTGACGATTCTGTGCCTGTGACAGTGTAAATGGGGACATAATATAGAACAGTTGTGTGCTCATAAGTCACAATAGATCATCAATTTAAAAAATAGCTCAATTAACGTTTTAAAGGCAGTTGCAATTGTGTACCTGGCAGTCATTGATCTTAACCACATAGTGAGGGCAGATTTAAGGTACACGGACTCGTAATCCAGAGGCTTGGACAAATAATCTGAAGGCAAGAGTTCAAATCCCATTATGGCAGCTGGGGAATCTAAATTTAGTTAATTAAATAAACCTGGAATTCAAGAGCTAATATCAACAATGATGAACATGAAACTACAGATTGTTGTGGAAACCCATCCAGGTTCATGAATGACCTTTGCAGAACAAAACCTGCCATCCTTACCCAGTCTGGTCTATTTGTCACAGTAATGTGGTGACTTTTTAATTGCCTTCCTGAGACAGCCCACCAATCCAGCTGTAATAAAACTGTTACTGTGATTTGCATGGACTGCAGTAGTTTAAGGAGGCACATCACAATGGCAATTAGGGATTGAAATTAAACATTGGCCTGGCCAGCAACACCTACATCCCATGACTGAATGGGGAAAAAAGATGCACAAGTATTTTGGCACAGAAGCACACAACTGCATCAAGAAATCAGTCACCCAGTGTATTCTTAATGGTTAAGACAGACTTGGGCTTGAATTGCCAACCTATTCCAACAACTGGAACATGTTGGATCGTATTAAGAAACCAGAAATAGCTAGGTGAGTACAAACTACATTCTCTACAAATTAAGAAATAGAAAGGATTTAGGACTGTGTTGGGAGTTATGGTGTAGGCCCCCTGGTCAGAAGATGTGAAGTGATGTACTGCATGAATGCGGAGATTAGATAAACATGTAGCAACAGCAGATTGATTTAAATGGGGGATTTTAACTTTAATATAGATTGGGCCATTCAGACTGTCAGAACGGTAACAAATTGTGTCTGATATAGTTCACTGCAGCATTAGGTTTTAGAACCAACGAGGGGGAATGCTTTATTAGATGTAGTAATAAGCCAAATGCAGTTAACAGCCTAATTGTGCATGGACATTTGTAATGCAGCAATCATAATGGGCCATAACTTCCGATGGAGTGGCAATTGATTTGGATTGCCACTTTGCTTGTAATTACTTACTTTAAGATCCAGCTGCTATCTCGCACGATCTTCTGACTCATACACAATCGCATTGAATGATCAAACAGGCTCATGGAGCTCAATAGCCTATGCCTGTTCCTTTGTGAACCTTGTCACTGTACACTATATTCTTAGGAATAGTACTCACAACTAGTTTTGATGGCTTCATATCCTGTTTGTCTCGTGTGAAGTCATAGCCACACTTTGGACAGATTCCTGGCTTGTACCGGTTCATGTAGACATAAGAACATTTGGGATTTTTACATCGTCCTTTACCTCGGCAAGTTGCCAAACCTAGGTCCTTTAGAAGACATCAGAAATACCCTTATATTAAGCAGACTTTTGACACAACATACCAGAATAATAAATGTAAACACAGAAGGCTTCATTGGGAGTAATTTAATACACTCAAGAGTTATCTTGAGGGAAAAGAACAAAAGCTCATGAGTCATAAAATGATAAGCATGTTACAAGGTGTAAAGAAGCACAGCACCACTGGGACCCGAGGTACTCTGCCCTGTACAGTAGGATACAGGCCCATACCTAGTTTCTTCCACATACTGTGCTACTGCTGCCAGCTATGTCTTCAAATGGAGTTATCGAATAGGTATTTTCCCCCAGAGTGAAATAAAAATCACCTTTTGATTACTTACCTCATCTCTGGTTTTCCTCTAGTCCTATCATACTAAAAAAGGTTTGTATTATTATTCTACTTAACAGAGACATGAGATGAATTTTTACCCGCAACAATGGTGGGCTTGGAGCATGCCAGATGCTAAAATTTTTAAATCTCAAACACTTCTTCAGTGTTTCCCTCCCTACCCCCTCCTCTAACCAAAAAAAAACAACCGCTGTAAAGATCAAGAGGAAGACTCGAGGTCAGGAAGAAGTTGAACCGTGACGCCACAGCCTGCAGGTAAGGGATTGGCTGGTGACTGGTAAGTAGTTTTTCTTTTATATTCCCTCAGGTGTTATCGTGCAGGGCGCAGAGGTTGCTGAGTGAGTGCTTGCTGAGAAGGGGAGTGAATAACAGGTAAGCTCTTTCTTTCTTTTTTTATCTAGGGGGATGGCAGGGAAGGTAGTGCAATGTTCCTCCTGCAGAATGTTTGAGGTGAGGGATGCCGACAGTGTCCCTGCTGATTTCATCTGTGGGAAGTGCACCCATCTCCAGCCCCTCAGAAACCCCGTTAGGGAACTGGAGCTGGAGCTGGATGAACTTCGGATCATTCGGGAGGCAGAGGTGGTCATAGATAGAAGCTTCAGGGATGTAGTTACTCCGAAGAATAAAGATAGATGGGCGACGGTGAGAGGGGCTGGGAGAAAGCAGTCAGTACAGGGATTCCCTGTGGTCGTTCCCCTTAGTAACAAGTATACCGCTTTGGATACTGTTGGGGGGGACGACTTACCAAGGGTAAGCCATGGGGTGCAGGTCTCTGGCACAGAGTCTGTCCCTGTTGCTCAGAAGGGAAGGGGGGAGAGGAGTAGAGCATTAGTCATTGGAGACTCCATAGTTAGGGGGATAAATAGGAGATTCTGTGGGAACGAGAGAGACTCGCGGTTGGTGTGTTGCCTCCCAGGTGCCAGGGTGCGTGATGTCTCGGATCGTGTTTTTGGGATCCTTAAGGGGGAGGGGGAGCAGCCCCAAGTCGTGCTCCACATAGGTACCAACGACATAGGTCGGAAAAGGGATAGGAATGTAAGGCAGGAATTCAGGGAGCTAGGGTGGAAAACTTAGATCTAGGACAAACAGAGTTATTTTCTCTGGGTTGTTACCCGTGCCACGTGATAGCGAGATGAGGAATAGGGAAAGAGAGGAGTTGAACGCGTGGCTACAGGGATGGTGCAGGAGGGTTTCAAATTTCTGGATAACTGGGGCTCATTCTGGGGTCGGTGGGACCTCTACAAACGGGGTGGTCTACACCTGGACCAGAGGGGTACCAATATCCTGGGGGGGAAATTTGCTAATGCTCTTGGGAGGGTTTAAACTAGTTCAGCAGGGGCTTGGGAACCTGAATTGTCGCTCCAGTATACAGGAGGTTGAGAGTAGTGAGGTCATGAGTAAGGTTTTAAAGTTGCAGGAGTGTACCGGCAGGCAGGAAGGTGGTTTAAAGTGTGTCTTCTTCAATGCCAGGAGCATCCGGAATAAGGTGGGTGAACTTGCTGCATGGGTTGGTACCTGGGACTTCGATGTTGTGGCCATTTCGGAGACATGGATAGAGCAGGGACAGGAATGGTTGTTGCAGGTGCCGGGGTTTAGATATTTCAGTAAGCTCAGGGAAGGTGGTAAAAGAGGGGGAGGGGTGGCATTGTTAGTCAAGGACAGTATTACGGTGGCAGAAAGGACGTTTGATGAGGACTTGTCAATTGAGGTAGTATGGGCTGAGGTTAGAAACAGGAAAGGAGAGGTCACCCTGTTAGGGGTTTTCTATAGGCCTCTGAAAAGTTCCAGAGATTTAGAGGAAAGGATTGCAAAGATGATTCTGGATAGGAGCGAAAGCAACAGGGTAGTTGTTATGGGGGACTTTAACTTTCCAAATATTGACTGGGAACGCTATAGTTCGAGTACTTTAGATATGTCCGTTTTTGTCCAATGTGTGCCGGAGGGTTTCCTGACACAGTATGTAGATAGGCAAACGAGAGGCGAGGCCGTATTGGATTTGGTACTGGGTAATGAACCAGGACAGGTGTTAGATTTGGAGGTAGGTGAGCACTTTGGTGATCGTGACCACAATTCGATTACGTTTACTTTAGTGATGGAAAGGGATAGGTATATACCGCAGGGCAAGAGTTATATCTGGGGGAAAGGCAATTACGATGCGATAAGGCAAGACTTAGGATGCATCGGATGGAGAGGAAAACTGCAGGGGATGGGCACAATGGAAATGTGGAGCTTGTTCAAGGAACAGCTACTGCGTGTCCTTGATAAGTATGTGCCTGTCAGGCAGGGAGGAAGTGGTCGAGCAAGGGAACCGTGGTTTACTAAGGCAGTCAAAACACTTGTCAAGAGGAAGAAGGAGGCTTATGTAAAGATGAGACATGAAGGTTCAGTAAGGGCGCTTGAGAGTTACAAGTTAGCTAGGAAGGATCTAAAGAGAGAGCTAAGAAGAGCCAGGAGGGGACATGAGAAGTCTTTGGCAGGTAGGATCAAGGATAACCCTAAAGCTTTCTATAGATATGTCAGGAATAAAAGAATGACTAGGGTAAGAGTAGGGCCAGTCAAGGACAGTAGTGGGAAGTTGTGCTTGGAGTCCGAGGAGATAGGAGAGGTGCTAAATGAATATTTTTCGTCAGTATTCACACAGGAAAAAGACAATGTTGTCGAGGAGAATACTGAGATTCAGGCTACTGGACTAGAAGGGCTTGAGGTTCATAAGGAGGAGGTGTTAACAATTCTGGAAAGAGTGAAAATAGATAAGTCCCCTGGGCCGGATGGGATTTATCCTAGGATTCTTTGGGAAGCTAGGGAGGAGATTGCTGAGCCTTTGGCTTTGATCTTTAAGTCATCTTTGTCAACAGGAATAGTGCCAGAAGACTGGAGGATAGCAAATGTTGTCCCCTTGTTCAAGAAGGGGAGTAGAGACAACCCCGGTAACTAGAGATCAGTGAGCCTTACTTCTGTTGTGGGCAAAATATTGGAAAGGTTTATAAGAGATAGGGTGTATAATCATCTAGAAAGGAATAATTTGATTAGACATAGTCAACATGGTTTCGTGAAGGGTAGGTCGTGCCTCACAAAACTTATTGAGTTCTTTGAGAAGGTGACCAAACAGGTGGATGAGGGTAAAGCAGTTGATGTGGTGTATATGGATTTCAGTAAAGCGTTTGATAAGGTTCCCCATGATAGGCCACTGCAGAAAATACGGAAGCATGGGATTCAGGGAGATTTAGCAGTTTGGATCAGAAATTGGCTAGCTGGAAGAAGACAAAGGGTGGTGGTTGATGGGAAGTGTCCAGACTGGAGTCCAGTTACTAGTGGTGTACCACAAGGATCTGTTTTGGTGCCACTGCTGTTTGTCATGTTTATAAATGACCTGGAGGAGGGCGTAGAAGGATGGGTGAGTAAATTTGCAGCTGACACTAAAGTCGGTGGAGTTGTGGACAGTGCGGAAGGATGTTACAAGTTACAGAGGGACATAGATAAGCTGCAGCGCTGGGCTGAGAGCTGGCAAATGGAGTTTAATGCAGAGAAGTGTGAGGTGATTCGTTTTGGAAGGAATAACAGGAAGACAGAGTACTGGGCTAATGGTAAGATTCTTGGCAGTGTGGATGAGCAGAGAGATCTCGGTGTCCATGTACATAGATCCCTGAAAGTTGCCACTCAGGTTGAGAGGGTTGTTCAGAAGGCGTACGGTGTGTTAGCTTTTATTGCTCGAGGGATTGAGTTTCGGAGCCATGAGGTCATGTTGCAGCTGTACAGAACTCAGGCGCGGCCGCATTTAGAGTATTGTGTGCAATTCTGGTCACCGCATTATAGGAAGGATGTGGAAGCATTGGAAAGGGTGCAGAGGAGATTTACCAGAATGTTGCCTGGTATGGAGGGAAGATCTTATGAGGAAAGGCTGAGGGACTTGAGGCTGTTTTCGTTAGAGAGAAGAAGGTTAAGAGGTGACTTAATTGAGGCATACAAGATGATCAGAGGATTGGATAGGGTGGACAGTGAGAGCCTTTTTCCTCGGATGGTGATGTCTAACACGAGGGGACATAGCTTTAAATTGAGGGGAGATAGATATAAGACAGACGTCAGAGGTAGGTTCGTTACTCAGAGAGTAGTAAGGGTGTGGAATGCCCTGCCTGCAACAGTAGTGGACTCGCCAACACTAAGGGTATTCAAATGGTCATTGGATAGACATGTGGACGATAAGGGAATGGTGTAAATGGGCTTTAGAGTGGTTTCACAGGTCGGCGCAACATCGAGGGCTGAAGGGCCTGTACTGCGCTGTAATGTTCTATGTTCTAACCTGCCCATTTCCAGGTTTAATGTAGGCGGGACAGAGGGAAGGCAGCCAACCCACTCCGAGGAGACTGGTTGGCAATTTTAATATTTTAATGAGGCTGGTAGACCCCAATTTAACTCACTCTGCAAATTTAACACTTGCCAGCCAACCCTCTTCTAGGAAACACTGCAGTTTAATGGAGGCTAGGAGAGATTGGGAAGAAGGAAAATGTCTTTACTTGAGGGCAACTCGGAGCTGGAGTGCTATCCCGTAATCCCCTTAAACTGAAGTCCTTCGCTGGGATCAGACCAAATTCCCTCCATTCATTGATTAACCCGTCTGAGCATCAGCTTCAGGCTCTTTATCTGGGGCTGTGGTCCGGTCCAACTGGAAGTCAAATCTGTGATCCGGGTAAGGATTTCTTATTTTTAAAAAAGACTGCCAAGATACCAAATCCATAGAATCCCTGCCATGTAGGAGGCGGCCATTCAGTCCATTGAGTCTGCACCAACCCTCCAAAACAGCACTCTACCTAGGTCCACTCCCATCCCTGTAACATAATCTGCACATCCAGGGGTGCTAAGGGGCAATTTCAACATGAAATGAAATGAAAATTGCTTATTGTCACAAGTAGGCTTCATAAGAAGTTACTGTGAAAAGCCCCTAGTCGCCACATTCCGGCGCCTGTTCGGGGAGGCTGCTACGGGATGCCAACACAGCCAATCCATCTAACCTGCACATCTTTGGACTGTGGGAGGAAACTGGAGGAAACCCACGCAGACACAAGGAGAACTTGCAAACTCCACACAGACAGTCACCCAAGGTTTGAATTGAAGATGGGTGAGGTAGCAGTGCCACCCTCACAGAGTTTTTGAACTTTGATGATGAGAGAACCCACCCCAATGGCGATGATGGAGGGATGCTCTTATTGAGGAACCAATGACTGTAATTTAAAGAAAACAATGTTTGGAACAAAATTTTAATCCTTTTTCATTAATATATGATACTTACAAAGGCACTTGCTTTGTTAGTTTTTGGAAGAGTCAAGCACACAGATTTGACCGAAACTGCACTGGTTTGCGGTGAACCGTTCTCCGCAGCAACTTTAAATCCTGTCTAAGAGCAGAAAAAAAATACAGCTAATCTTTATAAAGGACAAGTTACAAACAGGTGGCTTTAATCTCTTACAGCAGGAAATTCCTGTTTTACATTTTAAGTCCGTTGTTCTCATTGTCAATTATTTGGTGGGGGACCGGTTTAGCCCACCTGGCTAGGTAGCTGGTACGTGATGCAGAGCAAGGCCAGCAGCGCAGGTTCAATTCCTGTACCGGCTCAGGTTATTCATGAAGGCCTTGCCTTCTCAACCTTGTCCCTCGCCTGAGGTATGGTGATCTTCAGGTGAAATCACCACCAGTCAGCTCTCCCCCTCAAAGGGGAAGTATGATGACTTTACCTTACCATTATTTCATAGGCAATGTGCCCGTATTGCTGCTACAAAGAACCATCCCAGTTTTTGGTGAGATTTACAGCTCCACCCAATGATCAAAACAAAAAGTTCATGTTAAGGAACAGCAAAAGTTCCTTAAAATTACAAAATAGGCTCAATCAGATCAAGGCTGATCTTCATTTTTCTTGACACCACCTGTCTTTATTCCAATTCCTTGATATCCTCGAGGGGGAAGCATTCATTCCATGTTTTTGAAGTTTACTAATTGTCTTTATATAGATTTAAAGCAAACAATTAAAAAACTTCACTCATACTTATCTAACAAAAATCTATCAAATTAAACATAACGTTAAAGCTTTGGAATTAGATTATCTCTCAAACAGTATAAACATAAGCTACAGAATGGTCTTGACCCTCCGTGAAATCAGTGCAGGACACAAAACAGCAGTTGCCAATATAACTAAATCAAGAAGAAGTTACAGCTTGAAACTCTAATTTGAAGTCAGCAAAGAATTGGTAGGTGGGAATAAACGAGCGCCTATAAATAGTTGGAAGCTCCAAAACAACATTAAAATCAGTGCAGGACATGAAGCAGCAGTCGTCCAATATAACTAAATCATGGAGAAGTTACAGCTTGAAACTCTATTTTGAAGTCAGCAATGAACTAGTAGGTGGGAATAAACAAGCGTCTATAAATAGTTGGAAGCTCCAAAACAACATTAATTAAGTGTGGTACGAAACAATAAAAATTAGATTGGTTACTAATTTTAGTAATGTTCATTTTGAATTGAAGAAATATGTTCAATCATGTGCTGAATTGAGATAATATCTTGCTTTTAGCTTGCGTTGGTGTTGTCAAAGACAGGAGGAAACACTTGCAAACGGTTGTGCAAGGCCCACACCATTTTAACACAGCGTCTTACCAGAATAGTGGAGCACTGCCTGCTCTCTGAAGCCAGCAAGAATTATGTCACAGGTCAGAGTGGGAATGGGAAAATTGGTCCCGAGGATGATAGTGCCATTGGCATAACGTTAGTACAGGGGAAATGCCAGGAGTCTGGAAAAGCACCCATACTTCTGACCCACAAAGAATCCTTACAAAGACAACTTACCAGAGAATCTTTTGGCAATTCTGCTACCAGGTTTGGTGACTGGAGAGGATTTCGGATTTCTGCAGTTAAAATCTGGAGCGACAAAGTGGAAATTGAGAAAGCACGATCACTGGAAAAGGTGGGGTGAGAGTTTGGTGTGGACGACAATAGAAGGTGAAACATCAGGAAAGAACAGGCCAGATTAGAGGATTGGATGGGTCAATCTGAACGGAGGGAGAAATAACAGCAGCACACAAAACAGAGATATCTATGGCCCCTCATAGACTCTGGCTAATTATTGATGGGTGACAGTTAAAACTGTGTTACAACACTGAAGACATCATTCTGCCCTAATATTTCAAACCAAGATGTGGAGATGCAGGCGTTGGACTGGGGTGAGCACAGTAAGAAGTCTTACAACACCAGGTTAAAGTCCAACAGGTTTGTTTTGATATCACTAGCGTTCGGACTGCTGCTCCTTCCTCAGGTGAATGAAGAGGTATGTTCCAGAAACATATATATATAGACAAATTCAAAGATGCCAGACAATGCTTGGAATGCGAGCATTAGCAGGTGATTAAATCTTTACAGATCCAGAGATGGGGTAACCCCAGGTTAAAAAGGTGTGAATTGTGTCAAGCCAGGACAGTTGGTAGGGTTTTGCAGGCCAGATGGTGGGGGATGAATGGAATGCGACATGAATCCCAGGTCCTGGTTGAGGCCGCATTCATGTGTGCGGAACTTGGCTATAAGTTTCTGCTCGGCGATTCTGCATTGTCGCGCGTCCTGAAGGCCGCCTTGGAGAACGCTTGAAACCAAAGTAGACTCTGCCTTTCTGAGGCAGGCTGTCCTCCCAAACAGGTTTCCTGGTAAGTAAAAGTGCCATTCACTGGAATCGCATCAGCGAAGAGGTACATCCTTGCCCCTCTCCACCCCAACTGTTGTTTTAATTGAGTTGAATTAAAAATGAGCAAAAATGCAGGAATTGCCATTAAAATTAGTCAATTTCCTTTAACCGTATGTTTATCCAAGTCACAAAAATTAAAAGCACCCATTTTAACAAATGTGCGAACTTGCCTGCTCTTCTCCATCTTCATAGTTTGTGTGTAAAACAGAATGCCCCAGTTGCTTTAAAGTGCTAGGTTTCAGACCCGATGGAGGAGAATTCATCAAGCTCTTTGGAGAGGAATCTCGAGCTAAAAAGGAATAACAGTTTTTAGCATCTTCCGATTAGAGTCAGTGAGACTATTTTTATAATGCTATCTTTTGATGGTTCCCAAGTATACAACCATTTCTGATGGGAGGATATACAGACAACAAACTCCAGGCTCTCTGAATAACTGGCATCTAGGAGGTAGTTGGTGGTTTAAATTAAAATTTTCATCTTAATCCTATGGTATCTGTTATGGACAGAATTGGTGTGGTCCCTTCCAGTCCATAATCAGGGTGTTAGATACAAGATGAGAGTATTTCCTTACCCCAGTGATTTTTCATGACTTAAAATAAATTCCAGCAGCAGGCATTGTTAAGTTCTAATGGTAACTCTATAATAACTAGTAAACAGGCCACGAGACTCTTTGACTCCAAGTTTGTGTTCCGCAATCACTTCTCCAGCAACACCACAGTGTCACCTGTATCCCCATTATATTTAATAGTCTATTCAACAAAGGGTGGCACAGTGGTTAGCATTGCTGCCTCATTGGGCAGCATGGTGGCACAGTGGTTAGCACTGCTGCTTTACGGTGCAGAGGTCCCAGGTTCGATTCCGTCTCCGGGTCACTGTCCGTGTGGAGTTTGCACAAGATGTGCAGAGTAGGTGAATTGGTCATGCTAAATTGCCGCTTAATTGGAAAAAAAAGAATTGGGTACTCTAATTTATATTTTAAAAAAGCACTGCTGCCTCAGTTTGGATTGTTTCCGAGTGTACTAAAGAAGGGCAGGGAGAAGACAGCAGATGTTCGGAGGATGATTTTCCAATTCTCACCAGACTCAGGGGAGGTACCCGAGAACTGGAGAAATGTAAACGTGGTACCATTGTTTAAAAAGGGATCGAAGGAAATGCCGAACAATTGTAGGCCAGTTAGTCTTATGTCAGTGGTGGGTAAATTAGTAGAATCAATCCTGAGAGATAGGATTAACTGTCACATAGAAAGGCATGGACTAGTCAGGGATAGTCAACATGGATTTGTTAAAGGAAGATCTTGCCTCACAAATTTGATTCGCTTCCTTGGGGAAGTGGCAAGAAGGGTTGAAGTTAGTGCAGTGGATGTAGTGTACATGGATTTTAGCAAGGCGTTTGATAAAGTCCCACATGGCAGATTGGCCAAGAAAGTGAAAACCCATGGGATACAGGGCAATGTGGCGAACTGGATAAAAAGTTGGCTTAGTACAAGGAAACAAAAGGTAATGGTTGATGGCTGCCCTTGCAATTGGAAAGTTGTTTCAAGTGGTGTTCCACAGGGCTCGATGTTGGGACCCTTACTGTTTGTGTTAACAATTTGGACGTGAATGTGGGTAGCACATTTGCAGATGACACAAAGATTGGACGAGTGGTGGACAGTGTAGAGGATAGTTATAATCTTCAAAACGGTATAGATAATTGGTGGAGTGAGCGATGAAGGGGCAGATGGAATTTAACACAGAAGTGTGAGGTCATGCATTTAGGAAGGTCAAACTATTGTAGGGAGTACACAATAAATGGCAATATACTAAGGGGTAGATGAAATGAGAGTACAGGTATACAGGTCTCTAAAGGCAGCAGTTCAAGAAGACATGCTTGTTAAGAAAGCATGTGGGACACTCTCCTTCTTTGGCATAGAATATAAAAGGATATAATGTTGAATTGTATAAAACACTGGTGAGGCCACAATTGTAATGTTGTGTGCAGTTCTGGTCACCACATCACAGGAAGGATGTTATTGTTCTGGAGAGAGTGCTGAGATAGTTTACAAGAATGTTGCCAGGGCTAGAAAAGTGTGGCTATGAGGAGAGATTAGATAGGTTGCGGTTATTTTCCTTGGAACAAAGAAGGCTGAGGGGTGACTTAATTGAGGTGTACAAAAATGAGGGGAAGAGAGTGGACAGGTTAAAATTGTTTCCCTTGGTGGTGAAGAATTCTAGAACTAGGAGACATAGATTCAGGATAAGTGGCTGAAGGTGTAGAGGAGCCAAGAAGAAAAACATTTTTAACGCAGGAAGTAGTGGGACTCTGGAATTTGTTGCCGAGTTGGTGGTGGAGGCAGAGATCTTAAACTCTAGTTTTTTTAAATAAATTTAGAGTACCCAATTAATTTTTTCCAATTAAGGGACAATTTAGCACTACCCTGCACATCGTTGGGTTGTGGGGGTGAAACACGGGGAGAATGTGCAAACTTCACACGGACAGTGACCCAGAGCCGGGATCGAACCTGGGACCTCAGCACTGTGAGGCAGCAGTGCTAACCACTGTGCCACCGTGCTGCCTTCTAAACTCTTTTAAAAGGTACCTGTATCTGCACCTTAAGTGCTCTAAGCTACAGGGCTATGGACCGGGTTCAGGAGGTGGGATTAGAAAGGTTACCTGGGTGTCCTCGGGCTGGCATGGACAAGATGGCTGAATGACCGCCTTCCGTGCTGTACCGTTTCTATGATTCTAACCTTTCCTGGAACTTTCCACTCATTAAATCCATCTCGTTGAGAGAATGCTCGTCTGAAAATAATTTCCAATGGCCATACAATGTGCCTCAAAGCTCTCCGAATTCTTTGAAATTCCTGCTTTAAGGAATGCTCCCCTGCCCGCATCCAGTGCATTCAAATGCTCAGAAAAGGTAGAGATAATCATAGTCTCCTCCTGAGTTGGAGGTTGATCATTCATGACTGAAGGAATTTTGGGATTTCTCACAAAAAACAAACCGATATGGACTGTGCCCCCTACCATCTGCAGTGAATTATTTGCATGGGCGATCCATGCTAAAGCCAAAGTTCATTTAAATTTGGCCTATCTGCCAAAATATAATAAAACATTTAATCTATCACAGCATGATTTATCTCGCACACCCAGTTACTCAATGGGCTTTCTGCAGCTGTATACATAACTATTCTGTTCATGCTCTCGCACATATCCTGAAATTAGTCGTTAGCAAATTCCCCTTTATCAGTGAGGAGCTTTGCTGGTGTCCCCAGACCAGTCCCTATCCATTTGTCCATTACCTGTTCCACAATTGTTTTCTTTTCTTTACTATGTATAATCGTCGACTGACTAAACTTAGTTGCCAAGTCTCCAAAGTGTAAAATAAAAATGTTTTCTTTATCCCACACCTTAAAATCCCCAGCCACAGCTTTCATTAAAATCTCTCGTTAATGGCATACCCACTATGGGTCGTGATGGTGTTCTTCTATATTTCTTACATACATCATTGCTTAGCTGTTCTCTAAGTTTAGTGTATTCTTTATCTCTTATACACGCATCACTGAGCAAAATTTTAATCTTTGTGAGGACGGGTGTGCAAATTGCCGAAGCAACTTTTACACAATCTACTTTTGGTTTTCTAGACTCCTGTTCTCTGATGCTTAACAGTACTTCCTTAACTTTTTCACAATAAAAATTAGGATTCATTAACGGGATACTATAGTGCCCAGACTGTAAATTCTAAGTCCACTGTTTATCCAAATATGATGACCATATCGTTTTCCATGTCAAGTTTCATATGTGCTTTCTTCACTGATGGTCAGCTCAATAATAAAGGTATTTCACTGGATACGACATCCGTAGTAATAAAATGATTCCTTCTCGCGATTTTACAAGGAATTACTACTCTTTGCAGCAATTTAAGGGTATTATCATTCCCAAATCTGAAACTCGTGGGACTTCCAAATTCCTTAGCCTTGTTCCGATCTTCGTCACTCAGGGTCCAGGTTTACCCAGTCTATTACACTTCCCGTACCAGCCTCCCCGAACAGGCGCCGGAATGTGGCGACTAAGGGCTTTTCACAGTAACTTCATTGAAGCCTACTTGTGACAATAAGCGCTTATTATTATTATGCTGTTGATGTACATCCGCTGTCTAATACAGCACAATTGAAGGGCTTTGTGACCAGTGTCTTCAACATCAGACTGAAACTTTCTTATTACGAAGCTAATTCCTTCTCTTTGGTTAATATCTTCCTCTTCAGAGTCTTTCTTCTGTCTCATGTTTGGTTTCAACACCCTATTGTATCGCTTAGGACAATTTATTGTATAATGAAATTTTAAATCACACGTAAGACAACAGCTGACCACACACTGGCCATTTCTGGGGTTAATTTTTCTACTGAAATTTACAAATTCATTCCTCCTGTCATAATTATTAAAGTCATTCTGTCCTCGTTATTTTTAGTTATGCACCTTCTTTCATATTGAATTTGCGGCCTGTTTCTAGACTGCCTCACCACCCCGTTAACATTGTGTCTTCCACAATCTGTCTTACTACCGATCAGCCCATGTGCGTCATGAATACTGCTGGAAGGAATGTTTGCCCAGGAACCTTTTTAGAACATTTGTTCCAGCATGGTATGTCTTTCTGAAAATTTAACTCCCATCAAAACAAAAGCCAATCCATATTTGTAACTTTAGCACAGTCCAATAACTTCAACACCAGCACTAATTGACTCCGACTTTCTAAATTGCCAACATCTGACCAAGCCTCATAAGCTCTTAGTAAGCCATCCTTTCAGTAAATCTTATCCATGAAAATTATAATATATCCAAACCTTCATCTAAGTCCGATTGCTCCAGCTCCAATTCCGAAAATACCTTGCATCTTATTTTGCTTTTGTATGGTAATGAAAGGGCCAACCAAGGTCATATCTGTTTTTTCCTTGGGCAAGGATGTAACCCATGTCTACATGGTAACTTCATTCTTACATTGGTCATCGGGTTGATGCTCAGAAAGCAACAGTGTGTAGTCACACACCAGCATTCTACACTTGGATTAAAGCCATTTTCCAAGTTACTCTAAATCACTCTTCAAGGTTAGAATTCAGAATACAGCCTTTTGTCCGAAGAATTCTTAGTTTGCAATCCTTTTTACTTACAAGCACTATCTATTCTCTGCTACCGTTGTTAAGCTCCGATGGTAACTCCATAATAAGAACTAGAAAAGAGATTTAGACTTTTTTGACTCCACGTTTGTGTTCAAGCAATCACTTCTCAAATAATGCCACAGTGCCATCTGTATCCCCATTATATTTGGTGCAGTCTATTAAACAATTAAAATGCCAATTCCAACTTAAGTACGAGGGAACTCTTTCCTAACAGGCATTTTGGTGATTTTAAAAATAAAGGATATTATCACACACTTGCCCTGGATGTTTGGAACAAGTTTCAATCACTCATCTCACTCACACAAAGATGGAACACAGATGAAGCGGCAACAATAAAAATGGAATTCATAATTCAGTCTCTATGTCTTTGCAGGTCTGATGTCTTAGTTGAGTTGATACTTCAGTTGGGGTGAATCTCTTTTGGAAACAAAGTTTTCTCATGAAAGCAAAGAGATTGGTTCTCAGGTGGACTTGGAAGTTGGAACAAGTGCAGTACTCTGATTGCATGAAAAGACTTTCAGTTATGATGGTTCAGCTCTGTTTCGCTCCCAGTTTTGCTGAGCTCAGGATATTTTAAACTGCAGTCTCTGTAAATTAGTTTCAGTCACAGGACTGCCTGGATAACACCTCTGGGGTCTAGTCCACCACAGTACAATGGCAGTTGACAAGTCATTCACTCTGATCTCTGCCCCAGCCGGAGGTCAAATGTTCTTCTTTGTTTATACGGCACTCAAAGATCAACAGTCCAGAGATCGCACGTTCCTCAAATGCTTGTTTATCCTTAAACAATAAGATGTTTAAACTTCACAGGTGGCTGTGAAGTACCTTTATTCAGCTCCATGTTTAACTAAATATTGGTCACAGAATCAAATACTGTCCATAGTCTGAATGCCCACAAGTCACATGTTAAGTTGTAGCCACCTGAATAGGAAAAGTGACCACCTGCACAATGTATGATCTTACATCTGTAATATCCAACATCCTCATGCTTGTACTGAGCATGACACGTGTCACACTTTATAACACAATGTGCTGGTGTCTTAGCTTACCCCATTTTGCGAACCAACAATGTAATAATAATCTTCAAAATAATTAATGGAACAAGTTCAAGATTCACCCAAATACAAGGAGAACAAAGCAGGCAATGTAACGCATAACATTTTTTTTAGCACTCAACCTTGAGACACATGGGGACAGATTTTCGCAGCTTGATTTGGACTGGAATTGAGGCTGGCATGGGGCAAATAAAAATGCTGACATCATGGGCTGGATATCCGACTCCGTTTTCAGCTTCAGCAATATTCGTGAGGGTGAAGGAGGCATGGGCCTCTGAACCTGTCTGCATTCTAAACTGGCCAGTTGAAGTAGGGGCGGGGGGTTTAAAAAGTAGTGTTCATGCTTTTCAGAGGTTAAAGGGCTTAACCATTTGAAAGTTGTAGCAGCCAAATCAGCATTTTCAGCTCAGGAGGTCATCATCCTCCTGGCATCATAAAAGTGGACAAGGTTGTTCGTATTCCATCCGAGCATCAGGGAGGTTGCAGCTGGAAATGGATGATGCTCCCTCAGAAAATGAAATAACCAAGCCTGCACTGGAAGGGCATCAGGAGACCAGGGGAGATGGGATGAGAGGCACAAGGTTGATGGATACACTACCATGAGTACAGGATCCGCAGCCAGAGGCATAGAATCCTGGACATAACTTGAGAACCAGCGCCAAAGGAGATTGTAACTCTCTGGGCAGATGATCACAGATATTTGTACCGAGATTGGCGGGAAGGGGAGATCTCACCCCAGATTCATAACTGATGGGGCATCACCCCAGGCTCAGATGGCACTGGGTCTGCCAGCTGTACTGGTCAAATGGTGCCCTGTAATACTTTCCGGGAAGGATCTCCGCCATTGTGATGGTCTGCTGCACTCTTTATGATATGGCCCTGTTGCTAACTTTTGGTTGGTTCAATTGGCTCTGTTTTATAACCTTTGCTCTAGAGTCGCCAGATATCTTTATGATACCGCCACGAGGGTCAAGTTCAAGTAATGATCAATAACTCAACACACCAATTAGTAAGATTCAAATCAAAACACATTTATTATACACAGTAAATCACTACTCATGCATAAACTCTACTTTCTAGGCTATTCCGAGCACTAAAAGGCCTATACTTAGCTTCAGACTGGCCCACCAGGTCAGGGGAACAAATGGCCTTTCGTTCAGGTCCTGAGTCTGCAGGATTCAAAAGCTGGTATGGACTGGTAGCTAGGAGCGCCTATCTCATAGCGAGCGTTGACTTGAGACTTACTTGGTTGGCGGCAGCGAGGCAAGTCACTGTCAAGGGTTGGTTCAAGTTGCTGAGTGACCCTGCCAAAGAAGGACAATTTGAACTTGGGGGGCTTTACTTTATAGTCCCCAGGGGCTTTCCGCCTTTCGGGGCAGACCCCGTACCTGGTTCCAAGTGATTGGACTACTTTCTGATCACTTGGATCGATTTCTCCAATGCTGGAGCGGTTCCCTGATCGCTAGGCAGTCCCTAAATATTCGTTGGCCTTCCTTTGACTTGGGTCCTGCTGGCGCCGAGGAGTCTGGCTTGGTTTTATTTACCTTAACTGTTGCCATTGTGCCTGGGAATCGCACATTACTATGTAGATGGCTGCTGCATTACTATGCTGATGCCTGCTGGTTTCAGTGCTGTCTGGTTCCTTACAGGTTTCAATACACATGATTTCTGTATTTGCTAGTCTTTGCCTGTGTTGGCTGAATTTCCCTTCAGCCTTTGCGGGTCTCCATTTTAAGTCGGGAAGTGGCCAACCCAGGTGGCTACAGCCCTCCAGACAGATGTGAACCTTGAGGACAGTGAGGCTTTGAAAGGTGACAGAGGAGGAGCAGGAGGTAAGAGAGGAGGCAGAATGGAGGCAGAGGGAGGTTATGCTGATCAGAGAGGTGCCCCTGCTGCATGACGAGGAGCTTCCAGGTAGAGGACCTCTATCCTCTTCCTCATGGTCTCTGGTCCTGGAACATTTCACTTCCTTGTGGTGAAATGACAGGCTTTGGCACCAAATCATTCCCACAGGGCAACCATCAGCCTCAGTGATAGATACCTTGGGACTGAAACCCATCTCCAATCCGATTAAAAAAATTAATAATACTGAAAATAAAAGTGGAAACTCTCATCATAGGTGGCGAGCTCCAATCGGACAGGAAATTACTCTCCATAAAGACCCTGCAAAAGTCTGAACTTCAATCAATTTACCATTAGAGGTGATTTTCTGACACAAAGTTAAGGCGGCACATGTTTTGTGTCTTCGTGGTAAAATCAGCTCATGGTATCTTAGACTAGATTTTTGATCCTGAACGTTTTTATATTAGCAGGTTACTGGAAAATAAAATGTTAAATATTTCACAACAATTGTTCAAGTAGTTCCATACCTGTGGCTTTGTTGTTTGCTGAAGACGCAGAAGAATCTGTTGGATCTGCTTGATTGATGGGCATTGTGACCACTTGAATATAGGTGACCCCTGACTGTGGAGCTATACAAAGCAAAATATATTAGAATATTTTCAACAAGCCCTCTCTAGTGTGTTGATTGAGTATTATAATTTCAGAATAATGTCAAGACCCTGGAGAGGGTTCAGAGGAGATGTACCAGAACAAAGGAACTTCAGTTATGGGGAGATCCTCGAGAAACTGGGTTGTTTTTCTTGAGCCCAGAAGTATATTGGGCCATGCTTCAGCTGTACAGGGCATTGGTCAGACCACATCTGGATTATGGTGTACAATATTGGTCTCCTTTTTTAAGGAGAAATGCAAATGTGTTAGAAGCAGTTCAGAGAAGGTTAACAGACTGATAAATGGATGGGTTGTCTTATTGGAGAGATTGGATTTGTATCTACTAGAGTTTAGAAGAGTAATAATAATAATAATAATAATAATAATAATAATAATAATCGCTTATTGTCACAAGTAGGCTTCAATGAAGTTACAGTGGGAAACCCCTAGTCGCCACATTGCAGCGCCTGTTCGGGGAGGCCGGTACGGGAATTGAACCCGCGCTCATGGCCTTGTTCTGCATTACAAACCAGCTGTTTAGCCCACTGTGCTAAACCAGCCCCTGTAACAAATATCCTTTTTGCAAGAAAGAAGGATACTTTGACACCGTGCATACATTTTAATAGGAAGAGTTCCCAAGAAGACAATGTGATTATATTACCATGAAAATAAATTATTTTGGTTGTGAATTTAAAATGTGACTCACAAAAGCACTTTGAGCGCCATAGCTTTATTAGCTCTGATGTCCTTCAAAGATCTAGCTGTAGCCAAAAAATTTATCTCAACTATACGCTATACCTCGACAAAACCAGCTGAAAAAGCAGCATCAGGCTCCAACATGGAGTGATGGCCCCATCTCTACCTCACCACCACCACCTTAATTGACCTCTTCACGACGTGAAAATTCTATAACTGCTTCTCTGACATCCAGTTCTCAATGAGCAAAATTTCCTCCAACTAAATGTTAGGAATGCTAAAGCCATTGTCTTCAGTCTCTGCTACAAACTCCATTCCAGAGCCTGGAACCATACTTCCTGGTACCTATCGGAGGCTGAAATAGACTGTTGGCAACTTTAACATTTTTGATTTCAGGACGGGTTGCCAACCAACATTCGTGTCATCACCAAAACCTCCATGCTTCCACCTCCATAACATTCCCTGACTGTCTCTGCCTCAGCTCACCTGCTGCTGAAATCAATGTCTTGTTGTCTCTAGACCTGACTATTCCATTTCACACTTGGCTGGTCTCTCAGCTTCCACCTTGCACAAATACGAGGTGATCTGAAACTCTACTGCCCATGTTCTTACTCACAACATGTCCCATTCACTTCACACGCCGGCTTCCAGTTAAGCAATATCTCAAATTTAAAGTTCTTGTCCCTTCCTATTTCTACAACCTTCTCCACCCCTAGAACATTCCAACCCTCACCCCAGAGATATCCATGTTCCTTCAATTCTAGTCCCCTAAGCATCCCCAATTTTAATCACTCCACGAATGACAGCTGTCTCTTCAGCTGCCATGACCCTGAGCTCTGGAACTAACTCCCTAAATCTTTCTGCCTCTTTACTCCTTAGAACCCAACTCTTTGATCCAAGCTTTAGGCACATGCCCTATCAAATTTCATTTGATAATAATTTTTGCATCACCACACTAACTTGTGCTCGATGGGGTTGCTGGCAGGATCACACGTGGTCGTGAGCGAGCAGAACCGGTCATTAAGCTGGATCTGGTTCGTCCTCTCGCTCTGCTTCTTTGTCGTACTGGTAAACTTTGTCTCGAAATACTGCAGGAGATAGAAAGCAGGTGCTTGGTAAAATACATTCTCTTTCACGCTTCTCGTCAGATATTAAGACTAATTAACAAATAATTGTAATCTTTATTGTCACAAGTAGGCTTACATTAACACTGCAATGAAGTTACTGTGAAATGCCCCTAGTCGCCACATTCCGGCGCCTGTTCCGGGTCCACAGAGGGAGAATTCACAATATCCATTTCACCTGACAGCACGTCTTTTGGGACTTGTGGGAGGAAACCGGAGCACCTGGAGGAAACCCACACGGACACAGGGAGAACGTGCAGATTCCGTACAGACAATGACCCAAGTGGGAATCGAACCTGGGACCCTGGCACTGTTGCTACCCACTATATTCAATCGCTCGCGTGTGCATTTTCTTGTGTACTGGTTAACATTTGCAGGAATTCTAGCGTGTCATCGTTTTGCGGTCATTGAACTATTTTTGAAAAAGGTTGACCACTGTTTAAATAACGCAGAAAGGAACTTATACTAATGCATTAAAAAAAACAAAGAATAAATTAATCCGTACTAGCCAACAGTTCCACAGATTTCATAGCAGTATTGCAAGTAGAGCATGGAGGGGAAGGGTATGATAGTCAATGTTTCTTCAATGCTATGCAGCAACTCATCCCTTTAAGCTATCGCATGCACGCAGCCACACAAAGATTTAATCGAACTACGCACAGCAAAATAAAATTAGAGCGGACATTGATGATGATCCTTGGCATCTTCACTCTATGGCTTAGGCTCTTAATTTTATTGTTACTGTGGTTTGGAGGGGGTGGGGAGAACACGTGTAATTAAAGAAAACTGCAATAGGTGCAGCGTAGCCTGTGACGTGGATTGGTAAAATAAATTTCAAATCTGCAGGTCTGTAGAGGTGGGCAGGGGAAGAGAAAAATTGCCCTATTCGCTGCACAAAAGTGACCAAAAGAGGTCAGAGTATCTTGTGCCATTGGGGTTGAGTTTTCAGTTACTTCACTTTGTGTTTCTACATTGCTTTTACAATGCAACTCCGAAAGATATTTTGGAGTAATAATTAACGAATTTCATTGAGGACAGGAGGACATTCAGCGTCTTGAATCAGTAATCCAGCCAGTTCCACTGTCTAGCTCTTTGCCCATATCCCTGCAATCTTTTCCTCCATGTAATTATCCAATTGCATTTTGAATGCTGCTATTGAATCTCTTTCCACACCCAATTTGGCCATGCATTACATCCTAACCACTCATTGTGTAAAACTGTTTTCGACAAAGTAAGCACAACAAACTTAATACCTCAATTATATAAGAGAATTGTAAATCCCTTTTACAGAGTGCAAGATTAGAGTAGTTGAGAATGGTTTTAAAGACTCTTACATACAATCGGCTGACCAAAAGATTTTAGTGCTGCATTAATTTCTTTTTAAAAGAAAAACAGCAAAATGTCTGGTTTGAAACATAATTCAAAATTATGAGGATAAAAACAGAATGGGTTGATCAAGCATTTTAAGGATGCTGTCTATGTTTTGGGATCGTGAAAGTATTGGCTGAAATTCTCCGGTCGTTGGGATTCTCTTTGCCTATTGGCAGCACATCCCTGTCTGCGGATTTCCCAGCAGCGTTTCAATGGGAAATTCCATTGACAAGAGGCGGGAAGAGAGAATCTTGCCAAGTGAACAGCGCGCCACCGAGAAACACGGGGCTGGGGGACAGGAGCATCCACACATTCTCTTTCCTATTCTTTGCTCAGGTACTCGTGTTGACAAGTATGCAAGTGTTCAGCAAATTGCAGGGGACGGTGCTCTCCTGGGGTGTTTTTTCTGCAGTTGACTGCCTTGCCAAAACTCACTGTCTAGGTTCACGCATGAAAAGTGGATTAAAATTTGAAGGGGCAATAACCAGAGGGTTGATTATAGATGGATACTGGGGAGGCAGTGGCGTACTGGTATTGTCATTGGACTAATAATTCAGAGACCCAGGGTAATGCTCTGGGGAGCTGGTTCGACTCCCGCCATGGCAGTTGGTGAAATTTGAATTAGTTAAAAATAAAAGCTGAAATTAAAATTCTAATGACGACCATGAAATCACTGTCGATTGTTATAAAAACCCATCTGGTTCACTAATGGCCTTTAGCGAAAGAAATCTGTTCTCCTTACCTGGTCTGGCTTACATGAGACTCCAGTTCCACAACATTTAAGAGTCAACCATGTGGAACAGCTCGCCCTCCCACCAAGCATCAGGGCAACCCCTCCCCCCAACATTAGGCGACCCCCACAATGAGGCTTCCCAGGGGGCCTGCCTTGGCACTGCCAAGTTGGCACTGCCTAGGCATGTCTCTATTCCCCCGGGCTGATACTTACCTTTGTGTCCCTGGTAGGTTCCACTCGACAGCTTCCCATTTTTCAATAGCGGCTATAAACCTTGCTGACCTGACATCACGTCGATGAGGTGGAACATATGGCTGGGGGGGAGGGGGGTCCTTTACATAGACTTAAATGTATTTAAATGGGATTCCCACCCAGTTGTACCACCAGTTAGAGGCAGGGAAAATCTTAAACAAGATATCGCCACCGACGGGCAGCACGGTGGCGCAGTGGTTAGCATTGCTGCCTCATGGCGTTGAGGTCCCAGGTTCGATTCCGGCTCTGGGTCACTGACTGTGTGGAGTTTGCACACTCACCCGGTGTTTGCATGGGTTTCGCCCCTACAACCCAAAGATGTGCAGGGTAGGTGGATTGGCACACTAAATTGCCCCTTAATTGGAAAAAATGAATTGGGTACTCTATTTTTAAAAAAAAAGATATCGCCACCGAGTATCTTGTTTCCATGGTCTCTTCAGGATTTTCCACTGGCGTTGCCATTTCGCCCGCAGCGAATGCCAGCTGAAAATTCCCCCGTGTGTCGATCTTATTTTGATGTAATTTTCCATCACTGTTGGTTATAAAGTTCAGAAAAGTATTATATTTATTCGACAATCAAACTGACCTTGATCCTGGTCTTGTACTGTTAACTCCATGGGAGCCACTGCTTGTGTTGTTCTTGGCTCCTGATGTTTGGTGGTTTAGAACCTCTGGCTCCTTCACGACACGTTCAGACTGTGCTTCCACCGTATGCTCATCGGTCAATGCTGTATTGCAAAGATGTACTGGAAGGACCTGTTCCTCCATCTGCACTGTGGACACTGCTGTAGTTGGCCTGTTGGGCTCAACATGTATAGTTTGCTGCCAATTAGTTTGCATTGGTTGCTGTTCCTCTTCCCTTTGGTCTTCTGAAGCTACACTGAGAAGCTGAGTTACTGCCTGCGAACTTTCCAAACTGGATTGAGCGGAGTCCTTTGTGCTGATAGACATATCTGCTGTTTCCTGTCCATTCAGAGAAAATAAACTTTGAGAGCTTGCCGAGCAAAATCTATTTGTACTCAATATATACTGAGGCTTGCTTCTCCTTGACCAACAATTTTCTAAGAAATTTAGCAATAGAGAATATAGAATTCTGTTCAATCCTTTAGAATGGAATATGTGATAAGCCAAAACATGAGCTCAGTTTCTAATTCCCATATGAACATCAGGTAAAATATTAACAAAGTATGGAATTTGAAAATAGAGCTAGCTGTTGCAATTTTCTGAAACAGTCCCGTCATTGTAACCACATTTATTAGCTTTAACCTAGTAAAACATATCTCACATTTAACTACAATGGAAATTTTGAGGCATCAGGATATCTTGGCATATAAAAGTTACTGGCTGTTTTCTTTAAATAGAGAAATTAATATTCAAGCTGTTCTTCGCCCTGGCACTGAAACACTAAAGGATATTAAAACTGATCAGGCTTCTCTTTAAATTTGAGAGCAATCAGTTCGAAGAGTATGAATTTCCCTTTTAAAGGCACGCAGAGTTCAGAAGTTCCCAAATCCTTTAAACAAAGAGAATGTTTTGAACGCAGTACATTGATGTAGTTCAATCTTATATAACTTTTCACTGCCATGAGTGATCAATATAAATCATTTCACAAAGCGTTCAAGTGTGGATTTTGAAAACTGGACAAGTTTCAGTTGCTAGTTACAAATTCCAGAATTTGAAATAATCACTGTGTACAAACAGTTTTGGTGTGAAAAAAAATAAAACATTTTGATGAGAAACATGATGATAAGTGCATCCTACAATACCTTGCTTTGCTTCTCTTGATTACATTCCACACGTACATTTAAGACCTGCAATTCCTTGCCCTGTTATAAACAAAAGAAAATCAAAACTCTGATAATCCACATCAGGCTTTCTTAAAAATGCAAGTTACTAAACAATGCATCAGCTTCAACTCAAAGATTTTTTAGGTTATCATGGTAGAAGTACTAAATGCTTAACGAGATACGTTTCCTTCCATCACCCCGTAACACTTTTTTTCCCCCCAAGTTCTTTTTAAAAAAATTTCCACAGGGCAACTTAGCATGGTCAATCCACCTTCAATCTTTGGGTTGTGGGTGTGAGACCCATGCAGACATGGGGAGAATATACAAACTCCACATGAACAGTGACCTGGGGGCCGGAATCAAACCAGGGTCCTCAGCGCGTGAGGCAGCAGTGCTAACCACCATGCCTCCCTACCCCGTCACACTGTTAAATTCTCAAATTTAATTTGCAATCATAGGGTAGAATCACAAGGAGACACATCTCTTTCTCAAAGAAAAGTAGTCCAAGCAAATTTTGCAATCATCTAAAGCAGGTTTGGCCAGCCCACAGCCCGGATGCAGTCTGCGAAGCCTCTCAATGCAGCCCAGGGAGACAGTTGTCAAAATGCAGGTAAGAGGAGCAGATGATTCTGAACAGGAGCTGCTCCTCCAATCACAGGCAGTTCCTCTTCCATTCCTCCACATGAGTGAACATATCAGCAGCAAATGTGGGAGAGAAACAGACTGTGATTGGAAGAGCAACGAACATTAATATCTGAATGTATTCAGGAAAAAGGAGTGGACTTCTGAAATGTGGGTGGACAGAGAGAGAGAGAGAGAGAGAGAGTGGGGGGGGGGGGAGAGAGAGAGAGAGCGAGGGAGAGAGGGGGGGGAAAGAGAGAGAGAGAGAGAGAGAGAGAGGAGGAAGAGAGAGAGAGTGAGGAGGAAGAGAGAGAGAGTGAGGAGGAAGAGAGAGAGAGTGAGGAGGAAGAGAGAGAGAGTGAGGAGGAAGAGAGAGAGAGTGAGGAGGGAGAGAGAGGGTGAGGAGGGAGAGAGAGGGTGAGAGAGGGTGAGGAGGGAGAGAGAGGGTGATGAGGGAGAGAGAGGGTGAGGAGGGAGAGAGAGGGTGAGGAGGGAGAGAGAGGGTGAGGAGGAAGAGAGAGGTTGAGGAAGGAGAGAGAGGGTGAGGAGGGAGAGAGAGGGTGAGCAGGGAGCGAGAGGGTGAGGAGGGAGAGAGAGGGTGAGGAGGGAGAGAGAGGGTGAGGAGGGAGAGAGAGGGTGAGGAGGGAGAGAGAGGGTGAGGAGGGAGAGAGAGGGTGAGGAGGGAGAGAGAGGGTGAGGAGGGAGAGAGAGGGTGAGGAGGGAGAGAGAGGGTGAGGAGGGAGAGAGAGGGTGAGGAGGGAGAGAGAGGGTGAGGAGGGAGAGAGAGGGTGAGGAGGGAGAGAGAGTGTGTGGGAGGGAGAGTGTGTGGGAGGGAGAGTGTGTGGGAGGGAGAGTGTGTGGGAGGGAGAGTGTGTGGGAGGGAGAGTGTGTGGGAGGGAGAGTGTGTGGGAGGGAGAGTGTGTGGGAGGGTGTGTGGGAGGGAGAGTGTGTGGGAGGGAGAGTGTGTGGGAGGGAGAGTGTGTGGGAGGGAGAGTGTGTGGGAGGGAGAGTGTGTGGGAGGGAGAGTGTGTGGGAGGGAGAGTGTGTGGGAGGGAGAGTGTGTGGGAGGGAGAGTGTGTGGGAGGGAGAGTGTGTGGGAGGGAGAGTGTGTGGGAGGGAGAGTGTGTGGGAGGGAGAGTGTGTGGGAGGGAGAGTGTGTGGGAGGGAGAGTGTGTGGGAGGGAGAGTGTGTGGGAGGGAGAGTGTGTGGGAGGGAGAGTGTGTGGGAGGGAGAGTGTGTGGGAGGGAGAGTGTGTGGGGAGGAGAAGAGAGAGAGGGGGAGAGGAGAAGAGAGAGAGGGGGAGAGGAGGGGGGAGAAGAGAGAGAGGGGGAAAGAGAGAGAGGGGGAGAAAAGAGAGAGAGGGGGAGAAAAGAGAGAGAGGGGGAGAAAAGAGAGAGAGTGGGAGAAAAGAGAGAGAGTGGGGGGAAAAGAGAGAGAGGGGGGAAAAGAGAGAGAGGGGGAAACGAGAGAGAGGGGGAAACGAGAGAGAGGGGGGAAACGGGAGAGAGGGGGAAACGGGAGAGAGGGGGAAACGGGAGAGAGGGGGAAACGGGAGAGAGGGGGAAACGGGAGAGAGGGGGAAACGGGAGAGAGGGGGAAACGGGAGAGAGGGGGAAACGGGAGAGAGGGGGAAACGGGAGAGAGGGGGAAACGGGAGAGAGGGGGAAACGGGAGAGAGGGGGAAACGGGAGAGAGGGGGAAACGGGAGAGAGGGGGAAACGGGAGAGAGGGGGAAACGGGAGAGAGGGGGAAAAGGGAGAGAGGGGGAAACGGGAGAGAGGGGGAAACGGGAGAGAGGGGGAAACGGGAGAGAGGGGGAAACGGGAGAGAGGGGGAAACGGGAGAGAGGGGGAAACGGGAGAGAGGGGGAAACGGGGGAGAGGGGGAAACGGGAGAGAGGGGGAAACGGGAGAGAGGGGGAAACGGGAGAGAGGGGGAAACGGGAGAGAGGGGGAAACGAGAGAGAGGGGGAAACGAGAGAGAGGGGGAAACGAGAGAGAGGGGGAAACGAGAGAGAGGGGGAAACGAGAGAGAGGGGGAAACGAGAGAGAGGGGGGAAACGAGAGAGAGGGGGAAACGAGAGAGAGGGGGAAACGAGAGAGAGGGGGAAGTGAGAGGGGGAAGAGAGAGAGAGGGAAGAGAGAGGGGGGAAAGAGAGAGGGGTGAAAAGAGAGAGAGGGTGAGGAGGGAGAGAGAGGGTGAGGAGGGAGAGAGAGGGTGAGGAGGGAGAGAGAGGGTGAGGAGGGAGAGAGAGGGTGAGGAGGGAGAGAGAGGGTGAGGAGGGAGAGAGAGGGTGAGGAGGGAGAGAGAGGGTGAGGAGGGAGAGAGAGGGAGAGTGTGTGGGAGGGAGAGTGTGTGGGAGGGAGAGTGTGTGGGAGGGAGAGTGTGTGGGAGGGAGAGTGTGTGGGAGGGAGAGTGTGTGGGAGGGAGAGTGTGTGGGAGGGAGAGTGTGTGGGAGGGAGAGTGTGTGGGAGGGAGAGTGTGTGGGAGGGTGTGTGGGAGGGAGAGTGTGTGGGAGGGAGAGTGTGCGGGAGGGAGAGTGTGCGGTAGGGAGAGTGTGTGGGAGGGAGAGTGTGTGGGAGGGAGAGTGTGTAGGAGGGAGAGTGTGTGGGAGGGAGAGTGTGTGGGAGGGAGAGTGTGTGGGAGGGAGAGTGTGTGGGAGGGAGAGTGTGTGGGAGGGAGAGTGTGTGGGAGGGAGAGTGTGTGGGAGGGAGAGTGTGTGGGAGGGAGAGTGTGTGGGAGGGAGAGTGTGTGGGAGGGAGAGTGTGTGGGAGGGAGAGTGTGTGGGAGGGAGAGTGTGTGGGGAGGAGAAGAGAGAGAGGGGGAGAGGAGAAGAGAGAGAGGGAGAGAGGAGGGGGGAGAAGAGAGAGAAGGGGAGAAGAGAGAGAGGGGGAGAAGAGAGAGAGGGGAGAAGAGAGAGAGGGGAGGAGAGAGAGGGGGAAAGAGAGAGAGGAGGGAAAAGAGAGAGAGGGGGAGAAAAGAGGGGGAGAAAAGAGAGAGAGGGGGAGAAAAGAGAGAGAGTGGGGGGAAAAGAGAGAGAGGGGGAAAAGAGAGAGGGGGGAAACGAGAGAGAGGGGGGAAACGAGAGAGAGGGGGAAACGAGAGAGAGGGGGAAACGAGAGAGAGGGGGAAACGAGAGAGAGGGGGAAAATGGAGAGAGGGGGAAACGGGAGAGAGGGGGAAACGAGAGAGAGGGGGAAACGAGAGAGAGGGGGAAACGAGAGAGAGGGGGAAACGAGAGAGAGGGGGAACGAGAGAGAGGGGGAAACGAGAGAGAGGGGGAAACGAGAGAGAGGGGGAAACGAGAGAGAGGGGGAAACGAGAGAGAGGGGGAAACGAGAGAGAGGGGGAAGTGAGAGGGGGAAGAGAGAGAGAGGGAAGAGAGAGGGGGGAAAGAGAGAGGGGTGAAAAGAGAGAGAGGGTGAGGAGGGAGAGAGAGGGTGAGGAGGGAGAGAGAGGGTGAGGAGGGAGAGAGAGGGTGAGGAGGGAGAGAGAGGGTGAGGAGGGAGAGAGAGGGTGAGGAGGGAGAGAGAGGGTGAGGAGGGAGAGAGAGGGTGAGGAGGGAGAGAGAGGGAGAGTGTGTGGGAGGGAGAGTGTGTGGGAGGGAGAGTGTGTGGGAGGGAGAGTGTGTGGGAGGGAGAGTGTGTGGGAGGGAGAGTGTGTGGGAGGGAGAGTGTGTGGGAGGGAGAGTGTGTGGGAGGGAGAGTGTGTGGGAGGGAGAGTGTGTGGGAGGGAGAGTGTGTGGGAGGGAGAGTGTGTGGGAGGGAGAGTGTGTGGGAGGGAGAGTGTGTGGGAGGGAGAGTGTGTGGGAGGGAGAGTGTGTGGGAGGGAGAGTGTGTGGGAGGGAGAGTGTGTGGGGAGGAGAAGAGAGAGAGGGGGAGAGGAGAAGAGAGAGAGGGAGAGAGGAGGGGGGAGAAGAGAGAGAAGGGGAGAAGAGAGAGAGGGGGAGAAGAGAGAGAGGGGAGAAGAGAGAGAGGGGAGGAGAGAGAGGGGGAAAGAGAGAGAGGAGGGAAAAGAGAGAGAGGGGGAGAAAGAGGGGGAGAAAAGAGAGAGAGGGGGAGAAAAGAGAGAGAGTGGGGGGAAAAGAGAGAGAGGGGGGAAAAGAGAGAGGGGGAAACGAGAGAGAGGGGGAAACGAGAGAGAGGGGGAAACGAGAGAGAGGGGGAAACGAGAGAGAGGGGGAAACGAGAGAGAGGGGGAAACGAGAGAGAGGGGGAAAATGGAGAGAGGGGGAAACGGGAGAGAGGGGGGAAACGAGAGAGAGGGGGAAACGAGAGAGAGGGGGAAACGAGAGAGAGGGGGAACGAGAGAGAGGGGGAAACGAGAGAGAGGGGGAAACGAGAGAGAGGGGGAAACGAGAGAGAGGGGGAAACGAGAGAGAGGGGGAAACGAGAGAGAGGGGGAAACGAGAGAGAGGGGGAAACGAGAGAGAGGGGGAAGTGAGAGGGGGAAGAGAGAGAGAGGGAAGAGAGAGGGGGGAAAGAGAGAGGGGTGAAAAGAGAGAGAGGGTGAGGAGGGAGAGAGAGGGTGAGGAGGGAGAGAGAGGGTGAGGAGGGAGAGAGAGGGTGAGGAGGGAGAGAGAGGGTGAGGAGGGAGAGAGAGGGTGAGGAGGGAGAGAGAGGGTGAGGAGGGAGAGAGAGGGAGAGTGTGTGGGAGGGAGAGTGTGTGGGAGGGAGAGTGTGTGGGAGGGAGAGTGTGTGGGAGGGAGAGTGTGTGGGAGGGAGAGTGTGTGGGAGGGAGAGTGTGTGGGAGGGAGAGTGTGTGGGAGGGAGAGTGTGTGGGAGGGAGAGTGTGTGGGAGGGAGAGTGTGTGGGAGGGAGAGTGTGTGGGAGGGAGAGTGTGTGGGAGGGAGAGTGTGTGGGAGGGAGAGTGTGTGGGAGGGAGAGTGTGTGGGGAGGAGAAGAGAGAGAGGGGGAGAGGAGAAGAGAGAGAGGGAGAGAGGAGGGGGGAGAAGAGAGAGAAGGGGAGAAGAGAGAGAGGGGGAGAAGAGAGAGAGGGGAGAAGAGAGAGAGGGGAGGAGAGAGAGGGGGAAAGAGAGAGAGGAGGGAAAAGAGAGACAGGGGGAGAAAAGAGGGGGAGAAAAGAGAGAGAGGGGGAGAAAAGAGAGAGAGTGGGGGGAAAAGAGAGAGAGGGGGGAAAAGAGAGAGGGGGAAACGAGAGAGAGGGGGAAACGAGAGAGAGGGGGAAACGAGAGAGAGGGGGAAACGAGAGAGAGGGGGGAAACGAGAGAGAGGGGGAAACGAGAGAGAGGGGGAAACGAGAGAGAGGGGGAAAATGGAGAGAGGGGGAAACGGGAGAGAGGGGGAAACGAGAGAGAGGGGGAAACGAGAGAGAGGGGGAAACGAGAGAGAGGGGGAACGAGAGAGAGGGGGAACGAGAGAGAGGGGGAAACGAGAGAGAGGGGGAAACGAGAGAGAGGGGGAAACGAGAGAGAGGGGGAAACGAGAGAGAGGGGGAAACGAGAGAGAGGGGGAAACGAGAGAGAGGGGGAAGTGAGAGGGGGAAGAGAGAGAGAGGGAAGAGAGAGGGGGGAAAGAGAGAGGGGTGAAAAGAGAGAGAGGGTGAGGAGGGAGAGAGAGGGTGAGGAGGGAGAGAGAGGGTGAGGAGGGAGAGAGAGGGTGAGGAGGGAGAGAGAGGGTGAGGAGGGAGAGAGAGGGTGAGGAGGGAGAGAGAGGGTGAGGAGGGAGAGAGAGGGAGAGTGTGTGGGAGGGAGAGTGTGTGGGAGGGAGAGTGTGTGGGAGGGAGAGTGTGTGGGAGGGAGAGTGTGTGGGAGGGAGAGTGTGTGGGAGGGAGAGTGTGTGGGAGGGAGAGTGTGTGGGAGGGAGAGTGTGTGGGAGGGAGAGTGTGTAGGAGGGAGAGTGTGTGGGAGGGAGAGTGTGTGGGAGGGAGAGTGTGTGGGAGGGAGAGTGTGTGGGAGGGAGAGTGTGTGGGAGGGAGAGTGTGTGGGAGGGAGAGTGTGTGGGAGGGAGAGTGTGTGGGAGGGAGAGTGTGTGGGAGGGAGAGTGTGTGGGAGGGAGAGTGTGTGGGAGGGAGAGTGTGTGGGAGGGAGAGTGTGTGGGAGGGAGAGTGTGTGGGGAGGAGAAGAGAGAGAGGGGGAGAGGAGAAGAGAGAGAGGGAGAGAGGAGGGGGGAGAAGAGAGAGAAGGGGAGAAGAGAGAGAGGGGGAGAAGAGAGAGAGGGGGAGAAGAGAGAGAGGGGGAGAAGAGAGAGAGGGGAGGAGAGAGAGGGGGAAAGAGAGAGAGGAGGGAAAAGAGAGAGAGGGGGAGAAAAGAGGGGGAGAAAAGAGAGAGAGGGGGAGAAAAGAGAGAGAGTGGGGGGAAAAGAGAGAGAGGGGGGAAAAGAGAGAGGGGGAAACGAGAGAGAGGGGGAAACGAGAGAGAGTGGGAAACGAGAGAGAGGGGGAAACGAGAGAGAGGGGGAAACGAGAGAGAGGGGGAAACGAGAGAGAGGGGGAAACGAGAGAGAGGGGGAAACGAGAGAGAGGGGGAAACGAGAGAGGGGGAAACGGGAGAGAGGGGGAAACGGGGAGAGAGGGGGAAACGGGAGAGAGGGGGAAACGGGAGAGAGGGGGAAACGGGAGAGAGGGGGAAACGGGAGAGAGGGGGAAACGAGAGAGGGGGAAACGGGAGAGGGGGAAACGGGAGAGAGGGGGAAACGGGAGAGAGGGGGAAACGGGAGAGAGGGGGAAACGGGAGAGAGGGGGAAACGGGAGAGAGGGGGAAACGGGAGAGAGGGGGAAACGGGAGAGAGGGGGAAACGGGAGAGGGGGAAACGGGAGAGAGGGGGAAACGGGAGAGAGGGGGAAACGGGAGAGAGGGGGAAACGGGAGAGAGGGGAAAAGGGAGAGAGGGGAAACGGGAGAGAGGGGGAAACGGGAGAGAGGGGGAAACGGGAGAGAGGGGGAAACGGGAGAGAGGGGGAAACGGGAGAGAGGGGGAAACGGGAGAGAGGGGGAAACGGGAGAGAGGGGGAAACGGGAGAGAGGGGGAAACGGGAGAGAGGGGGAAACGGGAGAGAGGGGGAAACGGGAGAGAGGGGGAAACGAGAGAGAGGGGGAAACGAGAGAGAGGGGGAATCGAGAGAGAGGGGGGAAACGAGAGAGAGGGGGAAACGAGAGAGAGGGGGAAACGAGAGAGAGGGGGAAACGAGAGAGAGGGGGAAACGAGAGAGAGGAGGAAACGAGAGAGAGGAGGAAACGAGAGAGAGGAGGAAACGAGAGAGAGGGGGAAACGAGAGAGAGGGGGAAGTGAGAGGGGGAAGAGAGAGAGAGGGAAGAGAGAGAGAGGGAAGAGAGGGGGGAAAGAGAGAGGGGTGAAAAGAGAGAGAGGGGGAGGAGAAGAGAGCGGGGGAGGAGGAGAGGGGGAGGAGAAGAGAGAGAGCGGGAGAAGAGAGCGAAGGGGGAAGAAGAGAGAGAGGTGGGAAGAAGAGAGAAGGGGGGGTGGAGGATGAGAGAGAGAGAAGAGGGGAGGGAGGTGGAGGATGAGAGAGAGAGAAAAGTGTGAGACATTGCTTTATCTTTACTCAAGTTGTTTCTGTTCTCCATACCTACTTTTTTGAAACTTGTGGTTAATTTTGTGCCAAACCTTAAACTTTCTGAAATTTATCAGCCCCTTGAGGAAAAAAATAAATGGAAACCGTGAACCCCCCCCATGCAAAAAGGTTGGATAAACCTGATCCAATATGAATGATTACATTGAGCAAGAGAGAAATGTATGAAGAAACTACAAAAAGAACATGTTGCATTCGAGGAACTGGTTAAAAAACCACCTCATCGTTAGTCTAAACAATTAATCCAAGTTCATCATTCTTGGGAACATTTCTGGATTACAAAAGGATTACGGCAGTCCTGCTTCAAAGATGACCATTTTAATTGAAGTCAGCTTTGCTTACTCCGTCTGAAGTTTCTGTTGCGAGTAAAACTATATTTAACCATTGTCAACCAGGTTCTTAAATTACCTTTGGAATCCATTTCCCTCCCAGCCACTTTCCACAATTTGGACACTGTGGGGGCTTGTGCCTGGTGACGTAGGTAAATAAACAGTTTGGATTTGGACAACTGCCATGGCCTCTTCGTGTATAGGTTGTCTTCTGGGCAAAGCAAAAAACAAAAGAGAATTTCAAAACACAATTAATAGTTTCACAACATTCACAGCAGCTTTCTGTGGACATGTCCAAATACAAAAATAAATGTGTTGTGATCTCAGTCCTGCTCCATACAAGTTTTTTTCTAAACAAAGTTGTAGTGTAGGATTGGCACATTAATATATCTTTGCATTAGGTAAATGCACCTAGTGGCAATACTAATTCTGGGAAAAATTAGGGGAAAAGGGAAAATGTAAAAATAAACTTGGACTGTGAAATTCTGAACAAATTGAATTTTCAAGGCAGTACTTTGTCTTGGAATGATTCAGTCTTAAACACAGCATTTTTCCATAAGTATTTCTTCTTCCGGTATGTTTGATCAAGGTATTCAAAAGGGAATTAGATGGTCTGAAAAAGGATTATTATCTAAAAAGGACAAATATGCAGGGCTACGGAAAGGAGATAGGGAAATGGCTCTCAGTGAATTGCTCCTTCGGAGCTCCAGCACAGGTACTCTGGGCGCGATTCTCCACTCCCACACCTGTTGGGAGAATCGCCTGGGCCGCCAAAATTTCCGGGGACTCCGGTCCGACGCCCTCCCACGATTCTCCCGTGCGGCGGGAATGGGCCAGTCAAGTTTCGCGGGCCACAGGCCGGAGATACCCAAAATGGCGATTCTCCGGCACCCCCGCGATTCTGAGGCCCGGATGGGCCAAGCGGCCAGGCCAAAACGGCGGGTTCCCCCCAGCGCCACACCTGGTCGCTACAGTTGTGGGCGGTGCGTGAACGCTGGGGGGGGGCGGCCTGTGGGGGGGGGGGGGGGGGGGGGGGGGGGCGCGGGCGAGGGGGGATCCTGCACCGGGCTTCACCTTGAATGTGGGGTGGCCCGCGATCGGTGCCCACCGATCGTCGGGCCGTCCTCTCTGAAGGAGGACCTCCTTCCTTCCGCGGCCCCGCAAGATCCGTCCCCCATCTTCTTGCGGGGCGGATTTGGACAGGACGGCAACCACGCATGCACGGGTTGGCGCCGGCCAACCCGCGCATGCGCGGATGACGTCCGTTATGCGGCGCCGGCCACGTCATCTATTCGGTGCCGCTTTTACGCGGGCGACAAGGCCTGGCGCGGGTAGGTGACGCGGCCCCGATACTGGCCCATTGTCAGGGCCTGAATCGGTTGGGACCGGGGCCGTTCCGCGCCGTCGTGAACCTCGACGGCGTTCACGCCGGCGCGGCCACTTCGGCGTGGGGGTGGAGAATCCCGCCCAATGGGTTGAATGGCCTCCTTCTGTGCTGCAACCATTCTATGATTCTGTTTACAATTCAAGAAACATTTCTCATCATACTGAGCCATTGGAACTAGATGCAGAGAAAATAAATGAAAAAGAGCAGAAAACTCCAGAGACTAGATATCAGAAAAAATAAACAGAAATACTGGAAACGCTCAGCATGTCAGTCAGTATTCAGGGACGGAATGGACTAATGAGTATTTTAGGCATTCATCACAAATATGTTTGTTTTTTTAAAATCACAATTTGGTGCCCTTCCCCTAGCTGTTTACACCAAACATGACCCAAGAAGAATAATTGCATTATAAATGACCCCTTTAAATGAAACAACACTGAAAATCACTGTCAAAACATATATTTTTCCTTAATCTCACAAATCGTGGTGCAGAGATTTTCAAAAAATAGGAGGCACAGCATTTGAGTAAGAGTATGCTGAATCCACCTACAAGCATCTGCTATACTGATCTGCTACCAGAAGTTATCTATTGCGAGGGAAGGACAAATGATTGAGATTTCCGAGAATAGCTATACCTAACAGGTTAAGAAAAAAAAGAGTTATTTCAATTCAATTGCTTTGCATTGGTTCAGGTATAGGTTTAGACAGAGGATTTTAAGTGCAATGTTTTTACATTATATACTTCATGTTGGAATTGGAATGAATACACAGATGCTAATGGTAGTGGAGGCAGAGGAAAGTGAAATGGAGCACAGACGTTGGTTCCAATGTACAACTCACCACCACATGAAGCGATTAAGGCAAATAGCTTTGATACTTTCTAAAGAAAACAGGATTAGTGCACAAGGGAAAAGAGAATGAAAAGATATGCTGAAAGGATGAGATGAGGCAAATGGAATTGACCAAGAAAAACTAACCCATTAGTTATAGTTATTGTTATATATTCTCTATAAGTATATGACAAACTAAAATCCTAGTCTGAGGATAATCTCAAGTAAGCGTCTGTGATAGCATGTCACAAGGTACTTATTTCAGTAAACACAGTACTGCAAGTAGTGCAATTGCCAAGCTTTCAGGTCTTGCAATCCTCAAAGACAGATCATTTAAATACAATATTCCAGTTTCCCTGTTATAAAAGCAACAACATGCATTTACAGAGACTGCTGTCAAGAGGGAAATTGTAATTTAAAAGCTGAAAATAGAACAGGATAATCTGGAAAGGTTTGTTACAGATTTGTATACAAATATAGACTAACCGATCTGTTGTATAATTCAAGTTCTGACCTTTTTTGCTGGAGCTGTTGATTGTTTGTTCGTCAATGGTAACATTAGGAACTGAGTGGTTGACACCGGGACATTTTCTCCCAAGTCCTAAAGGAGAAAACCTAATTCATTCTATCACTTCTTTTTGAAGGCATATGAACAAGGATCATTACAATTATAATTTGTGATAATTTCCATCATACAGTCATGCTTTTTGTGGCAGTAGGCCAGTAAAAAATGTTTCTTCCTGAATTTGGTTCAAAAACCTTTAAAATCTCCGTTGTATTCCTACCCCAAATCTGGTCTAGCAATGTGTGTGCAGCAGGAGTGATGTCAAACTTTGCGGTACACAATTTTTTCAATGAATTCATGGGATGTGAGCATCGCTAGCTAGGCCAGCAGGAATTGCTCACCCTAATTACCCTTTGTAAGAAGGTGGTGGTGCGCTGCCTTCTTGAACTGCTGCATGGGTACAGAGTTCTTTTGACAGAGTTCCAGATTTCCAGTGGCGGCCATGGTCTGATCGGTCGCACAGGAGGTGGCTCCGGCTTGGAGTTTAATGGGCAATTTTGCTGTATGTATGAGGAGAGTTGAGGGTGATGGTTTCTTCCCCGGATTGGAATGTCTATGGGGTATCAAACCCGGTTAAAGTTGGTGAGCTCTCTAGTAATATTAGGAGGCTTTTGAATGTGGTCAAAATCCCTTGGGGGAGGGGGGTGGCAGGTGGAGAAAGAGTGCCTGAGGTGATCGTATGGATGGAAGCGGAGAAGACCTTTGACCAGGTGGAGTGACGGTACCTCTTTGAGATCCTTGAGAGGTTTGGGCCAAAGTTCGTAGCTTGGGTACAGTTACTATATGTGTCCCCTATGGACAGTGTGGGTACGAATGAGACAAACATGGGGTGTTTTGGACTGTATAGACAGGGCAGGTATGTCCGTTGTCGCCATTGTTGTTCGCTTTGGCAATTGCCCTCTTGAGCTTCGAATGAGTGGCAAGGAATTATGAGGTGGGGTACAGAGCATAGGGTGTCTTTATACGCCGGTGATTTATTGTTGTATGTGGTGAATCCATAGGGCAGTATGGGGAGAATCATGGACTTGTTGGGGAAATTTGGGGCTTTTTCTGGGTATAAATTGAACGTTGGGAAAAGGGAGATCTTCCCGGGGAATGCTCAGGGCGAAGTGCGAATTTGGAGGCCCTGTCGTTTAAGGTTGCTCATGTTAGATTTCAGTATCTAGGGGTTCAGGTGGCCCCTGACTGGGTTACTTTGCACAAGTGGAACTTGATGGGTCCGGTCAAGGGGATTTAAAAAGATGGGACACCCTGTATTTTACATTGGCGGGGAGGTTACAGGTGGTAAAGGTGAATGTGTTGCCAAGGTTCTTGCTTATTTTTCAATCCCTCCCAATTTTCCTTCCCAATGTTTTTTTCCAAAGGGTGGATTAACTGATCTCAGAATTTGTTTAGGCAGGTAAGACACTGAGGGTCAGCAGGGCTTTGCTGCAGAGAAGGAGGCAGGATTAAATTAGTGCATATATCTGCAATGAGCCCATTATGTGGGAGCCATAGGTCTGCACCGGTGTGTGTGTGTGTGTGTGTGTGTGTGTGTGTGGGGGGGGGGGGGGGGGGGGGGGGGGGGGGGGGGGGCAGGAGGAAGGGATAGAGCGGGTAAGAGACCTGCTTGTAGAAGATACGTTTACAGTGCTGGAGGATGTGCGAGAGAGGTTGAAGGTACCGAGGAGGAGCGAGTTTAGATACTGGCACATGCGCGACTTTGCGCAGAAGGAACTGCCCTCATTTCCTCGGTTGCCTGAGTATATGGGGCTGGAGAAGTTGCTGGTCCTGGACCAGTGGGGAAGGGAGGACTGGGGATGCCTGGGGTGGTTGGGAGAGAAGGGGACTGCCTAGTGGAAGGGATCAAGCAGAAGTGGGAGGAAGAGTTGGGGAATCTAGAGTGAAATAATGCATTAAATCAACTCAACCTCGAGACTTCCGGTGGCGGCTATGAAGGAGTAAATCGCACATTTGGTGGCTCCCGCTCTGGTCGGACTTCTGGGCCTTTTCCTCCGATTTTTTAACGGACTTGAATTGTAGAACGGATGTTAGTGGCAATTCTCTACTGAATTTCCACTTTGGTGCATGGAGAAAAGGACTAGAAGTGTTTGTAAGGGCAGAAACAAGAAGACAGAGAAGACTTGGGCTCTAGTTGCAACAGGGGACAGCATGGCGGAGGGGCGAACCTCTGGCTTGTCGACCCAGCAGTCTATGGAGCAGCTGATCCAAGTCATCCAGGAGGGCTTTGCTATGCAGAAACGGGACTGCTTGGACCCGATAAAAGCGTCGATTGAGCGGTTGGGCGCCCGGAATCGGGCGATCCAGAAGGTGGAGACGACGCTGGCTGAGCAGGAGGAGCATCAGACCGTGGTGGAGTTGGATGTGGGGATGCTGACGGCCCAGCAAAGGAAGCCTCTGGAGAAGGTGGAGGACCTAGAGAATAGGTCCCACCGGCAGAACCTAAGAATTGTCGGGCTCCCGGAGGGGTCCGAAGGAACGGACGCTGGGGCATACGTTGCAGGCATGTTTGAGAAGCTGCTGGGGGATGGGGCATTCTCCCGGCCCTTGGAGGTGGATAGGGCTCACAGAGCACCTACGAAGAAGCCGCGAATGGGTGACCCCCCGAGGGTGGTGGTGAGATTCCACAGGTTCTCGGATAAAGAGCGTATTCTGCAGTGGGCCAAGCAGACACTGAGCTGTAAGTGGGACAATAGCATCCTGCGGGTTTACCAAGACCAGGGCGTGGAGGTGGTCAGGAGGAGAGCAAGCTTCAATCAGGTCAGGGCGATCCTTTTCAAGAAAAAGGTGACGTTTGGACGTTATATCCAGCCCGTCTATGGGTCATGCATGAAGATCAGCACTTTTACTTTGAGTCGCCCAAGGACGCGTCGGACTTTGCAAAAAGGGGCTGACGAAGGACTGAGAACTTTTGAACTTGGCTGCGACGTTCGCGTTTCTGTTTTCTCTGTTTTGTTTCTCTGTTTTTGTAAAAAGTTTCTCGTTTTCCTTGGAACCAGCAGCAGAGCTGAGTGAGTCTAGGTTTTCATTTGCACTGTTGGGAGATGGAGGTGTGCTAGTTTTGATCTTGGTGTTTTTCGGTTGGGCAATTGTGTGGGGATTGTTTGATGTTGGAGTTTGTTTGCATGAGCGGGAGGGGGGGGGAACAATAGGTGGGAAACTATCTGTCGCCGGGGATGGGGGCCACCAAGCTAGCTGGGTGAGCGAGCTCTCGGAAGCGCAGTGGGGGGGAGGGGAGGTGCATATGTTTGGTTTAGGAAAGGGATTGGGTTACAGGGTGTTGTTGCCGGGGGGAGGGGGTGAATGTTCGACTGGCGAGGGACGTCCTGGGGATGGACCGGTGGTGGCATGGAACACGGGCTGGTGGCGGGCCTAACAAAAGGGGATGACTGATCCGGTGGTGGGGGGGGGGGAGCCTCCCGACTAGGCTGATCACCTGGAATGTTCGAGGGTTAAATGGGCCGATCAAAAGGGCACGTGTGTTCGCTCATCTTAGGGGATTGAAGGCGGACGTGATGTTGCAGGAGATGCGCCTGAAGATAAACCAGGTTAAACTGAGGAAAGGCTGGGTCAGCCAGGTGTTTCATTCGGGACTAGATTCAAAGACTAGAGGGGTCGCGATCCTGATCAATAAGAGGGTGGTGTTTGAGGCGGGTAGAATAGACTCGGATGTGGGAGGTCGGTATATTATGGTTAGTGGGAAACTAGGGGGTGCAGGTGGTATTAGTGAAAGTATATGTGCCAAATTGGGATGATGTGGAGTTTATATAGAGGATGCTGAGAAAGATACTGGACCTGGACTCGCACAGGTTGGTCATGGGAGGGGGCTTCAATACAGTTATGGACCCGGGCTTAGACCGGTCAAGCTCGAAAATGGGCAGGGTGCCAGCAATGGCAAAGGAACTAAAGAGGGTTCATGGAGTTGACGTGTTTGTGTGTGTGTGTGTATGTGTGTGTGTGTGTGTGGGGGGGGGGGGGGGGTATTCGCCGATTACAATCTCAGATCATGCACCGCACTGGGTTGACTTGCAGGTTAGTAAAGACAGTAACCAGCGCCCGCACTGGAGGTTGGATGTGGGACTTTTGGAGGATGAAGGGTTGTGCGAGCGGCTGAGAAAATGCATTCAGAGCTACCTGCAGGTCAATGACATGGGGGAAACTTTGGGAGCGGTGGTTTGGGAAGCACTGAAGGCAATGGCAAGGGGGGAGCTGATCTTGATCCGGGCTCATAGGGAGAAGGGTGACAGGGCAGAGACTGACAGGCTGGTAAAGGAGATATTACAGGTCGATAGGAGGTATGAAGAGACCCCAGAGGCAGGACTCGAGGGAACGGCGGAGGCTGCAGGCAGAGTTTAGCTTGCTGACCACAGGGAGGGCGGTGGAGCAGCTGAGAAAGGCGAAGGAGGCGATTTATGAACATGGGGAGAAGACCAGCAGAATGCTTGCACAGCAGCTTAGGAAGAGGGAGGCAGCTAGGGAGATAGGGAAAGTAAAGGACGGTGAGGGGAACCTGGTTGGTGATTCGGTAAGGGTGAATAAGGCGTTTAGAGATTTTTACAGCAGGCTGTACAGGTCGGAACCCCCTATGGGGCCGGAGGGGATGAGGCGCTTCTTGGAGGGGCTGAATTTCCCAACAAACAAACAAAGAACAAAGAAAGGTACAGCACAGGAACAGGCCCTTCGGCCCTCCAAGCCCGTGCCGACAATGCTGCCCGACTAAACTACAATCTTCTACACTTCCTGGGTCCGTATCCCTCTATTCCCATCCTATTCATGTATTTGTCAAGATGCCCCTTAAATGTCACTATCATCCCTGCTTCCACCACCTCCTCCGGTAGCGAGTTCCAGGCACCCACTACCCTCTGCGTAAAAAACTTGCCTCGTACATCTACTCTAAACCTTGCCCCTCTCACCTTAAACCTATGCCCCCTAGTAATTGACCCCTCTACCCTGGGGAAAAGCCTCTGACTATCCACTCTGTCTATGCCCCTCAAAATTTTGTAGACCTCTATCAGGTCTCCCCTCAACCTCCTTCGTTCCAGTGAGAACAAACCGAGTTTATTCAACCGCTATTCATAGCTAATGCCCTCCGTACCAGGCAACATTCTGGTAAATCTCTTCTGCCTCTCTAAAGCCTCCAAATCCTTCTGGTAGTGTGGCGACCAGAATTGAACACTATACTCCAAGTGTGGCCTAACTAAGGTTCTATACAGCTGCAACATGACTTGCCAATTCTTATACTCAATGCCCCGGCCAATGAAGGCAAGCATGCCGTATGCCTTCTTGACTACCTTCTCCACCTGTGTTGCCCCTTTCAATGACCTGTGGACCTGTACTCCTAGATCTCTTTGACTTTCAATACTCTTGAGGGTTCTACCATTCACTGTATATTCCCTACCTGCATTACACCTTCCAAAATGCATTACCTCACATTTGTCCGGATTAAACTCCATCTGCCATCTTTCCGCCCAAGTCTCCAAACAACCTAAATCCTGCTGTATCCTCTGACAGTCCTCATCGCTATCCGCAATTCCACCAACCTTTGTGTCGTCTGCAAACTTACTAATCAGACCAGTTACATTTTCCTCCAAATCATTTATATATACTACAAAGAGCAAAGGTCCCAGCACTGATCCCTGTGGAACACCACTGGTCACAGCCCTCCAATTAGAAAAGCATCCTTCCATTGCTACTCTCTGCCTTCTATGACCTAGCCAGTTCTGTATCCACCTTGCCAGCTCACCCCTGATCCCGTGTGACTTCACCTTTTGTACTAGACAACCATGAGGGACAATGTCAAAGGCCTTACTGAAGTCCATATAGACAACATCCACTGCCCTACCTGCATCAATCATCTTAGTGACCTCCTCGAAAAACTCTATCAAGTTAGTGAGACACGACCTCCCCTTCACAAAACCATGCTGCCTCTCACTAATATGTCCATTTGCTTCCAAATGGGAGTAGATCCTGTCTCGAAGAATTCTCTCCAGTAATTTCCCTACCACTGAAGTAAGGCTCAACGGCCTGTAGTTCCCAGGATTATCCTTGCTACCCTTCTTAAACAGAGGAACAACATTGGCTATTCTCCAGTCCTCCGGGACATCCCCTGAAGATAGTGAGGATCCAAAGATTTCTGTCAAGGCCTCAGCAATTTCCTCTCAAAACGGTGGACAGAGAGCGGGTAGAATGGCTGGGGGCCCCAATTGGGCTGGACGAGATAGTGGAGGGCTTGGCGGCCATGCAGGCGGTTAAGGCCCCGGGTCCGGATGGGTACCCAGTGGAGTTGTATAAAATATTCGCGGGGATACTGGGGCCAATGTTTTTGAGGATGTTCAATGAGGCAAGGGAAAGAGGGGTGCTGCCCCCGGCGATGTCACAGGCAATGATTTTGCTGATTCTTAAGCGGGACAAGAACCCGAAGCTGTGTGGGTCCTACACGTCGATCTCCCTGCTGAATGTGGATGCCAAGTTGCTAGCCAAAATCTTGTCCTCCAGGATTGAGGACTGTGTTCCTGACATTATTGGGGGTTTGTTAAGGGTAGGCAGTTGGTGGCCAATGTAAGAAGGCTGTTAGATGTGATCATGATGCCCCCAGAGGTTGAGGTAGTGGTCGCAATGGATGCAGAAAAGGCTTTTGATTGGGTAGAATGGGATTATCTGTGGGAGGTACAGGTACGGTTCGGATTCGGGCGGGGCTTTATTGACTGTATCAGGCTCCTGTGGCACGTGTGCGGACGAACAGGACAGCTTCGGACTATTTTAGACTGCACCAGGGGACGGGACAGGGATGCCCCCTCTCCCCACTGCTGTTTGCACTGGCTATAGAGCCTCAAAGGGCTGGAGGGGATTGGTCCGGGGGGGGGAATGATTTGCTTCTGTATGTTTCAGACCCGGTAAAGGGGATGGAGGAAATCGTGAAGTCTTTAAGGGATTTTGGCCGGTTTTCAGGGTATAAGCTAAGCATGGATAAGAGTGAGATGTTTGTGGTCCAGGCGAGGGGACAGGAGGGGCGGCTGAGAAAGCTGCCGTTTAGGTCAGTAGGGGGTAGTTTTAGGTACTTGGGCATCCAAGTGGTGCGGGAATGGGACTGGCTGCATAAATTGAATCTGGCCCGGCTAGTGGACCAAATGAAGGACGATTTCCGGGGATGGGACGCGTTCCCGTTGTTGCTGGCCGTGAGGGTACAAACGGTGAAAATGACGGTCCTCCCAAGGTTCCTATTTGTGTTTCAATGTCTCCCCATTTTTATTCCGCGGTCCTTTTTTAAGCGAGTCAACAGGGTGATCACAGGCTTCGTCTGGGCGGGAAAGACCCCGCGGGGTAAGGAAGGTAATGCTCGAGCGGAGCCGGAGAGAGGGCGGGCTGGCGCTGCCAAATTTGAGCAACTATTACTGGGCAGCTAACATAGCCCTGATCAGGAAGTGGGTGGTGGGGGTGGGTCGGCGTGGGTGCGTATGGAGGCGGCTTCTTGTAAGGGCACCAGTCTGGGGGCATTGGTAACTGCGCCTCTGCCGCTCGCGCTGGCGCAGTACTCAACCAGTCCCGTGGTGGTGGCGGCCATGCGAGTTTGGGGCCAGTGGAGGCGGCATGTGGGAGCATCGGTCTGGGCCCCAATTTGTGATAACCACCTGTTTGCCCTGGGGAGTATGGATGGGGTTTCCGGTTATGGCAGGGATAGGGGATGTGTTCATAGAGGGGAGCTTTCGGAGTACGAGGCCGCTGGAGGAAAGGTTTGGGCTGGCGAGGGGAAACAAATTCAGATATCTGCAGGTGTGGGACTTCCTTCATAAACAGGTGGCAACCTTCCCGCTCCTACCGCTGAGGGGGATTCAAGATAGGGTAATTTCCAGAGGGTGGGTAGGGGAGGGGAATGTCTCGGACATCTATAAGGAGCTTATGGGGTCGGAGGAGACGCAGACCGAGGAGCTGAAGCCTAAGTGGGGAGATGAGCTGGGAGATGAGATAGAGTATAGTTTATGGGCAGACGCGTTGAGTAGAGTTAACGCGTCCGCAACATGTGCCAGGCTCAGTCTGATACAATCTAAGGTTGTGCACCGGGCTCACATGACAGTGACACAGATGAGCAGATTCTTTGGGGTGGAAGACAGGTGCACAAAATGCGCGGGAGGACCAGCAAACCATGTCCAAAGCTTCGGGAATTTTGGCAGGGGTTTGCGGACGTCATGTCCAAGATTTAAAAAAAAAAAAAAAATTTTGAGTACCCAATTCATTTTTTCCAATTAAGGGGCAATTTAGCGTGGCCAACCCACCTAACCTGCACATCTTTGGATTGTGGGGGCGAAACCCACACAAACACGGGGAGAATGTATGTCCAAGGCTTTAAAAACAAGGGTGCCGCTGGGTCCAGAGGTGGCGATTTTTGGTGTGTCGGAAGATCCGGGAATCCAGGAGAAGAGGCCGATGTTTTGGCCTTTGCTTCCCTGGTAGCCCGGGGACGGATACCATTAGCATGGAGGTACCCAACCAGTCGGAGACCTGGCGATCGGACGTGGCTAGCTTTCTCTTTTTTGGGAAAATTAAGTTCGCCTTGAGAGGTTCACTGTTAGGATTCACCCGGAGGTGGCAACCGTTCGTCGACTTCCTTGCGGAAAATTAATCATCAGCAGACGTGGGGAGTAGTTTAGGTTAGAGTAGGGGGGTAATAAGGGTGGGACCTGTACGAGAGGTAAACGGTTTTTGCACTATGTTTATGGTTTCATGTATCTTGTCTGTTTTGTTCTTGTTTCTATGCCAAAAATACCTCAATAAAATGTTTATTAAAAAAAAAAATCAACTCAACCTCCTCTTGTGCGAGGATGAGCCTTATGCATTAAAATGGGGAAAAATTGAACAAATTGTATGTACTGTGTTAATTTTTTGCAATGTTAATGAGTTTGAAATAAAATATATTTAAAGAAAAGAGTTCCAGGAATTTAACCAAATAAGTGATGGATATGGTAGGCTGTTAGACTTAAGGTGATCTTTCTAAGGTAAGATACTTACAAACAATTGAATCGAGCAAATGTGAATTTATATTGGGACTTTCATTGCCTCAAAATGCTCCAGTCAATGATGTATATTTGACGTGCAGTTATTGTTACACTGTTGGGAAATGTAGTGGTCAATCGGATCCGGTATATCGATGTGATAATGAACAGATAATCTGTTTTTGTTACAGTTCTGCTGAGGGATAGAACTCCCCTGCTCAGCTCTGAAATGTGCCACAGCAGATGGTGTCTCGGTTCAACGTTCCATCCAAAAAACATCTCAAGAAGTCCAGCATTCACTCAGTACTGTACTAAAGTGCCAATCTAGATTATTAATTCAATTGGATTAGAAAATTATATGGAAGATGGTCACCCTACAAACTTTGTTGCATATACCCCAGTGATTGGAAACATAGCAAAAGGGGCAGATGTGATTGCTGAGTGACAATTGCAATGTCATATTTTAAATGCATTTTCTAGTTTCATAACAATTTATATCTGAAAACCCCCACTAAAGAACCCAGACAGCAGCTACTGCAAATTAAAAAGTAAAGCAGATATGCGCTCCTCAGAAACAGGCAAAGCCGTTCCACGTGTTCGGTCGCCAACATAGCTTCAGTAATCACGCTGACCACCTGGATACATGCCAATGGTAGAAAGAGCTTTTGTCTTTTCTTTAGTTTTCTCTTATTTAGATCAGGTCCCACTAGCCAGACAGTAACAAAGATGCAGGAAAGCCTATCAAGCACATATGTTATTGTCAGTTCAGCTACGTGAAAACAAGAGTTAAAGAAAGAGAAGACAGATCTTCAATTTATATAGCCCCTTTGACAAGCTCATTCCAATGTGTAGTCACTGTTGAATTATAAGGAAACGCCACCATCAGTTGTGAGCGCAAAACGGTTGCCCAAAAAGAACTGTGAAAGAAACCTGCTGGAAAATTCTCTCTAAATTAATTTTAAATCATTATAACCTCAGGCGGAGTGACATTATCCAATACTACATCAATTTTCAAAAGTACGCTGGCCAACCCAGCCCTTCCTCACCGTCACTCCACTGTCTCTCAATTAGCAAACTGCTTGCCCAACATCCAGTATTAGATAAGCAGAAATTTCCTGACTAAATACTAGGCAAATTGCAGCCTTCAGCCATTGCCTCTGTCCCCAATATAAACTCTGCTCCCCAGCCTCATGCTCTGTCCCTCTCTCTCAGGCAACTGATCATTGTGTCATATCTGGCTCGCAGATGAGCTTTTAATCACATACATACAGTATCACGAGGGCTGCCTATTTCCACCTCTTTAATAATGCCTGTTACTAAACTTGATTATTCCAATGCACTTCCAGTCCTCCCTAAACTGGGCATCCAAAATTGTGCTGTTCATGTCCTAACTCGCACAAAATCCCATTTATCCATTGCCCGTGCGTGCAGGCCTACCTTCGCTTCCAGTTAAGCAATAGTGGGGTTTTAAAATATTAATCTTTGTTGTCAAACTCCTCCATGATCTTCCCCCCGCCATCTTTGTAATCTTCTCCAGATCCACAACTCTCCAACGTACCGATGCTCCTCTTGATCATTTTAATTGTTTCACCATGGACAGTGTTTTCAACTGTTCAAGCCCAAGGTTCTGGAAATGGAAATCCCTCCGTAAACCTCTGTGCCTCTACAGCACTTTCCTCCGCCAAGATAGTTTTTGAAACCTACCTCTTCAACCAAGCTTTTGGTCATTTGTTCGAATAAGTCTTGTTGTGGCTTGTGTTGTTTTAACATTCATTCAAGGGTTACGCTGGCTAGGCCAGCATTTATTGGCCATCCCTAATTGATATTGAGAAAGTGTTTGTGAGCTGCCTTCTTGAACTGTAGCAGTCCACGTGTGTAGGTACTGTGGTAAAATGGCCAACGGCCTGAATTTTAGGCCTGATATACAATTGAATACTTTTAAATTAAGAATTGGACACTTTAAATTAAAACCAGTCAGACAGGCCTGATGGGAATTTAAACAGCCAGGTTTGAATATACTGGACAGAGACAAACAACCGGGGCAAGAGTGGGCCTGTTCTGTAAACAGGAGGTCGGAATATAATTGGCCCCATTCAAATGTTGTAGATTGTTCAGATGAAGCCAGACTTCCTGGCACCTAGATTTCCCGCCGTCACCTTATATTGGATAAGGTTTCATGTGGACAATGCACCCGAGGATGGACCTCTGGAGGGAGGAGTGGTGTGTGTGTGTGTGTGTGTGTGTGTGTGTGTGTGTGTGTGGGGGGGGGGGGGGGTATTCCTGGTGTCCTGCTGAGTTGCAATTGGCAAAAGAACAGACACCCAGGGACTCTCCCCAGCAAAGACTCAACCCAGAGTCAGCGGAGAAGACTCAATGGCAGACCAGAGAACGGACTGGGAGGCGTGCGAGACCCACCTTCGCAAGCAAGGGCCCTAAAATGACTGAGGCTCCGAGGACTGGACCCACAGCTCCATCAAATTCATCAGACTGGGTAGTATTAGAAACTTGGGTCGATGATATTTGGGACGAATAAATGTTTTATTATGTATGTGAATAAATTTGGGTTGAATCGTGAACCTGTGTTTGTCCTTTGTTCATCTCGCAAATAAAGACCCCTGGGGAAAACCTTTTAATAACAAACTGGTCGAAGTGACTGATTTACAGACAACAGTATGCCCATAGCGCTGTATGGAGGGAGTTCCAGGATTTTGACCCAGCAACAGTGAAGGAATGGCAATATATTTCTAAGTCAGGATGGTTAGAAGCCTGAAGGGGATTTTCCATGTGGGTGCGTTTCCATGTATCTGCTGCCCTTTTCCTTCCGAACCCATATGGTAGCGGTTGTGAGTTTGGAGGGTGCTAAGGACCCTTGGTAAGTTCCTGCAGTTCATCTTGCAGATGGCTGGTTCAGCACAGTGGGCTAAACAGCTGGCTTGTAATGCAGAATAAGGCCAGCAGCACGGGTTCAATTCCCGTACCGGCCTCCCCGAACAGGCGCCGGAATGTGGCGACTAGGAGCTTTTCACATTAACTTCATTGAAGCCTACTTGTGGCAATATGCGATTATTATTATTAGATGGTAATTACTGCTGCTACTGTGCACTGGTGTTATATATTTTTTATATTTCCCTTGTGAAGTCTTGAGATGTTTTACAACATGAAAGGTGCCATATATCATATAAATGCAACTTGTTGTTGCTTGGTCCTACCTCAGACTCAGGACTCCCTACAGTGCAGGGAGCCATTCAGCTTATCGACTGCACCGACCCACTGAAAGAACACGCAAGCTAGGCCCACACCTCTGCCCAATCTCCGTAACCCCACCTAACCTGCACATCCCTGGACATTAGCATTAAGTCGCCATTATCTACGGCTCACTTTCAATCGATAAACATCTGCTAGCAATCTCAGTGCATTGTTTGTGATGCGAGAAGTGGTAATAGCAAATTCAATTTCCTACCTGTTTGTTATCAATACCAACAGCCTGTCCTAGAGCTTTATGAGATGTGAGACCGCCTGCTGGCTTGCTCGGATTTGATAATACTGCAATCACAGAATTAGCCTCCACAGTTTGCTGGCTTGTGCAGCTGGCAACACCTTCTAAGGCATCACTGCCTGCACCTATCAAGGTTCCTTCAATGACAACACAAGGAGAGTCGTAAGGATGTGTTAATTCTATCAAAGTCTCACTGGTGGTCAGTTCTCCGGCCACTTTATCATCTCCAGAATTGGAAAATTGAGACAACATCTCCGATGTAACAATCTCCTGCATTGTTTCGGTGTGAATGAAAGTTTCATCGGTAATTCCATCAATAGCGATGCTCTCCTCCGTACTGTCAATATGGCCAGAGTCTGCAAGTGTGCTACTGACTGTAAAGAGGCCTTGTACAGTGTCATGGGTGAGAGTCTGCCAGGTAGCATTGCCTTCACCTCCCCTCTGTGTGGGAGACTGTGCCAACTGCTGACTATTTCCATCTCCAGGTAAATTGGAAGTGGGAAGTATAATATAGCCGGAACGAGGAAGAATTTTGCGGAATCCTGGAATATCAGCTGGAGGGATACCAGATGATGCACTAATTAACTTATCACTCTGTAGAAGGAAAAAAGAACAAAACATGAGTTCGACTCATTTATACAACATTTTTGTGAAATTCAAAAACCAATATAAAGAGACAAAGTCTCCATTTTTTGCTAGAAATAATTTGTTACACTGATACCAATAGCAGGTTTGAGGGTACAGCTGAAAAACCTTATTTACGAGCAATCGCTTGCAAGTTAAGCATCAAACTAAGTGGTTCAGCTGATATCAGACTAACTGTTGTTCTTTCAACCCAAAATGAAAATCTTGAGAACTCGACTGTGATTTTTCTTTAAACAGATACAGCTTATTTTAATAAGTAGACGACATATTCAGGATCATCTTTTTGTTGACGGTGTTTCTTTAAGTACAAATGAAGACATCCAATACATTATGCTGCTGATGTATAGTGATACCAGCATGATAAATCATTGAAATAAATCTCTGCAAAGTGAATCTGGACATGGTTTTTAATATAGACAAATACAATCCAGTTAATCCAGCCTCAGTTAAAGTCTTTGTTCTGTACTGCCCTCTCAAGCTCAGGTTCCTCACTGAAATCTCCTCAGTTAGCCTCTGCAAAGGGAGACTCCACCACCTTGGTGACTTCAAAAGTACTACTGGATACCCTTAGTCCCCCGAAGATTTATTTATCCTCCCACTCATTCATACTTCATCCTCCACAGAAATTCCCCTAACCACAGCTATCCTCTTAATCCCATGATCATTCCTGATCTTTCCAGCTTTGATAACTCACCAGGCTGTATCTGGCCACTTACTTGTCCCTTCCTCCCACATTCCCCCAGTATTACATAACGTATTCATTCTACTTGCCTATGAAAGAAAAGGAAATATAAAAAAGACAAAGTATTGCCGTTTATTCTTACACATTGTGTCGCCATTGAAAGTTGAATGGTTGCTTGCTTTCTTAGGAGAGAAAGGGTTTTAATAGGGGATCTTACAAAATAAATTAAGGGCAGAACAGAAAAATATTTTAACCTGCACATCTATCTACTGTAGCTAGAAGAGAAAGCTTTTACCGGATCTATTTCTTCTTTTTCCAGCTTTGCATTTTCAAGGTAAATACCCTTTTCAGCAACACTGAGCCGCCTCCAGCTTTCACTGATTTTCTTGTTTATCTCAGACCTGGGCAAATTCGGAAAGTCTTGCTGCACTTTTAAATGAGTATCATGATAGTACAGTAAATATGCTGGCCTGAAACAAACAAACAACAGGTTAAAACACATTTTCCATGCAGATCATTGGTATCAACAAAAATAGAATTTCAACAAAAAATTGTTGTCATTTCAGTGACTGGCTCAATTCTTATCAATGTAATCGTAATCAAAGAATCACTTGGCATCTCTTCCTGCACTATTGCCAATGGTGTCCCCCAAAGTTTGATCCTTAACACCCCCCCCTCCTCCTATTTCTCATCTAAATGCTGTCCTTTGCCGACACTATTTCAAGGCACAGCGTTAGATTTTATATGTATGCTGACAACATTCAACTCTTATTTCCCCTCTTTTGCCTCCCTCCTCTTCATTTGCTAAATAATCAGATGGCTTATTCGATATCCAATACAGAATGAGCAGTTACTTCCTTTAAATATTGGGAAGACTGAAACCATCGTTCCCAGTCCACCCTCCAATCTACTGTCCCGAGTTACCGACTCCACCCCTTTCCTTGGCAACAGTCCGAGATTAAGTCAAATGCATTTTTTCAAATTCTCTTTCATGGGCCAAACTGCCTTTTCCTTGTCTTGACTTTTGCGAATCTTGGTTGACTTGTTTCTCCTCTAATTATAAAGAACTTATCACTGTCTCAGTTGAAATTCAAATAACCTGCAGACTAGGGACTAACCTTGGTACTTTAATGGCTTCTATAGATCAACTGCTTACTAGGTTAATTTACCAAGCGATAACAGCCACAAGACTGGGTTAGGGCAACAAAAAGATTTAAAATATGTTCCCTAGATACATGTTGCAAATAGTTAGCTTCAAAAATAAGCTACATGACTATCAAATCAGAATATACTATTTGGTCCTGCAAGCATTGCTAGTTTGCCAAATGGATTGTTATGTCAGACAAATTTGTGAATCATATAATTTTTCAACATAAAACCCAAGGCCAGTCAGCCCATTGCCCTATGCTAGCTCACTGAAAGAGCGAGGTACTCATCTCTTACTCGGCTTTCCATCCCTGCTTACCCATTTCTCTTCACAAGTTATTATGGATTCCATTTCAATGGTGCAGATAGCCTACTCCACATCCAAACAATGCTTTGGGTAAAAGATGATTCTCCTAACATCATTTTGTTCTTTTGATAATCTTAAAAATTTATGCCCTCCAGTTACCGATTCATCAACTGGATTAATCATCTGTGACTGCAGGTGAATGGGGGTGGGCGGTTAATTGGGACAGGGTACGAATTCTGGATGTGGCAGTCAGGTCGGGGGTTAGGTTACGCTGTTAATCATCAAACAGTGTAACAATTTGAGGGTAAGAATCATGTATCGAGCGCAAGTATCCAGACATTGGGGGAGATTCTGGACAGTGTAAATCAACCAGAAGTGAAATAGAAGAGATACAGAAGAGATACAGAATCACTACAGTGCAGAAGGATGCTATTTCGCCCATCGAGTCTGCACCCACCCTCTCAAAGATGGCCCACAACCCACCCCTATCCCTGCAACCCAATAACCTCACCTAACATTTGGACACGAAGGGGCAATTATCATGGCCAATCAGCCTAACCTGTACATCTTTTGGATTCCGGGAAGAAACCGCAGCACCCGGAGGAAACCCACGCAGATACGGGGAGAACGTGCAAACTCCACACAGACCCATCAGAAGTTTAAACTTCACAGGCAAGTGCATCGTAACTTCTTTTTTTTTTTTTTTAAATGTTTATTAAGAGTTTTTTAACAAACTTTTCAACCATACAAACAAACCCCCCCGTATCAAAAAAGAAAGAAATAAAGCTTGCATAGCAAGGCATGAACATGGCAAGTCAATATGATACAGAACTTTGTACATTGGATTCCTCCCGTACATGTCAGTTTTCCGGATCATTCATGTGTTTTCTTGCTCAAATGCCCCCCAGAAACCCCCTCCCCCCCCCCTCCCCCGGGGTTGCTGCTGTCCGACCTTCATCTAACGCTCCGCGAGATAGACTAGGAACGGTTGCCACCGTCTGTAGAACCCCTGCGCAGACCCTCTCAAGGCAAACTTTATCCTCTCCAACTTGATAAACCCTGCCATATCATTTATCCAGGCCTCCACGCTGGGGGGCTTCGCCTCTTTCCACATTAACAAGGTCCTTCGCTGGGCTACTAGGGACGCAAAGGCCAGAATGCCGGCCTCTTTCGCCTCCTGCACTCCCGGCTCATCCACTACTCCAAATAGTGCTAGCCCCCAGCTTGGCTTGACCCGGACTTTCACCACCTTAGATACTATTCCCGCAACTCCCCTCCAGAACCTCCAGTGCCGGGCATGACCAAAACATATGGACATGGTTCGTCGGACTTCCTGAGCACCTCCCACATCTGTCCTCCACCCCAAAGAACCTACTCAGCCTCGCCCCCGTCATATGCGCCCTGTGCACTACCTTAAACTGTATCAGGCTAGGCCTGGCACACGAGGAAGAGGAATTAACCCTACTTAGGGCATCAGCCCACAGCCCCTCCTCAATCTCCTCCCCCAGCTCCTCTTCCCATTACCCTTTTAGCTCCTCTACCAAAGCCTCCCCCCTCTTTCATCTCCTGGTATATCGCCGACACGTTGCCCTCCCCGACCCATACGCCCGAAATCACCCTGTCTTGAATCCCCTGTGCCGGGAGCAGCGGGAATTCCCTCACCTGCCGCCTCACAAACGTCCTCACTTGCATGTACCTGAAGGCATTTCCCGGGGGTAGTCCAAATTTCTCCTCCAGCACCCCTAAGCTCGCAAACGTCCCATCGATGAACAGGTCCCCCATTCTTCTAATCCCTGCCCGATGCCAGCTCTGAAACCCCCCGTCCATCCTTCCTGGGACAAACCGATGGTTATCCCTAATCGGGGACCACACCGAGGGCATCGTAACTTCTGATAGGTCCTAAAGTGCAACAACGCAGACACCTCAGCATTCACCGCTGTTGACACTTGGAGATCTGGTAAATTATATTTTCTCAAGTAGGAAAACAGTTCATAATTTATGAACACTTTGATCAGATCACCCCATCACCTTTGTTGTTCTATTTAAAGAGTTGCTGTTTCCATGGTTTTTCCTCATAATTAATACTTCTCATCCTTGGCAACTAAATTAGTCTCTTTTACAACCTCCCTGGGACCTTGACATGCTTCCTAAAATGAGATTTTTTTTATTTAAAAAAATATATTTTTTATTCTCCTTTTTCACATCTTCTCCCACATTTACACCCACCAACAATAAACAATAATCAGTAACAAATATGGCAATCCCCATATCAATAACAATGATCCCATTCTCCCACCAAACCCCAAACATTAGCCCACATGTTCACATGAAATGACGAAAAGGAATCAGGAATCACCCATAGTCACCATCAAACCCCCCCCCACAACTAATGTTCGATGTTATCCAGTTCTTGAAAGTGCATGATGAATAATGCCCATGAATTGTAGAACCCCTCCATCCTTCCCATTAGTTCAAACTTAACCTTCTCAAGAGTCAAGAATTCCAACAAGTCCCCCCGCCAGGGCACAGGGTGGAGCGGCTGCTCTCCATCCCATCAGGATCCGCCTTCGGGCGATCAACGAGGCAAAGGCTATAACATCTGCCTCCGCACCCGTTTCCAACCCTGGCTGGTCCAACGCCCCGAATATGGCCACCCGGGGGCCCGGGTCCAGTTTCACGTGCACCACTTTAGAAACTACCCTAAAAACCTCCTTCCAGTAATCCTCTAGCTTTGGACAGGACCAAAACATATGAACGTGATTAGCGGGCCCCCCCCTGCACAGTTCACACACATCTTCTACTCCTTCAAAGAATCGGCTCATCCTCGCCCTTGTGAGGTGTGCTCTGTATACCACATGTGGTGATATGCATCACTGTAAATACACAAGGGGTTAATGTAAATACAGTAAGATATGTAAACACTAGAGGGAGCACCAGAGACATCATGACATGCAGACATACAGCGAATGAACACACAGAATAGGACATGACCAATGTCTCACATGGGCAGTCAAGACACCCAGAGGTGACACTACCACAAGGGGGCAACCCATATAAAAGGACAGGGCACACATGCTCTTTCTCTTTCCACAGGCAACACCAAGAGAGAAGTACAGGGGCAGATCAGAAGATCACACACACCGCATGGGTTAGAGCAGACTGGTTAGTTACACTGAGTTACTATAGCAAGATTAGCAGACTGGTTAGTTACACTGAGTTACTATAGCAAGATTAGCAGGAGAGTCGAACTCAAGTAGGAGAATTGTTAACTGTTCAATAAATGTGTTATACCTATCTCCAAATCTGAACCTTCCTTTGTCAGAGCATACATCAAGGAAGCACCTTATGCTACATGAAGAAGCATAACACCACACCACCTTCAGCTGTATCAGCCCCAACCTCACACACGAGGTGGAGGCATTCACTCTCTGGAGCAGCTCACACCAGAACCCTTCCTCCATATCCTCTCCCAACTCTTCCTCCCACCTTGCTTTGATTCCTTCCAGTGGTGCCTTCTCCTCTTCCAAAATAGCTCCGTAAACCGCTGACACTACCCCCTTCTCCAGTCCCCCTGTCGTCAGCACCTCCTCCAGCAATGTGGAGGCCGGTTCCACCGGGAAACTCTATATCTCCTTTCTGACAAAATCTCGAACCTACATGTATCTAAACATTTCCCCCTGCTCCAGCCCATACTTCACTTCCAGCTCCTTCAGCCCTGCAAACCGACCCCTAAGAAACAAATCTTTTAGTGTCTTAATCCCCTTCTTCTCCCATTTCCGAAAATTTCCATCCCACCTCCCTGGCTCAAATCTGTGGTTCCCCCGAATCGGCATTTCCCTTGACCCTGCCCCACAACCCGAAGTGTTGGCAAAACTGCCTCCAAATTCTCAATGAAGCTATTATTACCGAACTCCCTGAGTACTTCCCCGGGGCTATCGGGAGCAGCGCTGTTGCTAGTGCTTTCAATCCCGACCCCTTGCACAAACTCTCCTCCATCCTGACCCACTGGGAATCAGCCCCTCTTACCCAGTTCCGCACCTTCTCCACATTCGCCGCCCAGCAGTAATACATCAGGTTCGGAAGACCCAAACCCCCTGCCTGCCTTCCCCTCTGGAGCAGCACCTTTCTAACTCTGGCCACCTTCCCTACCCATATGAACGAAGTAATCCTTCCCTCAATCTCTCTGAAAAAAGCCTTTGGCAGGAAAATCGGCAGGCATTGAAAAATAAACAGAAATCGCGGCAGCACGTTCATTTTAACCGCCTGTACTCTGTGGTGATATGCATCACTGTGGGTGCACGGGGGTTGGTGTGGATACATTACAACTGGGTAGACACTAGAGGGAGCACCAGAGACATCATGACATGCAGACATACAACTAATGAACACATTGAATAGGACACGACCAATGGGCAGTCAAGACACCCAGAGGTGACACTAACACAAGGGGACAACCCATATAAAAGGACAGGGCACACATGCTCTTCCTCTTTCCACAGGCGACATTCAGAGAGAAGTACAGGGCAGATCAGAAGATCACACCCACTGCATGGCTTAGAGCAGACTGGTTAGTTAGATTGAGTTACTATAGCAAGATTAGCAGGAGAGTCGAACTCAAGTAGGAGAATTGTGACCTGTTCAATAAATGTGTTAAACCTATCTCCAAGTCTGAACCTTCCTTTGTCAGAGCATACATCAAGGAAGCAGCTTATGCTGCATGAATAAGCATAACACAACATGGTTCCAGGTGTGCCTGTTGAATCTATACAGTTAAACTCAACATATCCGTGACAACCAGCAACAGCACCCAGGCAAGATGATCGAGATTCCGGTGCCACAGCAGCTCAGGTACCACGGCAATCTCAGTGCAAACTGGCGTGCATTCAGGCAGAGATTTGAGATTTAGCTGGTAGCGTCCGACCTAGATGGCGTGGCAGATGCAGAGAAAATAAAGCTTCTGCTCACCATTGCGGGTAAAAGTGCAGCAGAAATCTTCAAGACCTTCAAGTACTCCAAAGGGCAAGACAAGAGAGACTTCCAGACCGTCCTGGACAAGTTTGGAAAATACTGCGAGGGAAACACAAAAGAGATCGGTAAAAGAGGCGCCAATACTCACCACGAGGCAAAGGTAGGCCTGCAACAGCAGCAAACGGCGATTTTGATTGGCGGCCATCTTGCGAAAGGAGCCACACATACGCAGTTCCACAAAAGACGCAAATCGGCAGAACGGCATTTTGCGCATGCGCGAGAAGCCGCGCATGCGCCGTTACAAAAACGGCGCAAAGTAAAGGAAAAGCGATCTGCGCATGCGCAATCCATTCCTACGCTCTACGTCACAAGCGTCATGACGTCAGCGGCCCCGTACCACGGCCACTTAAAGGGAAAATGCCCGAATATAAGGAAAATAAATTTTAAAGCCGTAAAACACTATTCTGGAACGACAGCACAATGCCGGAACTTCGACCAGTAGCTGAAAATAACCTCCGCAGAACCCTGCAACAAGCAGTTAGCACCGCCCAAAGAAATGATTTGGTCCTTGAAGACTCCGACGTTGATTTCTTCTTTGGACATCGTGAGCACAATGACAGCTCCGACACAGAAAGTGATGATATGTTCCTTGAACACTGCGACACAGACGATGATTTCATCATTGGACGTGGCGACCTCAGTACCAAATCCGAACCGCAACGGGATGTGTTGTACAGTGAAGAATCCGACACAGACATGGACGAGTTCTTCGGATTTGAGGATCTTCAGCCCAGCACAGACGACATCCCAGCCCAGAAGTACAGGATTCTGCTGCGGCCTGACGCCGAGAGAGAGAGAGAGGTACAAGCACACAGAGAGCGGCCTGACGCCACACAGAGAGTGGTCCACGCACCACGAGGAGTCCCCGACTCCGCACAGAAAGCGATGACAGACACTACAGAGAGCCAACTGCACGTCTCCACACAGAGAACACAGAAAGACTCCACAGCGAGACCACTGCTTGACTCTGTTGAGAGCACACAGATTGACTCCACAGCGAGACCACTGCATGACTCCGTTGAGAGCGCACAGATCAACTCCACAGCGAGACCACTGCATGACTCCACACAGGGAACGATGCCAGACTCCAGAGAGAACGATACAAGCCTCCACAGCGAGCTCGTTGACAGCTCGTTGACTTCCACAATGGAAGCAAAGCAAGACTCCAGAGCGCAGTCCTTGCATGAAAAAGACCATGAAGGACTAGCAACCTTATCTGAGCAACCAGCAGCAGGGGATGCAAGTCTGTCACGCTCAAGTGCACAGCAAGATGACTATGACAGTCTACCACGCTCACGTGAACAACAAAAAGACTATGACAGTCTACCCAGATTATTTGAGCCAACAGAAGAAGACTCTGACAGTCTACCTAGCTCATCTAACCGACAAGAAGACACTGAAGGTATACCCACTGTATGTGCGACAAGTGACAAAGGCTTCACAATTCCCATACAAGATGTGCAACATCTCAGCGAGACTGACAGACCTCAGCTCGTATGTACAGAGGCACTCAACAATCAAAGTGAGGTTACGAGTGACTCCAGTGACACCACGTTAGTTCAAACCTCATCCACTCGAGCCTCTCCACAAGAAAATGCATTCCTGAATGTTTTGACTCTGGACGGGGAACATCAAGACACCTCAGATGATTCAAGTGACACCTCAGATGATTCAAGTGAACCTGAAATGACTCCGGACGGGGAATGTCAAGAAAACAAAGCTGATTCAGGTGAACCAGAAAGGACTCCAGACGGGGAGCATCGACAAGCCGAAGATGATTCAAGTGAACGGCATGACTCCTGACGGGGAGCGCCGAGGAAGCAGAGACGGCACGCTCAATGAAACAGCAGATGCCACAAAGGACACTGACACAAGTAACTTTGTGAAGGACTTGAATCCTCCACTCGGTGTGGTCATTGAGCGCAACAAACACAACAACAAAACCTACAAAAACAACAACAAGCGTAGCAAAGGCACCAACATCAACAACAAGCACAACAAAAACAACAACACTGGAACAACGACTGGTACGACATGGTACAGCTCTGCAAATGCAGGACACTGTAACAGCACAGCTCCTAACATTGGCAAGAGTACAGCCATACCATGGCATGACAGCAAGTCTCACCGATTCAAGTTTGCTCCACTACAAACAAGCAAACCAGCTTTCAAGGCAGATGACATACTGTATCAATATCGCAATCACAAGAAATAGTCCAGGTCGGACAACACAGATGACATACTGCGTCGCTACGCTACCACAAGCATAGAAAAAAAAAAAAAAGAGTCCAAATCAGACAACAAAGTGATTTGCCCATTTGCACACCTCCTGATCACTTCTTGGTTCCTTCAGCACAGGGACACTGACGGCGTTCACAAGGAAATGATAACATCAACATCGACACTTCAATAACAGAACAAGAAAGCCACTTGACCATATTAATTCATGAACTTTGGACTCATGCAAATTATTTGGTATTGTATAATCATCACTGTCATCATGATTTGTACATGTCATCACTTATCTACCTATTTTGTTCAATTTTCTTTAACACTGTACAGAAAATATGTAACATGAAAAAAGGGGGGATGTGGTGATATGCATCACTGTGGGTGCACAGGGGGTTGGTGTGGATACACTACAACTGGGTAGACACTAGAGGGAGCACCAGAGACATCATGACATGCAGACATACAGCTAATGAACACATAGAATAGGACACGACCTATGGGCAGTCAAGACACCCAGAGGTGACACTACCACAAGGGGGCAACCCATATAAAAGGACAGAGCACACATGCTCTTACTCTTTCCATAGGAGACACTCAGCGAGAAGTACAGGGGCAGATCCGAAGCATCACACCCACCGCATTGCTTAGAGCAGACTGGTTAGTTAGATTGAGTTACTATAGCAAGATTAGTAGGAGAGTCGAACTCAAGTAGGAGAACTGTTAACTGTTCAATAAATGTGTTAAACCTATCTCCAAGTCTGAACCTTCCTTTGTCAGAGCATACATCAAGGAAGCAGCTTATGCCACATGAAGAAGCATAACACAACATATCCGACCCGCCAGTGACAGAGGGAGACCATCCCACCTTGCCAGATCAGTTTTCACTCTCCCCACAGCAGGGGGGACATAGGACATCCCTGTCTAGTCCCACGGTGGAGAGAAAAGTACCTTGAGCTGATGTTGTTTGTGCGGACACTCGCCCTCGGCTCCTTATATAGTAACTTTACCCAGTTCACAAATCTTGGTCCAATCCCAAACTGCTCCAGAACTGCCATCAAGTACCCCCATTCTACCCGGTCAAATATCTTCTCAGCATCCAGTGCCACAACCACCTGTTTCCTTCCCCTCTGCCAGTGCCATAACGACGTTCAATACCCTTCTAACGTTTGAAAAGAGCTGCCTCCCTCTCACAAACCCAGTCTGATCTTCACCTATCACCTTCGGGAGGCACTCCTCCAGACTACCCGCCAGTACATTCGCCAATATTTTTGCGTCCACATTCAAAAGCGATATGGGCCTTTTCGACTCACACTCCGTCGGATCCTTATTTTTTTTTAGCAACAGGGAAATCGATGCCTGCCCCAAACTTTGTAGCAACACCCACTTTCCTATCGCTTCTTTTGTACTTTTCTGTACAAAACCTTGGTAAGGCTACATTTTGAGTACTGTGTACAGTTCTGGTCGCCTCATTTTAGGAAGGATGTGAAGCTTTGGAAAAGGTGCAAAGGAGATCTACCAGGATGTTGCCTGGAATGGAGAGTAGATCTTACGAGGAAAGGTTGAGGGTGCTACGTCTTTTCTCATTAGAACGGAGAAGGATGAAGGGCGACTGGATAGAGGTTTATAAGATGATCAGGGGAATAGATAGAGTAGACAGTCAGAGACTTTGAACAAATCATTACAAGGGGACATAAATTTAAGGTGAATGGTGGAATATATAGGGGGGATGTCAGAGGTAGGTTCTTTAGCCAGAGAGTAGTGGGGGCATGGAATGCATTGCCTGTGGAAGTAGTTGAGTCGGAAACATTAGGGACCTTCAAGCAGCTATTGGATAGGTACATGGATTATGGTAGAATGATATAGTGTAGCTAATTTGTTCTTAAGGGCAGCACGGTAGCATCGTGGATAGCACAATTGCTTCACAGCTCCAGGGTCCCAGGTTCGATTCCGGCTTGGGTCACTGTCCGTGCGGAGTCTGCACATCCCCCCTGTGTGTGCGTGGGTTTCCTCCGGGTGCTCCGGTTTCCTCCCACAGTCCAAAGAGGTTAGGTGGATTGGCCATGATAAATTGCCCTTAGTATCCAAAATTGACCTTAGTGTTGGGTGGGGTTACTGGGTTATGGGGATAGAGTGGAGGTGTTGACCTTGGGTGGGGTGCTCTTTCCAGGAGCCGGTGCGGACTCGATGGGCCGAATGGCCTCCTTCTGCACTGTAAATTCTATGATAATCTATGATTAATCTGGGACGAAGGTTCGGCACAACATCGTGGGCCGAAGGGCCTGTTCTGTGCTGTATTTTTCTATGTTCTATCTATGTTCTATAAACATCTTCACCATCAGGGGTGCCAGCTTATCCTTGAATTTTTTATAATATTCCACCGGAAACCTATCCGGCCCTGCCACCTTCCCCGACTGCATCCTCCCAATCGCATCCTTTATCTCCTGCTTCACTATCGCTCCTTCTAATGTAACCCTGTCCCCCTCCCCTAACCTTGGGTATTCCTAGACCTAGAAATTCCTGCATCTCACCGTCTCCCCCAGGTGGCTCTGACCTGTACAATCTCTCATAAAATGCCTCAAAAACCTTGTTAATCAGATCCGGAGCCACCACCAACTTCCCTGCCCTATCCCTCACCTGAACAATTTCCCTTGCCGCTGCTTCCCTCCGGAGCTGACCTGCTAACATATGCCCCGCCTTATCTCCATGTTCGTAAACTGTACCCCTTGGCGCACCGCCTTCCTGGTAGATAGCCGGTAAAAGCTCACCTGTAGTTCCTTCCACTTTTCCAGCTTCGCTGGGTCCCCATCTTCTGCATAACTCCTATCTACTTCCAACATCTCATCTATTACCCTCTGCCGCTCTAACCTCTCATCTTTGTCCGCCCTGGCTTTAAACAAAATCACTTCACCCCTCACCACCACCTTTAGAGCCTCCCAGACAACTGCCTTCGACACCTCACCCGTACAGTTGAAACCTACATATTCCTTAATTACCTTTTCAATTTTGTCACAGAACACTTGGTCCCCCAAAAGTCCCACATCTAATTTCCACCCCGGCCTCTGCGCCACCCCCTTCTCCAGTACCATATCCACCCAATGCGGAGCATGATCTGAAACTGCAATTGCCGAGTATTTCGACCCATTAACCCCAGCCAGCAAAGCCTTCCCCACCACGAAAAAGTCGATCCGCGAGTATACCTTATGGACTGCTGAGAAAAACGAGTACTCCCGTTCCCTCGGGTGCAGAAATCTCCAAGGGTGCACCCCTCCCATTTCCACCATTAGCCCAGCCAACGCCTTCGCCCTCCCCCCTAATGGGACCAGCGAGCGGGGCCGTGACCGTGGCTCCTGCACCAAGTTCCAGTCACCCCCCCCACTATCAGCTCGTGTGTGCCCAAGTCAGGGATGGCCCCAAACATCTTCTTTGCGAATCCCACATTGTCCCAATTGGGACCGTATACACTTAACAGCGCCACTAACCTCCCCTCCAGCGCCCCTGTCACAATCACATATCTACCCCCCTGATCTCCATCTGGAAGCGTACTCTTTTGCTGACCATTACCGCTACCCCTCGAGCCCTTCCGTCAAATCCAGAGTGAAACACCTGACTAACCCAGCACTTTTTAAGTCTCACCTGGTCCTTCACTCTCAACTGAGTCTCCTGCAGCATTGCCACATCGGCTTTCAAACTTTTAAGATGCGCAAGCACCCTTGACCGGACCTCCTAACCTCCTCACCTTCCACGTGACTATCCTAACTGGGGGTCTCTCACCCGCCCCCCCCCCCCCACCCCCCCCCTCCCCCACCCTTCCTATTCACCATCATCATACCACCGGGCCCTGCCCCATGAGCCTGACCCGCCCCTATCCATTATTAACATCGAACCCCTTCCCCCCCTCCCCAAAATCCCCCCTACATTTTCTCTCGAAAAAAACATCTCCCAACATCACTCCCTTCCCCCCCTCGCTCGCCTCGTAGGCCCATCAAAACCTGCTAACCAGGCTCCAATGTCCGCAGCCCTCCTCTCACCTCACCTCCGATCACTAGCCGACTTTAGTTAGCTAGCGCGGGTGGCTCCCTCCGCCAAGATATACCATCCCCTCCCACCAAGTCTAAAATGAGATATTTAAACAGTAGCCTAAGTGACTTGTATAGGATCAGCATTGCCTCGCTACTGTTATATTTTATATTGCTAGGATCACATGTGCTCTTTTGCTTACAGCCCATCAGGTTGTCGTTCCAATCTAAAAATTTGCATATCTGAATCACGAGATCTCCTGGGTCCTCTATCATTTTAAAGTTTTGTCTTCTATTTCCTTTCCTTAATCTTCTTCCCAAAATGCATCACTTCATATTTCTCTGCAATGTGCTGGGAACGGCACAGATGATAACTTCTATAAAGTAAGGCATGACAATTTCAAAGAATAATCAATCTACTGTACAATTAAGCAGTTTAACGTGATCAGATTCAGAAAGTATTTTTATTAAAAGATAAAAGAACTTAATTTCTGTTTTTAAACTGTATGAAGTGTTCCAATTTAATACTATAGAATATATACCAGACTGGTGTTAGGAAAACAAAGATAGCTTTAAGGGAATGAGATTTGCATTGATAAAGATTCAAAATAAAGTGTGTTTAATGTTTCCATGCCTGGAAGGGCAAACCCATGCTGGACAAAGTGTGTTTGTATGTATGGGGGTTGGTTAAGTTCCAACTGTGTTTCTAGTGTGCTTAGACAGGGCTACAGCATCAAGCATAAATAAGGTGGAGAAACTTTTAAGTTTTAGTTTGCTTATTTGATTGCAGTTGGAGATCAGAAGTGAGAGAGAGAATGTAGCTCTCGCAGCTCTGCTAGGAGCAGTTGGTTGAGAAGGGTAGAGAGGGAACATCTTTCTGCTGGAAGAAAGGCCATAACATGGAGTGATGGTTAAGAAAACAAGTGCAGAGATCTGAAGAGCAGCTAGTTAAGGAAACTAGAGAAATGAAGAAAAGTTTCCAAGAAGCCCGAGGTTAAAGATACTAGAACAGAGCAATGTTGAGTAAAGACAGGCAAAGCAGAGGACAAGGCTGAGACGTTAGAAAGATATCTGAAGTGATTATTTACTACAGCCTGTGAAACATAAGTTGAAATAACTATGGAAATCAGTGGCTCGATCTCAGTTTGTCTTAAAGCAGTTAAGACAAAGGAAACCTGAAAAGGGGTGGTGTAAAATCCTGGACTGGATTTGCTGATAAAAGTGGAGCAGAAGCTTGGATTAACTGAGTCATTTAAAAAACCTGGACTAGACTTTAGAATGCAAATTGCTAAGGGAAAGCATGATTATGAGAGACGATTTTAGTGTATATTTGGAAGTGGAGTTTGGAAACGCACATGTGATATTCTCTGGGGGGATTCTGAAGAGAGTTCCACAAACATTCACTTGGGGTTCAGAGTGGAGAATGCATTTACCCACAGTCATCTTGTGCTTCGAAAGGATTTTGTGTTAATGAGACACTGTAGATTAAGATGTACTTTGTAATCTGTGTTTATCCCAAAACCGGTGTGTAATTGTTAACCTAAGGGGGAGCAAAGGAGTATTGTATTATAATCAAACTTTTTCATGTTTAATTTTAAAAAATCTTGTTGTTGAAACTAATTAGCAGTCCTGTGACTTTGTTTCTCCACGTTTTATTAAAAATTAATAAAAAAGTTCCTGTCTTTTGAGTCCGGGTTACATTCTGGGGTTTTCCTGACCAGTTATAACATCAATTCAGATTGTAACACTGATCACATCAGTGGTCATCCAAGTGGAATGCACAGATATTTCCCATTGCTTTGTAAGGTCAGACCAAATTTGGGAACACCATACGCAAGTACCTTTGAACAGTCTGACAATATCATGACTAAAGATTAAATCTGTGACTTCCGGAGAAGCATTGTTTTAGGCATTCAGTTTAGCACATCTTTGCTAGCACTCTGAAAGAGCTATTCAATCACTTCCATTGTTTGGCCCTTTCCCATTATTTTCCTATTTTCAAATATATTTGGCCTTCGGCCTTTCCTATTATTTTTCTATTTTAAAATATATATTAACTTCACTTTGAGGTTATCATGGATGCCATTCCCACTAGTTTCTGAAGCATTTGATGTTGTAACAACAATGTGGATAAAAATAAAATTCTCCTAATCTCTAATTTTGTTACTAACAATACTTGCATTTATGCCCTCTGTTACGCTATTTACCTCATCAAAATTCCTCATACTTTTGAAGAACTCATCAGATCTCCCACCTTACTTGGTTCCAGTGAAGAGAGGACTAAGTCATCTAATTCTCTCCTAATAACCTGAGCATTGCATCCCTAATACATTCATAATATATCTTTTCATTAGCCTCTCCATAGCACTGACATCCCCCTGAAGGTAGGACATCAAAAGCTAGATAATATCCTAGTTCTGGCCCAACCAGTAATTTTGTTTAGGTTTATCGGATTAAAATGATTTCCGCATCAATCAAAATTACAGCATGGACAGTGTTAAAGCAATGAAAATTGTTGATTTAAGGGACTGTTACATGGTAATAATGAAATGGAGGAGAAAAACTTTCACATGATAAAGTTAATCAAAGTAGCAAGACTGCAAAGAATCCTAACCACCCAGATGATCACATCATTGAATATCTGCTCCAAGATTGCTTCTGATCAACAGATTTAATCCATTAATTGCACAAATGGAATGACAAAGACACCAACGCTGGATCAAATGTGAATCTTTCAGATGAATCATACCTTCTGCATCATAAAGGATTGTTATTTACCTGGGCTTTTTGCCTTTTTTACTTCCATCCTCACTTTGCTCTTTCCATTTTTTTTTCTTTACGGGTGTAAAGTTTTTTGTACAGCTGTAACAGCCTTCGATTTCTTCTGTCACCAGTGTTATCTCTGCTCCATCATATGGGGCATCCATTCCTTAAGGTAGAGAATACAAAGCATTAAAAACTATCTGCCATAAAGTAAAATGTAACCTATTCAGTACATACAGGAAATAGAAGCAGCAGTAGACCACAAGGCTCATTGAGCCTGCCCTACCGTATCCCTGAATTCCCCAAGACACCAAAAATCTGTCTGTCTCAGCCTTAAATGTATTCAGCAATAGAGCACCCACAATCCCCTTGGATTGAGAATTCCAAAGATTCCCAACCCATGGCCCTTTATCCTGAGACTGCCTGTGTTTTAGATTCCCCGACCAGAGGAAACAATCTCTCAGCTTCTGTCCTAAAAGCCCCTTTAGAATTTCGTACATTGAGGAGATGGCCTCTCATTCTTCTCAACTCCAGAGAATACAATTTCTCTCTCAACCTCTCATCATAGGAAACCTCCTCATCCCAAGGACCAATTTAATGAACTTTTGCTGCTCCATCTCCAATGAGAGTATATTATTTCTTAATTGTGAAGCCCAAAACTGCACACAGATGCAGTGGAGCATACTTTTCAAAATTGGCCACAATCAAGTTGAAATAAAAGAGGCAAACTACGAATGTAATGTTGAACAATTAGGATCAGAACTTACGTGTTTTTAAACCAAAGAAATTACTTTCAGATAAACATAGGTTATATTTATCACTCAATAGAAAAAAAATGAGAGGCTGTAAGTTCAGTGTCTCATTATTTAAAACAAAAAGGAAAGAACTTCAAGAATTCCTGATGGGAGACGTTTCAAATTTAATGTGATTTACTCAGTTCTGGTTTACAAACTTCTAAAGTCCCTTATCTGATATCAGCTCCAGGACTAATCAACAAGGAACTATAAGTGTCTGGAGAGATAGCATATTTTTGATCAGCCACCTATCATTTTTCATTATTCATTTACAGAATGTGGGCGTCACTGGTTAGGCCAGCGTTTATTGCTCATCCCTAGTTGCCCTTCAGAAGGTGGTAGTAAGTTGCCTTCTTGAACTGCTGTAGTCTTTGACATGTAGGTACTGTGCTGTACTGCTAGGGAGGGTTCCAGGATGTTGCCCCAATGACAGTGAAGGAGCGACGATATATTTCCAAGTCAGGGTGGTGAGTGACTTTGAGGGGAACCTCCAGGTGGTGCGGTTCCCAGGTATCTGCTGCACTTGTCCTTCTAGATGGTAGCGGTCAAGGGTTTGGAAGGTGCTGTCCAAGGAACCTTGGTGAGTTATTGCAGTGCATCTTATGGATGATACACATGGCTGCCACTGTTCGTCGGTGGTGGAGTGTTTGAACCGGGGATGAATATTAAGAATCAGAAACATTAGGTGGGAATCTCTTAGAAACCTACAAGATTTTAACAGGACTGGGCAGGGTAGATGTCAGAAGAATGTTCCCGATGGTGGGGATGCCCAGAGTCAGGGATCACAGACTGAGGATACAGGGTAGACCATTTAGGGCAGAGATGAGGTGGAATGTTTTCACCCAGAGTCGTCAGCCTGAGAAATTCATTACTACAGGAAGCAGTTGAGGCCAGAACATTGTATGTTTAAGAAGCAGTTAGGTATAGCACTTTAGGCGAAGGGGAGGCGGGATCAGGCCCAATGAGTTGGATGATCAGCCATGACATTAATGAATGACGGAGAAGGCTCGAAGAGCCAAATGGCCTCTTTCTGCTCCTATTTTCCATTTTTCCATGAACGCCTCAGGGCTAAAAGCAGTGTGAAGGCAGAAATCTTTCTAGTTACTCGACAAACTAGGGGTGAAATAGTTTGAATATGGAATATCAGTGCGTAAGTCAGGTTTCCAGAAGTAAAACTCTATTGTATGAAGCATCACATTTTCAAAATAAAGCTTAATTTGAAAATGATTTCCAAAGTCAGCATATTGCTGTAACAGTGTTAAGTCTTGGGCTCAGTAAAAGGTGCTATACTACCATGGCAAGGTAGCAACTGAAGCCCCAATATTTTTCATATAATGATACTTTGGACAAGTTTGGTAAGGATTATGTCTAGTCCCATCTGCTGAATAAATGAAGACAACAATCCCCTGGCATTTACCACTCTTCCACTCTGCTCCCTGCCTCCAACACACACCAACCCATCGACTTATCTGACTAAACACATTGGGGAAACAATTAAAATATAATTTACCCATTACCCATTTGACATTCCCTTTGCTAACCATTATCATACAAAATGCAACTGTGAGCTTTGCGCACGAGCAGTGGGAGAGGCCACATGAGGAGTGAGGCACAGCCAAAGTGAGTTTTAAACTTGGGAATTTGAACCAGAGTGGGAAGTTCTTTGCTTTTTCTCCTTGCTTTGTAACTTTTAAATCTTCAGAGAGCGTCCTTGCCCTGCTGCAGCTGAGGCTACAAGGGGGAGAGCTGATTAGTAAATAGTGGGAAGGTCAGTAAGTCTTTACAACTTTTACCACTTAGAGTTGAAAATACGTTGAGGTTTATAAACTGTAGGGGCTATAATGAGCAGTAACAAGGACAAGGAAAGATGGGCCATAGGGAATTGGATTTAATCTAACTTCAAGCATCTTCCTAAGGTTTAATTTAAAGGGATCTGTCATGGTAGCAGAGCGCAAAGACTTGGTTAGCTCCTCTTGCTCCATGTGGAAAGCTGGGAACATTTCCAGTGTGCGAGAGCAGCATTTGTGCAGGAAGTGTCTTCAGCTACAGCTCCTGGAAACCCAAGTTTCGGAGCTGGAGCGGCAGCTGGAGATGTATACCACGTATAGAGAGGTAGTCACATCGCAGGCTCAGAGTCCGCAGGCAGGAAGGGAATGGGTGACCACAGGCAGAGCAAGAGAGCTAAGCAGGCAGTGCAGGAATCTCCTGTGGTCATTCCCCTGCAAAATAGATAAACCGCTTTGGATACTGCTGAGGGGAATGACCTCTCAGGGGAAAGCAGCAACAGCTAAATTAGTTGCATCATGGTTGGTTCGGTTGCAGAGGGGAGGAGTAAAAAGTGCGGGAACGCAATAGTTATAGTAGATTTGATTGTAAGGGGAACAGATAGATGTTTCTGTGGCCGAAACTAGCCTCCAGGATGGTGTGTTGCCTCCCTGGTGCTAGGGTCAAGGATGACTCAAGAGTGGTTGCAGTACATTCTGGAGTGGGTGGGTGAATAGCTAGTGGTCGTGGTACACATTGGTACAAACAACAGAGGTATCAATCAAGGCTCATGCGGATAGGAAAAGGAGGGAGGAATATGAATGGCTAATGAATGAGATAGTGGAGGTAGATACAGAGTACTCGAGCGTGCCCACCACGGAAGGATTGGCGAAGAGGAAAATATTACAGGGGCAATTTGATAGGCTGACAACAGGGAGGGCAGTAGGTCAGCTGCGTAGGGCAAGAGAGGTGCAGTACGAATACGGAGAGAAGCCAAGTCGAATGTTAGTGCATTAATACCAAAAAAGTGGAAGGACCCTTTGGAACGTGGGTCATATAGGCCCATATTACTGTTAAATACAGACATGAAAGTGCTGGCTAATTTGGTGGCGGGAAGGATGGAAGGTTGAGTCCCGGGGGTGGTTGCAGAAGACCAAACAGGCTTCGTGAAGGGCAGGCAGCTTTCTCGTAAAACAAGGAGGCTGTTAAATGTGATTATGACCCCATCAGGAGCTCAGGTACTGGTGGTTGTGGTGTCCATGGACACGGAGAAGGCATTAACCGAGTGGAGTGGCGGTACCTGCTTGAGGTCCTGCGAAAGGTTTGGGTCTGGACCGAAGTTTGTGGCATGGGTGCACCTGTTCTCGGGATACAAGTTAAATATAGGGAAAAGCAAAGTGTTCCTGGTGAATGAGTTGGGTCGACGCCCAATTTAGGGGGACGCCATTAAAGGTGGCTGGAGACAGGTTTAGATACCTGGGGATTCGGATAGCGAGGGAATTGGCGATGCTTCACAAATGGAATTTAACAAAACAGGTGGAAGAGGCTAGGGAGGATCTCAAGAGGTGGGATATGTTGCACCTGACTTTGGCAGGGAGAGTCCAAGTGGTGAAGATGAACATTCTGCAAGGTTCCTGTTCACATTCCAGGCACTCCCGATCTTTATACCGAAGGCCTTCTTTCGGAAACTGGACATAACTATTTCGGACTTTGTATGGGCAGGGAAGGTGCCAAGGGTTAAGAGGGCCCTGATACAGCGGCAGTAGGGAGGGTTGGCGTTGCCGAACCTGCTTCATTAACTGTTGGGCGGCGAACGTGGAGAAGCTGAGGTGATGGTGGGAAGGAGAGGTAGAATGGGCTAGGATGGAGCTTGAATCCTGCATGGGGTCTAGCTTAAGGGTTATGGTGACAGTAGCATTGTCAATGGCACCGAGCAGATACTCAGGGAGCCTGGTGGTGCAGTCCTCGGTGAAGATCTGGAACCAGCCGAGGTGCTTTCGGATAGAGGATCGGTGTTAACGCCGTTGTGTGAAAATCACGGTTTTGAGCCGGGGGGGATAGATGGCACGTGTAAGAAGCGGGGAGAAGTGCGACTGGTTAAGGTGAGGGATTTGTATTTGGAGGAAGGGTTTACCAGTATAGATGAATTGAAGGAGAGGGTAGAGCTCCTGAGAGGAAGTGAGTTTAGGTACCTGCAGGTAAGGAAATTCACGCGGAAGGTTTGGAAAGAGTTCCCCAAGTTGCCGAGGTACACCCTGATGGAACAACTGTTGCTTCCGGATATGGAAATGGGGGGCAGGATCGGAGACATATACAATTATCTGGGAGAGCAGGGTGGTGAAGATTAAGAAGTGGAAGGGGCTGCTGGGTGGGGAGATAAATTGGGGAGGAAGGAGTGAGGAGCTACGAAGGGTAAATGCCACCTCCTCGTGCACAAGAATGAGCTTGATACAGTCCTACGGTTGTACACAAGGTACACATGACGCATGCAAGAATGAGTGGGTTCTTTCAGGGGGTGGCAGAGGAGTGTGAAAAGTGTGAGCGGGGACCACGCACATATGTTCTGGGGCTGTAAAAAGTTGGAGTGATTCTGGGCAGGAGTGTTCGCGATGCTAGCAAGGATAGCGGGAGGAGGAGGAGTTGGACCATTTGGTTGCGATATTTGGGATATCGGAGAAGCCGGAGCTGATGGAGGGGAGGAAGGCTGATGTTGTGGCCTTCGCCTCTCTGATTGCCAGGCTATGAATCTTATTGGAGTGCCAGTCAACAACGCCACCAAGGATAGCGGCCTTGCTGGGTGACTTACATGACTTTGTTTGTCTGGAAAAGATCTAATATGAGTTAAGGGGTTCAGTGAAAGGTTTTGAGGCAACGTGGGGAGTGTTCTTGACCAAGTTTGTGGAGTTTTTCATCGCGGGGGGAGGGAATTTGTACAACTATATTGTGTGTTGGGAAGTTTATTTCCCAAATTGTTTATGTGTTGTAACTTTTCATATAAGTTTTGGATAAAATACATTTAAAAAAAACAACAAATATGGGTTGGGGCAGATGTTTAGATATATGCAGGTCCAAAATTTTGCCAGGAAGGTGGTACAGAGCTTTCCGATTGCACTGGCCCCCACACTGTTGGAAGAGATATTGACGGTGGGGGAATTGGAGAAAGGGGTGATGTCGGCGATTTATGGGGTTATTCTGGGAGAAGGTAAGGTGTCACTGGATGGGATTAAGGCAAAGTGGGAGGAAGAGTTGAGAGAGGGCATGGAGGAGGGGCTGTGGTGTGAGGTGCTTCGGAAGGTGAATGCCTCAACTTTGTGTGTGAGGTTGGGGCTGAGACAATTGAAGGTGGTGCATAGGGCACATGTCACAAGGGCGAAGATGAGACGACAATTTTGAGGCGGTGGAGGATGTTTGTGAACGCTGTGGGGGGGGGGGGGGGGGGGGGGGGCGCAAATCATGTTCACATGCTTCGGTCCTGCCCAAAACTGGAGGGGTATTGGAGGGAGGTCTTCAGGGTAATCTCAAGGGTGATGCTTGTGAGACTCGAATCAGGTTCCCTAGGAACCATATTCGAGGTGTTAAATCGTCTGGGGTTGAAAGCGGCTGCGGAGGCAGATGTCTTAGCCACGCTAATTGCCCAAAGGCGGATTCTGTTGGGGTGTTGGTCGGCTTCTCCGCCCTGTGCCTCGGTGTGGTGGGCGGGACCTGCTGGAGTTCTTAACATTAGAGAAAGTAAAGTTCAAATTGAGGGGGAGGATGGAAGGGTTCTACAACTCGTGGGCCTTGTTCATCATACATTTTCACAAATTGGATGGCATCGAACATTAGGGAGGGTTGGGGAGGTTTTGTATAAATTAATGATGATTGGTGTTTTGTATTCAAAATGTTGGGAACTGTTTGAGGGTGGTGGGGTGAGGGGATTGCCATTGTATTCGCCGTTATTGTTAGTTATTTGATGTAATTATGATGAAAATGTGAAAAAGGAGAATAAAAATATTTTGAATAAAACAAACAACATAGGCAAAAAAGGGATATGGTCCTAAAAGCAAAATGTAGGGAGTTAGGAAGAAAGTTGAGAGCTCAAAGGATTACTACCAGTACCATGTGCAGTGAGAGTAGAAATAGGATATATCGGATGAATACATGGCTGAAGAGATGATGCCCCGCTCTCCGCAAAGGAAGACTAAGAGATTGATTAAAAAGGGGAAAATATAGTACGAGAGTAATTTTGCAGGGAACATAAAAATTGACTGCAAATGTTTTTAGACAGATGAAGAGAAAAAGATTGGTGAAGACAAATATAGATCCCTTAGTCAGAAACAGGGGAATGTACAATAGGGGACAAAGAAATGACTGAGCAACTAAACACATACTTTGGTTCTGTCTTCACAAATGAGGACACAAATCAGATACCAGAAATGTTTTGGAACGCAGGGTTTAGTGAGAGGGAGTAACTAAAGGAGATCAATATTAGTAGAGAAATGGTGTTGGGGAAATTGATGGGATTGAAGACTGATAAATCCCCAGGGCCTGATAATTTCCAACCCATAGTACTTAAGGAAATGGTGCTAGAAATAATGGATGCATTGATGGTCATCTTCCAGGATTCTATAGACTCTGGAACAGTTCCTACAGAGTGGAGGGCAGCGAACATAACTCCACTATTTAAAAAAGCAGGTAGAGAGTAAATAGGGAATTATAGACCAGTAAGCCAGATGTCAAAGTTGGGAAAATTCAGGAATTCATTATCAATGATTTTATAGCAGAGCACTTAGAAAATAGTGGCAGGATCAGTCAGATTTATGAAGGGGAACAATCATGCTAGACAAATCAATGAGGGGGAGCCAGTGGATGTGGCTTATTTGGACTTTCAGAAGACTTTGACACATAAGAGATTAGTGTAAAATTGAAGCGCACGGGATTAGAGGTAGCGTATTGAGATGAATAGAAAATTAGTTGGCAGACAGGAAACAGAGTAGGAATTAACAGGTCGTTTTCAAATTGGCAGGCAGTGACTGGTGGGGTACCGCAGGGATCAGTGCCAGGGCCTCAGCTATTCACAATATATATTAATGATTTAGATGAGGGAACAAAATGTAACATCTCCAAATTTGCAGGTGACACAAAGTTGAGTTGGAGATGAGCTGTGAGGACGCAGAGATCCTTCAGCTTGATTTGGACAAGTTGAGTGAGTGGGCAAATGAATGGCAGATGCAGTATAATTTGGAGAAATGCGAGGTTATCCACTTTCGTAGCAAAAACGAGAAGGCAGGCCATTTTCTGAATGGCCACAAATTAGGAGAGGGGAATGTGCAACGAGACCTGGGTATCCTCGTACACCAGTCACTGAAGATAAGCATGCAGGTACAGCAAGCGGTAAAGAAGGCAAATGGTACCTTCCTCTCAGGATTAGAGTACAGAAGCAGGGACGTCTTGCTGCAATTATACATCGCCTTGATTGTTTGATTGGGAGTGCAGCAAAGGTTGACCAGACTGATTCCTGGGATGGTGGGACTGACGTTTGAGGAGAGACTGAATCAGTTATGATTGTATTTGCTGGTGTTCAGAAGGGGATCTCATAAAAACCTATAAAATTCTAACAGTACTAGACAGGGTAGATGCAGGAAGGTTGTTCCCATGGTAGGGGTCCAGAACCAGGGGTCACAATCTGAGGATACGAGGTAGACTTTAGGACAGAGATGAGGAGAAAGTTCTTCACCCAGAGTGGTCGGCCTATGGAATTCATTACCACGGGAAGTAGTTGGGGCCAAAACATTGTATGGTTTCAAGAAGCAGTTAGATATAGCACTTAGGGCAAAGGGGTTCAAAGGATACGGGGGAAAAGTAGGATTAGGTTGTTGAGTTGGATTGATCAACCATGGTCATAATGAATGGCAGAGCAGGCTCAAAGGACCGAGTAGCTTCCTCCTGCATCTATTTTCTATGTTTTTATATAACAGTTCATGCATCGATTAGTCTAAAAATGAGTGGCATGAATGCCAGCACACCACTTTGAACCTGTGGGCATCTAGGATGCCCGCTAAGTGACCGGGAGAAAGACACAGTCAAAGGGATTTGACAGAAAGCCTAGTCAAGCCAAGAATTAATGTACATACATTATGACACTGAGGCACAATATGCCAAATGCATCAACAGACACACTCCTGTCTCTTTCTGGCATTTCAGGTGACTAATACAATCCACAGATAATCATCTTCCAGGTAACTGACAGAGATAAATTTTAGTCAGAACTCCACTGAAAACTTCCCAATGCCTCTATATTTAGTGACATGGGATCTTTTAAACCAATCTGAATGGGGAGACTGGCCCTAGTTTAAGATCTCATCAAAAAGGCATCACCTCTGACAGTAGAAGGTTCTTCAGTACTGTGCTAATGCATCAGTCCATATACTTTGTGCTGAAATCTCTGATTCAGAACTTATGCACAACCTTGTGACTAAGTACCAAACACTAATTAATATCTTGGGTAATGGCCTGTACTCTAAAACCCAGCATCAACACAAGTTAAACATGAATTAGCAGGCAAATTTTAGTTGAATATAATAAACTGGACTGCAGAGCCAATTCGTTAAATCCCCGTTGTACCTGTTTTTTAATGTGTAATTTATAGTTTATAATAAACTAAAATTTGCCTGCTAATTCATGTTTAACTTGTGTTGTTCAAAACTCTTGACTTCCTCATGAAGAGTTTCAGCTCTTCTTTTTTTCGGATTCAGCCTGATCGCCAGCTGACAGCAGTCTACAACCAACGAGAGTTCCACAGGCATGTACTTCTCCCATGTCTGCAGAACTCCTCAACTTGGTCTGGATGGCACAGATCCACGAGTTATCGGAAACAGATGCAGCAGCTGTATTTTTGCTTGTTCTAAATCTACCTTCTCTTTGCCAGCCTGCCTGCGTTGTGTCATTGTGATCATCATCGGAATTCTGATGACTGTGTCCTTTTCACTAGTTTCTGTCTCCCAGAATTTCCAATCTCAGCTCGTCAGTTTCCATAGAAACTAGGAGGTGAGTTTGCTTTCTCAATTTACCTTTTCAATTCGAGTCAAAGTTTGAATCCAGGGATTCCAACACACTGACAAACCTTTTCCCTAACCCCTTCGTTCATATTCTGAGGACTTCAAATTAGCAACCCTTCAGTATATAAAGGAAGAAACTGAATTTGTGTTGCATGTCCCACACCTTCTTTTGCTGGTTATAATTAACCAATATTTCAGGTTACGGTGTTTAAAGAATTAAGCACCATGCATATGAAACAGCACAATAGTCAATCACAAAATGTTCTTAAAGGATAATCTGTTCATGAAGTCTGAGTAACGTTTCTGGATATTATGCTGTAGGCATTTTTCTTGCCTCCTGCAGAGGCCTGAGGACTCTGCAAAGTGTTTCACCACCAAAAACTGTAGGTTGTTTCATTACACTAAAGGCACAATACAAGTTGTTATTCGGTCGAGAGTAATGATATTCAGCATTACTCCCAGAACAGTGTGGCACAGTAGCACAGTGGTTCGCACTTTGCTTCACAGCACCAGGGTCCCAGGTTCAATTCCCGGCTTGGGTCACTGTCTGTGCCGAGTCTGAACATTCTCTTCGTGTCTGCATGGGTTTCTTCCGGGAGCTCCGGTTTCCTCCCACAAGTCCCTAAAAACGTGCTGTTAGGTGAATTCGACATTCTAAATTCTCCCTCAGTGTATCCAAACAGGCACTGGAATGTGGCGTCTACGGGCTTTTCACAGTAACTTCATTGCAGTGTTATTGTAAGACTACTTGTGACAATAATAAAGATTATTATTATTATAAACCATGACCCCTTTCTAGATTCTCCACAAGGTAACAACCTCTCCACATCCACTCTGTAAAAGGTTTCAATCACATTACCTCTTACTCTTCTAAACTCCAGTGGATACAAGCCTAACCTTTCCTCTTAAGAGAACCCACCCATTTCTGGTATTGGTCCAGTAAGCCTTCTCTGAACTGCTTCTAACACATTTGTACCTTTCCTTAAATAAGGAGTACACGGTACTCCAGACGTGGTCTCATCAGTGCCCTGTGCAGAAGCAGAACCTCCCTTTTTTTGGAATCAATTCCCCTCACAATGAACAATAACATTCTACTAGTTTTCCTAATTACTTGCTGTACCTGCATACTAGCCTTTTATGAAGCAGCCCCAGGTCACTCTGAATCTCAGAGCTCTGCAATTTTTCATCGTTGAAATAATCTTTTAAAAGTAGACTATTTCATATTTGCCCACATTTACCAGAGCTTTGCTCACTCATTTAACCTATCCATGTAACTTTGTAACCATCTGCCCTCTTCACAATTTACTTTCTTACCTACCCTTTCCTATACCTCCAAATTTGCAGATGACACAAAGCTGGGTGGTAGGGTTAGCTGTGAGCAGGATGCAGAGATCTTTCAGTGTGATTTGGACAAGTTGAGTGAGTGGGCAAACGAAGAACAGATACAGTATAATTTGGATAAATGAGGTTATCCACTTCTGGTCACAAAAACAGGAAGGCAGATTATTAGCTGAATGGCCATTAATTAGGAGAGGGGAAATGTGCAACGAGACCTGGGTGGCCTCATACACCATCTACTGAACATAAGCATGCAGGCACAGCAGACGGTGAAGAAGACAAATGGTATGTTGCCCTTCATAGCAAAAAAATTTGAGTACAGGAGCAGGGGTGTTCTACTGCAATTATACAAGGCCTTAGTGAGGCCACAGCTGGAATGTTGTGTGCAGTTTTGATCTCCTTATCTGAAGAAGGATGTTCTTGCTATAGAGAGAGAGGTTTACCAGAGATGACGGGCCTGATGTACGAGGAGAAATTGAGTCAGTTAGAATTGTATTCGCTAGATCATAATGAATGGCGGAGCAGATGCCAAGGGCTAAGTGGCCGCCTCCTGCTCTTAATTTCTGTTTCTAGCTTTGTCACCAGCAAATTTAGCAACCGTCTCATCTGTCCCTTCATCCAAGTCATTTATGTCAATTGCAAAGGTTGAGGCACAAGCCCTGTGTCACACCACTCAGTACATCCCACCAACACAAAAAAAAAACTATTTATGGCTACCCCATTGTTTGTTAGCGAGCCAACCTTCTATCCATATCAAAATGTTACCTCTACACCATGAGTTTTTATTTTCCACAATAACATTTAATGTGGACCGTATCAAATGCCTCCTGGAAATCGAAGTACAGTACACTGACTGGTTCTCCCTTTTCCGCACACAACTCGTTCAAAGAACTCCAACAAACTCATAAGACATGACTTTCCTTTAACAAAACCATGATGACTCTGCCTTAAAACACCACCACAAGTGACTGCCTTTTCTCATTTTTCATCTCAATCCAAACTGCTTCTACATTCTGGTTTCCTGAACTTGGGTCATCCATCTCTAATGTGCTAATACCATAATTAATTAAGAGCCACTCCTCCACATTTTCCTAACTTTCTGCCCTTCCTAAATGCCATGTACCCTTCAACATGCAGGTCCTATGTCACCCTGTAGCAATGTCTTTGTAATGGCTAGCTGATTGAACTTATATATTTCTATTTGTTTTGTTTTGAATGCTACATGCATTTCTGGTCCCATTCTATTCATCATTTCTCATGTTGGTGTCAAACTTCTTGAATGGTCGGGAGTGTTCTTGGAGCTACACTCATCCAGTCCAATGGAGAGTATTCCATCACACTCCTGACTTGTAATTTGTCGATAATGAAATGGCTTTGGGGAGTCTGGAGCAAGTCTTTGTTGCAGGCAACCCAGGGGGGGATATCTTTCGGGAAGGGGGGTTTATTTGGGGGGCATTCGAGCATGAAAATACATGAATGAGCCGGAAAACTGACATGTACGGGAGGAATCCAATGTACAAAGCTCTGTGTCAAATCGATTTACCATGTTCATGTCTTGCTATGTGAGCTTTCTTTCTTTTTGTTATGGGGGGGGGTTGTTTGTAAGGGTGAAAAATTGTTTTAAAATTCTTAATAAATATATATATATATATATATATTTTTAAAAGTTATTTGTTGCAGAATCTCCAGGTTCCAACTTCTTGTTTGTACATAATATGTATATGGCCGGTTCAGTTCAGTTCCTGATTGTGCTAAGCGCCAAGATGTTGATGTGGGGAATGCAAAGTTGGTGATGCTGTTGAACTTCAAGGGAGGATACTGGTATTTCCATGCGTGAATGTGATTTGTGATTAATTAACCCAGGCCTGAATGCTGTCCAATCTTGCTGTATGCAGGGACGAACTGCCTCAGTATCGGAGCAATCGCACAGTGCTGAACATTGCACCTTTATCAGTGAACATTCCCAGTTTGATCTTATATGAGGGATGGTCATTGATGAAGCAACTGAAGATGGTTGGACTTAGGACACTATTCTCAGGAAATCTGTGATGCCCTGAGCCTGAGATGACTTGGCTCGATAGAACTGTTTGATACAACTCCAACCTGATTAAAGTATTCCGCTCTATTCCCACGGAATTCAATTTTTCCAGGATGCCCAAAGTAAAACTCAGTCCAATGCTGCCTTGATGCCAAAGGAAGTCATTCTCACCTTACACTAGAGAAATCGGTGTTTTTGTCTGTGTTTAGACCAAGGTCCCAATGAGGTCAGGGGCAGCAGAGTGGCCTTGGTCAGCTAGACTGAGAATTGGGGGAGCAGATTATTGCCGAACGAGTGCCACTTGATAGCACCGTTGCAAACACCTTCCAGCATATTTGTGATAAACTGATGATGGTTATTGGGTGGATTGGATTTATCCTACTTTTTGAGGGCTGAATATCCCGGGTCAATTTTCCATATCATCAGTTAGATGCACTGGAACAGCTTGGCTAGGGGCAACACGTCAGGGCCTAGATTACCTTGCTGTACCTTCAACTATTTCTACACACTATGTGGAGTGAATCGAATTAGCTGAAGACTGGCAAAGGTAATGACGGGGATCTCCGAAGGAAGCAGAGATGGATCATCCACTTTGCACTTCTGGTTGAAGATGATTGCAAATATTTCCTCTCCCTCCTCTGCCCTTCCTCCTCAGAGTTTCTCTCCATCTCACATCCTCAGAAACACACACAGCCTGACGGCCAATGAGCTGCAGCCTTATTGTCCTGTGTCTCCGCCAACACTGCCCACACTGCGGGGAGGGGTGAAACCAGCCGACCCGGCAGTCTCCAAGTCGCACTTCAGAGCCTGAGAAAGGCACCGCTCCAGGCGCACAGCCTGCACCGCAATGATACTTTAACTCTTACCCTGGCTGCTGTTGGCGATTTTTAGAATTCCAGTTCCGCACCTTTCGCCTCCACAGACAAAATGGCGCCGTTACTACATTGGATTTCTCCAATCCGATCACGTCGTCAATTTACCCTGGGCAGGGGGTGGCCAATCAGAGCAACCGTAGTAGGCACGTGTAACGGCGACGTGACGACGACAGGGAGGCCAGGATTTGGGCGCCTGCGCAGTTGGCAAAGCGGAGCCGGCCTGAAAGCGCCATCTTGGTGCGGGGCAGCAGGACGGAGGAGAGAGGCAGAGACGTTGGCAGCTCACCCACAGGACAGCGAGAAGATCATCGGCTGAGATGCGCTTTGGAAGGCGTTGTCAGTGTTGTTAAGAAACGCAGCGGTCTGTTGCGGCAATTCCGGGGCGATGGCGAATTATCCAGAGGAAAGCTCCTTACAGTACTGAAAGGCCATTCGGCCCATCAAGTCTCCGACAGAGCACTCTATAAAGGCCCGCTCCCCGGCTCTGTCCCCACAACCACACCACACCCACATAACTTTGGATTGTGGGAGGAAACCCACACAGACACGGGGAGAACATGTGTGGTGTTTGCAATCACCCAAAGCCGAAATCATACCCTGGTCCCTGACGCTGAGGCAGCACAAATAAATGCAGTGAGATGAATGGGTGGGGGTGGGGGGTTAGGCAGTTGTCATGATATTTAGATCAGCATATCATGGTGCAATCAAACACACACTGATGGACATGCAGTAGGACCAACCAACACACATACACATCGCAGCCAATCATCAGTGAGAGCACAGGCACTAGAAAAACGGGACACTACAGTTCCCGCTCATTCCAGCAGCAGCCAGCTCAGAGCCTGCCACTCAGACATTCACCATGTGCTGAGTGCCTCACCCAGATAGTAATAGGACAGGGTCCACAGATTAGCTGGTAATACACGTACCCAAGTTAGCAGTGTGCTGTTATAGTTAAGTAGTAAATAAAATTGAGTTACACCATCTCCAGCCGTGTTGGATCGTTTGTACACCAGAACACCCAACACATGATACCGGAAGTGGACGCAAGCCAGCGTCTGTGAGACCTACCTGCAACGCATCAGCAATCCGCCGTCCTGCACCATGGAGAACATCAACCCGCCGCCGCCGCTCCGAATCGCTGGCAATCTCGGGGTCAATTGGAAACAGTTCAAACAGCGCTTCCAACTCTTCCTCGAGGCTACAGACAGGGAGAATGCATCGGACACCAGGAAGATTGACCTTCTTCTCGCCACGGCGGGGCAACACGCTATCCACATCTTTAACTCCCTTACATTTACGGACGGCGAGGACAAAACCAAATACAAGACGGTGCTCCTGAAGTTCGAAGAACACTTCAGCGTTGAAGTAAACGAGAGCTTCGAGAGGTACCTGTTCCAGCAGTGCCTGCAAGGTAAGGACGAACCTTTCCAGTCTTACTTAACACACCTCCGCATCCTTGCGCAGTCCTGCGGCTATGGGACCACCTCTGACTCCATGATACGTGACCAGATAGTTTTTGGAGTCATGTCGGACACCCTGCGCCATCAGCACCTTCGGGTCAAGCAACTCACCCTGGCGACTGCCGTCGAGACCTGCGTCCTCCATGAGAACGTCACCAGCCGGTACTCACATGCAGTCGGCCAAAACGGCGCAGCATGGGCCCCATGAGGCGGAGCGGGTCCAGACGATCGAGTACCCCCCCGGGCCGCGGCCTGGAGGAGGCTGGCCATTTCGCACGCTTTCCGAGGACTTCCGCGCTTGTACGTGCCAAAAGAGGGGACACTGGCGCAGAGGAACGCGAGGCGCAGAGGAACGCGATGCGCAGGTGCGCACAATGCAAGACCGCACCATGCATGCGCAGTGGTGCAACGAACGCACTGACGTCACGACGTGCGGCAACTGTGGCTCTATCCATTTAAAGCGGCAATGTCCTGCCAAAGCACGACAATGCCTACGCTGTGGCAGGTTGGGCCACTACGTGCCTGCTGTCGAGCAGCTCACCCTGCCAACTCGTATCCGTTTAACCAGCCTCGCAGAAACGTTCGGGCAATTCAACACACGTTCACCGAGTCCGATCCCGATGTCACACAGACCAATGACACTGAGGACAGGGAGCCCTGCCGCGTTGCTGTCATCAACAAGAACAAGCTGTCCCCGAGTCGAATGCACCAGCCGCTGTCAGTGCACAGCATTGATCCGGACGACGAGTGGTGTGCCACCCTGCCGGTCAACCCAAATTTGTCACCACCTGAGAGACTTAATTTATGAACCTTTTCATATTGGACTCACTGACTTGTTCTGACATACTGTTTTTGACGTTTTGCCACACTGTTTTAAGATTTTGTTTTTGTTTGTTAATTACATTGATTTTGTTCTTGGTGTAACATAGTTAGTTTCTGCACCTGGCACCTTCCTGTGTATATAGTACAGCCACATGTACATATTGTTGTAAATATTGCACACACGATTAGATGCACTCACCACACTTCTTTATTTATTATCATGTAGGCACATATTCTTTGTGAAAAGGGGGGATGTCATGATATTTAGATCAGCATATCATGGTGCAATCAAACACACACTGATGGACATGCAGTAGGACCACCCAACACACTCACAACATCACAGCCAATCACCAGTGAGAGCACACACACTATAAAAACAGGGGACACTACAGTTCCCGCTCATTCCAGCAGCAGCCAGCTCAGAGCTCAGAGCCTGCCACTCAGACATTCACCATGTGCTGAGTGCCTCACCCAGATAGTAATTGGACAGGGTCCACAGATTAGCTGGTAATGCACGTACCCAAGTTAGCAGTGTGCTGTTATAGTTAAGTAGTAAATAAAATTGAGTTACACCATCTCCAGCCGTGTTGGATCGTTTGTACACCAGAACACCCAACACGACAGCAGTGGCACAGTGGTATTGTTATGGGGGGGGGGGGGGGGGGGGGGAGTGGCATAGTGGTATTGTTACTGGTCGAGTAATCCAGAGACTCTGCATAATGCTCTCGGGACCTGGGTTTGAAACCCACCAGAGCAGTTGGAGTTTGAATTACATAGAATATTTGGAATTAAAAGTCTCATGGCCATAAACCATTGTCGTAAAAACCCACCTGGTTCACTAATGTCCTTAAGGGAAGGAAATCTGCCATCCTTACCTGGTTTGGCCGACGTGTGACTCCAGATCCACAGGTTGACTCTTAAATGTCGTCAAGGATGGGCAACCCCAGCGATGCCCACATCCCATGAACAAATAAAAAATAAATATTGGGGAGATTCTGGAATAAATATTGGGGGATTGAAGAATAAAGATTGGAGGGGGTTGAAGTATAAAGATCGGGGGATTTGAAAAATAAATATTGGGGTGGGGATTGACCAATAATATGTTGTTAGTCCCACAGGAACATGGGCAACTCTCCTCTTTTAGAGAGCTGACTGAATACATAGAATCCCATCTGTGCTGGACAGCATTCAGCCCATTGAGTCTGTACCAACCCTCCAAAAGAGGTTGTAGTTTAACCTGAGGGTTATTTGGTGTGGGGATTGACCAATTAATACTGGGTATGATTGACTAATTCCCAATTTTAGTCACCTTGTAACCATGTCTCGGTAATAGTAATTAGATCTAAATAATTTACCTCTATTTGTACTAGTTCATCTAAATGCAGATGCTTCACACTTTCAGACAAAGAACGTTTAATTTCATGCTTTTATTTCTGGTCCCTGCAATGACCTTATTCGCCAATGTACATTTTAAACTCTGTACCTTCCTGTCCATTCTGGTTGTCTATCTGCTTGTCTTTACCCACAGTGCCAAACTGTTCTGTTGCCTTGACCTTTTTCTTTGGATTTCTAAATCTTTCACCCAAATACCAACTTCCCTCCTAGTTTAAAGCCCTATCCATTGCCATAATTACATATTGGCCAGGATATTTTTTCCAGCCCCATTCAAGTGGAGCCTATCCCAGCAGAATAGTTCACTCTCCCTCGAGACTGATCCATGAATCTAAACCCTTTTTTCTAACTGCACTCTTTGAGCCACAAGTATAATTTTCTAATCTGCTTGAGTTTATGCCAATTGGCATGTGGCTCAGAGATTATTACTTTTGATGTTCTATGTTTATTTTGGACCCTAACTGTTCACATTCTCTCAGCAGAACATCATTCTGTTAGTTCCCATGTGGACCACAGCAATTGAATTCTCCCCCTCCAATTTCAAGTTTCTCTCCAACTGCAAGGACATGTCCTTAACTCTGGTAACCTTTGAAACTACCATTTGCAGCTGCAGAGAACAGTATCTATTCCCCTATCTCTAACATATTCATCCTCGCTCCCCCCACTTGAATAGAATTCTTCAGTCTATCCATCCACCTTGCAATCTTTCTCCTCATTCATACAGGTAGTAAACAACTAGTACCCATCGGACAAAGTCAGAGTTGAGGCTACATCACTACGTTGATTCCCCGTACCTGGCGCAGTCACACCCCCTGTCCCTGACCAACTCCAGAGTTCTGTCGAACCCAAGGGGTGTATTACCTCTTGGAACAAGTAATTCTCCCCTTCACTGATGCCGCACCACTTCTCCTGCTCCTCCTCCTCCCAATGTCCACAATTCAAATTCCAGCACAGCAACTGAGCCAAAAAAAGGCACCAGAATGTGGCGACTAGGGGCTTTTCACAGTAACTTCATTGCAGTGTTAATGTAAGCCTACTTGTGACAATAATAAAGATTATTATGTGGTGTACAAGATTGTTGTGCATTCCAGAATCCCACATGATGCAGTCAGTCGCAGCAGATCACCAGCCCTGCCGTTTCTGTCTAACCTTATTTATTTGAGCACAGTAAGAAGTCTTACACCAGGTTAAAGTCCAACAAATCACGAGCTTTCTGATTTGAAACAAACCAGTTGGACTTTAACCTGGTGTTGTAAGACTTCTTACTGTACTCACCCCAGTCTAACACCGCCATCTCCACATCATTATTTATTTGAGTGGAGGTTTGTGTGTGAACCAACCGTTTGTCCCTCTTTAGTTGCCCAGGAACGTATAGTGGCTTCAGAGGGATTGGGATTTGCTTTGTGTTTTGTTATTTTATTGCAAACTGAAGCTGTAAAAAAAAAGTGTCAGAATTTTTCTCCTGCTAATTGAATCAGCGGTTACAATATTCACCAGGCACAATCACCAGCTCATAGCTTCACCCTTATCAAAGACTGCTCCTGGCTCCAGCTGTTTGCTCCAGTTGTGTTAACCGTAGCTCAATTGGTAGGACTCTCATTTCAGAGTTAGAACATTGTGGCTTTCTCATGCTCCAGGACTTGAGCAGAAAAGTCGAAAGCTGACACTCCAGCTGTGCTGATGAAGCTTTCACCTTTCTGCTGAGGTGTAAATCAAGGCCCTCAGGTCGACATGATCTCATAGCACTATTTCCAAGAACAATAAGCGAGTTATCCTTGGTGGCCTGGTTACTATTTATTCCTCATTCAGGATCACAAAATGATTATCTGGTCATTATCACATTGCTGTTTGTGGGAATTTACTTTGCGCAAACTGTATGCTGTGTTTCCTACGTTACGAACCTGGCACCCTGGGCAGCACGGTAGCACAAGTGGATAGCACCGTGGCTTCACAGCGCCAGGGTCCCAGGTTCCATTCCCTGCTGGGTCACTGTCTGTGCGGAGTCTGCACATTCTCCCCATATCTGCATAGGTTTCCTCTGGGTGCACCGGTTTCCTCCCACAGTCCAAAGACATGCAGGTTAGGTGGATTGGCCATGATAAATTGCCCTTAGTGACCAAAAAGGTTAGGAGGGGTTATTGGGTTATGGGGATGGGGTGGAAGTGAGGTGCAGACTTGATGGGCCGAATGGCCTCCTTCTGCACTGTATGTTCTATGTATTACAACAAAGCTCTATATAAATGCAAGTCTTTCTTATTTCTTTTCATTTTCATAGCAGACCAAGGCAGGCCAGTAGCACGGTTCAATTCCCGTACCAGCCTCCCCGAACAGGCGCCGGAATGTGGCGACTAGGGGCTTTTCACAGTAACTTCATTTGAAGCCTACTTGTGACAATAAGCGATTTTCATTTCATTTCATTTCATTTACAAAAATGCACAAAATGAAGAGCAAATCACACCCCTCATGAGCTCTGTGCACAGAATTGGCATATCCGTTAAAGCTTCATCAGAGAAAATAGTGGTGATATCTCACGGCGCTGAGGTCCCAGGTTCAATCCCGGCTCTGGGTCACTATCCATGTGGAATTTGCATATTCTCCCTGTGTTTGCGTGGGTTTTGCCCCCACAACCCAAAGATGTGCAGGGTAGGTGGATTGGCCACACTAAATTGCCCCTTAATTGGAAAAAATGAACTGGATCCTCTAAAATGTATTTTTTTTTAAAACAATACATAGCTGCTGCATGTCTCCCAGGCTTCAATTGTATTGGCTTCTTGAACTTCTGTGGTTATAGATTCTTTATATTAGTGGTCTTTCAAAGTGATTTGTCTTTTTCGCCAATCTGTACAGAAATTGGAGAACATTCTTCAATTATTGGATATATTAATGTCATAGAACAACAAATTTTTGGAAACTGAACAGATTTTTGGATATTGAGGTGATGAGGGATATGGGATAGTATAATTTATTTGAGGTAGATCCGCCTTGATCTTATAGAATGGTCAAGCAGACCTCAGAGACTGAATGGCCTATTTCTTACTTCATAAGAACATCTATCCACAAAATGTTACATTTAAAAAAAATCAAAATTGAGTGAATAAATAACCATCGATAGTAGTGAGGATGTCTGTGACTGAATGATATGGCTGAAACAATTCACACTTGGGCATCCCATCGTGTAGGCCTAAGCAATGCATATGTATATAATATATATACACATTAAGATCAACATATTCTCCACTTTCATTTGGGCAGCACGGTAGCACAGTGTTTAGCACTTTCGCTTCATTGCTCCAGGGTCCCAGGTTCGATTCCCAGCTTGGGTCACTGCGGAGTCTGCACGTTCACCCTGTGTCTGCGTGGGTATCCTCCGGGTGCTCCTGTTTCCTCCCACAAGTCCCGAAAGACGTGCTGTTAGGTGAATTCTCCCTCTGTGTACCCGAACAGGTGCCAGAATGTGGCGATTGTGTGGCATAGTGTGCATCGACAGTATTTGCTGGCCAACTTCTTTCACCTGGTTACACCTTTTCGATGCTTTAGCAGTTGAATTTGATCAAGTTTTCTTTTCATCATCTATTCCCATAACCTAACCTGCACACCCTGGACACAAAGGGGCAATTTTGGGGAGAAAAACGTGCTGTTAGATGAATTGGACATTCTGAATTAACCCTCTGTGTACCCGAACAGGCGCCAGAGTGTAACGACTAGGGGCTTTTCACAGTAACATCATTGCAGTATTAATGTAAGCCTACTTGTGACAATAAAAAGATTATTAAATGTTATTAAATTATTAAATACGATTTCCTAAAACTACAGATCTGTATTCCTGCCAAAATATCAAGTTTTAAAAATTCCTTCTAGGCCACATTTCCCCAGACACCGACAATCTTCCTAACAAACTAATTTTGGTAGCTTTTTGCAACCAAGAGGGGAATTTCTGTGCAGTTTGATCCTATCTTCAACAACCGCATGTCCAAAAATATACACTTTGCAAAAACGTAACCTGATTTTCTGTGCCCCTCTCCTAGTCCATAGCGAAGTGAACTGTCCAATTCCTGTCCTGGCTATAACCAAAGAATTATCTCACACCAATTGAATCTGGATCTCTACTGCACTGCCTCTGTATAACACAAGCCAGCGCATTCACCCAATAGACCACCCAGGAAGTTTCGACTCGTGAAAAATAAAATTGATGCCAAAATATTTTAACTTCTTCAATAATTAAAAGCAGCTTTTGGCGAAAGTAATGATTAAACTTTGATGTTCCTAATTGCAAGATCAATTTGGCGCTGACACTGCACCAAAAGACTATTCTCAAGGTCTATACGCTAATCCCACACTTCAAACAGAATAAAAGCCACTTTTAATGAAGAAAACTAAACCATAAGTCAACTTTTGACGAGAAACAATAATAAGTAAAAAGGGTGGTGCATTTTCTTCAGCTGTCTTTTATTAAAAACATTGGGCATGGGCATTATTAAATTAAATTACAAAAGGTTTAGACATGGCAATGTAAGTAGCATTACAAATAGAATTACATGGTCCAGTCCTGTATTCAACCCTTTCTTTTGTATCAACACCTTCTGAAATTGTCATAATTTTCGGGTAATGATATTACTTTCTGACCAGATGCAGGTATTAGATACAAGATTCCAGCATTTGGAACAATATTCCACGAAAGGGACAAGGAGACATTCTGATTTCCTCTAGGTGGAAGGAAGAAAGTAAAAAAACAAATTAACGGTAGCTGCACATCGTTCAAATCACAATCATCTGACAATTCCAAAAACAAGGTCTTGACAACACTAAATGTTTAGATTGACATTAGGATATGTTGAAAATCCCCCTTTTGTTTGCTCTGAAATGTCATTTGGAGATGAGAAATACACTTTTTTTCATCATGGGATGCTGCTTATAGGTCCAGAGTAGTTTTTTTAAAAGCCTTTTCAACAAATAAGATGATATTGATGGAATGGAAGGTATCAAGGAATATCATTGTAATGTCACAAACATATTGGTACTATTTCTGCACTCTTGCACAATCCCAATTTTAATCGCTCCACTATTTGTGGTCATAACTTCAGCTGCCTAGAACATAGAACATACAGTGCCGAAGCAGGTCATTCGCCCCATCAAGTCTGCACCGACCCACTTATGCCCTCACTTCCACCCTATCCCCGTAACCCAATAACCCCTCCTAAACTTTTTTGATCACTAAAGGCAATTTATCATGGCCAATCCACCTAACTTGCTCGTCTTTGGACTGTGGGAGGAAACCAGAGCACACGGAGGAAACCCATGCAGACACGGGTAGAATGTATAGATTCCGCACAGACAGTGACCCAGCGGGGAATCAAACCCGACTCTGGCGCTGTGAAGCCACAGTGCTATCCACTTGTGTTACCGTGCTGCCCTTAGGTCACAAGCTCAGCAGTTCTCTCCCCAAAACTCTCCACCTCTACCCTTCTTGAAGACACCCCTCAAAACATTTTGACCAAGCTTTTGGCCACCTGTCCTAAAATCCCCATACATAGTTTAGTGTCAAATTATTTTGATAACTTTCCTGTGAAGCAACTTGTAATGTTTCACTATGTTAAAGGCACAAAAATGCAAGTAATTATTATTGTAGGATCCCAATGTATTTCTACTTCAAAGATTCACAATTCCCATACAGTAGTTTCTCAATCTTAAATGAGGCTGAGACTGGAAGTTGCTACCTTCCACCACCCACCCGCAACACTTTCCAACATTTGCACAGAAAAAGTAGACTGTACAGGCCCGCATTTATGAACTTAGTCGGCCAGTATGCCACAGTTCCCCGAGTGAATTACTTTGCAATGGATGTCCTTTATGCAGAAAACTATCTCGCTGATGGACTATATGCAAAAATTGCAAATTTATTCCAAGTAATAAGAATGATCCAGAAACAATAGGGACATTGATAACATTTAAAAGGCATTTGGACAGATACATGGATAGAAAACGATTTGAGAGATATGGGCCAAATGCAGGCAAATGGAATTAGCTTAGATGGGCTTTTTGGTTGGCATGGACCAGTTTGGGCTGAAGGGCCTGGCTCCATGGCTTAAATTTTATGATTCTATAGGGAAGATAAACTACAATGTTGCAGTAAAGTTGAAACTGTACTTGAAGTTATAGGTACTTAATCATTCTCACCATTGACTGTATACTCTCACTGAATGTGTGCTTGCATTCATGTTCCCCCCTCCAATAAAAACAATGCATTTGTACACACTTTTAATGTAGAAAAATGTTTGAAGGTTTCACAGAAGTGTAATTAGTTAAAAATTGATACCGAGTCAAAGAAGGCGACATAAGGTGCGGAAGATAAAGATGACTAAAATCTTCTCCGGGGCAGCAAGGTAGCACAGTGGTTAGCACTGTTGCTTCACAGCTCCAGGGTCCCAGGTTCGATTCCCGGTTTGGGTCACTATCTGTGTGGAGTTTACACGTCCTCCCCGTGTGTGCGTGGGTTTCCTCCGGGTGCTCCGGTTTCCTCCCACAATCCAAAGATGTGCAGGTTAGGTGGATTGGCCATGATAAATTGCCCTTAGTGTCCAAAATTGCCCTTGGTGTTGGGTGGGGTTTCTGGTTGTGGGGATAGGGAGGCGGTGTGGACCTTGGGTGGGGTGCTCTTTCCAAGAGCCGGTGCAGACTCGATGGGCCGAATGGCCTCCTTCTGCACTGTAAATTCTATGAATCTATAGGAAGGGATGTTGCCATGTAAGAATCTGAACAGAAAGGCAAACATTTTTAATTTGAAACACTGGGAGAATGGGAACTAATGTAAATCAGTGAGCACGGGGCGTTGGGTGAAGTGGCCTTCGTCCAGGTCGGGGTACAAACACAACAGAGTTTTTGATAACCTGAAGTTTATGAAGGATGTGAAGATAGCCAAGGGAGCATTGGACTTTTTTTATTTCATTTAAGGGCTTCACTGGGTAGGCAAGCATTTATTGCCCATCCCTAATGTCCTTGGGAAGGTGGCGGTGAGCTGCCTTCTTGAACCACTGCAGCACATGAAGTGCAGGTACGCCCACAGTGCTATGAGGGAGGATGTTCCAGGACTTTGACCCAGAGACAGTAAAGGAATGGCAATACATTGGTAATGTCTGGAGGTGACAAAGGAACAGATGCAGGACTTAGCAGCAAATGAGCTGACCTAGAGCTGGAAACGAGTAGTTTTGTGGGTAAAAGTAGGTAATTTTGTGATGGACAGGATGCGGGACCAGAAGTTCACTGTGGGTCTAAAAGGATGCCGCAGTTACTAACAGTCTGGTTCAATCTGAGACAATGGGTGTGGAGGGAGATCTTTGGCTTGGGCTAAAAGGCTTTAGTCCTCTCAATGTTTAAGTAGAGGAAATTGTGGCTCATTCAGACAACATACAAACAGTGAAGTGGTTGAGAAAAGTAGTGGAGATAATGCTGGGTAGTGTTCACGTACATGTTAAATCCAGGTTTTGGGATTATGTCAACAAGAGGCATTATGCAGATGAAGAATGACACAGAAAAAGTAATTGCTTAAGATGCTCTAGCTTTAGTTGCAGACTAAGATTGTACCAAATGAGAACAGTTTTACTGAAATAGCAGCAAAGAGACATTGGAGGAGATAGAAACATCGAATAAATAGGAGCAGAGGAGGTCATTCGGCTCTTCAAGCCTGCTCCACCATTCATTATGATCATGGCTGATGATCAATCCAACTCAATAGCCTAATCCCGCTCTCTCCCATATCCTTTGATCCCTTCACACAAAGAGCTATATCTAACTGCTTCTTGAAACCATACAATGTTTTGGATTCAATTACTTCCCGTGGAAACGAATTTCACAGGCTCACCACTCTCTGGGTGAAGACATTTCCCCTCATCGCTGTCCTAAATGGTCTACCCTGCAACCTCAGACAGTGACCCCTGGTTCTGGACACACCCACCATTGGGAACATCCTTCCTGTATGAACCCTGTCCAGTCCTGTTCGAATTTTAGAGGTTTCTATGAGATCCCCGCTCATTCTTCTGAACACCAGCGAATACAATCCTAACTGATTCAATCTCTCCTCATACGTCAATACTGCCATGCCAGGAATCAGTCTGGTAAACTGAGTTTCAAGACTGCAGAGAGGTTATAGGATAGTACACCACAGTCAGAATCGCAGAGGATGCAATTTGTGATATGGATTGGGGCTGATTCAGTGCGAGACAGAAACCTAATTATAGAGGTTCAAACATGGAGTTCAGGGAATGGCTTGGTTGGCAACGTTGCAGTCAAGGACTTGAGAAGGAAGGAAGATTGAAATGGGGTGGTAATTCTGAGGAGAAGTCAATAGCAGAAATTTTGAAAGCTAGGGCCTGAGAAGAGAAAACCATTTCAAATGTCAACTAGCAACAGGCCTCAAGGAAAATTAGGTGATGAGCAGTTCAACAAATAGGGTCAAGGGAGCAAGAGGTCGGTCACATGGACAAGGTGAGCTCATAGTGGGATGATAGGAGAGAAAGCAAGATGCTATTACTTCACATTTATCTGTATTATGCTGCTTCTGGCACCCAAATTCCTATTTCTCCTGTTCACATAGGGGAGGCGGTGGCATAGTGGTATTGTCACTGGACTAATAATCCAGAGTACCATGAAACACTACTCTACTATACTCCCTGTACACACACGACTGCGTGGCAAAACGTGGTTCCAACTCCATCTACAAGTTTGCTGACGATACGACCATAGTGGGCCGGATCTCGAATAACGATGAGTCCGAATACAGGAGGGAGATAGAGAACCTAGTGGAGTGGTGTAGCGACAACAATCTCTCCCTCAATGCCAGCAAAACTAAAGAGCTGGTAATTGACTTCCAGAAGCAAAGTACTGTACACACCCCTGTCAGCATCAACGGGGCCGAGGTGGAGGTGGTTAGCAGTTTCAAATTCCTAGGGGTGCACATCTCCAAAAATCTGTCCTGGTCCACCCACGTCGACGCTACCACCAAGAAAGCACAGCGCCTATACTTCCTCAGGAAACTAAGGAAATTCGGCATGTCCACATTGACTCTTACCAACTTTTACAGATGCACCATAGAAAGCATCCTATCAGGCTGCATCACAGCCTGGTATGGCAACTGCTCGGCCCAGGACCTCAAGAAACTTCAGCGAGTCGTGAACACTGCCCAGTCCATCACACAAACCTGCCGCCCATCCATTGACTCCATCTACACCTCCCGCTGCCTGGGGAAAGCGGGCAATATAATCAAAGATCCCTCCCACCCGACTTACTCACTCTTCCAACTTCTTCCATCGGGCAGGAGATACAGAAGTCTGAGAACACGCACGAACAGACTCAAAAACAGCTTCTTCCCCACTGTCACCAGACTCCTAAATGACCCTCTTATGGACTGACCTCATTAACACTACACCCTGTATGCTTCATCCGATGCCAGTGCTTATGTAGTTACATTGTATATGTTGTGTTGCCATATTATGTATTTTCTTTTCTTCCCATGTACTTAATGATCTGTTGAGCTGCTCGCAGAAAAATACTTTTCACTGTACCTCGGTACACGTGACAATAAACAAATCCAATCCAATCCAAATTGTCGTAAAAACCCATCTGGTTCACTAATGTCCCTTAGGGAAGGAAATCTGACATCCTTACCTGGTCTGGCCTAATGTGACTCCAGACTCGCAGCAATGCGGAACTGCCTGGGCAATTAGGGACGGGCAATAAATGCTGGCACTCCGGTTGCTGGATCAGATGAAAGATGATTTCCGGAGATGGGATGCACTCCCATTGTCCCTAGCTGGGAGAGTCCAAATGGTGAAAATGACTGTCCCCCCGAGATTCCTGTTTGTATTTCAATGTCTCCCCATCTTTATTCCACAGTCCTTTTTTAAGCGGGTCAATAAAGTTATTGCGGGCTTCGTGTGTGTTTGGGGGGGGGGGGGGGGGGGGGAAGAGTCCCCGCGAGTGAGGAGGGTAATGCTTGAGCGGAGTCGGAGAGAGGGCGGGCTTGCGCTGCCGAACATTAGCGATTATTACTGGGCAGCCAACATAGCCATGATTAGGAAGTGGCTGATGGCGGGGGCGGGGGGTCCGGCATGGGTGCGTATGGAGACGGCTTCATGCAAGGGCACAAGTCTGGGGGCGCTGGTAACTGCGCCTCTGCCGTTCCCGCCAGTGCGGTACTCCACCAGCCCCATGGTGGTGGCGGCCCTGAGAGCCTGGGGGCAATGGAGGAGATATGTGGGAGCAGTATGAGCATCGGGCTTGTCCCCAATCTGCGATAATCACCGGTTTGCCCCGGGGAGTATGGATGGGGGGTTCCGAATATGGCGAAGAGTGGGGATTCAGAGGATGGGGGACTTGTTTATAGAGGGGACCTTTCAGAGTATGAGGGCACTGGAGGAGAAGTTTGCATTGGTGAAGGGAAACAAATTTAGATATCTGCAGGTGCGCAACTTTCTGCATAGACAGTTATCAACCTTCCTGCTTCTACCGCTAAGGGGAATTCACGACAGGGTAGTTTCTAGAGGGTGGGTAGGAGAAGGGAGCTGTAGCCATCTGGGATGGCCACTTACAACCAGGAACAGAGAAGCTCGCAAAGCATGGTGGGTAAAATGGACAGAGCAAGACTCAGACAGGCTCAGGGCCTGAAATGTATATTTGCAAGTGAGGAATCCAGACGGTATCGAAACTCCGACCAATTAACATGTTGATGGACCGATTAGCATTTGATGGCCCATCTCCACCAAGACAAAGGACTGGTACTTGAGCAACCGGTACAGTCCCAGACATTTCGGCACCACTCCCTGTACTATGGAAGTGTAAACAGTAGGGTCAGTGACCGCTTGGGACACCCTATCCATCCAGGCACCCGCCCATTTATTGGTTCGAAATCGAACATAGTGATCAGGGATCACCCAATTAGTGTGGTCCAAACTGAAGGACCACCCAAAAGAGCGTGAAAACCCCCAAGCATAAGCAGAGAGTCCACCATGTGTTCGTCCTCTTTTGTACCTGGCGCCCCGGCACCGCCCATCTCCAATCGCAGCACCACCAGAAGCAAGTCCAAGTTCAACGCCCGCTACCAGACGGATGAGCCTGGCTGAGCAGCAGTTACTCCTCCAGACTCGATAGATCCAGAATCGAACAACAGCCACTGTTCCTCTGACCTGAGCCGGGTGCCTGAAGTTAAGTACAGGTTGTCTTAGTCGATAGGTGTAGTTAACTAGTAGTGTATGTTGCATGATCAATTGTGGGTGTAAATAAAGTACCCTTGACCTTGAACTAACTAACTGGTGTTTGGCTCTTTGATCGATAGCCAGTTGAACCTTGTGGTGGTATCATTTGATACCTGGCGACTCTGAGCATTAGAATATAGATATCAAAAGAAAGGAGGGCAACCTCACTGATTGCCATAGTTACAGCAGAGCCACAGAAAAGTATAACCGTCCCATGAGGTACCTTATTTTGTGGCTTCTCAACATCTTACATATTATTCACTTAACTTCAAAAAAACAAAGTTGCCAAGCCTTACCCGACTTCAGCAAATGTACATTGGTTCTCCTTGATTATTCCAAACATTGATAAATGTTCACTATTTGACCTTGAATTATGAATTTTATGACCCATAATTCAACAACTGATGCTTCTGAACGACAGTTTTGGAATTCCCAAACACGAGAGCTTATATCCCGAATATAAAAAAGTATGATTTTATTGAAGACCCTAAATTGATGCAAAATGCCAACCCTCCAAAAGAGCAAGTCCGATAGCAACAAAATGCAGTGAACAAATGATAAAGATTATACAGTCCACCAAAATCCTTTTCATTTCCTCTTCCCATTTTCTTCAGCGTATTTTCTTTTTTACTTACTTCAGACCATTTCCATCATCCAAGAATAAATATTTGTGGCTCATATTATGAAGATTAATTCTAGGATTCTCGCCTCGCTGAAGGATTTTATCCCATAGAACCACTTGATTCAATATCTATATTGAAAGATAACACAACAAAATCCGAATCGGAATGATCAAATTTCAAAACATTATTTTTTTTTTAAAATAGGTGCAGGAAGGAATTAGAAAACTGCACTAAACTGTCAAAGTAAATATTACAATGAGGCACAGAATAAAGCAGTCAGGTACTACTGTGCAATACTACAAAGGAAAACGGTTACTGAAAAAAAATGGAACATCGCACTCAAACAAATACTGATTAAAGACCAAAATACGTAAACAGCACATCTAAATAGATGTATTTTAGGCAGTCTGCATAGCATCAATGTGTTACATAGAACAGTACAGCACAGAACAGGCCCTTCGGCCCTCGATGTTGTGCCGAGCATTGTCCGAAACCAAGATCAAGCTATCCCACTCTGTCATTCTGGTGTGCTCCATGTGCCTATCCAATAACCGCTTGATATCTATGCAAATTCAACTTACATTCTTCTCTGTGGCATATTCCGCTGCGAGATACAGGAAAAGCTGCTTAACATTCCAATTGAATACTGGTCCCAGATGTAGGTAAATAGTTAAAGAAAATGTAGATTCTGGATAAATTCACACAACAGAAGTCCTCTACAATAAGTGCTTTGACAAAATGGCTATTCGCCAAATGAGAATCATATAAAATGACCTCTTCCTTTCTCGGTTGTACTCTGTCTTTCCTTTCCTTGGGCACATCCATGCTTCTGTCAAAACAGCTACTCGGGTGCACAGTCAGCAGCCAAAGTTTTTGAAAAAAAAATTAAATCCCATCCTTAAAATTACAAAGCCAATACACAGAGTTGTCAGGTCAAACCCTTAATCCATCTCATTGCTTGCTCTAAAAACAATTCAAATTTAAAACTGAAGCCAACTCATGGTCTTCACAAGAGAGACGTACAAGATCCAAACTGACAAGAAAAAGCATTGCACTTCATGTTGGGCTTGATCTGACACTTGATCTTAGGCAAAAGGCCGAGAAGCGATGACAGCAGCCAAAGAAGACGCTTTCTGCAATCTACACTCAAAGGAGGCAGATTAGAAAAATGGGTTAACAAAAAATAAATTAGAGAATTTGAAAAGTCTAATAGAATTTGGTTCAAATCTAGCCCAGAGTGAGGAGATGAATCTCCTCTGCTGGCTTTAAGGCATGAAGCCAATTTGGTCATTCTCCAAGTTAACCATTATTCAGCATTTAATACCACTAAATTTGCATTACCAATCCAAACAAAATGGCTGGAGAGAGAGCGAGGGGAAAAAGATAATACTGGTGCAGTGAGGGATGCCTTTCAGATTGGGCTGGGCATGCTATATGGAGAGTATAGGCAGCTTCACTCTGCATCCACGTTATAATTTAGAAAGATTATTTCCATGAGCAAGCAGTAAATCTATGGGACAGGTTCCGTAGGGATATGGTAGTAAATTAAGTGCACTGAATGAATCAATACTATCAAATTTCAAATGAGGTACACTTCTTTCAGTGATCTAGTATGCAGATAAAGCAAATAATTAGGAAAACGAAAAGAATGTTCTCATTGATTGTGAGGGTAATTGATTATAAAACTGGATGGTTATGCTTTAGTTGAACAGGGCATTGGTGAGACCACATCGAGAGCAGTGTGTTCAGTATCGGTCTCCTTATTCAAGGAAAGATGCAAATGCTTTATAAGCAGTTCAGAAAGGTTTAGTAGACCAATATGAGTAATGGGCAGGTTGTCTTAGGAGAAAAGGTTGGAGAGGTTAGGTTTGTATCCACTAGAGCAGGGATTTTCAAAGTGGGTCGTAGGCAGGTATTGGGAGGGTTGTGGAGTGATCGGTTGCGACATTCCCATGGTGGGCCCAATCATGAGAGAAGCATGCACAACAGCCGCTACCAGCATTTTTATTGAGAATGGCTGCCCATGCCACCTTTTAAATAATAAGGAAACAAGGTTGTGTGCAGTCTTATGGCCAGAAGCGGTAGCAGTGAGAAGGTCAGCGCCCTGCACGTACATTTGACGTCAAGCACCCTGTAAGTGGTTATGGCGCCAAATCATGGAGAAGAGCTTCTTTAATTTGCTAACTGTTGGAAAGCAAGGCAAGAGGACTGTGAAAAATTGTTTCCTTACAAGTGAAAGACAGCCAGAGACACAAATAGGCAGTGCATCTCCTGGCCAGGATCTCACAACGGAATCTGCTGGAGAGAGCTGATCAGGAGAGTCAGGGCAGGACACAAAAGTGCTAGTATTATCTCTGCACAGACCTCCAGGATCTTTGGTTAATCGCCTACAAAGAAGAAACTTAACTCGGGAACAAAGCAGTATAAATATGATTTCTTGAGGTCTGGTTTTGTCAATTGTGCCAATGCAAACAACAATGCAAAGTCCATGTGTGTTTTATGCAGGAAAGTATTGGCAAATGAGAGAAGTTTCAGATTTTGAAAGAGAAGTGGTGGGTGAAAATTCCTTTTGAGGTTGAGACCCACAATCAGTTATTACCTTACAGCTGACTCCAAATGAAAAGACTAAGCTGCTATTCCTGACCTGCGATAGCACATTAAAAACATGGCTGAAGCCCATGAGGCTGTCAGCATTCTGGAGGAGCGTCTCCCAGGAGTATCCAGTGCTGAGTAAAACAAGCATTTTGTTTCTATTGCCCTTCACGATAGCTTACATGTGCGAGGTTGGATTTTACGTTCTCACAAAGATGAAGACGGCACAAGCTGAACTCTGCCCTCCCCTCCTGTGAACCTGATTGAAGTGAGATCACGAGAACCAAGCAGGCTCCCTTTCTGCATCAAAGGTAAGCGAATGTAGCGTGAGCCGCAACGGTCGATCGGAGTGAGTCGCATAGGTCGACCGGTTGGCAAAAGTCTGTTTTGCGAAATGTCGGGTGGATGTACCTTTAATAAACGGGTGTTGATCAAATAGCTGCAGTGATGTCAGTGTGTGGGTGGAGCTGGGCTGTCTTTTACTTTCGTTTTGAGCTGTAAGGCAGCTTTGTGGTTCTGTTCTTGGTTTCGTTTTCAGAGTTGGAGAGCTGTATTCAAAGCAAGCAGATGTGAAATGATCTCTCTCTCTACAAGCTAAAGAATGTCTTCAGCTGACTTGATTTCAAAGTAATACCTGTTTCAGTAGAGAATTTAAACCTGCTGTCTTTGTAAAAAGGGTTTAACTTATGGATGTTGCTAGGAAAGGTATTAAGGGTTATCTACAGAGTATCGTATCTGTGGGGTTACGTGTGTTGGTAGTTGATAAGATGTTTACTGTGTGTTTATAAAATGTTAACTGGGTTCATAGAATAAACATTGTTTTGTTTTAAAAATACTTACGGTCTGTTACATAACACCTGGAGAGTGGACCGTTGTGCTCCCCATAACCAAAATCTATTAAAAGTCGTGGGTCAGGTGAACTCCATGGTATACTTTGGAATTTTCTAAACCCTGGCCCATAACAGAAGGAAGGTTTGAAAAACACTGCAGTAGAGTTTAGAAGAGCAAAAGGCAGCTTGATTGAAACCTTTTAATATCCTAAGGGATATTAACAGGGAGGATGTGGAGAGGATGTTTCCTCTTGTCAGAGAATCTAGAACTAGGAGTCACTTTAAAAATAAGGGGTCACCCATTTAAGGCAGAGATGAGGAAAAATGTTTTTCTCTCAGAGGTTCGCAAGTCACTGGCTCTCTCTTCCTCAAAAGGCAGTGGAAGCAGAGCCGTTGAATATTTTAAAGGCAGAGCTAGATAGGTTCTTGATTAACAAAGTGAAAGGTTATCAAGAGTAGGCAGGACTGTGCGGTTGGTACGGTCAGATCAGTCTCATTGAATAACGGAGCAGGCTCGAGGGGCCAAGTGACCTACTCCTGCTCCTATTTATATGCATTTTGTGATACGAGCAATATATGACATATAGTAAACGTAACATGCTTGTGGAGAACAGGTGACTTTGGATCCAAGATTCCCAAATATCTCCACAGTTTGGGGTTGTTTCACCTCCTAGAACCAAAGAACACAGAATAGGCCATTTGGTTTGTTGTGCCGGTGTTGAATTTGAAAGAACGATTCAATTAACCCCTCTCCCTTGTTCTTCTGCATTAGTTCAGCAATTTTCTATTTTTCATGCTTATATCTAATTCCATTGCTAAAGATGCTGAAGGAACCCCTTTCACAAGTTTTTTTTCAGGTAGTGCATTCTAGATCCTAACAACTCGTCTCTTCATTGCTCCTCTGAATTTCTTTGCCCATTATTTTATATGTTCTGGTTACTGACTCGCCTGCCAATGGAAACAGTACCATGTTCTTTTTTAGCCTGGTTAGCTTGGAGTATTTCTCTGGTTTAAGATTACATAACCAATGTCAGGCAGGTAGGTATTAATGCTTCACGTGCTGTCAGTGAATTTTGTAAAATAATTGTCATGATTAGACAATATCATCATTATCTTTGTACCATGCAACCACCGGGATGGTAGGAGACAAATTAGATGGACAGTGATCTTTTTTCATTTAGTAATTCCTACATTCCTACACCGAACCAAGTATCCCAGTCCTTAACTTGATGAACAGAACAGTGAATGAAGTAAAAAGGATATCAACATAAATGCTAAAATTGATAGATCCTAAATCATATTTTCCAGTGTAATCTTCATATTGTCTTCTGAAATAGAAACAAAAAATGTACTCGAAAACATAGGCAACACGCTTCCTCTCCTCCCTCGCAGTACTATGCTCTTATATTCCCCACATTTGCAGCAGAAAAGATTTTACCTTGTCATTTCACATAATTGGAGCTTTTATTTAATACTGTGAAAATTCACAAAGTTTTATTTTATGGGTTTTATTTACCTAGGCAATGTTCTGGAATACACCCATTACAATTTAAATACAGAAAAGGCAACAGGATTTTTTAAAAATGATAAATTACTCAGTCATTTTGCAAAATTTTCTATCTTTGGACTTGCAGTGAAGAGAAATATAAACAGCTATGAGAAGTGTGCACCACTTACTGGTGGCTGCCACAGACACTTTCATACAATAATAACAGGGTTATTTTCACTGATGTGAAATATTGCTGATACGGACAATATGAATGCAAGATAGCAGTTGGCCAGGAGGGAGCCATTAGGTAGTAATTCAATTAATCAAGTTATATTATAAATTGTGATAGCAAAGCCCACATAATACCTGGCTTAAACTGACACCTGCTGCTGTAATCCGTGCCCAACAATCAAATCCATGGGGTGGCATCCTTCATGCATGATGACGTTCACACTGAAAGAGTAATAATTCTGACATAATTACTGCAGGGATTTTCAGGGAATTTTATGCCACACAGTATGTAAAAGTAATGGGTGTATATTTAAAGCAAATTAATAGGAATGTTACCATTATGTCTGCACTTTATTGGAAAAGTAAATTGGGGAGGCAAACATGAGTAACCTATTTAGTACACCTAAACTATCATAACTTTTCTTTTCTATTCCCATTCTTCCTGCTGGTAGAACAAAGTCATGATCATCCAAACATGACACGCAAACTGTCTGATGGTGATAAGCTTTGAAGCAATCTTTTTTCATAATGTGGATAAATTGAATAGAATATGCTGTAAAATAAGAGGATTAAAGGACCAGGTGACAATGAGGAGCACAGACAGTAAATATGAATGGAAAAAAAGAACGCTGGTGAATAAAATGTAACACCAAGACTGAAATACATTGAAGGAGGTAGGATCAGGAGAGACACCTACAAGTATACTCATTTTTAAACTTCTTACTTTGTACTATTCTCCTGCATCAATAAACCAAATATCAATCCCAAGCTCTACACCAATCTGCTGCAAACACTCCAGCAGGTGCTGATCAAGAGGCACAAGGGCAGGAGCACCCAGCACATCAAAATAGGTAAGGATTTAAAAACAAAATGGCTTGGCTTTCCAAAATTGCACACTCAAAAATTACACTCATTCAAAAAATGACAAATTAAGGAATGGGACAATAAAATGAATAGTGGATGAAGAGATGAACAGTAATGGTAGAACAGCAAGCTGCCATAATATGAATCCTTTTCATGAAAAACGAAGACGACATTAAGTAAAAATGATGCCAGTAGGATAGTATGATTAAATAAGAAGTCCACACAGTCTGAATTAATAGGTCACTATCTTCCTCAGCACCAGTTCAGCTTCAAACTCTATGTTGCTCCAACACAAAAGCTACCCAACCAAACATCACTTGGCCAGAATTCCAATGTAGTTAAAACTCTCATTTGTACCTTTGCTACCATGAGGTTTGATTTTTTTTCCCAACCTACAAAAGTCAAACTCATCTGGAGTTCTGTAGGTTCCATCTTTTCTGATACAACCAACATCCAAGTGTTTCAAAAACAGAAAATACTGGACAATTTCAGCAGGTTTGCCAGCTCCCTTCTCTCTCCACAGATGAAGTCAGACCGGTTGAGATTGTCCAATATTCTGGTTTTGTTTCAGAATCCAGCATCTGCAGTAATTTGCTTTTATCCACATGTTTCATCTCTACTGGCTCCCTGTGCATCAGCACATCAATTTCAAAATCTTCACATTCTTTGGGAAAAGTGTTAATAAGTAAGATGCAGAATAAAGTTTTCTCTACTCTGCTATAACAGAAATGCATCCTTTACCACAACAGTATGATACTTTGTTTTTCATTTACCAACCATCCATCCTTGCAATCTCTCTTGAGAATTCCCAACATACACCAAACTATGGACAATTTTAGCTTGCCCACATGCAACTAGACAAGAATGTCAGTTAAATGCCTTACAAACGCAGGGGATGTGGAACCATTCAATGCTGTACAGAAGTCTAGTGAGCAGAGTTGGGACTCATAGATAGGACACGTGATTGGCGCAGGCTTGAAGGGTCAAGGGCCAGTTCCTGTGCTGTATTGTTCTTTGTTTGTTGGTCAATTCTGCCTCAGCCTCACTCTATGTTCAATTACACATCATTTGCTCTTCTATTTGCTTGCTGGTGCCCCCCTCCCCCCTTTCTGTTGCTCCACCATAGGTGTCACAGCCTTCAGCCACCATACCCCTGGGCTCTCCCCATCATGTCTCGAACTCTCATTGCCTTACCTAAATTCTCTTTTTCCTCAAAATGTACCTTTTTGTGCTTCAGATTCCTTCTGCTCAACATAAACACTCTGGTATTGTTTGGTCCCATACAACAATACTAAATAAATGTAACTTATTGCTCTAGGTTTCAGCAAATAAAGTACAACTAATAAATCAATAAGGAGCTATGCAGCAGTTTCTACCACTTGTCCTCAGAACAGCATTTTAAATTGTAACATACAGGAAAACCAGCATATAATTAACGATCGGGATATCGAAAGTAACAAACCAATAACATTGTTGAAGTTATAATAATGGGGACATGTTAACGAAGGACGAGAATAAATATTCAGAAGCCATGGCACAGTCTCCAACCCCCATTCTCAGAGAGGACTGTATATTTAGAGTTATCAAACGAGATAAATCGCAGACAAACTAAATATACGATAAAATAAATCCAGCTGAGCAGTTGGTCAAAGGAACACTCCTGACAATTGCCCAGAAACAGGCCTTTTGGTCTAGCTGCTCTATGCTGGCATATTCCATCCTGCTTCACCTGATTCTGCTAGCTTGTCATCTGTTCCTTTCTCCATCATTGCTTCCCCTTAAAAGACTTGCACCTCAACGACTTCCTGCGCTTGCAAGTCCCACAATCTAACCACTCTCGCCTGATGCTCCCGAGGTCTTTACTGAAGTTATATTTCCGGTCTCCTCACAAACGGAATCGCCTTCCCATCATTTTGAAGACCCGCCTGTTTGGGTCACCCCCTCGGCCTTCTCTTTCCACCCCCCACCCAATCATCAGGTTATAGCCGAGACAAGGCCAAGTTCCCACTGTCGGACGGTCCCCGCCGCCTCCTCAGCCCCCCTCCGGCCCCACACTCACAGAGAGATGCCGCCCACATGGATGCTGACCGGTACCCGCGGCTGCTGGAACACTGTGCTCAGGAACACCAAGAAAGTCAGCGCCGCCATCACCATCAGTGTGAAGGCGAACAGCGAGTTAAACCGCGCGACCAGGCTGTTCATCTTTCCCCCCCACTTCCCGCGCCGGCTCCAGGTGCGGCTGTGCGAACAGCCCCAGCGCCCAAAACACTCCGGCGCCACCACTGCGGCTCAGAATAAAGGTTCCCGCGCCACTGCCACCCCCCACCATGTTTCCCTTCAACCACACTGCACCAGCTCAAGACCTCCCAACCCTACATCCGCATCTTATAATAATGTAATAATAATCTTTATCAGTATCACAAGTAGGCTTACAGTAACACTGCAAGGAAGTTACTGTGAAACCCCCTAGTCGTCACACTCCGGCACCTGTTTGGTTAATGAGGGAGATTCAGAATGTCTAATTCGCCTAACAAGCACGTCTTTCGGGACTTCTGGGAGGAAACTGAAGCACTCAGAGGAAACCCACGCAGACACGGGGACAATGCGCGGACGCCGCAGACAGTGACCCAAGCCAGGAATCAAACCCGGGTCCCTGGCACTGTGAAACAAGTGCTAACCATTGTGCTTCCGTGCCACCCTCTGCCCCCCTTAAGGTTCAGATCTCCAAATAAAATACGCCAATGACTTTTGACGGTTAAACTCGTTATAATGAAAGGCTCATCCTGACTGGCATACCAGCAATGGCATTCATTCCTGATGTGGGGTGCATTCTAGAAAGTCCAACTGTCCACGTCCAGCAAAGTGAGATGTGATCAGCAAAACTGGCAACCTGCAAAAACATTGAAACATCTGTAGCTGTCCCCCCTCAAAACAGGTTATAAGTGTAAACAAAAATGAATGACACTAGCCATGAGCCAGGCTCGGCAAGTCATTATCATAGAATTTACAGTGCAGAAGGAGGCCATTCGGCCCATCGAGTCTGCACCGGCTCTTGGAAAGAGCACCCTACCCAAGGTCAACACCTCCACCCTATCTCCATAACCCAGTAACCTCACCCAACACTAAGGGCAATTGGAGACACTAAGGGCAATTTACCTTGGCCAATCCACCTAACCTGCACATCTTTGGACTGTGGGAGGAAACCAGAGCACCCGGAGGAAACCCACGCACACACGGGGAGGATGTGCAGACTCCGCACAGACAGTGACCCAAGCCAGAATCGAACCTGGGACCCTGAAGCTGTGAAGCAATTGTGCTATCCACAATGCTACCGTGCTGCCCGTGTCACACTAATATTGCTGCAGAATAATAATCAATTCAGAGAAACGTGACTGAGATGCATTCTAATTTATGAGATTTTAAAATGTTCCAGACTATACAATGAGCAGAATTAATGAATGAAAACAATATCTGACATTTGACCCGTCAAAAAGTGTGCGCTAGTTTTAATTGAAGTTTGCATGGTTTGATTGAGGCAGAAGATCTGCAGTGCAAATTCAAACCCAACTGTCAGAGAAAATGAAGCAGGCGAAGCTGCAAATACGGAAACTTTATAATTAACAGGGTTATGCCACCAGCCCTGAAATAGGTCAATTTGAGCTAATTTCATGCTCACTTGAGCTCAAGAGAAAGTGTCTCAATTACGGAGATACAGCATTTACGCTGATCTGTCATTGTTACTTTAGATATACCAAAAGATAGCATCTATCTCATTTTTTTTAGAACTAATCACTATTCAGTAATCTCAGCTACATGTACATAGAGGTGGGTAATCGCTGTGACAAGATTAGGCTCAGCTGCGACATCACCTTCTTTCCAAAATATTAATAAGATTGCTGGTGGAATTACAGGCCAAATGTGTGCCACAAATATTAGCAGGTATCTATCTGCACCTTCCTCAACTTTATGCAAGCAAGGAGTGACACATGATTCCCCCCTTGATTTACAAAAATGAAATGAAATGAAAATCGCTTATTGTCACAACTAGGCTTCAAATGAAGTTACTGTGAAAAGCCCCTAGTCACCACATTCCGGCGCCTGTTCGGGGAGGCTGGTACGGGAATTGAACCGTGCTGCTGGTCTGCCTTTGTCTGCTTTCAAAGCCAGCCCTGTGCTAAACCAGGCCCTATGACAGCAAAGATTACATTCGCTATTTCAGTATAAAACTACATTTACTTTTTCCCCCAGCTCTCTCTTTCTCGTTCCATACCATGCACCTGTACACCAAGATACATCACATTTCACTAATACTTTCACCCTCACCCCCATTTTGTTCTTTCGCTCTCTGACAAAAGTAGAAAGATAATTACAATGATACAACCTTTAGTTGTAAAGAGCACTTTATTTGTTATGAGGGTTGTGATTGCCGCCGGCAATGCCCCCCTCCCAGAAATATAAAAAAAGATTAAAATGTCTTAATTTTAATATGAACCTGCACTTTTTTTAAACTAATATAAAAGACAATTCAGGATACTTGAAAGGCACGGACATGATTTTTGGCCAGGGATGAAAATGGAAACAGATTCTCAATTACTTCCATGGCCAGGAAGGATGAAAATTGGCTTCTGTAATGTGTAAAAAAGTATTAGTATCTTGCAAAAAAAACAGAACATTTTCTAAATTAAATAATTTGGAAAACCTGAAGAAAAAAAAGTAGAGAAAAAGAATGCAGTTTTACAATTAAGTCTCTGGGCACACTTTCTGTAAGTTAGAAAAGGAACTTAAAAAGGTGATATTTGCACCAATCAAAAGTTTTTATTTTCTACAGAGCATTTCCCCATCTCAGTTTTGTCAGGGTGAGGGAGGGAACCATCTTCATATTAGCGCAGCTCTGAGCAGGTCAAACATTCAGTTATCCGCATCATATCCAATCATCTAGCAGATTTCAAATAAGGACTTCTATATGTAGGTATGTATAAATCAAAGAAAAATGTTTCCGATAAAATGAAGGATTTTACACGCACACAGTATCCCAAAGTTATTTCAAGATGACTCTGCACCTTGAATCTTTAATAATGGTTTTAAAAATATAAAATGCAGCAGGAAGGCCACAGTTTCTGAATTACTTGCGGTAGAGTTAAATGGAAAGCTAATTTCTACAGATGTCAGTAAGACAAGCCATGTAAAAAACAAAGTCCTTCCTGGAAGAGCCCCAAGCAATAAGGTTTGACTGTACTCTGTGGCAGAGGAAACTGATATAGTCAACATCTGACATTCACCTTCCAAAGGAATACACAGAAAGGATTTGATAATTGCAGCAGCTTCCCCGTGGCCTAAGAGTGGCCAAGTCATCGAAAAACATAGTCCATTTCTTTAAGACTAAAGTGCTTTTGTAAACTCCTGAAAGTTCTTAAGATAAAAATACAGCCTGAATACATGCTTTATTTCCTGCCTAATTCAGGAATTGTTGCCGAATATCGTTTTGTCCTTATTCCTGTTGCCAAGGTTTTGTCATTTGGTCTTCGACTTCATTCTCACTAAAGAGCGGTGTTATCAGTTGGATCACCATGAACGATGTCAACCTACTACCTCGTTTTCTGATTCACAATCTTTGTTAGTACAGTCACTAAGGTCAGATGGTAGATTTTTGGTTTCAGCAATGAGGCGTTTCACTCCGACCATCCACTGTCCTACTTCATTCACATGGTCAACCATCAGAGATCTGTGGATTTCATCAGCAGAATCCCAATTGCAGTGCTCCATTTCTGTCAGGAGGCAAACATATACAGCATATCCTTAGGACTTAAAATATCATTGTAACCAAACGATTTCAACAATACACAGATGTGCTGGTAACGGGCAGGGATAGAGGCGCAAACATACAAAACACGAGCAGTATTGCCTGCTCCGCCATTCAATAAGATCATGGTTGACCTGTTTGTATTGAGTTCCATCTACTCCCGAGGGAATCTATCTACCTCTGCTGTAAAAATATTCAATGACTCCCCTTCTGATGCAGAGTTCCAAAGTCACACAGCCCTCAGCGAAAAGGTTTCTCCCCATCTCTGTCTTATAAAGGGCGACCCCTAATTTTAAAACACTGCCCCGTAGCTCTGGACTCATCCACAAGAGGAAACATCCTTTCCACATACACCTAGTCAAGACCATTCACGATCTTACATACTACAATCAAGTCACCTTTCATTCTTCTAAACTCTCGTGGAAACAAGCCCATCCTGTCCAACCTATCCTTGTAAGACAAACTGCTCATTCCAGGTATCAATCTAGTAAACATGGAATGGGAAGTAAAAGGATAAAATAGTGTTCTGATTAAATAATTCTGAGTTATATCACATGCATCAGGAATACCTAAGCGGTTTGTCTTTGTAATGCATGCCAAAGTGCCTCACAGGATAGATATAAATTTAAAATCAATGTTCCTGTTAATTTGCATTTTGTTATCTATTGGTGCTAACAAATCTTGATATTCTGATATCCAACTTAGCCATCAATCAGATAACAGTGTGAAGGACAAGCCATTTCAAACAGGACAAGCCAGCAATAATAAAATAGTATATAAAATAGATACTAAGTTTCTTGCATTCCATGGTCCAAACTGCACGGATATGGTCAAGGGCCCTAAATGCCCTAAAGGCTGCAAGTATGACACTCCTCTTTTACATTAAAATTTCTATCGTTAGAGAGCTCTCATTTTACAATGGCTTTGTATGACAAATAGATTTTTATGTCTGAATAAACAAACCTGTGTCAGCTTCCCCATTTGACCTAGGAATATAGCAAATAGGGGTCGGTCATTCGTCCCCCTCAAGTCTGTTCTGCCACCAACTACATCATGGCTGTTTCTACCTCAATGCCATTTTCCCAAACCAACTCCATATCCCTTGATATCTTTAATATTTAGAAATCTATCGATATCTGTCTTGAACATACTCAATGACTGAGCCTCCACAGCCCTCTGGGATCAAGAATTCCAGATCACCACCCTCTGAGTACAGACATTCCTCCTCATCTGTCCAAAATAATCTACCTCTTATTCTGAGACTGTGCCGCTGGTTCTAGACACCCCTCTCCACCCAGAGAGGGGGAACATGTTTCCTGCATATATACGGCTGGACAGGATAAGAATATTGTATGTTTAAATGAGATCCCCTCTCATTCTTCGAAACTCTAGAGAATACGGGCCCAGTCTCCTCAATCTCTCCTTATAGGGCAAATCCCCCATCCCAGGAATCAATCCGATGAATCTCCACTACAGTCCCTCTATGGAAAGTATATCCTTCCTTTGGTTCAGGAGTCCAAAACTGTACACAATATTCAATGTGCAGTTTCACCAAGGCTCTGCAGCAAGACATCTTTATTCCGGTGCTCAAATCCTCTTGCAATAAAGACCAACATACCATTTGCCTTCCTAATTGCTTGCTGCGCCTACATGCTAACTTTATGACTTATGAACAAAGACATACGGGTCCCTTTGGACACAAATATTTCCCACCTCTAGCCATTTATGAAATATTCTAACATTTCTGTTTCTCCTACCAAAGTGGATAACTTCATCTTTTTTCACATTATATTCCATCTGCCATGTTCTTGTCCACTCACATAGCCTTGAAGTTTCCTTACATCCATACATCGACATTCTGCCCTTTGAGCCTCCTCCGCCATTCAGTATGATCATGGCTGATCATCAAATTCAACACCCTGATCCCACGTTTCCACCATATCCCTTGATCCCTTTAGCCCCAATAATTATATCCAATTCTTTCTTGAAATCACAAAACGTTTTGGGCTCAACTACTTTCTGTGGTCGTGAATTCCACAGATTCACTACTCTCTGGGTGAAGAAATTTCTCCGCACCTCAGTCCTAAAAGGTTTACCCCTTATCCTCAAACTATGACCCTTAGTTCTGGACACCCCACCCTCGGGAACATTCTTTCTGAATCTACCCTGTCTAATCCTTTTAGAATTATATAAATTTCTACGAGATCCTCTCTCTCTTCTAAACTCTAATGAAGATAATCTGAACCGGCTTAGTCTCTCCTCGTATGACAGTCCTGCTATTCCCAGGAATCAGCCTGTTAAACTTTTGCTGCACTCCCTCCATGGTAAGAACATCCTCCCTCAGATAAGAACACCAAAACTGCACACAATACTCCAGGTGTGGCCTCACCAACCCCTTATACAATTGCAGTAAAACATCCCTATTCCTATACTCAAATCTTCTTGCTATGAAGGCCAACATACTGAAGTGTTGGGTTCTCTGAGACACAGACGAACCAACACGGTTGCGATTGGTACAACGCAGTTTTATTTCTTTTAACTATTTATATAACAAACTCTGGTACTCAGCAGATGGTGACTGTCTGAGTGTCTGGCTTGGAGGTCCTTGCCCTGAGCCGTCTCCTGCTGGACCGCCCAGGAAGTGTTGTGTTCCTTGTTTTGTACTGTGTATGATCTTGTCTGTGATTAGCTGTCGTGTTGTGTGTGCTAATTGGTCCGTTGATCTGTCCATCACTATGTATGTGTGTATGTGCTGTGATGTTCACTTGAATATCATGACATACCATTTGCTTTCTTTATTGCCTGTTGCACCTGTGCACTAACTTTCAGCGACTGATGTACAAGAACACCAAGTTCTCGCTGAGTATCCACCTCTCTCAATTTACACCCACCTATAATAATCTGCCTTCCTATATTTGCAACCAAAGTGGATAACCTCACATTTATCCACATTATATTTTATATGCCTACTCACTCAGCTGGTCCAAATCACGCTGAAGCATCTCTGCACCCACCTTTCAATTCACCCTCCCACCCAACTTTGTATCATGTGCAAATTTGAAGATAATACATTTAGTTCCCTTGTCCAAATCATTGATATATATTGTGAATAGTTGGGGCCAAGCACAGATCCTTCCTCACAACTCACATTCCTAGTTTTGTATCAACAAACTTAGAAATGTTACATTTGTCCCCCATATCTAAATCATTGATACAGATTGTCATAGTTGGAGCCTCAGCACTCATCCTTGAGGTGCCCCAATAGACAGCCTGCCAACCTGAGAATGACCCATTTGTTCCTACTCTCTATTTTCTGTCTGTTAACCAATTGTCAATCCATGTCAGAATATTCCCCCTAATCCATGTGCTCTAATTTTGCTCCTGTGTTGTACCTCCTGTGTAGGACCTTCCAAAAATCCAAATATTATTCACTGGTTCCTCCTCATCTATTTTGCTGGTTACATCCTCAAAATGCTCGAACAGGTTTGTCAAACATGATTGCCCTTTCATAAATCCTTGCTGACTCTGCTCAATCCTAGCATTTTTTTTTACGTGTCCGGTTATCACAGCCTTTATAATAGATTCTAGAGATTCCCTACTACCGATGTCAGGATAGCAGGTCTGTAGTTCTCCATTTTCTCCCTCTCTCCTTTCTTAAGTGTGGTTACATTTGCTACCTTCTAATCTGCATGAACCATTCCAGAATGTATAGAATTTTGGAAGATGACCATCAATGCAACCACTTTCTCTACTGCCACCTCTTTCAACATTCTATAATGTAGATCATCAGGTCGTGGGGATTTATCAACTTTCGGTCCCATTAATTTCCACAGTACTACCTTTTTGCCAATACTAATTTCTTTCAATTCCTCATTCTCACTAGTCCCTTGGTTCCCTAATATTCCAGGGAGGCCTTTTGTATCTTCCTTCATGTTATTTTTACTGCCATTTCCTTATTCTCAATCTTCAATTCTCCTGCCTATATTGTCATGATAGGGCATTAGGAACTTGGGTCCAGAAATAGGGTTCAAGATGTAGCGGGAAACTTAGGGGTTAAAAAGATTGCTAGCACCAGAGTCAGAGGGATATGGCCACAGCGTGAGTTACCTTGTCCCATTAAGACTGAACCTTGAGTGGGAATATACAGTATACCCTGGTTAAGCGAGGAAAATCCACTTAAGTTCCACTGTCATTTGGGACAACCTTGTTTGATCAGCCATTATCCTATCACAGTGTCTGATGAACTGTTTGTCCATCAAGGGAAGGTTAGTTGCATATGAATGGCATAGCTCTGTTCTTCTGTATAAATGGGAGTGGGAAATCAGCTAAGATAACAATAAGGGATTCAAATCTGGTCATCTCAGGGGAGAACGTTTGTTTGAGGGGGTGGGCAAAGCTTAGAGAGAGAAGAAATGCTTTTTTGAACAGTTATAGCAGAAGGCTGTGAAGGTCACAGAAAAGCTGCTCCAGATACAGACTTTCAAAATAGGTTTTAAAGGAACTTGACTTACAACAGAGAATTGCTTCACAAATATAAGTATCATCTTTGCCTGTCTATGTAAGTGGAATGACAGCGGTATGTTTATTGGATGCGTTGTTTAATGGGAATTAATGTGTTAAGGTTAAGAAACAGAATGTAATCTGTTAGTGCTAGAGCTGAAGTAAAAGTTTAAATATTGTTTTTTTCTTTTGTTTTAATAAAGTTTGTTTATAAAATAACCAAGCCCTATTTCTTATATTATCTCTCCTGGAACAAATCAATCTTTCCGCACTGCATTAAAATTTGAAAATGTTACGGCATCTGGTCCAGTTTCTTAGCCAGTATTGAGAGATGACCAGACATCCGTAACACTATCTGTAGTGGGTCCAGATTTGTCTTTGCTAATCTTTTCCTTTTCACATACCTATCAAAGCTTTTACAGTATATTTTTACATTTCTCACTAACTTATTTTTACATTCTATTTTTCCCTTCAGCAGTTTCTTGATCCTCCTTCACTAAATTCTAAAACGCGCCCAATCCTCAGGCTTACTACTTTTCTTGCCAACTTTATATGCCTCTTCCTTTGATCTAATACAATCTTAAACTTCTCTTGTTTGCTATGGTTGGATCACCATTCCTACTGGTATTTTGTGCCTCAAAGGAATGTAAATTTGTTGTAAAATAAGTTTTTTTTAAATTCATTCATGGGTCGTGGAAGTCGCTGGCTGGGCCAGCATTTAATGCCCATCCCTAATTGCCCTTGAACTGGGTGGCTTGCTAGGCCATTTCAGGAGGAATTTAAAAGTCAACCACATTGCTGTGAATCTGGGGTCACAGTAGGCCAGACCAGGTAAGGATGGCAATTGAATGATGCAGCAGGCTTGACAGGCCAAATGGTCTAGTCCTGTTCCAATGTCATATGTTCTTTTTAGGAATTTTACAAATCTGACCTTCTTAGGGCATTCGCTGAAAAAAGTACAACTCTGCTCACTCATTTTGACACTGGAGTGTTACATGCCTTTTAGTTACAAAAGCACTGCTTGCATTTATATAGCATTTTATCACATCTCTCAGCACATCACAAACAGCCTCATATAACAAGGATTTGGCAAGATGCAACACACAACAAATTGATTACCTAGTGTGAGCAGGTGCATCCTTTTTTGCACTGATACAGACAGCTTTCCTGATTGCCACATATCCTGGAGCATTATTAGCCTTCTGCCAATATCATTACAAACTTGTTTCTAGACAGGAAATTTGAAAACAATTCAAATTATTAGCTTCAATTATTAGCTGTGACAACACTTAACATTTACACTTTAGCAAGCGTTCAAAATAACACAATACTCTTCCTGACATTTACCAGCTACCACCAAACTATCGCTTCATTTAAAATAAAATTTAAAAATTATTTATTAGGCAATTGCTTTCATTTATATATCATTAATTTATTTGCTAAGATCCATCTACACCCCCCACAATTCCTATACTTGGGCAGTCAAATTACTGACAGTAACGTTTGCTTCAGAACAAATTCACACATGGAAGATATGAAGAGGGGTGATTACTGTTAAGTAATGGGGAAAGAGACATTGCAATTAGTTGTCTCATTTATGTTAAGTATCCATTAATTGACACTGATATGTAAAGGGGCTTCAGGTGGCCTCTGTCAGGTGATGTATAGTTAGAGTTTTGTGCAAAGGCTGTTGGAATGAAATAAATGTGTGTTTGTGAAAAAGGAACAGAACTTTAGACTCTTCATATCACAGCAACTAAAACGTCTAACATCATTGATTCAATCAGATGATTTTCCCTTTCTGGGGAAATGCTTGGTGTGCACTCTGTCTCCTCCTCTATTTATAGCCTGAAATTGGAAACTGTGAATGTGCGCAATCATAGCTGTTATCCAATTTCCCACTATTACATAACATCATACTGGTACAATCAACTTTTTACCAGGTTGTTTCACCTACTAAGTAACAATGCACAATTGACACTCACTTTCAATGGAAACCCAAAGAAAGAATATAACTACTCCTTGAAAGATGGGTGTATGTTGCTGCTTTCCTACATATCAGCTTTGTTACCCGAGTCAGAAGGTTGTTGATTCCAACTTTAAACCAGGACTTGAGCACACAATCAAGTCTGATATTTCAGCGTGGTACTGAGGATATGCTTTCATGCTCAAAGTGCCTTCCTTCAGGTATGGTGTTAAACCAATGCCCCACTTTCCTGTTCCAATGGTTCAGTTGAATTAGAAAGTCTACATCATTATTGAATGGGCAGCAGGATCTCCTAGGGATTCTGGTCAATATTCTTCCCTCAGCCAACATGAAGAAAAAAATAAAGGAACTTGTCATTTACCTCAGTGCCATTTACAGGACCTTACTGTGCACACACGGGCTGCCATGTTTGCAAATGGAGCAATGGTGGTTTTAAATAATTTGCTGTCTGGTTAGAATTTTGGGATGTTCCCATAAAATACAAGCCTTTTCTACAAAAATAGAAAATTTGGATTTATTCCATTCCACATAATTGAGTTAATTCTGATACCTACTACAAATATTTTCAACATAATTTGCCTCGTCTTATATCAACATTGGTGACATGCAAATATCAAGGTGGACTATTTGAAATTTTAAGAATAGGTACGTAGCATTATTCATTCTCTCCTTCTATCGTTCACCATTTCCAACCAACTAGCTACTACACATCTGCTGACTAACTCTACAGTCAGGTGCTTTGAAGCATATGGGAATTCTGGGGTGATTTTCCCTCCTTTCTATTTTGTGGAGCAATGCTTGGCTGTGTTCAGCATTTCTAAGGCAAAAAAAAAATCAGTGTGTAATTAATCAGAACCTACCTCTTAAAGTGCATCGCTGGTTAAATATGTTAAGAGTTCAAGATGATATACCATGATTGATTTGAACAGGAGGAAATCAATAGTCTACTATTGAGCAATTCCTTATCAGCTTAAGATTATATCTGTAGCATTACCATTGTTTGCGGAACCTACTGGAATGCGATTTTGTTAAGCCCTCTTGTAGGAATATCATTCACTCTGCTTACCTTAACAGTTTTCCTACAAGCCTCGAGTGACTTATTCAATGGAGCTAAAACATCTTCTGCATTTACTTCACAGTCAGATATAACTGTAGCACTTTGCTCTGGTTTACAACTACTGGACAGACCACAGTGCTTTGGAGGTGGTGGTGGTGGCATTTTCTCATGGGACAAGGAAGGGCCTGATGGTATCATTGCAGGAGGAATTCCAGCCGGTCCACAAACTACAGGAAAAATGCACAATGTCATTAGAATCTTGCCACTGGGGGAAAAATCTTTCTATAATAATAATCTTTATTATTGTCACAAGTAGGTTAACATTAACACTGCAATGAAGCTACTGTTAAAATCCCTTAGTCGCAACACTCCGGCACCTGTTCGGGTACACAAAGGGAGAATTCAGAATGTCCAATTCACCTAACGTCACAGCATGTCTTTTGGGACTTGAGAGAGGAAACCAGAGCACCCGGAAGAAACCCATTCAGACACAGGGAGAACTTGCAGACTCCGCACAGTGATCCATGCGGGAATCAAACCCGGGACCCTGGCGCTGTGAAGCAACAGTGCTAACCCCACTATGCTACCGTAACGCCATCTCTGTGCTGCTGGAAGTAAATGCAATTCATGCCGTTTCAGAAAAGTTTTTTGTATTAGAATTCACAGAGGGAATGGAGTAAGCGTTGAATTTAGTAATACTGTTAAATTAACATGTTGCCAGTGACCTCCAGTGCAGGAATAATTGGAAGTAGTTCCCCAGGCTCATTTTCCAATGTGGTGAATTCCCAATTGTGGTTAGGAGGAAGCAGAAAACAGGTGACAGCTCTCAGGAGAGGGAGAAAAGGAAGTTGACAAAGTGACCCAGTTTACGACTGTGCACCTCCTAATGACAGACAGCCCCATGTACAAGTTGCTTGCCCACTGCCTAGGAAGGAATTATACAACTTCAGGAAACTGCATGTAGGAAGGGGGGATTAAAAAAAAACTGGTATACATTAAATCTATGTTTACGCCAAGGCTGCGAGTAAAACAGCAGCAGCAGAGAAAATGCTGATTTGAGTAAACACAACCCCACACTTGCTCCTCATATTTTGTCGACAGATGGTGCAGATACCGGCTCAAAAGAAGAAGTTTGATCACATGAAAGAAAGTGATGGCCACAATTTTGATGTAACTGAAATTAAAATCATTACGCCCATCGATTCCCGGCAGATATTCTGCCTTTGGTTGCACGTGTAATGTAGTAACTGATGCTCACCTTTTGCTTTATCCAGCTGAGGTGCCGGCACCCTCTTAGTGAGAAAATGTTTCCTGGGACCAATCTGTGCTTGTGTCTGCAAACCATACGAAAACTGAGGAGGATCATTCCAGCCTCGCTCCTGGTTTCCTGATTTTTAAAAAAAAATGTCATAAAAGGTTCACAATTAAGCAAAACAGTATAAAAAATGTAAATTTGTTACAGAAAACAATTCAAAACGGCAACTTGCATTTATATATCCACAGGTAAAACATTCCATGGCCCCTAAAGACTGAAATGTACAGAACATTAAGAATGTTTTCAATATTTTCCCAAATTAACAGACTGTTGAGTGGTAACATCAAATCTTTTCTTTTCTCTCCAATTTCCTTGAAACATGAAATTATTTTTCACAAGAACCTATTTTCTCCCATAAGTATTAATGGAAATCCAAGACCACATTTTTAAAAGCTACCAGTTAACCTGGTTTTATTAGCAGTTCATTAACACAGAGGAAAAAAAGCATTTTCCTTTTTTTTCTTGAACAAAAATTTGTTTTTCCCTAAGCAAATACCAACCGTGGATGAGATGATACACACAGGCAGATATCAAGAGCTCTTACTGGTGAGCAAACAGAATAACTGGACAACTTGCAATTACTCTACTCTACTGTAAGATAAAGAACTCCACTATCATAGCAACACTGAAGTTCTCTAGTATAATGTAAAGGTGTGAAATTAATCCACTGTAAACACATCTTTCACCGATTCCTGGCTTGGGTCGCTGTCTGTGCGGAGTCTGCACGTTCTCCCCGTGTCTACGTGGGTTTCCTCCAGGTGCTCTGGTTTTCTCTCACGGTCCAAAGGTGTGCGGGTTGGGTGCAATGGCTATGCTAAATTGCCCTTAGTGTCCAAAATTGCCCTTCCAGTCCAAAATTGCCATTAGAGTTGGGTGGGGTTACTGGGTTATGGGGATAGGGTGGAGGTGTGGGCTTAGGTAGGGTGCTCTTTCCAAGAGCCGGTGCGGACTCGATGGGCCGAATGGCCTCCTTCTGCACTTTAAATTCTATGAAAGGTCTGAATGTCAGGTACAAGAGTCTCACCTGAAGGAACAGATAACCTCTGATATATGGTGGTATATTTATTTCAAAAGCAGCAAATGGTGATAAGTGGCATAAAAATAAACTCTGCCGCAGTCAAGGTATAGATATTAGTGATCAAAAATGAAATATATTTTTCCCTTGATCAACATGTCAGTATCAAGCAAAGTTCCTCTTACTCTACCCAAAAGTCAGAATGGCACTCACTAATGTATTAGTGTAAACCTTTCCATTCTAAACCTCGAGTCAGAGAACTTCAACACAGAAACAGCTCAACTGGTCTTATGTCAGTGTTAATGCTCCACACCAGTCTCATCTCAGCCCTCCTTATCTAACCCTACCAGCATACCCTTCTATTCCTTTCTCTCTTTTGCTTCAAGGTTTTCCCTTGAATGTAGCCTTTTGAGAGTTTGCCAACTGTTGTGTAGACCTGTACCAGACAAGTAGCAATTCTGTGCTATGAATAAACATTGATCATGTCAAACAGTGACTGACAACCATGTTAAGTGAGCTTGCTGCAAACGTCAGTCATTTATTTCCTGGCCAGGACAGGCAAAGTGACAAGTTTTCTCACCGAATAACAAGACTATTTCCTCTCCAAGATTCAACATTATAAACATTGTTTCTGGAGAGGAGATAAATTCCAGTGATCAACTTTTCCTTTCTTTAAATGTATTATTCTCCATTCCAATGTTTTCTAGCTGTGAACAGGGATAAAACATAACGTTTAGGAATTCAAAGTTTTGTTGAAATATAAACTGCTCATAAATGTGTTGCTGGTGCCAATTACATTATTCAGTGGATAGCAATCTTTATTCTCTGAGCTCTAATGCAGTGAACTGAGTTGAACTGTATTTCCAAAGAGTCATTAAAAGGGTCATTGGAGTCCTCAGCTTGTTCATGACCTTGGCGTCTTGCATCATGCCAATTCCCTGATCTCAATAATGCAGCGCTTAAATATTATTGCATGTATTCAATATAATACTAAGACTAGAGCACACCAAATAATCATCAGCATTTAAAACTGAAGAGGAGTTCAACAAGGGTGCTGCGTATCACGAGGCCTCTTCAATGTCTATGCAGAAATAATGATCAAAGGAAAATAAGTAAACAGAGAATTGGGTGTCATGATTGGAGTAAATGATATCAGTTATGTTTGCAGATAAAAAAAATACTTGCAATATGCACAGCATAATGATTACAAAAACTAGTAGACACGACTGTAACAGCAGATGTGAACTTTGGACAGCCACCGTGCTGTCCCCTCCCCGTGTCTGCGTGGGTTTCCTCGCACAGTCCAATGATGTGCCGGTTAGGTGGATTGGCCACGTTTAATTGCCCCTTGTGTCCAAAGTTAAGTGAAGGGGTTATTGGGATAGGGCACTGACCCCTTTCAGAGGGTCAGTGCAGAATGATGGACCGAATGGCCTCCTTCTGAACTATAGATGATTCTACGAATTTGCCTACGTATGTTTTAATGGGTCATCCTGGCAAGATGGGCTGGTTAATACTTTGTTTGGTCTGCCACTGTTGTTGTCACTCCCAGCCTGGATGTTGATTTCTGGTTCAGCTATTTGGTTGATCCCACCAGCAACATACTCCTGTAATTTTGATCTTTTGAGAATTCTCCATGTTAATCAATCCATGATTGATGCACCTTCAGTTGCCTTGGCCCTAGGTTGTGGAATTTCCTCCCTAAACCTCTCCACCTCATTCTCCTCAAGAAACCCTTAAAACCAACCTTGTGGTCATGTGCCCAATGTCTCTTCAAGTGATTAAGTGTCATATCGTTTGTAAAGTGTTCTTTTTATTACATTAAAAGGCGCCACATGTACGTTTGTTCAGCCAACATTCTGCTCAACACTTACTTCACCCACCCAGGACTTTTAACTGCATTCCTAGATGCAGTCAGCAATCTCAAAAGCAACCTTTGTCCCCTGAAGGGCATTGCTTAACTTGGGCGGATCAGAACCATGGATGAGGTTGGAGAGGAATCTTACTCAGAGCCTCTCTGCGAGATTGGCAATGAAAGGTCCATCAGAAGGATTATTTGGTGCAGGCGGCTCAGATTTCCTTCAATTGCTGGTGACATTTTTCCTTCCCCATGACCATTAATACTGCGGCTCTCTGCCCCTCTCCTTCCTTTGTCATCCACGATAAAGACATGTATTTTCTTAAAATACTGTCCAGCTTAGATATACACACACCCATATTTTTTAAATTTAGTCCTTCATGGGATGTGGGCATCGTTGGCTGGGCTAGCATTTATTGCCCAACCCCAATTCCCGTATCAGCCTCCCCGAACAGGCACCGGAATGTGGCGACTAGGGGCTTTTCACAGTAACTTCATTTGAAGCCTACTTGTGACAATAAGCGATTTTCATTCATTAGTCAACCGTATTGCTGTTGTCTGGAGTCACGTGTCGGCCAGACCAGGCAAAGATGACAGATTTCCTTCCCAAAGGGCGTCAATTAACAATGATTTCATTTAATTTCAGATTTTTATTGAATCTAAATTCCATCATCGAACCCATCTCCAGCTTTTAACAAAAAGTCACCCAAGCTAGAAATGTTGGCTCCCTTTTCTCTCAACACAGATGCTGTCAGACCTGTTAAGCGTGTCCAGCATTTTCTGTTTCAGTTTCCAGCATCCACAGTAATTTGCTTTTGTCTCCAGAGCTTTACCCTGGGTCTCTGGATTACTAATCCAATGACAATACCACTGCCTGTTTATCCTACATATATACGGTCATATATATGTAATCTGATGCATAGCTTCCATTCCCCTCTGCAGCTTCTCATTTACAAACGTGATCAGCCCTAGGGCAGCTTCACATCACCGCCCACAGCTGACTCCAACTTAGTGCCACGTAACCAGGGGAACAGATTAAGGCCTGCGCCACGGGCAGCTCCGCTCCACTCCGCTCTATCCTCACACACCTCAGCTTCTTTTAAACCCTGCCCGCCCTTTCCCACGCGAGACCATTCGCTTCTCTCCCTCTCACTTCACCTGGCTTGACGAACATATCGGACATTTCTCCCTCGTCCCTCCTCCGAGCCGGCTGCGGGGTTTCCGGCGCCATGGCGTCACTTCCGGCGAACAACAGAGCTCTACGTCATCGGTGCGGTAGTATCCGTGCCGTACACACCGCGCATGCGCAGTTGATTTGATCAGTACTGTACTGCAACTCAGCCGCGAGCTGCAATGCGTAGATCTACAGTTTACATGGACATGGAATCACTGGACCTCCAGTCTTGCAAACTATATCTGAATATAAATTATAATTTTAATTGCCTTGCCTTGTATATCCTTTCGAGAACTTTAATGTGGTTCCTATGGTGGACCCCCCACCACCACCCACAGTCCCTAAACTCACCTGCTGCTGGAACCCTTATTTCATTTATGTCTTTGTACCCCTGGACTGTTGCAACCCTCTGAAAACATAGAATGCATACAAAGTCATGCAGCATTTGTGGAGAGAGAAATAGAGTTAACAAACGGGATTTTAGTTTTGGACATGGGGCCTTGGTGTCAGAGTCTCAACCCTGCATTGCCTGATGCAATTTTCCTTTCCTGAATCATGAGTTTTTTTATTACAATCACCTTACAAGCCTGTTACAGACATTGTTACAATGATGTACAGTGCCAGCGCACAGGTAAGAGTGCTGTCATGTTATGCAAACATGCAGATAATGATGTACAGACAAGCAGCTAATGAACAGGACATGACCAATGAGCAGGCAGGACACTCAGGGGTGTTATCTCACAATAAAAGGCATGAGGCACTCACACTCGGCCTCTTTCCACTGATGAACATCTACAGAGTGAGTCAGGGTGTATGTACAGTATCACACCTCCAGCACGTGGCTAAGAGCTAGTCTGGTCCAGTCAGACAGAGTAACCACACTTATGTTAGCAGAGTCGAACCCATAGAGAACTGTGCTATTGGTTCAATAAATCAGATTGAACTAACTTCAAGGTCTCGAGTATCTTTTTGTCAAAGCTGCATCCAGTTGCAGCCTGTGTTATCCCAGAGTACAGAACACATCAAGTGCCACATCAGGCCTCACGTGGCACCATTACAGGTGTGAATGATGTTTCTGTTGCACAATTGTTGCACGTACTTGGCCTGGTCAAAACCAGTGGTGGTCTTCTCCACTGGGGGTCTACCTTCCACCAACTTGACAAAGTAGTGGCAGCATACTCTGTCCATGATACCAAACATCCCTCTGCCATGGTAATGAATCCTCTTCAGATACTGGGACTTATCCAAGACTCGCTCTGCTAAATCAGGTTCCATCTGTACTCCAGACTGTGGTTCCTCATTACCAATTATGAGCTTCCAAAAGAACTTCCAGCATAACCTTTGCTCTCTTTTTGTCACTGAACTGCAGCTGGGCAATGGCTTGGTCAAAGGTCATCCCTCTGATAATTTTTGCCAGATACCACATTTTATCCTTGCTCTATTTGATTTGCCTCCTGCAGTGGTAAACCTCCACCGGTCTGTGAGGCTCATGCAGAAGCCATGGAGGGTAAAGCACTTGGTTCTTCCTCTCCCAGTTCTTCACAGATCGAGTGAGGCTGGTGTGCATGTGGGACTGAGGAACGATACTGCATGATGCAAGCAATCTGTAATGAATGTGTCAACCAATTCCTCAACAGCAGCAACGCCTGACTGTAAGGAAGCTGCCATAATTTGTTTTGTCATAAGTTTTGAAGAGCAGGCCAATTAGTAGATGTGGTAGACAGGGAACATACTTGCCATCTAATAAAGGACAGGGGTGGGCTTCTGAGTCTGGAGGATCACCGATTGGCCTTCAGCCCTGAGAGGTCAGCAGCTCCACCTTCAAAGGCGGAATCCACTGATGTAGATGGGAGAGCGGAGAAGATACTGCCTGATGGCATCATCAGAGTGGCCTTGAAGTTTAACTGGCTACTTGCTGCTTATGGGCATGTAGCTGTTCCCAACCCCACCACCAAAACGGAGATTTTCCACATGGCTGGGAGGCAGGACCATGGTGGCCGATGGCAGGAGGTTGCAGGCCTGCCGTTTGAAGATTTTGCCCCACATTTTAGGTCAAATGCTGCCTAAAATGCCTTAATTTCAACCTTAATGCACAAGTGTGCTTTTTCACATTTTCCACACCAGCTTGAAGAGATTCTCGAGCGCAATAAACACTGGCCTTACCATGAAAACCCACATCCCTGGAGTTATTTTTTTTAAAAATGCCTATACTACTGAATTACAAGGCTTGCTATTGTATGCATATAGGATTGTAGCTTTCCAGACTTATTTTACACAGAGAATTTACAGCCTGCAGACAAAAAGGTTTCATCCCATTAATCCAGGTTGGATTTTAATTCAGATGCCTGAACTGGAAAGCCAATTTATAAACTGCATCACTGTTTTCCATAACATGCACTCCAATGGTAGTTACAAAAGGACAACTGATTCTGACATTATTTGGAAAATGGTGGTGTAGTGGTAATGTTCCGAAATTAGTAATCCAGAGACCCAGGTTAATGCCCTGGGGACAAGGGTTTGAATCATACCAGTGGCTGATGGAATTTGAAATTCAAGGGAACCAGTTAACACAAATGGTTAGAGTGTGGTGCCAATAATGTTAAGGTTGCAGGTTCAACTACCAGACTGGCCAGCAAGACTTCGCCACAAACCAAGTATGTTGCTTGTTATGTTTAGATACAAACCTTAAATGATTGCTGGCACATTCCAAGATGAATTCAACTCGGAACACTTACTCACGGAACATTCCAGCCTTTCTGCTTTCAGGGGCTAGCATATTAATCTAACTTGTTAATTTGATTAATTAATCCACTTTACTATTTCATAGCAAAATGGTATAAAGCTAATCTCAGTAAAGGTGATCATAAAACTATCAATTACCAAAAAACCCCATCTGGTTTACTAATGTCCTTTAAGGAAGGAAATCTGCCATCCTTTCTTGGTCTGACCTACAAGTGACACCCAACCCACAGCATTATGGCCAGCAAACCACTCATTTCAACAGCAATAAGGATGGGAAAGAAATGCTGGTCTTGCCAGCAATGCCCATGTTCAGTGAAAGAATAAAACTTCAATACTATTGTATATTTTACATCTATAAAATTAAATTCTCCAATTACTCAAACTTCTCTGGTTGATCTAAGACGACACAAGGCATTGCAGCCAAGTGAAATACTGCTCTGTTCAATAATTATTAAATTCCTTTCACTGTGAGTGTACCTACATCATGTGGCTTGCATCGGTTCGAGAAAGTGGCTCACAGCACCTTCACAAGGGCAATTAGGGATGGGCAATAAATGCTGGATTAGCCAGCGACACCCATAACCTGTGACAGAACAAAGTAAGGGGACCTCCGGTTGCGGCGATGCGGAGCTAAGCCGCACGATTCGGCAGCTCCCGCTATTACGGACTTTCGGGCTCTTTAGAGGAGCCCCAACGGGAATTTTTTGAAGACGTTCCATGTGGGAAGGGAAGAATGAGGTCCCCCTTCACCTTTTATGGACCAGACCAGAAGCGAAACAGCCAAAAAAGCGGCATTGGAGCAGCGGGAGAAGTGAGGGAAGAAAAACGAAATGGCGGCGGCCGGGGATAAAGTGGAATGCGGGCCGGAGCTGCAAGAGTTCATCAAGCGCTGCTTCGAGGAGCTGCGGAAGGAGATGCTGGCGCCTATGCTGTCGGCGATTGAAGGACTAGGGATGACCCAGAAGGCCAGCGAGGTAAAGATCCAGGAGGTGCAGAAAAAAGTCAATGAGAATGAGGACGAGATCTTGGGCCTGGCGGTGAGAGTGGAGGAGCACGAGGTGCTGCACAAGAGGTGGGCGGGAAGATTCGAAGACCTGGAGAACAGGTCGAGGAGAAAGAATCTGCAGATCCTGGGTCTCCCTGAAGGAGTGGAGGGGGCTGATGCCGGGGCATATGCGAGCACAATGCTCGAGTCGATGATGGGCGCGTAGGCGGGAGCAATATCTCAGGTGGTGAAAGTCCGGGTCAAGCCAAGCTGGGGGCTAGCAATATTCGGAGTAGTGGATGAGCCGGGAGTGCAGGAGGCGAAAGAGGCCGGAATTCTGGCCTTTGCGTCCCTAGTAGCCCGGCGAAGGATCTTGCTCTTGTGGAAGGAGGCGAAGCCCCCTAGCCTGGAGGCCTGGATAAACGACATGGCTGGATTCATTAAGCTGGAGAGGATAAAGTTTGCCTTGAGAGGGTCTGCGCAGGGGTTCTACAGGCGGTGGCAACCGTTCCTAGACTATCTCGCGGAGCGTTAGATGAAGGTCGGTCAGCAGCAGCAGCAACCCGGGGGGGGGGGGGGGGTGTCTTGTGAGGGGGGGGGGGGGATCTGCCTGGGGGGGTATTTGAGCAAGAGAACACATGAGAGATCTGGAGGACTGGCATGTCCGGGAGGAATCCAGTGTACAAAGCTCTGTAACATATCGTTTTACCATGTTTATATCTTGCTATGTGCGTTTTCTTTCTATTTTGTTACGAGGCGGGGGGGGTTTGTTTGTAAGGGTGAAAAATTATGTTAAAAAACTTTAATAAATATATATATTTTTTAAAAGAACAAAGTAAGAAAAAACACTTTCAGTTTGAGAACTGTAGCAGTCCAAGAAACAAAATGTTAATACAAGTTCCAATTCTTCTGTTGTACGGAATGGTATTAATCCTTTACAGACGTGTACTGCAAGTACAGGATGGTTGTGGTATACTGGGTATAAATGTGGTCAGGAGGCTCCATCACAGCACTTGAAATTTCTACTTTGTAAAAAATTGAAATGGACAACCAGGGCAGCACAGTTGCACAGTGGTTAGCACTGTTGCTTCTCTGCGCCAGGGTCCCAGGTTCGATACCCGGCTTGGGTCACTGTCAGTGCGGAGTCTGCACGTTCTCCACGTGCCTTTCCTCCGGGTGCTCTGCTTTCCTCCTACAAGTCCCGAAAGACGTGCTTGTTAGGTGAATTGCACATTCTGAATTCTCCCTCAGTATACCCAAACAGGCGCTAGATTGTGGCGACTAGGGGATTTTCACAGTAACTTCACTGCAGTGTTAATGTAAGCCAACTTGTGACACTAATAAAGATTATTATTTCAGCAGGAACAGTGAAGAGAAGCAACAGGAATCATATGTGGGTGGAAAGAAGCAATATTGTAATACCAACTGAAATTCCACACCTCACAGCAGCACAATACAGAACGTGCGGACACAACTGAACTATTTAATACAATGTTATTTTAAAAAATGACAAAATAACATCACACATTGTTTTGTTTTCCTCCCAAACTCCTTCAGCTGATGATTTGGTGAATTCCTCTTATGGGCGGCATGATAGCACAATGGGCGGCACGGGCGCACAGTGGTTAGCACAGTTGCTTCACAGCTCCAGGGTCCCAGGTTCGATTCCCGGCTTGGGTCACTGTCTGTACGGTCTGCACGTTCTCCCCGTATCTGCATGAATTTCCTCCGGGTGCTCCAGTTTCCTCCCACAGTCCAAAGATGTGCAGGTTAGGTGGATTGGCCATTCTAAATTGCCTTAGTGTCCAAAAAGATTAGGTGTGGTTACTGGGTTGTGGGGATTGGGTGGAGGTGTGGCCTTAGGTAGGGTGCTCTTTCCAAGGGCTGGTGCAGACTTGATGGGCCAAACGGCCTCCTTCTGGACTGTAAATTCTATGATTCTATGTAGTCAGTGAAGATCAGAGTTTTCAGGCGCAAAAGTACTGCACATGTGGAACTCTGAAGTAAAACAAGAAAGCTCTGGAAGTGCTCAGAGAGAGAAACAGGGTTAACCTTTGTCCTAAAATGTTATCTCTTATTTTCTCTCGAAAACTGCTGCCTGACCTGCTGAGCATTCCCAGGATTTTTCCGGTTTTATTCCAAAACTTTCAGGCAGCTGTCCAGATCAACCCAAACCAGAACAAATTGAAATATTGTTGCAGGATTTCACAAAAGGTCTTATTTTGAATTCTGCCGTCTGCTTCTAAACTGCAAGTACCATAACCAAGAAACCAACTTCAATAATATGAATTATTGTGCAGAATTTTATTTTTAGAAGCAGCAAAATTCATTTTAAAGTTCATGTAGCTGTGGCTGGACACGGGCATCTTGTGGCGAGCAGCGCGAGTTCCATTTTTCACAACCTTCGGCTCCAAATATGTTGGCGTCACAAATTACTGGAATCAATAGACACACCAAAAGCAATGTGGTAAAATACATGACCATCAGCTCATCTCCTTACAGAGACAGCAAGAAAAGCAAGCAAATAAAGTAAACAAAAACAGGGGGTGATCATTTTGACTCTGCCTCTCTTTTGCATCTGGGTAGCCCTAGAGAAGGAGCACACAGTTTCCAACAGTATGCCTCAGGCCTTCCCCAACCGGTAGGCACTGCAAGGACTACATTGTCAAAACTTTTTTTAAATTTCCAATTAAGGGGTAACTCAGCATCTCCAATCCACCTACTCTGCACATCTTTGGGTTGTTGGGGTGAGACCCACGCAGACACAGGGAGAATGTGCAAAGTCCATACGGATAATGACCCGGGGCCGAGATCGAACCTGGATCCTCGGTGCTGGGAGGCAGCAGTGCTAACCATCACGCCACCGTGCTGTCCCCTCACTGTCAAAACTGTATTCTGAATTTAATTATGTTTCCTTTATTTTTTTTTGAATCAAGAGACTTTAAAAAATAATTTGATAAGCCTCTTAGGACAAATTAATGCTCAGGTGTAAGACTCCAGTCTTAATGGTGATCTTTCTGAATTTCCACGGTTGAGTGGCATGCCAGGACTAGTAATCACCCATTTAACAGGGTTCTTACAATGTGAAATAGCTGCCCTAACTCTAAGTGGCACGGTTGATTATGTTTTTACAGTATTCATTGTATTTACAGTACCAATCTAGCAACCTCTTGAAATTCATGAGGAGGGCGACAACAAGATCTTGTTTTTGCAAGGCTAACAGTGGTGCAATTTAAATTGTCCAGCAATATGTAACAGTTCAAAACTCATGGCAAATTATTTTCACAACACAAATTCCTGGGTTATTTACACACCAATAATGGTGTGCTTCATGAACTTGTCCTTACTTTGCCAGTGCATTTTGGGTCATTAAGTTCTTCACACACTTCAACAGCTTGTCTTCTGCACTGTTCTTCTCAAAGTCCAGTGATACTCTATAGGAGCAACTTGGTCACCACTTTGCAGGTTTTTGAATCTTCGTTACTTTCCCAAATTTGAGAAATCTGGACCTCCACCAGCATAGTTTCCAGAAATGTCAGCCCCACTAAAGTCAAAGCCAGGATGCTATTTGGAGGAAAGTGAAAGCCCATTATAATGATTAAGTTTCTAAATGTTTATGATTTTCTAACAAGAATAATCTTCGTAATTTCCAATGTGACCTCCAGAGACATCTTACATTTTATGTAAAATATCAATTCATAGCAGGAATAAAGGGTTTCTCAGCTTTGGTGGTTTCATGAGGGTACGGTTGGGCATGGGATGTCAAGAGTTGGAAAGTAAAGCAAAATTCAAGCTTTGTCATCTCTTTCATCATTTGCCTTGCTATATTGTTGCTTTAAGTTTCATCCTCAATATCAAAGATTCCAGTTCCACAAGACATTTTTTGTGTCTCAAAGTTATCCCTTTCAGGTTTCTGAAATACCACATCTGCAGCCACTTCTACTTGTCTGTCTCATACCCTCCCACTCATTGTCAGTTTATCCTCTCTGTCTCTCAAGTTGCCCATCTCAAAATATCCCCATTTTGGTAAGGTAACTGTAATGATATGTATAGCGCCAGTGTAGTAAAAGGTCAACACCTGAAACTATGTGTAGATCAAACATTAGATGGCGTTACTAATTCATTGTATATAAGTCAGCATCTCCAGGAATTCTGGGAGAAGATGATGAGAAGCTGATGAGAGCAGAGTGAGATTTCATTGTAGAGATATAGCACGAGGTCAAGTTATAGTGTAGTTTAATAGTTAGAGAGAATATTGATTACTGTATTACAGATTCAGTACTATTGTTTTATTATCTGTTACTCAGTAAAGTGTGTGAATCTAATCAAGTTAAGTAGTGGAAATATAACATGCTATCAGTAGTGTAAAATAAATTAGTTTTGATTTATACATCTTAGTTTATATTCTTTAATGTGGAGATGCCGGCGTTGGACTGGGGTGAGCACAGTACAAAGTCTTACAACACCAGGTTAAAGTCCAACGGGTTTGTTTCGATGTCACTAGCTTTCGGAGCGCTGCTCCTTCCTCAGGTGAATGAAGAAGTCTGTTCCAGAAACACATATATAGACAAATTCAAAGATGCCAAACAATGCTAGGAATGCGAGCATTAGCAGGTGATTAAATCTTTACAGATACAGAGATGGGGTAACCCCAGGTTAAAGAGGTGTGAATTGTATCAAGCCAGGACAATTGGTAGGATTTTGCAGGCCAGATGGTGGGGGATGAATGTAATGCGACATGAATCCCAGGTCCCGGTTGAGGCCGCACTCATGTGTGCGGAACTTCTTTATATTCTTTGTCAACACTACATATCTGTCTATCTTGGAGAACAAGACAAGGAATATAACAGTAACTTCTCCCTTTTCCCACCTTCTCGGTGCTCTGCCTGGCTGGAAAGGACAATTAAGTGATCACTACATATCTGGCTATCTTGGAGAACAAGACAAGGAATATAACAGTAACTTCTCCCTTTTCCCATCTTCTCCATGCTCTGCCTGGCTGGAAAGGACAATTAAGTGATCAATTTTGACACCTTTGCCTTCAGAGTAATCCTGCTCCCCAACAATAGCAAGTTCCGCATTGCCAAATTTTTCCCCTCTCCATGGCAGTCATTTTTCTTAGAGAATAGTACATAACATAAGATAATCCACAGAAGAGAATAAAGGGGGTAAAGCGGGAATACCACAGACCACCTCTGGTATTGCAGTCACGTGGCGAATCTTCACTTTCAAAGTGTTGTCACTGTTCATAGGCTATTGACCAGTGAACAAGGCAGCCACTTCAGCAGTTTAAGTTATAATACTTTAAACACTTAGCATTGTGCCTTATTCCCAAAAAATAAAGGATAATTTTTATTCTTCAGTGCACTTCCAGGAGAATTGCAGAAGTCAAATCATGCTGCATGGATTACGAGGGCACAGCGACCGAATCAATAGTTGTGATTAGTGAAATTTTAAAAATTGCAAAAACAATTTGTCCGATTATTAAGCTGCTGTCATTTCTAACTCGTTACTTCTGTCGCTAACTTGCCTGCTTTATGACTTTGTCTCATCAGGTTTAAGATCCTAGACAATAGAACAGATCCAGTTGTAATCTGCTGATAATGCCCAACTAGAAATATTTCTTTTAAAGTGTACTGAAGAGTTGAATTATTTTGTGTTTGATTATGTGAGTCTGTTTACTACTGATGTGGACTGTGCTCGATTGGTTAAGTGTAGGGGTGGATTCAGAATAAAATAAACAAAGTTATAGAAGAGCATGGAAACTAGAGGTATGAGGTAGATATTTTTAAGCACTGTGAATAAAACATGTTACAATCATAAGACCATAAGATATGGGAACAGAATCAGGCCATTCAATCATGGCTGATATGTCTCTCATCCCCATTCTCCTGCCTTCTCCCATGACCCCTCATCCCCTTATATATCCCCGAATAGAAACAAGTACAACCTATGCATATATTCAAGATACAAATATACAACATGCAGCACAACATTTATCACTACTTACCTCCCTTTGGAATCTTTCCAGTGTGAGTTTCTTTTGCATTTCATCTTTCAGCAAGGGGTCAGCATTATACTGCCCTTTCAGCAATGAAGGCCAGCAATTCCCAGCTTCTCGGTTACTTTTTCTCAGAACAATACACACCTGTTTCTTATCCTCTGCCAGAAAACACATTTTTTTGGAGATGTAAGAAAAGTACAGTTGAAAATTATATTTTTTAATTCCCATATTTCTCTTGCCCTTCAAAATATATTTTGTCTAAAGACAGAGTGGAGGTGTTGTGTACACTCTTGTACTGAAATAGTAAAAACAGAAAAAAGGCATAAAGAAAAGCTTGTTTGTGAAGGTAACATTTTAAGATTGTTCCCTACCTAGTGTCCAGGTTCCTTCATCAGAGACGGTAGAATCGTAGAGTTTCCCCTGAAATTAAAGGAAGATTCATCCATGACAATACACCGTGATGCACTCAATCAGTATTTATTTACTAAAAATAACAATTTCTGTACTTTTAATTTTACATGTTGTGTAATTTTAGCTCAATGATTAGCCTTGCGTTTGAGGCCTAATTTGGGACTTGAACACATAATCCACCATTTCAATGCATTGTTAGGAGATTGCTGCATTCTTAGAGGTGCCATCTTTCAGTGATAACACTTTACAACTGGCATATGAAACATTTGGGGATGTTCAAGAGAACATGAAACACTATGTGAATGCAACTTTTTTCCTTTTATATGCGAGTAGAATAGCACTCTATAAAGGTTACACACAAGGACTGTAGTAGTCCATGTTGTGCACTTATTCAAACAGTTTCTTTAAAGGATTACTAGATTCCTCTGTAAATGCCTAACCATACAAGGAATCATACTCAATATTTAGCCTGTGTGCTTGCCATCTTTTGCCAAGTCTAACACAGATCAGAGCTCAGGATCAAGGCTGGAGTTACAATGAAAATGATTGTGAACGAATAACGCTTCTCAAGGTGAGATGAGAGGTGAAACAAATATAGTACTTTAAAATAAGAACAGAAGATTTGGAAATACAAAACATGTATGCCAGGATCTGCAGAGAACATTTTTTCTTTGATAGTCTTGTCTTGTTTAAATATCAGGTTGTCAATTTAAAGCTTTATCTAGCTCCTCGCATTAATGCCTTATCTCAAAAGAAAGAACAAGGAGCTAATGTGCCAGATCTATTATTGGAAAAGTGAGATAGCAAACCTATTTGAACTGACTCAAATGTGTTCATTTTAAAATGAAATGCACCGACCGGGTTAGATTTTCAAACCAAACTGAATGAGTCTCATTTGAAGTATGAGCGACAGGAAGGATAAGGGATCTGTTTACCTTCAGTATATCTTCCCCCTTGACAGACAATGCTATATCCTTACTCCCCAAGCTACATTTGATTTCTTTTGCAGATGTTCCAAGTGGAACCTGGACCTCAATGAAAACTTCTTCCATGGTTTGATACCATTCACCCCATGGGGTCTTACAGCGTACGGTCCCACTTCTTTCATCAAAATGAACTGACATGACTTGAAAAGTAAAAAGAGAGTTAAAATGTTGCAAACTAGGAGATAATTATATGGAACTTTGACAAGTGCAAATAAGTTTGGTAATATCATCTGAAAATTATGCAGAAACTAACCAATGGCAGCTAATAAACTATGTCCAAAATTTAGACCAGCTCTGTTTTGATATATAATAATAATCTTTATTGTCACAAGTAGACTTACATTGCAATGAAGTTACTGTGAAAAGCCCCTAGTCTCCACATTCCGGCGTCTGTTCGGGTACACGGAGGGAGAATTCAGAATGTCCAAATTACCGAACAGCACATCTTTCGGGACTTGTGGGAGGAAAGCTTCCTCCCACAGTCTTTTCCTCCCACAGTCCAAAGACGTGCAGCTTAGGTGGATTGGCCATTATAAATTGCCCTTAGTAACCAAAAAGGTTTGGAGGGGTTATTGGGTTACGGGGGTAGGGTGGAAGTGAGGGCTTAAGTGGGTCGGTGCAGACTCGATGGGCCGAATGGCCTCCTTCTGCACTGTATGTTCTATGTTCTATGAAACCGGAGCACCCGGAGGAAACCCACGCAGACACAAGGAGAACGTGCGGACTCCACACAGACAGTGACCCAGCCAGGAATTGAACCTAGGACCCTGGTGCCTGTGAAGCCACAGTGCTAACCACTGTGCTACCGTGCTATCCTTATTAAGTACACTCATAACATTTGGATTATTCCTTTACCAATTTCTAGCTACAGAAATTAAAATCATGTTGAACATTATTTTGTTATACTGTACAGTCATTTCATTAGTATTCATTAGCTTCAAAAACTGAAGTTAAACCATGACATTTTTAGAAAACAATGGTGTGTGCTCCATCCAGCTTGTCCCAAACCCTCCGGGATTGGGAAACCAATGTCGGGACCAGTTTCAAGTCTTTTACCCACATCCCAGGGGTATTGGGGGTGGGGGCAATGGGCAGGAAGGAGTCAAAAACCTGATATTTTGGTAGAGGTGGGCTACTAGTTGGCTGGAGGGTGGTCAGTTGGGTACAGGATGGAAATGGACGCTATATGCAGGATCAATTTAGAAACATAGAAAAGTGGAGCAGGCGTAGGCCATTCGGCCCTTCGAGCCGCTTCGCCATTCATTATGATCATAGCTAAACGACCAACTCAAGAGCCTGTTCCCACCTTCCCCCCACATCCTTTGATCCCTTTGAGCCCAAGAGCTTTCTCTAACTCTTCTCGAAAACATACAATGTTAGGACAGCATGGTAGCACAGTGGTTAGCACAGCTGCCTAACGGCACCTAGGTCCCAACTTTTCTGATGTGTTGTCACCGACAAGCACCTGGTCAATCTCTGATCCAGCATGCAATTAGTGCACCGTTGCCACATTCCAAAACTGGCTGACAATGAGCTTGCTAAAATTAATTGGCCTCATTCCCAAACCTGACTGGTTGCTACATCCCACCTTCTCCTGTCAAGAAGGAAATTGCTGGCGGCAGGAATGGCGACATGAAAAACCAACACATCAGCTCCAGGTGCTAATTTTCACACCTGTCATGTCTCCGGCCACATTGGGACCTAACACTCCAGACCCTTCTTTGTCACAACATTTCACCACCCCACTCAAAATCCGAGTGAGAGGCAAATAAAGATAACACAGGCCAATCTTAGGTAGGGTGTTCTTTCCAAGGGCCGGTGCGGGCTCGATGAGCCGAATGGCCTTTTTCTGCACTGTAAATTCTATGAAACTGGGGCTGCAGGAGGGTGGAATCAGCAAAATTCTTCTCTGTTGATCTAGAAAATTGAAAGTAGGCCAGGGAGACAATCCTGGCCTTGAATTCAAGCAGTACTTACCTCCTGTAACATTAATTAATTATCATTATTGAATAGTAATCTAGTGGTTAAAAATACCATCTCCAAGTTCTTCTCCGGTTAATAAATCAATTCACAAATTCTTCTGTCCATGTGCCAGACTCAGGGTTAATCCAAGCATTGCCTCTCTGGCGAGAAGTGAGAGTGGCTTTACGACACTGTCATAAAACCTAGCACAACACACCCTCCCTCTCAGGTTGCTGCGATGAACGCTAATCAATCAGTAAACAGGAACTGCTGACATTTGTCAGGATGAGGACTTCTTACCGGCGAGCTTGGGGGGCGGGGGGCAGGTGGAGGTGACGGACCATTCGCGGGGCGTTCTGGGACATGTAGTCGCGTAGTGTGATCTGGGCCGCATGATGGCGAGTTAGAGCCCGGAGGAAGGAAATACACCTCCCGGCATGCCGCTTGGTGGTGCCGCGCAGGCGCTTTCGGCGGCGCCTCGGTGCGCACACAGCGAGAGCGAAGCCGGGCGCGTGGACATGGCGGTGAGTGTTAACCGTCTGGAGTCCCGGTCCTCACTCTCTCTGCTGTTGTTGTGACAGCCCTTGCCCATTGTTATGAGGGGTGCGGGGGACGAACATTCCCTGCGATGGAATGATATGGAGGGGCGACACGTGTCAGTAGCTCAGTTGTCTCCCCCCCCCCCCCCCCCCCCCCCCAGTAACAGCTCCATTGGAATAAGAGGCGCAGCAGCAACGTGGGATATTTTGGGGGGGCTGGAGGAAGGTTTGGAGCAGAGTCTCCAGGGGGTGGGTATTGTGACCCTTTGTTTTCCAGATAAATGTTAATGGTGTGCGTGGGGATCAAAACTTTGCAGATGACACAAAACCTGGAAGTGTTGTGAACTGTGAGGAAGACATGTAGAACTTCAAAAGGATGTAGGCAATTTGGTGGAGTGGGCAGATAGGTGGCAGATGAGGTTCAATACAGAGAATGTGAGGTGCATTTTGGTAGGAAGAACATGGAGAGACTAACATAAGGGATAAAATTCTACAAGGGGATCCGGGTGCACTGGTGCATAGACCATTGACGGTGGCAGGATAGGTGGAGAGAGCAGTTAATAAAGCATATAGCTTTCTGGGCTTTATTAAAAGGGGCATATAATACAAGAGCAGGGAGGTTATGTGGAATATATGCTAGTTAGACCCCAGGTAGAGTATTGTGTACAGGGTTGGGTGCCACACTATAGCAATGACGCAAACACCTTGGAAGAAGTTCAGAAGAGGTTTTGGAAGAAGTTCAGAAGAGGTTTGGCAAGAACGGTTCCAGGGATGTGAAAATTCAGTTATGAGGCTAGATTGGGACTGTTCCCCTTGGAGAGAACAAGGCAAAGAGAGATTTGATAGAGATGCTCAAAATCATGAGGGGTTAGATGGAGTCGATTGGCAGAAACTGTTACTGCTCGTAAAAGGATCAAGAATGAGGGGGTGCAGATTTAAAGTGATTTGCAAATGTGATGTGAGAAAAAACTTTTTCACACGAGTGGTTTAGGTCTGGAATTCACTGCCTGGAAGTGTGGTGGAGGCAGGTTCAATTGAGGCAGTCAAAGAAGACATTAAGTGATTATTTGAATAGAAACATTTTATGGGATATGGGGAAACGTATGGAAATGGCACTAAGTAATAATGCTCAGTTGAGAGCTGGTGCAGACATAATGGGCCAATGGCCTCCTGCACTGCAACAATTCTATGAAATCCCACACCAGAGACTATCCAATGCGCCACTGAGGGAACGCTGCTTTGTTAGAGATGCTGCTCTGTCAGATGAAATGTTAACCTGCGCCTGTCTGATCTTTTGGGCACATGTAAATGATTTCAATGTTCTGAAGAGGAATGGGAGAGCTATCTGACCTCTTCTCAGATCTTGTTAACCCCTCAATCAATGTCATGAAAGCAGATCACATAGCTGTTTGTGGGAGCTTGTTGTGCACAAGGTCAGTGCCATGATTCCTACGTTGCAACAGGGATTGTGTTTTAAAAGTACGTCCTTGTCTGTAGACTGCTGTGTGATGTCCTGGTTGTGAAAGGCCATATAAATTAAATTCCTTTTTAAACACCATTTCTGAAAGATTTCACTTTGAATTGCCCTGGCATTGCTATCTATCTCCTGGAAAAACACTCCAGAGTGCTTGGTAGAGAGGCCATTATTCCCTTTACTGTATAAAAGCAAGAAAATATAATATTTTCATATGCATTTGTTATCTTGACTCAACACCACCAACTTAGTGCACAACTGCAGGTTCACTCTCTGGAGTCGAGCATGTATTCTAGGTTTATACTCAGTGTAGTAATGATGGGGCATTGCATTTGTTAGAGGTGCCGTTACTTCAATAACATGTTTTGGAGTTGAACAGTAAAGATCCGATGGCACTATTTGCAGAACTGCAGGGGTGCTTTTTGTGTCCTGGCCATCACCCAGTGAAAGTTAATGGGTCATTTAGCTAATTATCATTCGTAGGAACTATTTTTGTCACAGTGGCTGCAGTGTTTGCCTATCTGACTGCACTTTCAACTAACCTGACTGCACTTTCAACTAAACTGGCATATGAAGCACCTTGGAACATAGAGCAAGGACAGGCCATTTGGCCCTTTGAGCCTGCTGCACCATTGAAAAAGATCATGGTTGACCTTTGATAGAATTTATGATTCTATGATCTGGTCTTGGTCTCAACTCCACTTTCCTGTCTGCCACATAACCCGAGACCACTTGCCAAACAAAAATCTGTCGAACTCACTTTGAATTCAAAACTTTAGTCTCCACAATTTTCTTGGGAAGATAATTCCACAAAATAGCAACCCTTTGGGAGAAAAAAGTTCTCCTCATCTCAATTTAAAAATTAAAGTTCTTCCTTTTAAGGCAATGTTCCTCTAGTTTTAATCTTTCCCCCTCTCCCACTTCCCCAAGAGGAAACATCCTCTGGGTGTCCACCCTGTCAAGTCCCCTCAGGTTCTTCTAGGTTTCAATAAGATCAACTCTCATTCTTCTAAACTCCAATGGGAATGGCCTAAACAGTTCAACCTTTCATCATATGACAACCCCGTCATCCCATGAATAAGTCCAGTGAACCATTTACGAACTACTTTATTATATCTCATTCTGGAACACATATAATTACTTTGAAATGGAACAACTAATATGCAGGCAAACAATAACACAAGTGCTGAGGTGCCACAATTGAATGTCCAGCACCTTAATTTGATGTAATTCTGTTGCAGGCCTTCAGAATGAGTTGGTAAGAGAGGATAGACAGAAAGTGGTGATTGCAATGTGGAGAGACTCAAAAACAAAATGTTAAAATCTCCTAAGGGAATTGGTTCCAAGGTATTTTTATATTGTGAAATATTATCCTGTGCAGAAATTTAAATGAAATTAGTTTATATTAATACAGTGCTTTTCACAATCTCAGGAAATCCCAAAGTTCTTCATTAACAACTAAAGTACTTTGGACGTGATCGCTGTTGTAGCTTAACGGAGCACTCTGTTTGCATACAGCAAGGCCCTACAGACACAGCAATGAGATAAGTTACCAAGTAGCCTCAATCAGTACTTTATTCCCATAACGGTATTCGCTGTTCTTTTCCCTTATATTGGTATTCTTGGATGAGTGCAAAAAGAAAAGCTTTGGCATGTTCCTTTTTTTTCAGCAATACTCAAGTAGCCTCTTGTTACGTTCGTTTATGGATAAATGTGACCAAAACACCAGGAGAATCTTCTGACTGCTCCTCAAATAGTGCCACCTTACAGGATAGAGCCTTGTTGAGAAATCTGTTGTATTGATAACTTGGAAAGCTAATATTTAATATCTTTTAAATTTTCATCTCTACAGGAACGCAAGGGAACAGCTAAGGTTGATTATCTGAAGAGGATTGAGAAGGACATCTGCAAAAAATGGGAAGAAAATAAGTTATTTGAGATAGATGCTGTTGAGCCAGGGAGTGCAGAGAGTAGGTAAGTTAATACTGATGTAAGTAGGTTGTTCGCATACGTCATTTACCTAAATTTCATGTCTTTTTCATTTTGGATTCAGGCATGTTTTTTTAAAAGGTATTGGTGGACATAAGTTATGCTAATCTCATTCTTGATTTTCATTTGTAAAGCATTGTCTCATTCAGATCTGTTTTCCTTTGAACTAATTTTTGTGGTATGAGCTTCACTGGTAAGACTGACATTTATGGCCCATCCCTAGATGCTCACGGAAGAATGTTTTTAAAAATGTATTCATTTCAGGGATGTGGGCTTTGTTTGCTAGGTCAGCAATTATTATCCATCCCAAACTGCCCTTGAGAAAGTGGTGGTGAGCTGCCTTTTTGGACTGCTGCAGTCACCCACATCGTTGTTAGGGAGGGAGTTCAAGGGTTTTGACCCAGCGACAGTGAAGGAATGATGATACATTTCCAAGTCAGAATGTTGAGTGATTTGGCAGGGAACTTCCACGTGGTGGTGTTACCATGTATTTGTTGCCCTTGTCCTCATAGATGGTCGTGGTCATGGATTTGGTGCTATCTGAGGAGCCTTGGTGAGTTCCTGCTGTGCATCTTGTACACACTACTGCTACTTTGTGTCAGTGGTGCAGGGAGTGAATGTTTGTGGAAGGGATGCCAATCCAGTGGGCTGCTTTGTTCTGGACGGTGTCAAGCTTGAGTGTTCTTTGAGCTGCACTCATCCAAGCAAGTGGAGAATATTTCATCACACTCCTGACTTGGGCCATGTAGATGATGGACAGATTTTCGGGAATCAAGAGGTGGGTTACTCGCCGCAAGATTCCTAGCCTTTGGCCTTGCAGCCACTGTATTTATATGGCTAGTCCAGTTCAGTTTTATGGTCAGTGGTAGGATGTTGATAGTAGGATTCAGTGATGGTAATGCCATTGAATGTCAAAGAGTGATGCTCACATTCTCTCTGTTGGTGATGGTCATTGCCTGGTACTTGTGCAGTGTGAATATTACTTGCCACTTGACAACCCAAGCCTGGGTATTGTCCAGGTCTTGTTGTAATTGGACATGGACTGCTTCAATATCTGAGAAGTCACGAATGATGCTGAACATTGTGCAGTCATCAGAGAATATCTCCATTTCTGTCCTTATGTTAGAAGGAAGGTCATTGATGAAGCAGGTGAAAATGATTGGGCCACGGACATTATCCTGAGGAACTCATGCAGCAATGTCCTGGAGTTGAGATGACTGACCCTTAACAACCACAGCCATCTTCCTTTGTAGAAGGTATGATTTGAACCAGTTGAGAGTTTCCTGTTTCCCATTGACTCCAGTTTTGCTAGGGCTCCTTGATGCCATACTCAGTCAAATGTGGCCTTGATGTCAAGGGGAGTCACACTTGTCTCATGTCGTGAATTCAACAATTTTTTTGTTTGCCCATGTTTGAACCAAGACTGCAATGAAGTCAGGAACTTAGTGGCCCTGGCGTAACGCAAACTGAGCAGGTTATGTTTAACAAAGTGCCGCATGATTGCACTGTTGATGACAACAGTGATGGACCTTGAACCCTTGAAACCAGTGTAGTATAGATGCTCTAACAATGTTTTTGGGTAGGGAGTTCCAGGATTTTGACCAAACGAATATGAAGACAATATATGCCCAATTTAGGATGATGTGGGATTTGAAGGGAAATGGATAGATGGCAAACTCCTGCACCTGCTACCCTTGTCCTAAGTGGTGGCAGTTGTGGGTTTTGGATATGATGTCAAAGAAACTTGGCAAGTGCACCCTATCGATAGTAGTTTTAGGGTAAGGGAGAATGAGAGTATAGAGGTCAGGAGCTCAGATTTGACGTCGCAGGAGGGGGCCAGTGTTCAGGTAGGTGGTTTGAAGTGTGTCTACTTCAATGCCAGGAGTATACGAAATAAGGTAGGGGAACTGGCAGCATGGGTTGGTACCTGGGATTTCGATGTTGTGGCCATTTCGGAGACATGGATAGAGCAGGGACAGGACTGGATGTTGCAGGTTCCGGGGTTTAGGTGTTTTAATAAGCTCAGAGAAGGAGGCAAAAGAGGGGGAGGTGTGGCGCTGCTAGTCAAGAGCAGTATTACGGTGGCGGAGAGGATGCTAGATGGGGACTCATCTTCCGAGGTAGTATGAGCTGAGGTTAGAAACATGAAAGGAGAGGTCACACTGTTGGGAGTCTTCTATAGGCCTCCAAATAGTTCTAGGGATGTAGAGGAAAGGATGGCGAGGATGATCCTGGATAAGAGCGAAAGTAACAGGGTAGTTATTATGGGAGACTTTAACTTTCCAAATATTGACTGGAAAAGATATAGTTCGAGTACATTAGATGGGTCATTTTTTGTACAGTGTGTGCAGGAGGGTTTCCTGACACAGTTTGTTGACAGGCCAACAAGAGGCGAGGCCACATTGGATTTGGTTTTGGGTAATGAACCAGGCCAGGTGTTGGATTTGGAGGTAGGTGAGCACTTTGGGGACAGTGACCACAATTCGGTGATGTTTACGTTAAGGATGGAAAGGGATAAGTATACACCGCAGGGCAAGAGTTATAGCTGGGGGAAGGGAAATTATGATGCCATTAGACGTGACTTGGGGGGGATAAGGTGGAGAAGTAGGCTGCAAGTGTTGGACACACTGGATAAGTGGAGCTTGTTCAAGGATCAGCTACTGCGTGTTCTTGATAAGTATGTACCGGTCAGGCAGGGAGGAAGGTGCCGAGCGAGGGAACCGTGGTTTACCAAAGAAGTGGAATCTCTTGTTAAGAGGAAGAAGGAGGCCTATGTGAAGATGAGGTGTGAAGTTTCAGTTGGGGCGATGGATAGTTACAAGGTAGCGAGGAAGGATCTAAAGAGAGAGCTAAGACGAGCAAGGAGGGGACATGAGAAGTATTTGGCAGGAAGGATCAAGGAAAACCCAAAAGCTTTCTATAGGTATGTCAGGAATAAGCGAATGACTAGGGAAAGAGTAGGACCAGTCAAGGACAGGGATGGGAAGTTGTGTGTAGAGTCTGAAGAGATAGGCGAGATACTAAATGAATATTTTTCGTCAGTATTCACTCAGGAAAAAGATAATGTTGCGGAGGAGAATGCTGAGCTCCAGGTAAATAGATTAGATGGCATTGAGGTACGTAGGGAAGAGGTGTTGGCAATTCTGGACAGGCTGAAAATAGATAAGTCACCGGGACCTGATGGGATTTATCCTAGGATTCTCTGGGAGGCCAGGGAAGAGATTGCTGGACCATTGGCTTTGATTTTTACGTCATCATTGGATACAGGAATAGTGCCAGAGGACTGGAGGATAGCAAATGTGGTCCCTTTGTTCAAAGAGGGGAGCAGAGACAACCCCGGCAACTATAGACCGGTGAGCCTCACGTCTGTAGTGGGTAAAGTCTTGGAGGGGATTATAAGAGACAAGATTTATAATCATCTAGATAGGAATAATATGATCAGGGATAGTCAGCATGGCTTTGTGAAGGGTAGGTCATGCCTCACAAACCTTATCGAGTTCTTTGAGAAGGTGACTGAACAGGTAGACGAGGGTAGAGCAGTTGATGTGTATATGGATTTCAGCAAAGCGTTTGATAAGGTTCCCCACGGTAGGCTATTGCAGAAAATACGGAGGCTGGGGATTGAGGGTGATTTAGAGATGTGGATCAGAAATTGGCTAGCTGAAAGAAGACAGAGGGTGGTGGTTGATGGGAAATGTTCAGAATGGAGTTCTGTCACAAGTGGAGTACCACAAGGATCTGTTCTGGGGCCGTTGCTGTTTGTCATTTTTATCAATGACCTAGAGGAAGGCACAGAAGGGTGGGTGAGTAAATTTGCAGACGATACTAAAGTCGGTGGTGTTGTCGATAGTGTGGAAGGAAGTAGCAGGTTACAGAGGGATATAGATAAGCTGCAGTGCTGGGCTGAGAGGTGGCAAATGGAGTTTAATGTAGAGAAGTGTGAGGTGATTCACTTTGGAAGGAATAACAGGAATGTGGAATATTTGGCTAATGGAAAAGTTCTTGAAAGTGTGGATGAGCAGAGGGATCTAGGTGTCCATGTACATAGATCCCTGAAAGTTGCCACCCAGGTTGATAGGGTGGTGAAGAAGGCCTATGGAGTGTTGGCCTTTATTGGTAGAGGGATTGAGTTCCGGAGTCAGGAGGTCATGTTGCAGCTGTACAGAACTCTGGTACGGCCGCATTTGGAGTATTGCGTACAGTTCTGGTCACTGCATTATAGGAAGGACGTGGAGGCTTTGGAACGGGTGCAGAGGAGATTTACCAGGATGTTGCCTGGTATGGAGGGAAAATCTTATGAGGAAAGGCTGATGGACTTGAGGTTGTTTTCGTTAGAGAGAAGAAGGTTAAGAGGAGACTTAATAGAGGCATACAAAATGATCAGAGGGTTAGATAGGGTGGACAGTGAGAGCCTTCTCCCGCGGATGAAAATGGCTAGCACGAGGGGACATAGCCTTAAACTGAGGGGTAATAGATATCGGACAGAGGTCAGGGGTAGGTTCTTTACGCAAAGAGTAGTGAGGCCGTGGAATGCCCTACCTGCTACAGTAGTGAACTCGCCAACATTGAGGGCATTTAAAAGTTTATTGGATAAACATATGGATGATAATGGTATAGTGTAGGTTAGATGGCTTTTGTTTCGGTGCAACATCGTGGGCCGAAGGGCCTGTACTGCGCTGTATTGTTCTATGTTCTATGATAGTACAAACAACATATGGTGGTTTAGGCTAATGCATGAAGTGATGAACAAACATTTATTTTCTTGGGTGAAGATGAACTTCTTGAGTGTTGTAACAACCCCCCCATCCAGACAAGTATTCCATCACACTTGTGACTTATGCTTTGTGGTCGGTGGAGAGGCTTTCAGGAAGTACGGGGTGAGCCGGAATATCCAAAATCTGACCATTTCTAATAGCCATGGCATTTACGTGACTGGTGAGCTTCTAGGTATTGGTGATCCCAGAATATTAATAGTGTGGGATTCTATGACGGTAATGTCATTGATTGTCATGTTTCGGCACTCTGAGAGATCATGATTTTTAAAGCTGGAGTTTAAAATGTGAACAGGCTCAACCAGTTGCAACTTCAACTATTCCTCTTGTTCCAGCATTGTGCATGTGTTAAAGATGTACAAAGCTTACTCATTCTTGAGACTCTCACTAATGAAAAGGAAAATTAGGCTGGCTGAGTTGGGTTGTGCAAAACTGACTTAATTAAAAACAAAATCACAACAGTACCTATTAGAGGTGTGTCACATTCTTGCCCTAAAAGTACTTATAAATGACATTCACTGCTCTGTGGAATCATCCAGATTGTGTGACACTGCAGTACCTCCCAAGGAGGATACTAGCGCTTGCATTTTGTACAATGCAGAAGCACTGTAGCCAGCATATTTTATTTTGTTACATAGCCAAATGATGCTAGATCGATAGAAGATATTTTCCCAGGAAGAACTAACAAAAAAAGAATGAGTAATCAAGTAAACCTGAGTTGCAGACCAATCCTTTCTCAAGGACAGTATAAGGTTGGCATTGGCGCAGTCTGGGAATGTGCTGCCTGTTGACTTTGGTGTTCCACTCTAGGCAAATAGCAAAAACAACATACCATTGAATTTGTAAATCTGTTACATGACAAAATCATACTGACCTGAAGGTCGCAAGTTCAGTTGTGTTGAGTTAATGGATTTCAGTTGAAGTGATGGTGCCGTTGCTTTAATTGATCCTTATGCCACTGAACCAAGGAAGAAAAATCAGGTTTCCTGGTCCTGATCACTGTCCAGTCTTCCCAACTGAAAGTGCATTTGTGCAGGAAGCAAATGAAGACAGAATTAAGCTCAACTTGGTGTCCTTAGTCATTGTTTAAGTTCACGCTGAGAAAAGTGAATAGGACAGCATGTTGTAGATGACTGGTATGTGTGGAACTGTTCACCTAACAAGTCAGCACCCTCAAGAGAGCAGGAATGAACAATATTGAAACAAATTGTTGGCATCCATTGTCTCTTTTTAAGAGTTTGTCTGCTTTACCCGATAGGAATCTTTAAATTTATATATAAATATATGAGTAGAACATTTTAAGTCACTAGGTTTACACAGTGGATTTATAGATCTCTTAAAAGTACTGAAGGCACCCAAGCGTATTTTTCTGTTCAGTACAGCTCCGGTTCAAGCTTAGCATGTGGCATGACTATCCTCTGTCTTGTATTTAGACAGACATGAACCTGCTCAAACAACTAAAATAAGTTACAGAGGAATGTACTGTGATACATTAAGGATTACTTTGAGAGTTTCACTAATCATGAATTTATCTGTCGTGCCAATGAAGGGAAGTACACTACTTATAATTCACTTTGATATGTGTCAGTATAGTTTTTAAACATTTATGGGATGAGGTTATCACAGGTATTTTCTTGCCCTTGAGAAGGTGGGACTGAACCGCTGCAGTCCACGCGGTGCAGGTGTACCCACACTGTTGGTAAATAGGGAGTTCCAGGATTTTGATCCAGTTATGTTGAAAGAACAGTAACCTATTTCCAAGCCAGGATATGCGTGACTTTAAAGAGAATTTCCAGGTGTTTGTGTTGTCATGTGCCTGCCGCTCTTTTTCCTACAGTTACTAGAGGTTGTGAGTTGGGAAGGTGCATTGCATCCAGTCGTTGGTTCACAATGCAACCATGCTCTAATATTGCCTTGTGTAGCTTGTGACATTCAGGATGTTTTATTACGGCAGCAAGGTGACGCATTGGTTAGCCTCACGACGCCGAGGTCCCAGGTTCGATCCCGGCCCTGGGTCACTGTCCGTGTGGAGTTTGCACATTCTCCCCGTGTTTGCATGGGTTTCGCCCCCACAACCCAAAGATGTGCAGGATAGGTGGATTGGCCACGCTAAATTGCCCCTTAATTAGAAAAATGAATTGGGTATTCTAAATTTATGTTTAAAAAATTGATGTTTTATTACATTACAGTTGCTTTTTAATAACAGGTTTTCGTTGTTTGACTTGTGCCGTGTAATCAAAGGAAAGGCTTTGGGGAGTCGAGATGAGTTACTCACTGCAAAATTCCTAGCCCTGACGTGCATTTGTAGCCACAGTATTTATGTAAGTAGTCCAGTTAAGTTTCTGGTTAATGGGAATCCCAGAATGTTGATATAGAAACAGAAAATGTTGGGAAAACTCAACAAGTCTGGCAGCATCTGTGGAGAGGGAAGCAGAGTTAACTTGGTTTCCGACTCCGCAGACGTTGCCAAAACTGCTGAGATTTTCCTGCATTTTCTGTTTTTATTTCAGATTTCCAGCATCCACAGTATTTTGCTTTCATCCCACACTGTTGATGGTGGAGGAATTCAGTAATGGTAATACCACTGCTGGTCAAGGGGAGGTGGTTAGACTGCAATTAAAGATGTTAATTGCTTGATACCATCCTTGGTCTGAGGTTATTGGTCTCCAACAAGCACAATGATAATTTTTTGTGTTCGGTTTGACTCCCACTATTGCCAAGTTTTCCTCTAATTGGCATCACTTCAATTTTACTAGGGCTCCTTGATGCCACACTTTATGAAATACTGACTTACTGTTGAGCCCAGTCACTGTCACCTCACCTCACCTCTGAAATTCTGCTCGTTTGTTCATGTTTGGATCAAGACTGTGATGAGGTCTAGAGCTGAGTGGGGCCCAAACTAAACTTTAGTTAGCAGATTATTGTTGAATCTTCTACTTGCTGCCACAAAGAATAGTTTCCCAATGTGACTGCAGGTCTCTTAGGTAGGCTCAATTGGTACCATTTGTGGATTCAAGCTCGATATCAGGAGTTTTGGTTTGAATTCTAAGGTGACAATATTGATGAGAGGACTATCTTGCACAGAATTAATCAGAACAAGGTTTTGGGACCGTTTGAAGCATTGCTGTCATGTAATATCTGAAATGGTAAGATTTAAGGCATGTTGTTTTCCAGATATTACACCCTCTGTGGACCATTATCTTCCCAGTGCGACACCATTGTAGATTGATTTTCCTAATTCTTTGCTCTTTATATTTTACAGTAAGCCAAAATACTTTGTAACCTTTCCCTATCCATACATGAATGGGCGACTTCACCTTGGACACACTTTCTCCTTGTCTAAATGTGAGGTATGATTTACTTCTCTCTCTAACTGTTACTTGGAGGAATTGCGTACGATTATAGGTTCATGTTACATTTTCAATTGGTATCCTGATAGAATATCTATTTAAACAGATGTTGAGATGTTTAACAAACCTTTGTTTTTGTTTCAAACCAATGTTGCATTGATGTAAATGGAAAGCACGCCACTGAGTCATGCGTGGATGCTATTGATACAGGAATAATGCATTAACTCTGTTCCTCCCTAAACAAGGAAAGTGTTAACAAATACTTCACAATAACAATTCCCCTGTAAAACATGGAAAAGATTGTGCGGGCAGGCACACCTTTGTGTATATATGGACACATAAAAATTGAATTGTGGAAATTTGTGTGGCACAGTAGTTAACACTGCTGCCTCTCAGCACCAGGGACCCAGGTTCGATTCCCACCTCGGGTGACTGTGTGGAGTCTGCACGTTCTCCCCGTGTCTTTGTGATTTCCTCCAGGTGCTCCGGTTTCCTCCCACAATCCAAGAATGTGCAGATTAGGTGGGGTTATGGGGATAAGGCGGGGTAGTGGACTTCAGTAAGGTGCTCTTTTGAAGGATCGGTGCAAATTCAATGGGTCGAATGGGCTCCTTCTGCACTGTAGGGATTCTATGTATCTTGGCAGCATTTGCTGAAGCACCAGGGACTGCTGGGCGGAACTAAGGCATTCCCATGGAGCTGCTTGACTTCCAGTATTTACATTTGTAATTGAATAAATCTTCATCTTGTCACCTTCACAGGATATGCTTTATTTCTTTTACGAGGTTGAAATAATGAAATTGCTTGTCAAATAAGGGTTTTTGGGTCCGAGTCCCAAGTTACTTAGTGAAGGAACAGTTGGGGAGGAATTCAGAATACTGCTGCCTTAATGCCAGGGACCCGGATTTGATTCCGACCTTGCGTGAGTATGTGGAGTTTGTACATTCTCCCCGTATCTGCGTGTGTTTCTTCCGGGTGCTTCGGTTTCCTCCCATAGTTCAAAGATATGGAAGTTCGGTGGATTGGGCATGCTAAAATAGCCTCTTAATGTCCAAAGTTTAGATGGGGTTACGGAGATAGGACAGGATAATGGGCCAAGTAGGGTGCTCTTCCAGAGGGTCGGTGCAGACTCGAGCGACCCCAATGGCCCACTTCTGCACTATAGGGTTACTATGATTCTAATAGCAATGTACAAGCAGTTCAGTGAGGGGGACGCCTAAACTATTTCAAAGCAAGTTCTCTGCCAGAGAATATTTTGTTTATTTATTTATTTTTAAAATTTTAGCGCACCCAATTCATTATTTTCCAATTAAGGGGTAATTTAGCATGACCAATCCATCTACCCTGCACATCTTTGTATCGTGGGGGCAAAACCCACGCAAACACGGGGAGAATGTGCAGACTCCACACGGACAGTGACCCAGATCGAACCTGGGACATCGGTGCCGTGAGACAGCAGTGCTATCCATTGCTCCACCGTGCTGCCCTATATATTTTGTTTATTGAACAATCAACAGTAACAAAGATTTGAAAATGAATTATGTAACATTCCACATATCACACTAACTATTAAACAACAATGAAGCCTCTCAGTTCCATATCAGGATATCCATTGTAATTTGCTTTGTCTTTTGCTCTTTTTCCAGTTCTCTGTAGGATTTCAACGTTTAAAGGGAAGAAGATGCCTGTTTCCTTTTGGGTTGCATTGCACTGGCATGCCGATCAAGGTTATTTATTTATATTTAGCTATATGTTCTTCATTCTATTTTTGATTAGATTGTTTAGTGTTGGTAATAGCTTTTATAGCTTGACTTTCAATTTTTCTTGTTCTTCCAAAAACATTAAACTTTATTGGAGAGTTTGCAATGATGAACACCATACGCAGAAGTTGCAGACTAAAGATGAATGAGGGTCAGCTGGATCACATCACACTCAGTTTTCTATTCAGCCAAGAGAACAAATTGGTGGAGTTTGAGTTTCAATTTATTTTTGAACATACATTTTTCTTCACACAGTCCATTATATAAAACAAATACTTGTGCAGCCCCAGGTAGACATCCGTAGATGACAGCAGCTATCCAATCCAATTCGCACTTCTTCATATACACGTGCAAACGCTCAGCATTGAGCTATTTGACCATGGATGGTACCATAGCTGGGTCCAGCTCTGTATTCATCACTTATTATTCACAAACGCATGCAGCTTCCTGCCGATGGCACTGGATTGCTATCAGAAATGGTGATCCTTGTTTGTTTTTATTTTCCTCAGTCACTAGCTTGAAGTGCTGACACCATTTCCTTAGCTTGGATTGAGTAAGCTATTTGAACATTGACCATGGATTGAACCTGGGACTCATCAAATTGTAAAGCTTCGTACCCAAAAAAACATAGGGCAGTATTTTACATCTCTTCCCGCCAATTCCTGGACTTCTGGTCCAGCCAAAGTCAACCTTTTGCGGTGGCTTCCCCAGCAGTGGGGTGGGCAAGTCATATAAAAGCCTATAGGCTTTGGCGGGGCCTGAAGATCCTGCCAGCGGCCAATGGCTTGCCACATCCTCAGTGGAAAAACTCGCCGTAGGGAGGGGTCAGAAAATCCCAACCATATTTTAAAGCTGGAAACCAGTCCTTGTTTTGAGCTCCCTAAATGGTGCAGTTGGCAAACAAGTTGTTTGTTGGGGTGCTGAATCGTACAGATCAGAATTTCCCAGTGATCTTAACTGAGTTGGCTGGTAAAAGGTGGCCCCTGCTCGGTTCATCCTCATACCAGATGGAATATTTGATTTAGGAGCTAACTATCTGGGAAATGCGAGCAATTGCGTAGCTGTTGCTATGATACCCTGCATTGCAGGAACGATCGATTACTTCAGAAAGAATATTGCAACTTTTAAAACAGAAGCAAACATGAATGGCAAGCATTACCTTGGATCCCCAAGATGAAGAAAATAAAATGCTGAAATAAGTAGCATGATGGTATTGCATCTACAGTCCTTTATCAGAAACTGATTTATCTGTACATTTCCAACACTTTCTGATTGTATTTCACTTTGCTAACATTAACAGTTTTGGGTGTTATCACTTGAAAAGTCTTTTCATGAGCGGCTTTCTTTCACTGTCAGGCTTGTGCCGACAAATTGAAGCGGGAGCTGGAGTTGTACGGCAACCCACCTCAATTCCCGGAGGAGGAGGAGGAAGAGGAAGAGAAACCAGCAAAAGTTCAGGAAGAGGAAACTATTATTAAGGACAAGGCAAAGGGCAAAAAAGTATGCAGTGTTTATCAGTGATTGACCTTTACTACAAATGTTTAATGTTGACATTTTATTTGTGTTCATAAAAATGTCCAATATGTTCAGACATGAAAATCTCCTTTTATTCTTTATTTAAATTGTGAGTTGTACAGTGTGCATTAGTATAATGAATTCCTGATCTCAGCTATAATTCTGAGTTTTTCTCAAAGGCATGTACCGCCTGCACAAAACTGAGTTGGAATTTATTTTTAGTTGGTTGAGCTCACTTGGCTAACAGCTGGTTTGTGATGCAGACCAGGGCCGGCAGTGCGAGTTCAATTCCCGTACAAGCTGAGGTTCATGAAGGCGCTCTCAACCTTGCCCCTCCCCTGAGGTGTGGTGATTCTCACGTTATATCACCACCAGTCAACTCTCTCCCTCAATGAGGAAAGCAGCCTATGGTCATCTGGGACTGTACCTTTAATTTGAGAACATTGAGAGAGGTTTGACATTTGCTTCTGGAATTCAGCTAAGGATATGGATGGTTAGGAGGACACAAAGTGGTTATTAAGAAGCCTGTTAACGATTTTAAAGTGGTGTATAAGGTGCATGGGATCTACCCTGTGATGTTAAATTTCTGGTCTGCACTAAACAATCTTCGAGGTTTTATTGTCAAAAGGTACTCCGTAAGTTGAGTTGATGTCTCCTACAATTTGGAGAGTACCTTAACTGCCCAGTATTTTTGTTCAATTATAGCCTGGTACAAGAACTTTAACAATAAGACCCCTTTCTGAGAATACTGAATAATGTGATCTTGTATATATCATTTGCAATCTCCAGTCTTACAGGAGGTGCACACCCACAGGCAGAGGGGTTTAAGGAAGGAATTTCAGAGCGTAAGTCATGGACAGATGAAGGCACGGATAGCAATAATGGGGCAAAAGAGGTGGAGGATACCCAAGAGGCCAAAGATGAACATGGAGCTGAAGAAGATTACAGAGATCAGGAGGGATGAGACCATGAAGGAATTTAAGCACAAGATTTAGAGTGTTAATTTAGAGGTATTGCTGACGTGGAAGCAATGTAGCTCAGCAAGCACAGGGATACCAGATGAATGGTGGTGTGAGTTAGAATATAAGCAGCAGACTTTGGATAAGGTTAAGTTATGGAGGGTGAAAAATGAGATGCCAGCCCATGCAGCTTTGGCACGCTTGAGTGTAGAGATAATACGTATGTGGATGAGGGTTTCAATTGTAGATGAGTTGAATTATTGGCGGAGATGGGTGACATTACAGAAGTGAAAGTAGACCGTGTTGGTGACAGAATTTGAGGTTGTAATTTTAGCTCTGGGTCAATAGGATGTAGAGGTTGCAAACTGTCTGGTTCAGCCTGTTGTAGAAGGGTGGAATGGGTGGCTAAGGAGTACAACTTGTGACCGGGACCAAAGCAATTGCTTCAGACTTTGCAACATAGAATTGGAGGAAACTTTGCCTCTGCACGGCTGGATGTCAACAAGTAGTTTGGTAACACAGAAGCATTGAAGTCGTTCTGAGGTAGTAGTGAGGTAAAGCTGGATGTTTTCAACACACCTGTGGAATCGGAGTGTAAACAGACAGTAGTGAATAGACCACCTATTTTACACTGGGAAGGAAACTTCGGTGAGGTGTATTAACAGGCAACTGATTTGTCATTTCCCATCTGCCAAAGTTATTTTTACCCCATTCTTCTCGTGCCAATTTATGGAAGAACTAAGAATTATTATATCATTGAATTTGATGGGCCGGAATGTTACGACCTCCTTTGGACACAGAGGAGAAATATTTGTCAGAGTTTACATTCTGAATTATGTTTGAAGATTTACTTCTGAACAGCCTTTTGGTTGATTTTCGTTGCTTATTTTATTCTGCTTGCACCTAATCTCCAGAGTAAAGCTGCTGCCAAGACTGGTGGGGCCAAGTTCCAGTGGAACATCATGAGATCTTTGGGTCTTTCTAATGAAGAGATTGTGAAGTTTGCAGAAGCTGAACACTGGCTTGATTACTTTCCAGTGATGGCTGTCCAGGATCTGAAGAGAATGGGGTTAAAGGTCTGTTTCAAGTCTCAAGTCAAGGACAAAACTTGTGAATTTTTATTTCTCTCCCATGTCTTTAAACATCAACCCCTTTAAGCCAATAAAGCCCAGATGTAAGATTGGGGTTTGAATGATTCATATATTGTCAGATTTTAATCTGAGTTCCAAAGTAGCTCATAATAGAGTGGAATGTTACTGCCAGTTGTAAAGAATGTTGGTCAAATCAGTTTAGATAATATAAGCCCGCTTTCTAGTGGGTATGGCTTCCCGACATGGAGATTCTCATATTTCAGCATTAAATTGGCATTATCGCTCTCGAGAATGGCTAATCAGGAAAGTGGATAAAGTTTTGCGAATACAATAAAGAATTTTGTTCTCTGGTCGAAGTTGACCAACATTGGAGCAGCACAGTGGTTAGTATTGCTGCCTCACGGCGCCGAGGCCCCAGGTTCGATTCCGGGTCTGGGTCACTGTCTGTGTGGAGTTTGAACATTCTCCCCGTGTTGCATGGGTCTCGCCCCCACAACCCAAAGATGTGCAAAGTAGGTGGATTGGCCACACTAAATTGCCCCGTAATTGGAAAAAATGAATTGGGTACTCTAAATTTATTTTTTTAAAAAGAAGTTGAACACCATAGTTCGAAATTGTAGAAGCAGCTTTCCTCTGCTATTAACTTGATCCTGATCTGAATGGGGCATACTGATGGTAGTGAAGGCAAAATCTTAATTCTGGAAGGATGATGAGTCAATAAGCATGCCATTTAAAGCTTTAATTAAGATCCTTAGGCAAGGATGGGGGGTCAGAGGAGGAGTTTCCAGCTGGAGTTGAGATAGAAAATATTCACTGAATAATAACAGAAAATATGATGGTCTCACAAACATTTGATAGTCTTGGGTTGTTTAAATTCATCATGGAATTTAATCTTAGATTATTTAAATTGTTACAGATTGACTGGCGACGCTCCTTCATCACCACAGATGTAAACCCGTTTTATGATTCGTTTGTGAAATGGCAATATCTGATTTTAAAAGAAAGGAAGAAAGTCAAGTTTGGAAAAAGGTACGGATTTTTGAGGTTGCTGCTAATCCAAATAGAATGTGCCCTTTTGAACTAATTTGAGTGATTTCTTAAAATTTTAAAGGAGAGGGTCATTAAGCCTGTGAAGGTACCCCAATTATAATCTGTTTATATCTACGCTTATTAAACTATAGTCAGTGGCCCCAATTCCAAGTGGCATCTTACACATGTTTACTTGTCTATTCTTAGCATTGTATAAAGGTACTGTAGTTATCAACTAAGCCTGTTCCTGCGATACCCACATAGTGCATTCCTGATTTCCGTTCTACCTCTTTTCCCCCCCACCTCCGCAACAGAAGGGGAGAACAGGTCAGCACGATAGCACAAGTGGATAGCACTGTGGCTTCACAGCACCAGGGTCCAAGTTTCGATTCCCCGCTGGGACACTGTGCGAAGTCTGCACGTTCTCCCCGTGTCTGCGTGGATTTCCTCCGGGTGCTCTGGTTTCCTCCACAGTCCAAAGACGTGCAGGTTAGGTGGATTGGCCATGATAAATTGCGCTTAGTGACCAAAAAGCTTAGGAGGGGTTATTGGATTATGGGGATAGGGTGGAAGTGAGGGCTTAAGTGGGTCGGTGCAGACTCGATGGGCCATAAGACATAGGAGCGGAAGTAAGGCCCATCGAGTCCACTCCACCATTCAATCATGGCTGATTTCAACTCCATTTACCCGCTCTCTCTCCATAGCCCTTAATTCCTCGAGAAATCAAGAATTTATCAACTTCTGTCTTAAAGACACTCAACGTCCCGGCCTCCACCGCCGCCCTCTGTGGCAATGAATTCCACAGACCCACCACTCTGGCTGAAGAAATTTCTCCTCATCTCTGTTCTAAAGTGACTCCCTTTTATTCTAAGGCTGTGCCCCCGGGTCCTAGTCTCCCCTGCTAATGGAAACAACTTCCCTACATCCACCCTATCTAAGCCATTCATTATCTTGTAAGTTTCTATTAGATCTCCCCTCAACCTCCTAAACTCCAATGAATATAATCCCAGGATCCTCAGACGTTCATCGTATGTTAGGCCTACCATTCCTGGGATCATCCGTGTGAATCTCCGCTGGACCCGCTCCAGTGCCAGTATGTCCTTCCTGAGGTGTGGGGCCCAAAATTGCTCACAGTATTCTAAATGGGGCCGAGCTAATGCTTTATAAAGCTTCAGAAGTACATCCCTGCTTTTATATTCCAAGCCTCTTGAGATGAATGACAACATTGCATTTGCTTTCTTAATTACGGACTCAACCTGCAAGTTTACCTTTAGAGAATCCTGGACTAGGACTCCCAAGTCCCTTTGCACTTCAGCATTATGAATTTTGTCACCGTTTAGAAAATAGTCCATGCCTCTATTCTTTTTTCCAAAGTGCAAGACCTCGCACTTGCCCACGTTGAATTTCATCTGCCATTTCTTGGACCACTCTCCTAAACTGTCTAAATCTTTCTGCAGCCTCCCCACCTCCTCCATACTACCTGCCGCTCCACCTATCTTTGTATCATCGGCAAACATAGCCAGAATGCCCCCAGTCCTGTCATCTAGATCGTTAATATATAAAGAGAACAGCTGTGGCCCAAACACTGAACCCTGCGGGACACCACTCGTCACCGGTTGCCATTCCAAAAAAGAACCTTTTATCCCAACTCTCTGCCTTCTGCCTGACAGCCAATCGTCAATCCATGTTAGTACCTTGCCTCGAATACCATGGGCCCTTATTTTACTCAGCAGTCTCCCATGAGGCACCTTATCAAAGGCCTTTTGGAAGTCAAGATAGATAACATCCATTGGCTCTCCTTGGTCTAACCTATTTGTTATCTCTTCAAAGATCTCGAACAGGTTTGTCAGGCACAACCTCCCCTTACTAAATCCATGCTGACTTGTCCTAATCCGACTCTGCACTTCCAAGAATTTAGAAATCTCATCCTTAACAATGGATTCTAGAATCTTGCCAACAACCGAGGTTGGGCTAATTGGCCTATAATTTTCCATCTTTTTCCTTGTTCCCTTCTTGAACAGGGGGGTTACAACAGCGATTTTCCAATCCTCTGGGACTTTCCCTGACTCCAGTGACTTTTGAAAGATCATAACTAACGCCTCCACTATTTCTTCAGCTATCTCCTTTAGAACTCTAGGATGTAGCCCATCGGGGCCCGGAGATTTATCAATTTTTAGACCTCTTAGTTTCTCTAGCACTTTTTCCTTTGTGATGGCTACCATATTCAACTCTGCCCCCTGACTCTCCTGAATTGTTGGGATATTACTCATGTCTTCTACTGTGAAGACTGACGCAAAGTACTTATTTAGTTCCTCAGCTATTTCCTTGTCTCCCATCACTAGATTACCAGCGTCATTTTGGAGCGGCCCATGTCTACTTTTGCCTCCCGTTTGTTTTTAATATATTTAAAGAAACTTTTACTATCATTCCTAATGTTACTGGCTAGCCTACCTTCATAATTGATCCTCTCTTTCCTTATTTCTCTCTTTGTTATCCTCTGTTTGTTTTTGTAGCCTTCCCAATCTTCTGACTTCCCACTACTCTTTGCCAGATTATAGACTTTCTCTTTTGCTTTGATGCATTCCCTAACTTCCTTTGTCAGCCACGGCTGCCTAATCCCCCCTCTGATAACCTTTCTTTTCTTTGGGATGAACCTCTGTACTGTGTCCTCAATTACTCCCAGAAACTCCTGCCATTGCTGTTCTACTGTCTTTCCCATTAGGCTCTGCTCCCAGTCGATTTTCGTCAGTTCCTCCCTCATGCCCCTGTAGTTACCTTTATTTAACTGTAACACCTTTACATCTGATTCTACCTTCTTTCTTTCAAATTGGAGATTGAATTCTACCATATTATGATCACTGCCTCCTAAGTGTTCCCTTACTTTAAGATCTTTAATCAAGTCTGGCTCATTGCATAACACTAAGTCCAGAATGGCCTGTTCCCTCGTGGGCTCCATCACAAGCTGTTCCAAAAAGCCCTCCTGTAAACATTCAATGAATTCCCTTTCCTTGGGTCCACTGGCAGCATTATTTACCCAGTCCGACTGCATATTGAAGTCCCCCATGATCACTGACCTTGCCTTTCTGACATGCACTTTCTATTTCGTGGTGTGTTTTGTGCCCCCGGTCCTGACCACTGTTAGGAGGCCCGAATGGCCTCCTTCTGCACTGTATGTTCTATGTTCTAACTATGGAATAGTTTACAGCGAACAAATCTGCAATATGCATGCATAGAATTCTTTCGCCCAACCTATGGATGAAGGGATACTCCAATTTTGTAATTGTCAGCGAGCAAAAATTTGAATGGGAAAAACATCAAATTTCATCATTAACTACTATATAACAAGGCACTAAGAACTTGCATTTCTGTAGAGCTCCTCGTGGAGGAGAATACCTCAATGTGCTTTACCATATGGAAAATTAGATAGTGGGGATATTAAACAGGGCATAAAAACTTGAAGGTATTGATGGATAGGTGAGTGTTCAGTGTGGTGAGTTAAAGGTTTCCTCAAACGCGAGGAAAGTTTGATTTGGCATGGGAAAAGGAACTTGGCAGAATTCTGGAGGTGGGTGCATACCTACTAAGCAGCAGCCTGGGGGGGAGTGGGGGAGAGGGGTCACAAGGAAAAGCCTGATCTTCAAGAACAATGTTTGTGGGGGGTTGTGAATTGCTATGATAAGATTGGACAAGACCACAAAGGGAGTTGAAAGTGAGATCAAGACCGTGAAGGGAGTTAAAAGTGAGATTCAGAATTAAAGTCAATTTGCTTTGATATGAGGAGCAGGAGGAACTTCGAGAGGTCAGGAGATATAATATTCTGGGACTTCTGGTGTCTTGGAGATGTGAGCTGCATTATTTTGAATGAGTTGAAGCTTTTGGAAGATTGAGGCAAGAAGGTTATCCAAGAGCCTCTCAAGTGGTTAAAGGCCAGGACTAAGATTCAGGTGGGTTAGAGATGGATAGTGCTGAAGATACAGACAATAACACTCTTGGTAATGGAGAAAATAGGGGAGGAAGCTGATCTTGTAGACTGCACATCAGAAAAATGTTTTGCGTCGCCTGACTGCCTGAGGTAGCAGCTGGAAAGCTGAAGGAGTTTAAGCCAGAGGCACAGTTTCTCGCAAGACCAGAAAGAGATGATTTTGATTTTATTAACAAAGCAGAAAGACATGAAGCAACAGGTCTGTCGGGGGTTTCAGGTAAAGATGAAGCAGGCCTAAAGTAAAATCTGGATGTATTGAATACTCCTACATAGAACATAGAACGATACAGCGCAGTACAGGCCCTTCGGCCCACGATGTTGCACCGAAACAAAAGCCATCTAACCTACACTATGCCATTATCATCCATATGTTTATCCAATAAACTTTTTAATGCCCTCAATGTTGGCGAGTTCACTACTGTTGCAGGTAGGGCATTCCACGGCCTCACTACCCTTTGCGTAAAGAACCTACCTCTGACCTCTGTCCTATATCTATTACCCCTCAGTTTAAAGCTATGTCCCCTCGTGCTAGCCATTTCCATCCGCGGGAGAAGGCTCTCACTGTCCACCCTATCTAACCCCGTGATCATTTTGTATGCCTCTATTAAGTCTCCTCTTAACCTTCTCTCCAACAAAAACAACCTCAAGTTCATCAGCCTTTCCTCATAAGATTTTCCCTCCATACCAGGCAACATCCTGGTAAATCTCTCAAGTATCTTGGAAATTATCTATGTTCATTAGAATTGCCATATAATTCTTAAGAGATTTTAGTATACCCAATCATGTCTCTTATTTTCCTTCCTTTGGAAATGGTGTATTATATTTGTTGGTGAGAAACATTCGGAAAGCAGATAATTATATAATTCTCCCCTTCAAATTAGTGACGGTGTGAATGGAAAGAGTGATTTTTACATCTCAGCTCTTCCTTTTTCAGGTACACTATTTATTCTCCAAAAGATGGACAACCCTGCATGGACCATGATCGACAGAGTGGAGAGGTAAGAATGTTAATAGCTGTACTTGGAAATATTAATATCAGGAGGAACAAAAGATCAAATTCAGGAACATTTGGGAGCAGTTCCCAGCCCAGACAGCTAGAATTTCCCATTTTACCTTGGAACAAGTTGGTTGAAAATGATTAGGGATGCAAGTGAGCCTTTGGAACTCTTTTCCTGAAAAGGTGTTGGGAAAAGAATCTTTGACTAGTTTTAAAGTATAGGTGGATAGATTCTTGGTAACTGGAGGGTTATAGGCTATGGGGAATAGGCAGGATGCAGGTTTGAAGTTAGTGTCACAGCAGACATGATCTTATTAAATGGCGGAGCAGGCTCGAGGGGCTGAATGGCCTACTTCTGCTCCTTGTTTGTATGTTTGGAATATTGCATCTGTGCAGAAGAGTCTGCAAAGAAACATCAAATTTTTGGCATTTTTATTTAAGATATTGTTGTTTGGTTCAGTGTCATAGATTGCTCCTGTGAAGGAGCCTCCAGGCTGTACTTTTATTTGCACAATATCTAAATAACTTTATTGAACATAGGATTGCAGTAGCCCTTGCCACTATTTCAGTTTCATTTCATGTGCCACTGTGTCCTTTCCTTGGCTTTGGAAAGGAAGAAGATTTTAATCACACTGTGCTTTAGACTATAATCTGTTCGAGAGACTTGTTGAACAGGAACAGATCAATGGCCAGTCGTAATTGTATACTTTAGTTCTTTGGAATATAGAAAACAACAAAGTCTGTGCTCAGACTATTAAAAAAATTGAAGCTTGATGCAAGGTCCCTATACTTGGCTGCTCACTCACTACAGAATTTCTGGCCTGTCACAAACCATGATAGCTTCAGAATGACTCTTAAGTTGGGCAAATGCCTCACACGTCAGCCAGTTGTTGGCTACAAATTTGTCCAACTGCAGTGAATCGCTCACTACCCCTTGACCCTATATTGCACACCTTAATTCCAGTCTGTCTTTGTGGTCAACTTGCATACAGATGTTGCTCACAGTATGATTCAAATGCACCACCCAGCCTGTGTCTCTTCCACCCAGTGAATTGTCAAGAAATGCCTTTTGGGGTTGGCGGCACGTGGCGCAGTGGTTAGCACTGGGACTGAGGCACTGAGGACCCGGGTTTGAATCCTGGCCCTCGGTCACTGTCCGTGTGGAGTTTTCACATTCTCTCCGTGTCTGTGTGGGTTTCACCCCCACAACCCAAAGATGCGCAGGCTGGGTGGTTGGCCACGCTAAATTGCCCCTCAATTGGGAAAAATAAAATAAAATAATTCGGTACTCTAAATTAAAAAAAAAAAAAGAAATGGCTTTTGGAAATAGCTGTTTAGCTATTTCCAAATAGCATTTGAAATCAAAACCACACTATGTTCTCTGTAGCTAGAAATTACTTGTATTATAGAAAGCTGGTGATCACGATGTCAGAGTAAAACAGAATATGCTGGGAAAACTCCGGTTCAGCAGTATCTGAAGAGAAAAGCTCTTGTAGAGTTAACATTTTGAGCCTGTGTGACTCTTTCAGAGCTTTTATTTTGTTAAAATATATTGACCTACTTATCAGAAATCTGACTGAAACTCTTCATTCTTCATTAAATGTTTCAGATATGTTCTATTATGAGTCATCTTGCAATCTCCTTGGGAAACTTGCTAAATTTGGATTATAGATGCCATTAGAATTTGTATTTGTCAAACTGGTGTGCCTCTTCCTTCCCTGATGTGATTTCCATAGTGTGACTTGTCCCCTGTTCTATTAAACCCAACAAATTACATCCTTTGAATTGTGACATGTACCTCATATTTTGTGTGGTTTTGTTATAGGGTGTGGGCCCTCAAGAATATACATTAATCAAAATGAAGATCCTTGAGCCTTATCCAGCTAACCTAAGGTAGAGTCTTGTTAATCCGCCAGTAATAATTTTCCTTAGTCTTTCAGAGAATTCAAATCCTCATCTTGGGAATCAAACTGCTACTACTGGACTTAATTGAAATTGTAATGAAAAATAATGCGCCATTCACAGAATACCTCAAATTTGTTTGAAGAAAGCTAGCAAGGAAGTTAAAATTGGAATCCATCACCTCAGGAAGTCACCCATATTTGAAGATAATCATGTCCATAGCTCATTTTCTTTTCAACCAACAAAGGTCATAGGGAATACCTGATGGTGAAATTGTATTTTTGTTTAATGTTGTTGATGAGCTTTCTACATGTTGATCCCTGCTCTTTAAGTAAAGGACCTGTCACATAGGTTTAGGCGAACACTAGACATTGCTTTGCAGCTGTGATTCAGTTGGTAGCACTCTTGCCTTTGAGCCACAGAGTTTTGGGTTCAAGTCCGATGCCCGGAATTGAACACATAAATCAAGATTGACATTCCAATACAGTGCATTTCGATGAAATGTTAAACCAAGCTCCATCTTCTGACGCTGATGGAAGTAAAAGATCCCATGGCAATATTTCAGAGATGATCAAGGGAGTTATTCCTGGTGTCCTGGCCAATATTAAACCTTTAGTTGATACCTTATTGCTGATTGTGGAAGTTCACTTTGTATTTCCTGCAATAGAACAGAGAACATAGAACAGGACAGCACAGTACAGGCCCTTCAGCCCACGATGTTGTGCCGACCATTTATCCTAATCTAAGATCAACCTAACCTACACTCCTTCAATTTACTGCTGTAAGTCGCTTAAATGTTCCTAATGACTCTGACTTCACCACCTCTGCTGGCAGTGCATAACCACACACCCACCACTCTGTGTAAAGAACCTACCTCTGACATCTCTATACCTTCCTCCAATCACCTTAAAATTATTTCCCCTCGTGACAGCTATTTCCACCCTGGGGAAAAGCCTCTGGCTATCCACTCTATCCATGCCTCTCATCACCTTGTACACCTCTATCAAGTCACCTCTCTGCCTTCTTCGCTCCAGTGAGAACAGCCCTAGCTCCCTCAACCTTTCTTCACAAGACATGCCCTCCAGTCCAGGCAGCATCCTGATAAATCTCCCCTGTCCCCTCTCCAAAGCATCCACATCCTTCCTATAATGAGGCGACTAGAACTGGACACAATATTCCAAGTGTTGTCTAACTAGAGTTTTATGAAGCTGTAGCAAAACCTCACTGCTCTTAAACTCAATCCCCCTGTTAATGAAAGCCAACACACCATACGCCTTCTTAACAGCCCTATCAACCTGGGTGGCAATTTTGATGGATCTATGTACGTGGACCAAATTTCCCTGTATCCCATGCCCCCTAACTTTCTGAATGAGCCTACCATGGGGAACCTTATCAAATGCCTTACTGAAATCCATGTACACCACGTCCGCTGCCCGACCTTCATCAATGTGTCTCATCACATCCTCAAAGAATTCAATGAGGCTTGTGAGGCATGACCTGCCCCTCACAAAGCCATGCTGACTATCTTTAATCAAACTATGTTTTTCTAAATAATCATAAATCTTATCTCAGAATCCTTTCCAATATTTTGCTCACTACAGACGTAAGACTGATGGGTCTGTAATTCCCATGGATTTCCCTATTCCCTTTCTTCAACAGGGGAATAACATCCGGTACTACTCCAGTGGAGAGTGAGGACGCAAAGATCATCGCCAACGGTGCAGCAATCTCCTCCCTCGCTTCCCGTAGTAACCTTGGGTATATCCCATCAGGCCCAGGGGACTTATCTATCCTGATGCTTTTCAAAATTTCCAGCACATCCTCCTCCTTAATATCAACCTGTTTGAGTCTATTAACCTGGCTCACACTGTTCTCATGAGCAACAAGGTCCCTCTCTCTCGTGAATACTGAAGCAAAGTATTCATTTAGGGCCTGCCCCATCTCCTCAGACTCTAGGCACAAGTTCCCTCCACTATCCCTGATCGACCCTACTCTCACTCTGATCATCGTCTTATTTCTCACATAAGTGTAGTAGAACACCTTGGGGTTTTCCCTAATCATTCCCGCCAGGGCTATTTCATGCCCCCTTCTAGCTCTCAGTCCATTTTTGAGTTCCTTCCTGGCTACCTTGTAATCCTCTAGAGCCGAGCCAGATCCTTGCTTCCTCAACCTTACGTAAGCTTCCTTCTTCCTCTTGACTAGAAGCTCCACTTCTTTTGTCATCCAAGACTCCTTCACCTTGCCATTCCTTCCTCGTCTCAGTGGGACAAAACAATTCAGCCCTCGCAACAAGTGCTCCTTAAACAACCCCCACATTACTGTTGTGCATTTCCCCAAGAACAATTGTTCCCACTTTATGCTCCTCAGCTCCTGTCTAATAGCAGTATAATTTCCCGTCCCCCAATTAAATACCTTCCCATACTGTGTGTTCCTATCCCTCTCCATGACTATGGTAAAGGTCAAGGAGTTGTGGTCACTGTCACCGAAATGCTCTCCCACCGAGACATCTGACACCTGGCCTGGTTCGTTGCCGAGCACTAAGTCCAATATGGCCTCTTCCCCTAGTCGACCTATCTACATATTGAGTCAGGAATCCTTCCTGTACACACCTGACAAAATCTGTTCCATCCAAACCACTTGCACTAAGGAGGTTCCAGTCAATATTAGGGAAGTTGAAGTCACCCATGACAACAACTCTGTTACTTCTGCACTTTTCCAAGATCTGCCGCCCAATCTGTTACTCTATCTCGCTGCTGCTATTGGGGGGTCTATAGAAAACTCCCAATAAAGTGACTGCTCCTTTCTTGTTTCTAACTTCCACCCATACTGACTCAGTAGACAAACCCTCCTCAACTCCCTCCTTTTCTGCAGCTGGGGTGCACTCCCTAATTAACAGTGCTACTCACCCTCCTCTTTTACCTCCCTCCCTATTCTTCTGAAAACATCTAAACCCCAGAACATCCAACAACCATTCCTACCCCTGTGAAATCCATGTCTCCGTAATGGCCACAACATCGTAGTTCCAAGTACTGATCCATGCTCTAAGTTCATCTCCCTTATTCCTGACACTCTTTGCATTGAAACAGACCATTAACCCATTCCACTGAGTGCAACTTTGCCCCATCAATTGTCTATCCTTCCTCACAGACTTGCATACTATTTCTGATTGAGGATCAGAGCTACCCAATCCTCTGGTCCATAGCTCTGGTTCCCATCCCCCTGCCAAACTAGCTTAAACCCTCCCGAAGAGCTCTAGCAAATTTCCCACCCAGAATATTGGTGCCCCTCCAGTTTAGGTGCAATCCGTCCTTCATGTACAGGTCCCACCTTCCCCAGAAGATATCCCAATGATCCATGTATCTGAAGCCTTCCATCCTGCACCAGCCCTGTAGTCATGTATTCAGCTGCACTCACTCTCTGTTCCTTGCCTCACTTGCACGTGGCACCGGTAGCAATCCTGAGATCACTACTCTGCTTGTCCTGCTCTTTAGCTTCCAACCTAACTCCCTAAAATCACTTTTTAGATCCTCATCCCTTTTCTTAGCTATGTCGTTGGTGCCTATGTGCACCGCAACTTCTGGTTGCTCCCCCTCCCCCTTAAGAATCCTGTAGACTCGATCCGAGATATCCTTGGCCCTGGCATCCAGGAGGCACCATACCTTCCGGGAGTCTCGCTCGCGACCACAGACTCTCCTATCCATTCCCCTAACCATTGAGTCTCCTATCACTATTGCTTTCCTATTCTCCCCCCTTCCCTTCTGAGCCACAGAGCCAGACTCAGTGCCAGAGACCTGGCCGCTAGGGCCTTCCCCCGGTAGGTCATCCCCCCCAATAGCATCCAAAACAGTATATGTGTTTTGAAGGGGAACGGCCACGTGGGATCCCTGCACTGTCTGCCCGTTCGTTTTCCTTCCCCTGACTGTAACCCAGCTACTCTTGTCCTCTATCTTGGTTGTGGTTACTTCCCTGTAACTTCTCTCTATCACCCCCTCTGCCTCGGATGATCCGAAGTTCATCCAGCCTCAGCTCCAGTTCCCTAACGCGGTCTCGGAGGAGCTGGAGTTGGTTGCACTCCCCACAGGTATAATCAGCGGGGGCACCAGTGGTATCCCTCACTACCCACTTCCTACAGGAGGAGGAGCATGCAACAGCCCGAGCCTCCATCCCCTCTGATCTGAATTCACAAAGAGATTTAAAGGGGGGGCAGAAAAAGAAAGATTAAACACCCGTTAGGCCCTTATACTGTTGCTACTCTCCCAAGTGAACCCTCAAAAATTGGTGATTCTGCGAAATGAAAGAATGATAGCTTGCTGCCCCCTCAAAAAAAACCCAAAAAACCCAAAAACAAACACACAAAATTTAATTTAAAAAACGAAATTAGAAAACCCCAAAACAAACAACTCTTACCTTACAGAATGTAGCTGCCCTGTGGACCAACTGGAACTCCGCCCTCCGACTCTGCTACCAGTCAGCTGCACTCTCTGTAAATAGGAAATGAAATGAAAGGGGGACCTTACTCCCTCCTCACCTAACTCCCTCAGTCACCAAACTCTCACTATAGCACTCAAATGCACCCAGATTCAGCACTATTTTTAAAAAATATATATATTTATTAAAGATTTTTAACACAATTTTTCTCCCTTACAAACAATAACCCCCCCCCCCGTAACAAAAAAAACGAGAAATCGCGCAGAGCAAGATATATATATGGCAAAATGATATATTTACACAGCTTTGTACACTGGCCCTCACCCGTACGTGCTAGTTTCCCCAACCCTTCATGTTATCTCTTGCTCATCCACCCTCCCAGGCAGCCCCCCCCCCCCCCCCCCCCCCCCCCCCCCCCCCCCCCCAGGTTGCTGCTGCTGCTGACCGACCTTCCTCTAACGCTCCGCGAGATAGTCTAGGAACGGTTGCCACCGCCTGTAGAACCCCTGCGCAGACCCTCTCAAGGCGAACTTAATCCTCTCCAACTTTATGAACCCAGCCATATCATTTATCCAGGCCTCCAGACTGGGCAAATTCAGCACTATTACAATAGTGTCTACACCTCAAACGTAATTCATTGGCTGTAAACGACTTTTGAGATATTGAATGTTCATGAAAGACGCCAAAAGTAACACAAGTTTATGCAGTATCTGTTCGGAGGTGGGAGTGATTCATTTATCATCACAACCTTCATGATGAAGTGAAATAAATTGTGGTTCATACTGGCCTGCAATTCCCCATTTATAAAGTTCCCAAACAGTTTCATTGGAGTCTAACATTTGAACTTCGATGGCATTGTACCACTTTCCATTTACATTCTCTGGACACTTGAAGAAAAACACAGGAATATTCCTGTGATTCTCTTTTGGACTGAGTGTTGCTGTTCAAGGCATGATGTTATCGCAGTCTGGGATAAATACCTACTCGCGCTTTTGTGAACCCCAGCAGAAAGTACTTGAGTATCTGTGTATATTTTCAAAGATCGTAGTTGAAGATCATGGTTCACCTGATATCTCGAGTGGTAAAATAACATAAGAGTAGCTTTATACCTGGCAAAAGAGTTATGGCCCATCACAGTCAGTCTTGTTTTCTTTCATCCAGTGACCTAAAGGGCCGAAATGTATTTTTGGTGGCAGCTACACTGAGACCAGAGACCATGTTTGGACAAACTAACTGCTGGGTTCGCCCTGACATGAATTATATCGCATTTGAAACAGTGAACAGGGACATTTTCATCTGTACTCAGCGAGCAGCAAGGAACATGTCCTTCCAGGGCTTTACTAGAGAAAATGGAGAAGTGCCTCTGGTGATGAAACTTATTGGAGAGGTAAATTCTTCTTAAATATCAATGATTGTGTGGGTGTCTGGATTATGTGTCACCTAGAAGTTCTCATATTACATTCTGAGCACATTGTGATTTGGGCAAAAAAATAGCAAAAGAAGGGGGTCTGTTAATTGCATCTTCTGGTTCTTGAGATTTTTAAAATCATTTTTAATTTTCTCACTAGGACATCCTTGGTGTATCACTGAGTGCTCCCTTAACATCCTACAATATTATTTATGCTCTACCGATGCTGACCATTAAAGAAGACAAAGGTATTTCATACTTTGTGCCTATAGTTGGTTTAGAAAAAAAATTGGTTCTGTAAGTTTCTGTAAACAAAAATACAACCTAAATTGTAGGTTTAAGCAAGAATTGATTTTTCTGTTGAAACTGTTTCTATTAAAATCCTTTCAATAGGCACTGGCATAGTCACCAGTGTTCCATCTGATGCTCCAGATGATATTGCAGCTCTGCGGGACCTGAAGAAAAAGAAGGTACAGATTCTATTTTTAATCTTGTTTATTGCTATTTACCTGCTCTCCTATGCTGACTCCTTTCTGGAACACAATCCAAAGGAGCTGTATAATCTCTGTTTCTTCAGCCAGTGGCAATTATTTATGTTAAGAACTTTCAAAAAGTCCATAGAAATTCCAGTGAACATTCTATGGATGTCCTTTGAATCATTTTGCAACTAAAAACTGTTTCTAACTGCATTTAGATGCTGAGAGTTTGTGTTGTGCAGGGAAGGGTGCTTGAAAGTTATTTAACTAGAGGTAAAACTAACTACAGTCTACAATTAAATTTGAGTACTCTACTTGAGATCCTGGAAGTGAGTCACAAGATGGAATCTGCATTTTCAGAAAATTGTCTGTGCCTTTAACTTCTAACAATTGTGTTCACATGGTTGGCCTCAAATGTTGGTTCCTGGTGCTTTATTGCACTGCAATCTTTGGGAGGAGAGGAAGAGATGAGAATTCAGGGCTGAAATTGATGTCACGCTCATTGGCCCTCAAATTTCTAGCAAGAGTTAGTTGCTACATATCAATCGGTACAAGGAATCCTGTTGGATTATTTTCCCTTCCCCAACAGTTAAGTAGCAGTGTAGCTATAATCCTGAGGCTGATGTAATAATCTAGCGGTCGTGAATTTGAATTCCATTGTAATGGTTTAAGAATTTATGTTCATTTCTAATTTAAAAATGAGCTGTGGGGGAAAAAAAAGCTGAGACCAGCAAAATTGAACGAGCAGGAAACTGTCAGCTGCTGTAAAAATCCAAGTGGTTTGCTTACACCTTTTAAGGAAGGAGGTTTGGTGTAACCCATGTAGCCTGTGAACTACTCCAGCAGTCAGATTTTTGATCAGGTACTTGCCGTGCTTTATGTAGTCTGCAGGGTTAGCTGTTGTGCTGTGTGGATGCCTTCACCAATCTGACTTGGTTTGCGCCTCAGGCATACAAAATGATGACACCAGTGTATCCTGATTTTTGAAAGAATAAAAGCACGTTTCTTTCTTTAGGCATTGAGAGAGAAGTATGGAATCACTGATGGAATGGTCCTACCATTTGAACCAGTGAGTATGCTTGAATCAAAGTGAAAGTATAATTTTTTTTTTCAACATGAATCAAACCTGCCTTTCCTCCTGCCGATCCTTATTCAAAATGTTAATGTTTTAGCCATTCCAATAGAACTTCAGTAGAATTCTGATTACCTGATCAAGCTCCCAATCTGCAGGTGTAATATGTTTTCTTTAAGCGTAAAAATTAAATATTCTGAGAAAAGTTTCCAAATATGCTTGAATCCTGCTCCCTTCCTAGATGTGACACCTCCAAAGCAAAATATTATACCATAAATTGGGCATACAGATAATGATTTTCCCTCCTGGACATTTATCTCAATATTAATTAAAAACGCAATAGTTTCCTTGGCGATATAGGTATTTTACCTATTGTTTCCATGTTGAAAGGAATAAGTTGATCACTAGAGGTCCTCGTGAGCTTTGAAAAAGCAGATCCATGGCTTCATTATTGTATGATGCATCGGCTCAGAATGTTAATGTTTTTATTGGTGACTTTTAATGCTGTGCTGTTTGTGTGGTAGATTCCCATCATTGAAATCCCTGGGTATGGGAACCTTTCTGCACCAACTGTATGCGATGAACTGAAGATTCAAAGCCAGAATGACCGGGAAAAGCTTGTGGAGGCCAAAGAGCGAGTTTACCTGAAAGGCTTTTACGAGGGGGTTGGTAATATACTTAAGCTCTCGCACAGAAAAAAATATGATCAAAAAGAAGAATGTGAATTGTTTCATTTTATAAGTGTACCCGTTAATCTACTGGGCATTGTACGTGGGGAGTTGTGATCAAGAATAATCATAAAGTGAGAGTTCAGGGCAGGAATAATTCTATTGTAACTTGCTGCTGTAATCCAACCCTTACTTTAGAATTACAAAATTGAGGTCAGAAGTTTTTTTTATTTGTATTCTAAATTCCCATTTCCTTGCTTATTGTATAAACCTGTCATATTGTAAGTATACAGTGTGATGAAATGGCTGCCTAGATTAGGTATCAAGCCTTTAAGTGAGACTAGAACTCTCTGACTTCATGGCAGACCTATTTGCAACTAGGTTCAGCAGAATATTCACTCGCCTGTTTTTCTCCTATAGATAATGCTTGTGGATGGGTACAAAGGGCAGAAGGTTCAAGATGTCAAGAAACCAATTCAACGAAAAATGGTTGATGCGGTGAGTGTTGCTATTGATTTATTTTGTGACATCTTAAAACAAAAGACAGCATTGGTTAGAAATTCTGATTGAAACATTGAGGTTAATGAGTGTTTTGTAGACATAATGTTGTATGGAATTGTTGTGCTGTGTCACAGATGCGGGGGTCAAGTATTTAGCTGTATTTGGCTTTCATGTTTGAGCTTCCTCATTGAGTTCTGCATGGAATAGAATATGGCCTGTACCTTGGTATTTACATTCCCCACTCACTGATTGTATAGTGGTATCGTTGGAAGCTCACCCATTTCCCAAAATCTTCGATTCAAGGGATAAAAGTTGAGTTCAAATGAATCCAGACCATGGTACACCAGAATATCTCAATTAAAAACAAATTTCTAACACTGTTCTAGGGAGAGGCCGTGATCTATATGGAACCTGAGAAGCAAGTTATATCCAGGTCGGCTGATGAGTGTGTTGTCGCACTGTGTGACCAGTGGTGAGTTTTTTATTTTCAATTTTTTTAACTCCTCCACCACCAGCTAACAACATTAGATGAATCCAGAGATGACTGAAGCCCTTTAAAACCTCACCATGAATGAAGGAGTGTCTATGGAGATTTCAATCATGGGGATCATCCCAGCCGAATGTATTTCTCTCTGTCACCCATCATTTATTTGTGCACTTTCCAGTCGAGCAATGATTAAGAATGGAAACGATGAATCAGTTTCTCATCTCTGCTTCCAGGTGACGAATTGACTTTTATGTTCTCTTCTGAACATTGTGCAACTCGCAAATGATAAGATCAATATTGCTCATTTGGGTCCATAAGGATAGGAACTAATAACAGATGAGGAAGTCCATTTAGTCCATCTCATGCTTTCTTACACAGTTACAATTTCTTTCTCCTATCTGAGCGTCGGATTGCTTCCTAGATGTGTTTGTCTCTACTGCTTGACCCAGAAGATCATTCCAGATATTAATCAATTTGGATAAACATAAAGAATTGGTTTTGTTTTATGCAATTTATTGTATTCATTTTCAATGCAGGTACCTAGATTATGGTGAGGAAACTTGGAAGAAACAAGCTGTCGGTTGCCTGTCAACGCTAGAAACGTACGTGCTATCCTATTCACTATTCCATTTCACCCCTATTAGGGCCGTGCATGGTATTTTTCAACTCATAGCACTTAGTGGACCTAGTTCCAGTGGAAGTTTGTTACTCACTACCACAAAATGTGTTGAGAATCACCTGTGGAATGACGTCCAGTTTGCTCCCCCACAGTCTGGTTGATTGATTCACTTTCCTTCTGATGGAATTGGCATTATGTAACTCCTCATAACGAAGGCCGCCTGGAATCCAGGTTTTCAACTAATCTGCTGCTCATGTTTTCAGCTCAAGTCGCATCCAGTGTTCAATTACATTGCAAGGTTGAGTTAATGGCTCATCTCGGAAATTGGAAAATATTTTTTATACCTCCTGTAATGAAGTTTCAAGTACTCCATTGTATCCCTAGCCATAAATCTGCTGGTGTTACTGTTGTGACAACATTCTCCCTGTGTTTGTGTGGGTTTCCTTCAGATCCTCTGGTTTCCTCCCACTGTCCAAAGATGTGCAGGTTAGGTGGATTGGTCATGCTAAATTGCCCCTCAGTGTCAAAAGGTCAGGTGGGATTATGGGGGTTACAGGGATAGAGCTGGGGATTGGACCTAGGTGAGGTGTACTTTCTGAGGGTCGCTGCAAATTATCAAGCCGTTGACTACAATAACAAAAATGACTTCTACTTGTGTGGCACTTACAGTAAAATATCCTGTTATTAAATTCAAAAGAGTATCTGCACAAAAATCTATTTTTTATTTTTCAGATTCTGTGAGGAGACGAGGAGGAATTTTGAAGCTAGCCTTGAGTGGCTGCAGGACCATGCCTGCTCAAGAACATATGGCCTAGGTTAGTGTAACACTTAAACACTCTATATCAGTGATGGGCAGCGTAGACTAATGAATGGGCTGCATGAGTGGCCCTCCATCATCTCAATGGGTGGCAAGATTGCAATCAAGCTAGTTCACTAACCATGACCTCATGAAGATTAAATATGTTTAATGCACGCCAAATGTTTCATCACGAATTATCGAAAATACTTTATCATTTATATATTAATAGAACGATCATCAACTTTAAATGGGAAAAACAAAATAAATATTTACACTTTGGATGCAGAGGGAACGCATGGCTCTCACAGTTCAATGTTGTGTGCAATCAGGGCGCACCTCACTTCACTTGCCCTTGCTTTATGTCTGTATCGCTTCACTCATACTGGGAGGAGAAAAACTAGATAGACAGAAATCAGCACAATGTGGCCACCCTGCACGTGGGCAGCAGTCGACAAAATGTCACGTGGGTCGCACTCAGAACCCAGATGGGTCGCATGTGGCCCCGGGCTGCAGGTTGCCTACCACTGCTCTATATATTTTTTTTAAACATTGGATCAGGTACACAGATTGTAATATAGAATACGAAGAGTCTTGTCTTTAAAGTTGAACTTTATATAAGTTGATTATGTTTTCTGAGTACCTATGGTGCTCCGTTTCCTTGCAAGATCCTTGAGAGCTTGCCATTTTTGTACAAAATGTGTCTTCTGAAAGTTCCTCCTTGGAACTCTTTTTTTTGTTTGTAGTTGTTCCACCCCCTGCTTTCAAATGTTCAGCTTTCAGACCCCACCTCTACATTTTCATTTTTTCCATCCCACAGGGCTTCCACCATATTTCCTTCTCAATGTGTGGCATGGTAGCATAGTGGTTAACACTGATGCTTGACAGCGCCAGGGACCCGGGTTCAATTCCCGGCTTGGGTCACTGTCTGTGCGGAGTCTGCACGTTCTCCCTGTGTCTGTGTTGGTTTTGTTGCTAACTTTGCCTTAGTTCAATTGCTCTGTTTTATTACCTTTGCTCTTGAGTCGCCAGGTATCTTTATGATACCGCCACGAGGTTCAAGTCCGAGTAATGATCAATAATCCAATACACCAATTAATACGATTTAAATCAAAGCACATTTATTATACACAGTAATCGCTACTCATGCACAAATTCTACGTTTAAGCTACTTCTACAGCTAACAGGCCTATACTTAACTTGGAACTGGCTCACCAGGTCAGGGGAACAAATGGCCTTTCGTTCGGGTTCTGAGCCTGCGGGATTCGAAGTTGGTACCGATTGATAGCTAGGAGCGCCTATCTCGTAGCGAGGGTTGAAGTAAGACTTACAGTTTCGATCAGCTGCTGAAGAGTGAAGAGGTGGAGAAGAGAGCGATTTGAACTTGGGGCTCAATTCTTCTAGTTCCCAGGGGCTTCCTGCCTTTCGGGGCGGACCCTGTACCTGGTCCCAAGTGATTGGACTTTGTCCCAATCGCTTGGTTCGATTTTCTTCAATGCTGGAGCGGTTCCCTGATCGATGGGCGGTCTTGAGGTGCTCGTTCACCTCCTTTTGTGTAGGCTGAAACCTGGCACACCAAGATGATGTGGTGTTGCTGGTGACTGGGCTCTGGGTACTTCGGGGAAGTGAAACATTAATGGCTGGGAGGCTTGAAGTCATGGGGTTCGTGTTCATTCACAACCAAATGTCCATAATGATGATGATCCATATGAAGGAAGTCCTCATGGCTCTTTTTCCTTTTCCTTTCTTTTCTTCTCCGGTCCTGGAGCTTCTGGAGTTCTGTGGAAACAAGCATAGTATCTATAACTATCTTTGTTTAATATCTCGTACGATAATCTGTCTGTCCTTTAGTGCCAATTACTCCCTTTATAATTGGTCACTATGTGTGAGCCCTCATTTTTTTTTCAAAAACCGAATTTTAGGACAAGACAAACTTCCCAATAATGAACCAGTGGGAGCCGTCACGCAGACTGTGCAATTTACCATCCAAATGTTTCAGGATGTAAATAGCATGTGGTTGGCAACCTAAGGGTTACCTGAAACAAAACAAAACTTTTTGAACTGAAAGTGCCAAAATGAGGTGTGTATGGGCCGCGACGGGTAAGAGTTGGATTGAGTTCCCGGGTAGTACGGCTACCAATGCCGTGTCTCTCCTACCCGAGCGTAGTTGACCAGAGGGGGGGTTCCCAGGCAGGGCGGGTCCAAAGCCGTTTCTCCACTGCCTGAGCAACCGACAAGAACGGGCAAGAAATGTAGTCATTGTGGGGGGCTGCCGTAGTGGTTCTTTCCTTCGAACCAGAAGGGCAGTTACGAACGGGGGTCTGGTACCTGAACCAGTCTCTGCAGACAAGCTAGTTCTGCTGAACTAGTGTCTGGCAATAGTGAGTCTCTGTAGGCAAGTCCTCGGAGGTTTTGGCCGAAAAGGCGTGGGGCCGTGAGAAAATGTTTTCCTGTCGGACATACAACATTTAACAAACTTACAAACAACATAAAACATTCTGCAGGTTCCATCAGAAAGGACACCATTTCTCCCAAGCGGTTCCTTTTAAAACATCATCTGGACGCCTCAGTTCTCGGTTGCGAACAGGGTCGCAGAGGGGTTCTCGGTTTGGGAGTCAGACCCAAGGTCGTCATCTTCTCCCGGGTGCCAAACTCTTGAGTGTATCAGGGCTGAAAGGGCTGCATGATGTGAGGTGGGGTCGCTCTCGTCGTTGCGGACGAGTCGGAACGAGTTATCTCGGTGCCAATAGTTGGTGTCTAGTTTTGTGGGGACAGAATCGGGGTTGTCAGTGTAGTTCGGTGGTCGGTGGTGGGGTTTGTTCAGGAAAGTGATCATGAAGGGATCACTCGAATCGTAGTCTGAATCGCTGGGTGTGGGTTCTGTTGCATGGGGATAGTAGGGAGGCGTGCTGTGGCGATCGTCCGAGTCACAGTTGCTGTCTCTGCTGCTGGAGTCTGTGGGCGTTCCGGGGCGGAGTGTATATTTCGGGGGTGAGGTCGAGTCCGTGGCTGGGCTGGGCGTGTTGGGGGTTGGTAGGGTTACGTTGGCTGTGGGCGGGGCGTGGTGTGTTGCGTCAAGCATGACGTGGTGTGCGTGGTTCGACTGTGTTCCATATGCCTTCAGCTGGTTTATATGGAACTACGAAGTCTTACCGTTGGGGTACTTTATTTTATATACGGAAGGGCTTACTTTATCCGCAATGGAGTACGGACCCGAGTATTTTGGTGACAGGAATGTGCTGGGGTTATATACAGAGAGCATAACTTGCTGTCCTATGCTGTACTCGGTCGCATGCACTGTCTTGTCGAAACAAGCTTGCTCTGTTTCTTTCTGGTGCCCAATTTTACTGCGGCTGCTAGCTGAGCCGTTTTAACATTTTCAACTAATTGCTGTACTGCTTTCTCGTGTGTGAGGGCCGTCACTGCGGGGCTGGTCAAGTCTAAACCTAACAAATATTCTGTGTCTTTCATGGGGCGTCCGGTCATGAGGGTGTGTGGGGTGTAACCTGTGGAAGTAGAAATTATGTTACGTATAAACATCAGCGCAAAAGGGAGGACTGAGACCCAAGTGATGTTGTTCTGCTGGACCATTTTTCTGAGGGTGGATGTTAGGGTCCGATTCATGTGCTCCACGCTACCACTCGACTGGGTGGTATGCTATGTGGAATTTTTGGGTGATGCCAAATATCGTGAGGACATTCTGCATGACACGTCCCGTAAAATGGGAACCTTGGTCTGATTCAATGCTGCGGGGGAGTCCCCATCTTGTAAAGATGTGGTGGGTCAAAATCTTGGCTGTGGTTTTTGCAGTGATTGTGCGGGCTGGGAATGCTTCCACCCATTTCGTAAATGTGTCAATTACCACAAGTACATATTTATAGCCATTCCTGCAAGGGGGCAATGGTCCTATAAAACCAATCTGGAGGTTAGTCCAGGGGCCATTAACGGGTTGGGTGTGGCTGAGTTGAGCCTTTTTGGCATATCTGTCCAGATTATTCTGGGCGCAAATAAGACAATTCTCGATGTAGTGGTTTACATCGTCCTTTAAATTCGGCCACCAACAAAGCTGCTTGAGATGGGCTGTAGTGGGATCGATTCCCTGATGTCCATGACCGTCATGGAACAAACAAATCAGTTGATTCCTGTCCTGTTCAGGAACCACATAAAGGGTGTCTTTTAACACCACACCGTCATGTGTGGTCAGTGCATTTTTGAACCCCTCAAAGGGAGCTGGACATTTTCCTTTTACAATCTCCTTGAGATTGCTGTCCTGCTTCTGGGCCTCCACTAGATCCTCGATCTTTGTCTGTGAGACCTGAACTGCACTCACTGGTGCGCCTTCGGCGGGTGTCCAAAAATATCCGTGCCTGGAACCTGCTTCAGCCAGTGCGTCGGCTTTTACATTTCCAGGGGGGGGGGAGGAACGATGGTAACTGCGAACTTTGATTATCCCAAAAGTCCTGTTCTGGGCTCTCTCTAAAATGTGACGGAGCAATGGGGCTGAGGGGAGGGGTTTTCCGTCTGCGGAAACAAATCCTCTTGCTTTCCACAGGGGCAGAAATTCCGTGAGGCTGTTGCAGACATAGAGGCTGTCCGAGTATATGTCTGCTGGGCTGGGGAAGGAATCTGGGTGTTCCACTATATACGCGATGGCCGCGAGCTCTGCTGCCTGCGCGCCTAAGTGGCCTGGAAGTTTTAACAATATTTCCTCAAGGGCGCGTCCCTGCGCGTCCTCAACATGTATACCACAACCTGTTATGTGCTTCCCATCCAAGACTGGAAGATCCATCCACATAGATCTTTATGGTCTATGTGCTGGGGGCTCTGGTTTGAACTACCTATCTTTCTGGCGGGTGTTTTAGCGATAAAGGGGCCTGTGTTGTGGTTTGGCGAGATAATTTCGCATTCATGGGGGGTTCCGGGGTACTGTAAGTTGTCAGCTAAAAAGGTGTGCGTCTTTGTCCTTTTGACAGTGATGTCCCGTCCCTGCAAGAGAAGGGTCCATCTTGCTGCTCTAATCTGGCTTACTGTACCGTCCTTGAGTCGTCCATCCAGTAAAAGTTGGGTGGGGGTGTGTTCGGTGAGAATTGTGATGGGGTTCAGTCCGGTAATACATGAAAAATACTGCACTGCCCAAAATACTGCAAGCAGGTGCCTCCCACAGGCTGAAAATCCCTGCTCCACAGCATCTAAAATTCTGGAGGCGTAAGCTACGGGCCTTAACTGGTCGTGCCGTTCCTGGAGGAGCACGGCTGAAAGGGTGCAGTCTGTGGTCGCTACCTCTATGGCGTAAGGGGAAAGCGGGTCTGGAACTTGTAGTGCGGGGGCTGCTATGAGTGCCTGTTTTAAAGAGTCCACAGCATCCGTATCCTGCGGAAGCCATTCCAGGGGGGCTCCTTTCTTTAGGAGGTCTGAGAGGGGTGCTGCCTTGCTGGCGAAACCGTCAATGTGGTTTCGGCAGTAGCCAACCAGTCCTAAAAACGACCGGAGGGCTGAAACGTTCTGGGGAAGGGGCAATTTAGCAATCGAGTCAATCCTTTTACGCTCAATCTCGCGTTTGCCATGTGTGATAATTGTTCCCAAATATATCACCTTTTCTTCCAAAATCTGGGCCTTTTTGGGGTTGACTTTACAACCGATTGAGTGTAAGAGTTCCAGGAGTTCGGACAGAATCTCAATGTGCTCTTCCTTGGTGTCTGTCTGCAGTAGTAGGTCGTCTACATACTGTACCAGACATTCGGGGCGAGAAAGGTTGGCTAAACCATTTGCCAGCTGTTGGTGGAAAATGGAGGGGCAGTTGTTGAAGCCTTGTGGCAGGCATGTCCACGTGTACTGCTGTGCTTTAAAGGTGAAGGCAAATTTGTACTGGCACGCCTTTGCCAATGGAATGGGCCAGAATCCATTACTGACGTCCAAAACCGTAAAGAATCGGGAATTGAGTCCCTGCTTGAGCATGGTCTCGGGACTTGTGCTGCTGTGGGGGCTGCTGCGGGAGTGATTTTGTTGAGTTCCCGGTAATTGATGGTCAGTCGCCATGATCCATCGGGCTTTCTCACTGGCCAAATCGGGACATTATTAGTGGAGGCTACTGATCTAAGTACGCCCTGCTCTAATAAGCTTTCTATTACCTTTGAGATTTCTCCTTCTGCCTCTTGGGGAAATCTGTACTGTTTTTGGGGTCTAGGGTCAGGTCCTGTTATTTGTACGGAGCCACTCATCCGTCCACAGTCGTGCTTGTGGGTCACGAATGCTGCCCTGTTCTTTTGCAGAACTGCCCTAACCTGCTTGTCCGTACTAAGCGTGGTCGAGTTGAACCAAAATTCGCCTACGGCGCTAATTTTGTTTGCGTACTGTCCTATGTTGAGCGTTGTGGGGGCTCTTGCAGATTTTGCCATCTTCCAGACACACTGGTTGACTGGATCAAATGAAAGATTAGAATTCATGAAATCGATTCCCAGAATGTGTTCTGCTGTGTGGGGCAGGTCAACTAAAACCACGGGGTGCTTGGTGGTAATGTTACCGATTTGAATGGGTACAGGGGCTGTGATGTGTCCCTGCTGTGAGTGGCCCGTAAAGCCGCTGAGGGTGATAGTGGCTGTAGTGGGCCACATGTCTTTTTGAAACAGGGTGGAGGAATTTCTCGTGGTGCGGGGCCCTCCTGTGTCCCATAGAAATTCGATGGGCTGTCCCCGAATTTTCGCTGCAACTACCGGTCGTCTGGACCTATCCCAAAGGGTGTCGCAGACCCAACTGGGGGAGCCCGTACATCGTCAGTCCGTTCCGGTCAAGTCCGTCTGATCTGAACGGGCGCTAACGCTATGAATGGGCTCTGTCTTTTTCTTACTCAGAGTGCCTGTCTGCTGGGCTCTCTGTGGCTTTTTAGGGGCATTGCACTCTTGCGAAGTGTCCCAACTGTCCGCAGTTGTAACACTCCTGTGACTTGGGTGGGGGGCTGTGGTGTGTTGTAACTGCCTATATATCTGCGGCGGCCTGCTTTTCCTCGGTATTCTTAACAGTGGGTTTGCTCTGTATAGATTGCTCCCAAGCGCGGGACAATCTTTTCACTACCCACTTCTCGTTATGGGCCTCCTCTGAGGGCTCATAACTCGCGCAAGCTTTCTGTCCTGTTTCTGTGGCATGGGAGATAAGGGTGCGGGTCCAGTTGGCCATGTTGTCTGGGGACAAATGGGTGCGGTCTAAGTCTCCAAAGATGGATCCACAGGCTTCCAGCAAACGCTGTGGGGTGCTCGGCTTTCTTTTGCCTGCATTTGTTGAGGCCATCTACGGGGTCACCCCGGTTATACCCGATCGCATCCAGGATCGCGGTATGCATTTCTGCAAGGGTGCCTCCTCCTACATTCTGTGGGTCGGGAAGGGCTGCTGCTACTGAAGGATCTAAACTTAAAACTGTGAGCTTTACTGTGGCGAAGAAATAGTGGGGGTCTGAGGTGGGGAGGAATGGTGTGATCTTATCGCACGCGTCCCGTAATTGGGTCACTGTTAAGGGGGTGGAATATAGAAATTCTTCATCGTCCGATGTGGCTGTGCGGTGGGTGGTTACTGGGTTCATTGGATCCTGAACTATCTGCTGTGTGGGGGCTTGGGGCGCTTTCCTTTTTTGTGGCTTTCCCTGCGCACATGTTCCCTGAACATATCTCTGCTCTGTTTCGTTCAATTCTTCCCAATCAGGGCTGTCTTCCTGATCTAATTTTTCTCCAAAGGTTTCCTGGAAACCTTTCTGAACTGAAAGCAGCGATTGCAGCTCTGCAATCGGCTTCCGGCACTTTGCGTGATCTAGCATGCTTTGTCTTTGTTCTGTGGTGGCAGCATGGAGTGCTCTTAATGCTGCCTTTAGATCGCTGCATTGTCTCTGCAACGCTTCTACCTGCTTTTCTGTGTCTTCATGTACCAGGACTGCACGTTGCGTGTCCTGATAGGCCTTTTCGTATTGAGAGTGGAAGCTGCTTAAGTGCGCCAGACAAGACTGGTGTGCCCTTTTGGCATCCTCCACCTCTCCATCTTTTGCTGCCAACTTCCTTCTCAATTCCAAATTCTCCTTTTCTACCTCGCTTACATCGACCTTACTCATTCGATTTATGCCCTCAACTTCTTTCCGGTGCGTCCCAACGACCTCCTCTGTGCCTCGCAGTTGTGCCAAGCAGGACACGATTGCCATCGGCTTGCGAGCTTTCCCTAAGCTCTTTTTGTGGCTCTTGCTCAGGTTCTCCCACCAAGTATGTCCTATACTCCCGGGGCCTGATTCCTCGTCACAGAATTCATTCCAAAGGGGCCATCCTTCCACTTTGAGATATTTCCTGATCTCTTCCTCCCAAATGGGACATTGTCCCACTCTACTGCTGCTGGTTGCTGCAACCGCAAATTCCTCTGGGTTCATTAGGCACTGCATTGCCTGCATTGCCATCTTTCCTATCCGAATGCTGCTCTTCAAATTTGGGACAGGGGTATTAATCCAAATGCTGCTCTTCAAATTTGGGACAGGGGTATTAAGGCGGTGCTGTAAATACGGGTACGGCTTTCGCTACTTTCCGAAGTACAAACGTCCGACAGTTTTGTCGCAACAAAAAATCTCCAGCAGTTTTACCTTATCGCCCTGTTAGTTACGCATGCATACACACACTTCCGAATTTGAGTATTGATCAGAACTGCTTGATGTTTCCAATTGGATCTCTAATTCAAATTCTGGGTTCTCCCGGAGTGGTTTTCCACTTCTAGATCGGGTCCCATCAGGATGTTGCCAAATAATGTTGCTAACTTTGCCTTAGTTCAATTGCTCTGTTTTATTACCTTTGCTCTCGAGTTGCCAGGTATCTTTATGATACCGCCACGAGGTTCAAGTCCAAGTAATGATCAATAATCCAATACACCGATTAGTAAGATTTAAATCAAAGCACATTTATTATACACAGTAATCGTTACTCATGCACAAATTCTACGTTTAAGCTACTTCTACAACTAACAGGCCTGTACTTAACTTGGAACTGGCCCACCAGGTCAGGGAAACAAATGGCCTTTCGTTCGGGTTCTGAACCTGCGGGATTCAAAGTTGGTACAGATTGATAGCTAGGAGCGCCTATCTCGTAGCGAGCGTTGAAGTAAGACTTACCGTTTCGGTCAGCTGCTGAAGAGTGAAGAGCTGAAGAAGCGGTGGAGAAGAGAGCGATTTGAACTTGGGGCTCAATTCTTATAGTTCCCAGGGGCTTCCTGCCTTTCGGGGCGGACCCTGTACCTGGTCCCAAGTGATTGGACTTTGTCCCAATCGCTTGGTTCGATTTTCTCCAATGCTGGAGCGGTTCCCTGATCGATGGGCGGTCTTGAGGTGCTCGTTCACTTCCTTTTGTGTAGCCTCCTGCTGGCGCCGAAGAGTCTGGTTTTGCTTTGTGTGTCTAAATGTTGCTTATTGTCCCCGGGGATTTCTCATTAGTATGCAGATGGCTGTTATTTTGTAATGCTGATGGTCGCTGGTATCGATCTTGTCTGGCCTTTCCAGAGGTAAATACACAGCCACCTGCAGCTGCTCGTTTTTGTCTTGTTGGCTGACTTTCCCATCAGCCTTTGCCGTTCGCCATTTTGAATTGGAAGTTGGCCATTTCAAGTGGCTACAGTTTCCCCAGGGTGCTCCAGTTTCCTCCCACAAGTCCCGAAAGACGTGCTTGTTAGGTGAATTGGATATTCTGAATTCTCCCTCTGTGTACCCGAACAGGCGCCGGAGTGTGGCGACTGGGGACTTTCACCATAACTTCATCGCAGTGTTAATGTAAGCCTACTTGTGACACTAGTAAAGATTATTAATATTATGTACTGTGCTTCAACATCTGCTGTACTAAGGAATACGTTCACACTGGAAATTGTTTGGCAGCTTCTTATTAATTTGTTCTTTTACATTTTCAGGTTCTCGACTGCCATGGGATGACTATTGGCTCATAGAGTCTCTCTCTGATTCCACAATTTACATGGCTTATTACACTGTCGCTCACCTGTTACACGGGGGATCTCTGAATGGTCAAACATCTGGCCCACTTGGCATCAGGTGGGAATAGGAATTATCAAAACAATTTTACTTTGTGAACCATAATTAGCATTACAATTTGTAGTCATCAAATATTAATTAGCAGTTATTATTGATCGTGAGTAGTGAATGTAATGATCATCTATGAACAAATTACAAGGAAACGTGTTATACTCCCAAAATAATGAATTTTAAGGCTACACAGGTAATATTCACCTTTTATGATTGAACTGAAGTCTCCTTTATTGTAATACTGAAAAAAGATGCATTTTTTTATTGAAACTTTTTGTCTTTCACTCATCATGACAATTTGCATGAGTACAAATCCAAGAGAGATAACAAATTTATACTGGATGAGTAGACTGTGCTGATTGGTTAGCAAGTGGACTCTGATTGGCAGAAGCGCTGCATGGAGAATGTACCAGTTTGTGGTCGCTGATAGTTAACTGCCAAACATAGTTTGAAATTTTAACCAGGCAGCTTGACTCTGCAAATGGTATTATCTGTTACCTAAATAATGAGAGATTGCAAAGTTTGGAGGTGCTGAGGGATCTTGGTGTCCTAGTGCAAGAATCACAGAAGTCTGGTGCAGAGGAAGTAATTAGGAAAGCTAATAGAATGTTATGTTATTGTGATGGGAATTGATTTCAAAAGTAGGAAGGTTTAGCTTCAGTTGTACAGGACATTGAGACCACATCTGGAGTATTTTCTCCTTATTTAAGGAAATATGTAAATGCATTTGGAGCAGTTCAGAGAAGATTTACTAGGTTAATACCTGGAATTGGCCGGTTATCTTATGAGGAAAGGTTGGAGAGGCGAGGTTTGTATCCATTAGATTTTAGAAAAATAGATGGTGAATTGATCAAAACCGTAAGATCCTGAGAGTATTGACAGGGTGGATGTGGAGAGGATATTTCTTCTTGTCGGACAATCTCGAACTAGGGGGTCACTGATTAAAAATAAGGGGTCAGATAATTTTTTTCTCTTGGGGTCATGAGTCTCTGAAATTCTCTTTCTCAGGGCAGTGGACGCATGAATGTTTAGGTCTTGAATATTTTTAAGGCTGAGCTCGATAGATTCTTGATTCGAACAAACAAGAACAAAGAACAGTACAGCACAGGAAAAGGCCCTTCAGCCCTCAAGCCTGTGCCGGGCAGGTGTCTTATCTAGACCAACCTTCTGTATCCTTCTATACCCCATCTGTTCATGTGCATAGCCAGATAAGCCTTAAAGGTCACTAACGTTTCTGCCTCAACCACTTCACTTGGCAGTGCATTCCAGGCCACCACCATCCTCTGTATAAAAAAAAAACTTCCCCGCACATCTCCACTGAACCTATCCCCCCTCACCTTGAACTTGTACCCCTTGTAATTGTCGTTTCCAACCTGGAAAAAAGCATCCAACTGTTCACCCTATCTACCCCCTCATAATTTTATAAATTTCTATTAGGGCGCCCCTCAGCCTCCGTCTTTCTAGGGAGAACAATCCCAGTTTATTCACTCTCTTCTCATAGCTAACAAGGGAGTGAAAGGTTATAGGGGGTAGGCAGGAATATGGGGTTGGAGTTATGGTCTTAGTCAGATCAACCAGATCAAACGAATACTGCGAGATAATAGCTACCCTGATCAGATCATTTATACCTCACAAACACACGAACAGACCTAAGATCAGCATCACTTTTGGCCCTGATAAATGGCCAGTCTACCTCTGATTATCCTGGAAGTGGAAGATACCTCAAAGGTTTGAGCAACAGGTGAAGCTGGCTGTTTCACACTGCTACTGTGCATGAGCAACACGAGTGGCATTTGCTATTAACAGGTTTATGTTATCAAGCCAAAAATACGCTATGCCGGTCACACAACTGAGTGATGCATTTGTAGGAATTTCAGTGCCAATGTGAAGCTAGTTAGATAAGCCATACGTTGAAAAGACTGGCGATCATAATCCATATGTCAAAAAGACTGCCGATCATCAAACAGCATGTCCCTTCCATTGTACGCAACAGGCAAGATAGAGGCTCTCCCTAACCATCCTGGTCCATTCCTCAGGGCAATGCCTTGACTAATCAGTTGGTCAAGTTTAAATTTCAAACAATACTTGACAGTTGATTATCAGTCACACCAATTGGTACATTCTCAATGGCAATGCCTCTACCAATCATAGTCCAATTGCAAACCAACCTGCACTCTCTTCTCATACAGCATACGTTTGTTGTCTCCCTTGGATTTGTATTCTTGCCGAAATGTGTCTCTTTTTTAGTTGTTACTTTACTGGACTAGTAATACGTCTGTCTGGGCTATGCCTTGCAATTCATGACTATGAAACAACATGATTGTCATAAAAACTAATCTGGTTCAGTAATGTTCTGTAGGGAATGAAATCTGCTGTCCTTGCCTGCTGTAGCCTATATGTGGCTCCAGCCAACAGAGATATGGTTGACTCTAAGGGCCTTTTGAAATGATCAAGTCAGCCATTCAATTGTATTCGGTAAGGTGGCCTATTACCAGCACCGTTAGACTTTAAATTCTAGCCTTGTTGGCAATACTCAATCCTGAAAATGGACGGGGAAAAAATATGAAGAATCGGTATTTTCAAACTTTTTTTCCGGGCCCCATTTTTACCAGCCAGCTGGCCATCGGGACCCACGCCGGCCGATATTTGCGACCCATGCTGGTCGAAGTTTGCAACCCACGTTGCCTAAACTTCGTGACCCACCATTTTAATGCAACAGGTGAGCCTGCTTGGTCCTCACGATCTCACGTGTTTTGTCACTCAATGTTACATTTCAGCATGGGTTATTCATCCAAGCTCCTGGAGCTCACACCAACACTGCTTTGTCCTGTTGTGGATTCTCCTGAACAGTTCATACCACCACTGCTTTGTTCTGTTTGTGTCTCTGGCCCTCTCTTTCTATTACAAAACAATCTATTTAAAATTTTACAGTCCTGTTGCTTATTTGCTGCTGACAAAATGGAGGAATCGCAATCGCGGCTAGAGCACGTGATGTCAGTGTTTGATGCGCATGGCCTGCTCTCTGCCTCGCTTCAGGCAGGAAGACATATTGAATTTTTAAAAAATCTTCTCCCGAGTCTGGTGCTGATGTCAGGAGGAGGCGGTGCTTCTCGCTGGGCTCTGGGCATGCGCACTGATGAGCAGGCACGTATGCACAGCGGGCTCCCATTTTTAAAGCTGCTCGCGACCGTCGTTTTTTAAGCTGCTCGCAGCTGGCGTTTCTAAGCTGGCTGCTGCGGCCATTGCACATTAATTCCTATGACCAGGAACCCACAACGGATAGCCACGCAACCCTCCCAACACCCGCCCTCAACCCACCCATGGGTCGCGACCCTGACTTTATAAATGTCTGTGACAGATCATTGTCAATAACAAGGCTACCCTTTCATACTTGCCAAACTAAACTCTCACTGCAGTAATTTTTAAAAGAGAGACTCGATTCCTATATTTCTGGGCCCGCCCACTCTTATTACCAATTTAATTTTTGCAGTTTAATAGCTAAAGCAAAATATTTTCAATCACATACTTGAGCCATTTAGTGCCTCCGAGTACGACAAGCTGTAGCTAATAAATCAGGTTTGTTCTCTAAAGATCAGTCTTTTGGGGATTAGATGCAGTGGCTATTGGATTTTCACCCTTGGGCAAAAGGGATTGAAAAACATTCCAGTTTTGGGCTCCTTGAGTAAGGATATGCGTCTTGTACAGGGAGTGCAACAAAGGTTCACCAGACTGGCAGGATTATCTTGTGAGGAGAGATTAAAGAGACTGGTGCTGTATTCGCTAGAGTTTAGGAGAATGAGAAGCGGTATCGTTGAGACATACAATATTCTCACAGGGCTCGACAAGGTAGATAGATGCAGGCAAGATGTTTCTCCTGACCTGGAGCCGGGCGGGGGGGCCGGACAGTGTCAAAATAAGAGGAAGGTCATTTACGACTGAGGCGAGGAGGAATTTCTTCACTTGGAGGTTCATAACTCTTTGGAATTGTCTATACCAGAGGGCTGTGGGGGCTCAGTCATTGAGTATGTTTAAGACTGTGATCAATAGATTTCAAGATAGTAATGACATCAAAAGAATGTGTGGAAAATGTTGAGGTTGAAAATCAGCAATGATCGAAATGAATGTGGAGCCTAATGGCCTACTCCTGCTCCTATGGTCCTATTTTTAAAAATGTCATCATTACATGCTCCTTCAACAATACTAGATATCATCCAACATTGGTCTATGTTTGCTTTTATTATTTCCTCAGACCGGAACAGATGACCAAAGAAGTCTGGGATTATGTGTTTTTGAAGGGCGCTCCATTTCCAGTGACTCAGATTCCTAAACCAAATCTAGAACAATTGAAAATGGAATATCAATACTGGTATCCAGTGGATTTACGGGTCTCTGGAAAAGACTTGGTTCCAAACCACCTCTCCTACTACCTATATAACCATGTAGCCATGTGGCCTAATGACAGGTAAGATCACACAATTCAGTAAAAAGATTTCCGGATAAAATACGCGATATTGGCAGACCATGCTTAACTTTGACTGCTTGTGGAGAAGGCTGCACATTTTCTATGGCGTGTCTTTCAATCTTTTTTATTTTCCTGAACCACATTTTCCTGGTGCAAGAGGTTAATTCGTGGAAATGCTGTCAGCTTTCTGACTAAAGAAACTGTGTGTGCAGAAAGTAGGAACAAATTTGGGGAACTATGTCGTTGAGGGAAGACTATTCTAAAATGTTTTTATGTACAACTGACTTTTGTTTTTAAATTGTAGTTCAAAATGGCCTCAAGCTGTAAGAGCAAATGGACACTTGCTACTGAATTCGGAAAAGGTACAATATAATTTATGCTATATTAAAGAATTGCATGACTTCCAGCGAATTAACATATTTGAATATTAATATATTTCACTTTCGAATATTTCTCGAATAACTTCTGCTATTTTTTCTTCTTTCCATTAGATGTCTAAATCCACAGGGAATTTCCTCACTCTGTCTGAAGCTGTGGAAAAATTCTCTGCAGATGGTGAGAATCTCCCTCCCTCCTGCCCACCCCCACCAGCCTGTCCTGTCTCTCCATACCCAGCCCCCATTTCCTGTGAGTTTAGTTCAGTAGAATTAGCAGGGTCTCTAGAGAAGGCACAGACATTTGAGCAGTATTGCCATTACAGAATACTGACTTACATCGGTTTGCATAGTGCGTCATGAATGCAGTTACGATTGTTACTTATTTGTGGACCAGTCAAGTGCCACTATTAGTATGAGAGTATTTTTGTAAAATGATGCATTATTGTAGCGTTATTAATTGATTAATTCCGAAAATTAATTCCCTGTTAATGTAATCTGAATATTGCAGGAGCATATAAGGAGGTTAGTGGAATGACAAGATAAGTGACTGTTGCAAATCAATGCATGGTAATGATTTTGAGTGGCGGGGGGGGGGGATGCAGAACAGTGAATGGATGTACACTCTAAATCGTAAACGCAACAGATTTATTTAACAGGTTTGCAGCACTGCAGGTGCACAGATCTTTAATCGTGGGAATGTAAATAGAAAAATCTATAATAACGATCCTCCTGAGCTCTTACAAGGGAATGCTTCACTGTGGATGGGAATCTTTCATATGAGACTGACACCAAGCTTTTTTAAAAAAAAATTCATCAACATTTTTTTTTTGAAGAAGATGTTTTCTGCACAATCTCCTGGAATATATGATGTGGAGATGCCGGCGTTGGACTGGGGTGAGCAGAGTACGAAGTCTTACAACACCAGGTTAAAGTCCAACAGGTTTGTTTCGATGTCACTAGCTTTCGGAGCGCTGCTCCTTCCTCAGGTGAACGAAGAGGTATGTTCCAGAAACACATATATAGACAAATTCAAAGATGCCAAACAATGCTTGGAATGCGAGCATTAGCAGGTGATTAAATCTTTACAGATCCAGAGATGGGGTAACCCCAGGTTAAAGAGGTGTGAATTGTCTCAAGCCAGGACAGTTGGTAGGATTTCGCAGGCCAGATGGTGGGGGATGAATGTAATGTGACATGAATCCCAGGTCCCGGTTGAGGCCGCACTCGTGTGTGCGGAACTTGGCTATAAGTTTCTGCTCGGCGATTCTGCGTTGTCGCGGGTCCTGAAGGCCGCCTTGGAGAACGCTTACCCGGAGATCAGAGGCTGAATGCCCTTGACTGCTGCACTTCAGCAGTCAAGGGCATTCAGCCTCTGATCTCCGGGTAAGCGTTCTCCAAGGCGGCCTTCAGGACCCGCGACAACGCAGAATCGCCGAGCAGAAACTTATAGCCAAGTTCCGCACACATGAGTGCGGCCTCAACCGGGACCTGGGATTCATGTCACATTACATTCATCCTCCACCATCTGGCCTGCGAAATCCTACCAACTGTCCTGGCTTGAGACAATTCACACCTCTTTAACCTGGGGTTACCCCATCTCTGGATCTGTAAAGATTTAATCACCTGCTAATGCTCGCATTCCAAGCATTGTTTGGCATCTTTGAATTTGTCTATATATGTGTTTCTGGAACATACCTCTTCGTTCACCTGAGGAAGGAGCAGCACTCCGAAAGCTAGTGACATCGAAACAAACCTGTTGGACTTTAACCTGGTGTTGTAAGACTTCGTACTGTCCTGGAATATATTTATCCCTCAGCCAAACCCAATAAAGCAGATAATCTGGTCATTTTCTCATGATTGTGTGACCTCACTGCGGACAATGGTTCTTACATATTACAACAGTAAATACACTGAATTGCATTTTAAGATCTCCTGACATTGTGAAAGGTACTCTATAAATGCAAGTATTTCTTTCAAACTACAGTTTTGGATTTTATACGAAGGAACATCAAAAACAAAATTTTTGAATAAGCACAAAGTGTTCGTTAGGCCATTTTTTGGAAAATGATGTGCAGTTTGGGGAATCCCATAAAGGGAAGATTATTAGAACAACAAAAAGTAGCATGGATGGTGATTCAGTGAGTCACACAGCTCAGCTAAGCATTTCAGTGTTGGCTGTTTAAAGAGCAATTATATAGGGTGGTGCAGTGGTTAGCACTGGAACTACAGCGCTGAGGACCCGGGTTCGAATCCTGGCTCTGGGTCACTGTCAATGTGGAGTTTGCACATTCTCCTAGTGTCTGCGTGGGTTTCACCCTCAAGACCCAAAGATGTGCAGGTTAGGTAGATTGGCCACGCTAAATTGTCCCTTAATTGGAAAATAAATAATTGGGTACTCTAAATTTATTTTTAAAAATAATAAAGAGCAATTATAATTAGGCCTCATTCTTTCCTGGTAGTTCTGCAGATTTCTCCTTTTCAAGTACAACCGATCCTTTTTGAAAATTACTGTTGAATTTGTACCCACCACCTTTTCAGGTAGTATACTTGAAATCATCAGAATTTGCTGCATAATCGTTTCTCTTGCAATTAATCTTTCCTTTGATTACCAACTCTCCTGCCAATAGAGAACATGTCTCCCTCTTTACTCTATTAAATCCCGCATAGAATTACAATGAGAATTAGTGCTCACAGGTACAAAGAAATTGATGGTTTCTGTCATTGCAATGGGGGAGGTGGGAATCTGATACGTTTTCAAGATTAGGAAATGTTTTGAGGAGATAAGTTGTAAAAGATTGTTTTGACAGATCAGTAACCAGAGGCATATCTCTAGAGGAATGAAAGAGTCTTTTTCTTCCCAATAGAACGGCAACAAAATGCCACAATTAATATTTTTGTTGTGTCAAATAAATAAATAGTGCTACTGGTCTATTCACAGGTTCTGCTATTGCTGGTACAATTTGCTGAATAATTTCAACCTTAAAACATACATTTGCTGAAGTTATGTTATTCATATTCAAAAAGAGCAAGGACCATGCATCTTGAGTTACTTGATTTAAACACCATTCACTAATTGTGTGGCTGGTTGAATTGACTCTGGTTCTCTTCCTGATGTTCACCTTGATCCAAGTGCTAGCAGATGTGCAAGTGTAGATTATTTCATGTGACTTCTCACCTCCTCTCATTGCCTCATCCCTCCATTTGGCATTGAGGTTGGAGACTGGGGGTCTGCTGTGTGGGCAATTGTGAGCAAGGATGTGTGTCTTATCACTCTGGTGCCTAGAAGTATAATCTTAATTTAAATAAAGGAGACCAGATATGTTTGATTTGTTGCAGATTATATGAAAATTGTATATGTCTATGTTTTAGTTCTGTCCGGCAGTGACAGATGATTATTTGTGACTCCCAGTCAGTTTGGATAATTGTTCATAAGCTGAATCATCTCCATTACTCCTTTGGCACAATTTTGTTCCCAGGAATGCGCCTTGCTCTTGCTGATGCTGGTGACACAGTGGAGGATGCTAACTTTGTAGAAACCATGGCTGACGCAGGTATCCTGAGGCTCTACACTTGGGTGGAATGGGTGAAGGAAATGATTGCAAATCGTGAGAGCCTTCGGAGTGGATCTGCCAACACCTTCAACGATAGAGTCTTTGCCAGGTACGGAATGGCCTTTGTGTTTAATGATGTCCCTATTAACTATTGCCACATTCCTTGAAATATATTGGTAATGGTGAATTATTCTGCAAAAGCATTTGCTAAAATTAACATTGTTTGAAGACGGGGTACAATTCTTCAATCTTGCTGCATCATACTTGGTGTATTAATTCATGAAAGAGAGCACGGTAGCACAGAAGTTGCACTGTTGCTTCACAACAGCAGGGACCCAGGTTCGATTCCCACCTTGCGTGACTGTGTGGAGTTTGCACTTTCTCCCCGTGTCTGCATGGGTTTTCTCCAGGTGCTCCGGTTTCCTCCCACAGTTCAAAGATGTGCGTGTTAGGTGGATTGGTCACACTAAATTGTTCTGTAGTGTCCAAAGGTTTGGTGGGGTTGCTGGGTTATGGGGATAGGGTTGAGGTGTGGGCCTGGGTTGGGTGCTCTTTCAGGGGCCTGTGTAGACTCTGTGGGCTGAATGGCCTCCTGCACTGTGAATTCAATGATATCTGATGTAGTGTGATATGTAGTATACAAACATACATGAAAGTAGCTTTTGGACATCCCTGAATGTTGAATATGATAAAGAATTATGTTTTTGCTTATAGTTTTGAGTGGCCACAATAAAAACTTAAATTAAAAGAAGTTGTGATCAAATTATACAGTGGTTTGGTCTGTCTAGTCTCCAACGTACAGGAGACATAGTCAAGCACTGGAGTCACTACAGAGAAGAGATGAAAGCTGATCCCTGGTGTTCGAAGTTTGAATTCTGCAAAACTACTGGAGAAACCTGGGCTGCAAAATTCTGCAGAGCAACACCGCTAGTTTCACCCTACCTGAGCTGGCAAATTAAAAAATGGGCAAATGTGGGCTCCCAACTACTCCTGGTGTGGGGAGTGTTGATCACGTGTATGAAAGGAATCCCATGCACAGGAAACCTGCAAAGTGGGTAGCTTGTGACATCTGTCAGAATCTAACGCTGATTTGGTACACCCCTTGCTGTTTCGGATCTCACATGTCGTATGAACACCCTCTCTTCAGCATTTACAGCTGGACATTGTAAAGATCGGCAATCTAAATCTTTCACTCATGCTATTTTAAATGGAATTCCATCGGTGATGTGATTTTGACTTTCTTTTGCTGCTGCAGAGTTAGTGGAAGTCCTGTGGACTTTGTTGTTGGAGAAGTTGAAGAAGTTCTTTCAGACAGTGAATGGTGCCTGATCTTTGGAAGGATTGGTGTTGGTTTGAAAAATCTCTGATCTGAAATTTTTCCCCCAGTCAAGGAGGCTATAATTGGAGCTCCCTTTGGGCAGTAGTATGTGATGGAGATAGAGCAGAGGCAGCAGGGTGGAGAAGCTGTTCCCAAAATTTATCAGCAGATTCTACCCATCTAAGGTCTGCAGAGAGCATTTCTACCTCCACCTGAACCAGGAGTAGTGTCTGCAATGGCTGTGTTTTACCAAGGACGAGCTTACAGGACTGTCACCTCCACAAATTGGACCGGCAGCCGTAGATAGGGCACGGCAATGTTGATGCTGTAGCTGCCTATCAAAGTATTTGTAGCCCTCCGTTTCTGTGCCAGGATCCTTTCTGGCTAGAGCTGGTAACATTTAAATTTGCTGTGCTTAGCTGCATCTGGGAGGTAAGGAAGATCTTGCCTGTAAGGGAAGGGGACTTGATAGTTTTGTTATGCAGAGAGAAGAGGAGTGAGTTGTCCAAAGACTTTGCCACGGTAGCTGGCTTCCCAACAATGAAGGGAGCCATCAGCTACACGCATGTGGCTCTGAGGACACCACATCTCAGCGGACTACAACTGCATAGGATATCCACTCCTTGAATGTGCATGATGTACAACTATGCACGGACTGGTATGGTGGTGAATTCTCGCGATCCTATTATTAGTCACAATGATTTCATCCTGTGCAAGTTAGCCATTCCAGTCATCTTTTGAGCTACCATTTCAAATCAAAAAGAGTGATAAAAATATGAAATACAATTCAAGACAGTGTAGTGGAGGTGAAAACCTTGAAACCATTCAGGAAATAATTGGATCTTGAACTAGGAGGGGTTCAAGAGTGGCTAGGTGGATAAAGTAAAATAGGTTAAATGGTGATGAAAAAAGAGTTTTTGATAATTTTTTCACCTCCATACTTGTAATGTCTCTCCACAAATATTATTGAAGAGTGCGCGCAGTCTGCAATTGCTTACTTTTTGATAATTTGTGGAATCCCGAGAGTGTCCTTCCAGGCACCTGTGCTAAGCTAGCTGTTTCAATTTATCATTCCAGTGAGATGAATGCTGGAATTCTGAAGACAGAACAGCATTATGAGAGAATGATGTTCAAGGAAGCTTTGAAGACTGGTTTCTTTGAATTTCAGGTATGTTCAAGCACTGAAAATAAATAATTCATCCTGTCTGGGCTTTTTGTTCTATTTTAACTTAAGCCAGAGCTTTGAGTGATGATTTTGCAATTTGTGTTCCAGGCAGCGAAGGACAAGTACCGTGAAGTTGCTGTGGAAGGAATGCAGCAGGACCTGGTCTTCCAGTTCATCGAGATTCAGACTCTGCTGCTAGCTCCAATATGCCCCCACCTTTGCGAGCACATCTGGACACTGCTAGGAAAGGTGCTGTCACTCAAATAATGTTCTTAAATAATTAACATGATATAGAGGATAAGAAACACTTATACAACTAGACACTACAGAACATTGCTTCAATCTTGCTGCATCATACTTGGTGTAACACGGATCATCCAGATAAAACTGAATTCTATGAGGAAGATGGTAATGTTTGGTGTAATTGAGCTTTAAAATAAACTGATCATTTGTTAAACAGTAAAGATATTCCTGATGTGCCCAACTGTTTCTTTTGACCTGTCACCGCTAATTCACAGTCAGTCAGTTCCAACGGCGGATCCAACATGTGCTTTTGACAGCACGCTTCATTAGCTAGGAAGATCAGTAAGCACCTCAAAAAACCTTTTGCTGATTGTTGCCACACTTGACCGAACCTCGTCCCCCGGTTCTGCAGCACCAAGCCTTCTGCCCACCTGTCTGCCCGAGGATCCATGTCTTCCATTTGCTGGACCGACCCAGCAAGACCTTCGCTTTTCTGGACTTCCACCACCCCTGTAAACATGCCTCTCCACTTCTTCTCCACATCGCTGTAAATATCAGAGCCATTCTGTTTTGACTAAATGAATCCCTAGATCACTTCCGGTGACGGCGGGCAGGAGGCAGCCGCACATTGGAGGGCTCCAGCTCGGGAACGGCATTTTCGGGGTATAATGCCCGGTCCCAGGGTAACAGAGGTGGCAAAAGCAGGGAGAAGGCACAGTGGAGGAAGATGTCGAGAACAAGTAAAAAAAGGGCAGTGAAAAAAGCAGCTGAAAGTCCGTCGGGGAGTGGAAAGGTCACCGCGGGGACGGCAAGAAAGGTGGAGGCTGGGGCACCAGGGGAGGCCGCATTGCCCACGGCTGAAGAAATGACTAAGGTGATGGCCGTGGAACTCGAAAGGCAGTTCACAAAACACATGGAGGCAATGAGGAAGGAGATGGGGGCAATATTGAAAGTGCTGGTGGAGGAGGCGATTGCCCCGGTGAAGGCGGCGGTATTGAGTGCAGTGGCGGAGGTATGGGAGCAAGGCGAGGCGCTGAAGGAAGTGGAAGAGACATTGTTGCAGTACAGCGATCAACTTACCTCGATGGGGAAGGAGATGCGGAAGGTGATAGAGATCAACGAGGGTCTGCGAGCCAAAATGGACGACTTGGAAAACAGATCCAGGCGACAGAATCTGAGGATTGTGGGGCTTCCCAAAGGAGTGGAAGGCCCGATGCCGACTGAGTATTTTGCCACGATGTTGGCGAAGCTATTGGGGGAGGGTGATGATCCCTCCCGATATGAACTGGATCGGGCTCATTGGTCGTGGAGGCCTGTACCAAAGGAGAGTGAGCCGCCAAGAGTAGTGACTCTGTGTTTTCGTAGGTACAGTGTGAAGGAGAAGGTCCTGTGCTGGGCAAAGCAGAAGCGGGTGGTGCAATGGGCTAGAGCTGGTATACGCATATATCAGGACTTTACGGTGGAGCTGGCGAGGAGGCGGGCTGCCTTTAGCCGGGTGAAGAAGCGCTGTACATCAGTAAGGTGCGGTGCGGCATAGTATACCCAGCTAAGTTAAGGGTGACCTACAAATCCAAGGACTTTTATTTCAGGACGGCGGAAGCAGCGGCGGTGTTTGCGAAGGCAGAAGGACTATGGCTGAATTGAGAAGTGGTAATGTACCGATGTAGCCTCATGTAACTGTATTTTTTCACTGCGGCGGGTGTACGTGTTAAATGAGCCAACGTTGTATATACTTGGACAAAGGAAGAGAGGGGACTTTCACTTGCAATGATGGTTCTTTGGAGCTTGGATGTGTATGCGGGGTTTGTGTGCTAAAGGGGATTTCTTGGTTTTCCTGGGGCCGGGCAGGGGGAAAGAGACCCGGGCGGGGGCCTCCACGCTGGCCGGTTTAAGCTGGCCAGTGAACGGGAGTGAGGTGGGGGAGGAGCTGCGGACATGAGAGCCTGGCAGAATAGGTCCCGATGAGTCTAGCCGGGGTGGAAAGATAGGGGGAAGGAACGGAGGTTGGGGGGAGGATTTTTGTAAGAGGAAGTGAAGGGGAGGAGCCAGGGAAGGGGGGGGGGGGCTTGCAATGCATGGGTGTCACCTATGGTACTCTTTCAGGGATTGGAAGGCATTGAATGTTAGGGGAGGGTACTCTGTAGGTTAATGGTGACCATAGGCGATTCCTAGTTCCTGTCTCTTTTATTTCTCCTTTGTTTGTCCCACCGTGGGAGGGTTTGTTCTATTTGATGCTTATATTGTCAGGTGGGCCGTTGCTTGGGGTGGTGGGAGGATGGGTTCGTTGTTGTTGATAAGGAAATTGACTTTGTATTTGTTACCGTTTACTGCTTGTGGGTGGGGTGTAAATTCTGGAGAAAATGTGAAAATGGAGAATTAAAATATTTTACAAAAAAAAAATGAATCCCTAGATCACTGTATGCAGAACTGGATCTCAAAAATAAATCGTGAAACTCGCCCATTCCCTGGTTACTTCATAGACAAAGGGAATTTTTCCAGATCCTTTGACAGTTATGATCAGATGAAAAGAAGAGTGAGGGGCTCGGTTCATACTCGTACTTTTGCCTTAATTTGTATCAGCAAATTTAAGTTTTGAAGATGGTACCTTTTATAACTTTTTTTTTTTAGGATCTGAACGAAAATGTAATAGGACAACGTTAACTTATTTCATAATAATTGTAAATCGAATGCACAGCAAAGTCCCTCAAACAGGACTGAGATTTAAAGAAAGATTATCTGCTATTGGTGGTGGTGTTACTTAAGGGATGAATGTTGGCCAGGACACCAGTGGATATAGTGTGATGGCACATTTTATGTCCACCTGAGAGAGTAGACAAGGCCTTGGTTTTAACTTCTCATTCAAAAGGTGTGGAGTAAGGCTTGAACCTACCACCTTCTGATCCAAAGGTGCGGATGCTACAATGCAGACAAGTGGCTTGCTTGGGCACCCCAGCCTATGTGCAGATACATCTACAAGTAAGGGGACTTTATTTTTAAATGGAAAATGAAATAAAAATTTACAGATGTTTTATTTCACTGAAATTTGGTTTGAAAAGTCATGTCCTCGATTACATTGCTTCAGAGAATTCATACGTGCCCAACATATGCTCATATGGCTTGTGTTTAGGATTTATTTTGAATCTCATATTTAACTTTTTTCAGACTGAGTCACTGATGAAAGCAAGATGGCCAGTAGCTGGACCTGTGGATGAAATTCTGATTCGTTCATCTCAGTATCTAATGGAGACTGCTCATGACGTTCGACTCCGTGGCAAGAATTACATGATTCCAGGAAAAGGAAAAGTAGGAATAATTTATATCAATAATTATCATTTCTTTTAAAGCAAAACTCTGGATGCAGATACAAAACACAAAACTCTTTCCTTGCTTGATCTCTTCCAAAGCAACAATTCTGAAACACAGAATGAGCAGATGAACCTGGCTACGAAATTGCTACCAATGCTGTTTACTGAACTTGCTCATTGAAGAATGGCTTGGGTGATAATTTCTTCCCTCCCTTATTGTGTACAATTTGCTGCTATCTGCTTTCACAGTGTTGCAGTTATTAATCTTGATTTAAGAACGCCAGACATAGATCTGTCCAACCGATTCATAAGTATATATGATAGAATTACGTACTGTGCTGCTTTAACAACTCCTGGTCTTTTCGGCACAAGCTTGGAGGGCCGAAGGGCCTGTGCCTATGCTGTACTTTTCTTTCTTTGTCCACTCTTGAACTTTCTCCCAAATGTCATTCATTGAGGCTTGTTCATGCTTATCCTATCATCTTATCATCCTTTGAGAATATCTGGTGAAATAGTTCATGAGAAAAGCTACTTGATATTTGTCAGTGAGGCTGTTTTCTAGTCAGTTATGCTGGGCAAATGGATGTAACTGATCAGGAATATGAAAAGAGATGGCTTTGGACAGATCTCTGTTTATTTTGTGTTCCTATTCATCTACAAGGCACTGATTTATGGTTTTCAGAGTTGTAGAATTTTATCCCAAAAACTCTGGTAAAATTCTGAAACACCAATAAAAACAGAATCTGACTATTTAGTTCCTAAAAAGCAGATAACCCCGGTGTTATTTCCATTATGAGGTTTGAACAACCCATTATAAAACCATTATATCCTGCAATTTACCTTGTGCAATACCGCAGACCTGTTAGCCCCTAAAATATATTAGAAGCCCTTGTAAAAACCACTGACATTTATACTCCCAAATGCACCCTGCTTTAGTGTTGCTACTTCCTTTCATTTGATCCACCCATGAATCTCGTTCCAGCCACAGGGTCGTAGGCAGTGGGATCTTCTCCATCACCCCAATACCAAGCTCTGAACTCGAGGTCACTATAGCACCATTGGGTGTGGTTGGTCAGACATTAGCAGTTGCATGAGAACTAATATAATACTATCCAACTAATGGCTGATGAGAAGCCTGATTGGAAAATCTTCAATGCATTATTCCAATATATGCCCTGTAGTTGCATAGCAGATCTAGTGGAGTAACCACATGGTTACATGTGTTGGTGCATCAATGTAGTAGGATTGGTAGGGCATGTCATTGTTCCCAATCTCACCTGTGACAAAAGGAATTGCTGAGTGGAGCCAAGGTGTTTCCTACAAGAGACTGATGAAAAATCAGTGAAGCAATTTGCTCTGGGTGCCCATTTCAGTCAGTTGAGGTGGTAGGGAAATATGGCACACCGAAAGAAAACCCAAAAGCTTTCTGTAGGCATGTCAAGAAAAAGCGAATGACTAGGGAAAGAGTAGGACCAGTCAAGGACAGGGATGGGAAATTGTGTGTGGAGTCTGAAGAGATAGGCGAGATACTAAATGAATATTTTTCGTCAGTATTCACTCAGGAAAAAGATAATGTTGTGGAGGAGAATGCTGAGCCCCAGGTTAATAGAATAGATGGCATTGAGGTACATAGGGAAGAGGTGTTGGCAATTCTGGACAGGCTGAAAATAGATAAGTCACCGGGACCTGATGGGATTTATCCTAGGATTCTCTGGGAGGCCAGGGAAGAGATTGCTGGACCTTTGGCTTTGAATTTTATGTCATCATTGGCTACAGGAATAGTGCCAGAGGACTGGAGGACAGCAAATGTGGTCCCTTTGTTCAAAAAGGGGAGCAGAGACAACCCCGGCAACTATAGACCGGTGAGCCTCACGTCTGTAGTGGGTAAAGTCTTGGAGGGGATTATAAGAGACAAGATTTATAATCATCTAGATAGGAATAATATGATCAGGGATAGTCAGCATGGCTTTGTGAAGGTCATGCCTCACAAACCTTATTGAGTTCTTTGAGAAGGTGACTGAACAGGTAGACAAGGGTAGAGCAGTTGATGTGGTGTATATGGATTTCAGCAAAGCGTTTGATAAGGTTCCCCACGGTAGGCTATTGCAAAAAATACGGAGGCTGGGGATTGAGGGTGATTTAGAGATGTGGATCAGAAATTGGCTAGCTAAAGAAGACAGAGGGTGGTGGTTGATGGGAAATGTTCAGAATGGAGTACAGTCACAAGTGGAGTACCACAAGGATCTGTTCTGGGGCCGTTGCTGTTTGTCATTTTTATCAATGACCTAGAGGAAGGCGCAGAAGGGTGGGTGAGTAAATTTGCAGACGATACTAAAGTCGGTGGTGTTGTCGATAGTGTGGAAGGATGTAGCAGGTTACAGAGGGATATAGATAAGCTGCAGAGCTGGGCTGAGAGGTGGCAAATGGAGTTTAATGTAGAGAAGTGTGAGGTGATTCACTTTGGAAGGAATAACAGGAATGCAGAATATTTGGCTAATGGTAACGTTCTTGAAAGTGTGGATGAGCAGAGGGATCTAGGTGTCCATGTACATAGATCCCTGAAAGTTGCCACCCAGGTTGATAGGGTTGTGAAGAAGGCCTATGGAGTGTTGGCCTTTATTGGTAGAGGGATTGAGTTCCGGAGTCGGGAGGTCATGTTGCAGCTGTACAGAACTCTGGTACGGCCGCATTTGGAGTATTGCGTACAGTTCTGGTCACCGCATTATAGGAAGGACGTGGAGGCTTTGGAGCTGGTGCAGAGGAGATTTACCAGGATGTTGCCTGGTATGGAGGGAAAATCTTATGAGGAAAGGCTGATGGACTTGAGGTTGTTTTCGTTGGAGAGAAGAAGGTTAAGAGGAGACTTAATAGAGGCATACAAAATGATCAGGGGGTTGGATAGGGTGGACAGTGAGAGCCTTCTCCCGCGGATGGATATGGCTGGCACGAGGGGACATAACTTTAAACTGGGGGGTAATAGATATAGGACAGAGGTCAGAGGTAGGTTCTTTACGCAAAGAGTAGTGAGGCCGTGGAATGCCCTACCTGCTACAGTAGTGAACTCGCCAACATTGAGGGCATTTAAAAGTTTATTGGATAAACATATGGATGATAATGGCATAGTGTAGGTTAGATGGCTTTTGTTTCGGTGCAACATCGTGGGCCGAAGGGCCTGTACTGCGCTGTATTGTTCTATGTTCTATGAAAGCAGGATTCGTAGAATCATAGAATCCCTATAGTGCAGAAGGAGGCTATTTGGCCCATCGGGTCTGCAGCAATCCTCTGAAAGAGCACCCTACTCGACCCACTCCCCGCCCCATCCCCGTAATGCCACCCAACCTTTGGACATTTAGAGGCAATTTAGCATGGCCAATCCACCTAACCAGCACACCTTTGGACTGTGGGAGGAAACCGGAGCACCCGGAGGAAACCCATGTAGGCAGGGGAAGAAGAACGTACAAACTCCACGCCGTCACCCAAGGTCAGAATCGAATCAGGGTGTCTGGTGCTGTGAGGCAGCAGTGCTAACCACTGTGCTTTCATATTCTGTTATTTATGAGGAAAGTCATTTTAAGTAATTAGGTCAGCCTACTGTAACATTTTACATTCTATTTCACGTGGAAACTTGACTTTGTTTTCTTCCCAGCATAATTTGCGGTGGAAGATTTGCACAAGTAATAACAGAGCAAACTTCATATCTGCAGCTGTAGTTTAATAGTTCTAATACCATCCAAAACCACAAGCAAAATGTAAGAAATTCATAAACCTCTCCTTCACAAAATGAGATGACAGAAGTTGAATTCCACTGATCTCTTGCACTTTTTTTAAATGAAGTTCCTGAATTGATACATTCTACTTTGAGCTATATTGAACACACATCTGACCGTATGCATTATGCAGGTTGAGCATCCCTTATCCGAAATGCGTGGGACTGTGTATGTATCGGTTTTCGGACTTCGGTATATAATGAGCATGTGCAGCATGCGCTGGGAACTACGCATTGCCCGGGACTCATGGCGTCACAGCGGCGCTCGAAAAAAAGTTCCGATTTCGGATAAGGGATGCTCAACCTGTATCTTTGATTCCTGATGGTGCTGAAGGGGTATTGGTGATTTTAACCTGCTGATGGTAAGAATGTATTTGGGTGCATGTGCTATGGGATGTGCCTGATTCTGCATATTTTGTACTTAAGATCTGTGAAATAATCCATTGCAGAAAGGAGATGCAAAGCCAACACCGAAGCCTTCTCACTGCAATATCTATCTGGCAAAGAACTATCCACCATGGCAACACACTACACTTCTGTTGCTTCGTAAGCACTATGAGGCAAGTTTTGACATTTCCTGATGCACGTTTTAATAGCATTTAATGTTGATCTTTTCAGTATCCTCACACAGCACACAAACCATTCCTTTCGTTTTGTGTACTCTTGCATTCATAATTAATGCCTTCCCCCCATTAGTATTGTGTGAAATATCTAAATGATGTTTTAAATAACCTACTGGTAATGTCTAAATGTCTCATTTTCCTATCTTATGCCCCAAATTTGTGTTAATCCCCTTTTTGCAGAGAGTTGTACAGGTGGTTGGATGCTAATCAGTAATGTAATATATGGCCAGAATGCTATTGACAGCCAGCGCCTAAAGTTAGACGATTGTGTTCTCTGATCCTCCAGTGATGAATTAACACCACAGTTTTCAGGGGAAGTAATTAGAGGATGCTGCAGTGAACATACGGGTAGATCAGGAGCTGCATGGTTAATGGATAGTGCATAATTAATTTTGCTTGTTGAATTCTGCAAAGATCTTAACTCATTTTATTGATTGGGGGGGGCAGAGTAGCACAGTAGTTAGAACAGTGGTTAGCACAGTTGCTTCACAACTCCAGGGTCCCAGGTTCGATTCCCAGCTAGGGCCATTGTCTGTGTGGAGTTTGCACGTTCTCCCCGTGTCTGCGTGGGTTTCCTCCAGGTGCTCCGGTTTCCTCCCACAGTCCAAAGATGTGCAGGTTAGGTGGATTGGCCATGCTAAATTGCCCTTAATGCCCCAAAAAAGGTTGGGATGGATGGGGTTACGGGGGTAGGTAGGGGTGTGGGCTTAGATAGGGTGCTCTTTCCAGGGGCTGGTGCAGACTCGAGGGCCGAATGGCCTCCTGCACTGTAAATTCTATGATTCTATGATTTATATTTGGAAGAAAATTAGTTAATTATGAACAAAAATGCATATTGGCATGCAGGCAAAGATTGCTAATAAAATAAAAACATTTCTTTAATTATCACACTAGCAGATACCTTTGGCTGGAGGCTATAGTTATTATAAAAATTTATTTTACTTCTGATTGACCTGAAAAATAAAGCAGCAAAACATGACCCAAAGAGGCAATTTCAGTGTTTCAAGGAATACCCTAGCCTTTTTAACTACAGTATCAGTGTGAGAAGTATAAATAACTTTAACATGCACATTATATTCAACCTTTTAATAATGTGGGTTTATAAAGAAAATGGTTCAGATAACAATTGTATTATAATGCCCATAAACCAATGTTGTCTCTTAACTGTGTTCCTGTACAATCAGCTCATGAGCCTTTCTGCAAGGATCTATGTGCAGCATTCAACAATAACCTGCTTGCTGATGCTCAGTTTGTGTTATTCGAGGGCTCTCTGTTCCTGACCTCATTGCAGTCTGGGTCCAAAAGTAGGCAAAGTGCTGAATTTTGTAGGGTGAGGCGAGAATGACCGCCCTCGTCATTAATGTAGCATTTGACCAAGTTTGAAGTCAGTAATAATCAAGGGAAAATATCCACTGATTGGAGTCGCATCTAGCACAAAGGAAGATGGTGGTAAATTTTGGCAGTCAATCCTCTCAGTCCTGTTAGATCATTGAAGGAGTTCCTTAATGTAGTGACTTATGCCCAACCATTTTCAGAAGCTTCATCAATGAGCTTCCATCATAAAGTCAGAATTTGGGATATTTGCTGCTGATTGCACTGTTCATTTGTGACTCCACAGATCCTGAAGCTGTCCATGCCTGCATGCAGCAGGTTCAAGTTTTGGCTGATGAATAGCAATTAACATTCGGGTCACACAAGTGCCAGGCAATGATCATCTCTAACAAGAGATAATCTAACCGCCTCCACTTGACATTCGACCACATTACCATCACTGCCCCGCTATCGACATCCTGAGGGTTATCATTGACCAGAAATTTATATGGACCAGCCATATAAATACTGTGGCACCAACAGCAGGTCAGAGGCAGGGAATTCTTCAGGGTGTAACTCATCTGCTGACTCTCCAAAACTAACAACCTACAAGGCACATGTCAGGAGTGTGATGCAATACTCCCCACTTGCCTTGATGAGTGCAGCCCCAACAACACTCAAGACGCTCAACAGTATTCAGGACAAAGCACACTGCTTGATTGGCAACTCATCCACCCATCATCCTTAAATATTCACTCCCAGCATTACCAATGCACAGTGGCAACATTGTGCGCCACATACAAGATGCATGTAGCAATTCGCCAAGGCTCCATTGACACCATTCAAACCTCCGACCTCTACCACCTCGAAGAATGAGGGCAGCAGTTGCATGAGAACTCTAACACCCCTAAGTGCCTCTTGGGGACATACACAATCCTGACTTGGAACTTCTCTTTGTTCCTCCACTGTTGCTGAGTGAGTGCAAATCCTGGAACTCCCGAACAAAGATTCAAAAGCACAGTTGCATTTTCTAGGGTTGTGAGCAAACAGGGACAGGTGTTTTAAAAAGTTATTGACCCAAAAATAGTGTAAAATAGGAACATTAAAGTTTTTAATATTTGTGAACCTGTGTTTTCAAAGATATATTTGAAGACATTGAAGAGCTAAGATGAAAGGGGTGGAAAAGTATTTATGAAAATGAATTTTCAGCTGTAGTTATTTACTGTGGTGGGGAGGTCCATCTGAAAGATACCTTGTGTATATTTGGAGTGTACTGAAAAGCTGTGAAAGTCTTTTAATTGGAAAAAGAAAAAGTTTTATCTTTTAGTAAACATTTTAATTCTTCATATTCATGAGTTATGTGTGTAATCACTTCCGGGTGCGGCTATGCAGAGCTAGGTCGCATATTCGGCAGCTCCTGCTTGGAACGGACTTTTGGGCTCTTTTACAGGGCCCCCACGGCATTTGTTTGACATTTCCCGGTGTGGGAAGAAGGCGGCAATATTCCCCCGACAGTGTCCCCCAGGAAGGGTATGTCTCTTGGTTGCCAGACACACGCAGAAACAGTGAAAGATTTGGCTGCAACTACAGGATAAACAGGGCCTCTTCCAGCATGCAGGCGGGGGAAGGGCAAGCTTAAAGCTGCAAGCTGACCTGAGGGCCTGTATCAAAGGTGAATTCTAGCAGCAGAGGGAACAACTGTGAAAAGACCTCATCAAGGCCACTGAAGGGACTTCCGGTTGCGGTGATGCCTAGCTAGCCGCACGCTTCGGCGGCTCCAGCTCAGACGGACCTTCGGGCTCTTTTAAGAGCCTCAACGGGGAATTTTTCGACGACGCAACCCGGTGTGGGGCGTGTGAGAAGGGAGTCCCCCCCAAACGAAGGAGGAAAAAACCGGCGGCGGCGGCTGCAGCGCGAGGAATCGTCGACCAAAGGGTCAGAAAGAGAGAAGTACAAGATGGCGGCGGAGAAAGCGCAGGCGACATGGGGGCCTGAGCATGAAATTGTGAGACGGTGCGTGGAGCTGCTGAAGAGGGAGGTGCTGACCCCGTTGCTACAGGCAATTGAGGGGCTCAAGGAGACATTAAAGACCCAGGAGACAGAGCTCCGTGTGGTGGAGCAGAAGGTGACAGATATTGAGGACGAGATCCTGGGCCTGGCGGTTAAGACACAGACGCACGAGGCACTTCATAAAAAGTGTACTGAAAGGATCGAAGCCCTAGAAAATGGAGCGCGAAGGAAGAACCTTCGGATACTGGGTCTCCCTGAGGGTGTGGAAGGAGTGGACTGTGGAGCGTACGCAAGTACGATGCTGAGCTCACTGATGGGTGCTGAGGCCCCTACGGGCCCCTTGGAGGTGGAGTGGGCAAATCGGATTCCGGCGAGAAGACCAAAAGCGGGAGAACCACCCAGGGCGATAATCGTGCGATTTTACCGCCTTAAGGATAGAGAAGAGGTCCTGAGATGGGCTAAAAAGGTGCGGAGTAGCAGATGGGAGAATGCAGTGGTACGGGTATACCAGGATTGGAGTGCGGAGGTGGCGAGAAGGAGGGCGAGCTTCAACCGAGCCAAAGAGGTGTTGCATAAAAGGAAGGTGAAGTTCGGGATGCTGCAGCCGGCAAGACTATGGGTCACGTATCAGGAGAGACACCATTATTTCGAGACGGCGGAGGAAGCATGGACCTTCATCAAAGAAGAGAAATTGGATCGGAACTGAGGGACTGATGCTGCAGGAAATGTTATTGTTAATGTTACGGTGGAAGTTAATTGAGAAGTAAACAGGGAAGGGGGGAGACATTGGGGAAATGTGGGCGCCGGTGAGGGGGGAAAGACGGGACATAGTTGGAGAATGGGGAAGGGGAGGGGGAGGGGAAAGGGAGCTGCGCCATAAGAGGCGGGTCAGGTAAAGGGATGTTCCCGCACCAGAAAGAATAAGGCGGGAAGACAGGCGCAAGGCGGATGGGAGTTCCCCACATGGGGGGGGTCGAGGAGTGAGCAGGAGTAGCCGGGGTCAGTTGAAGTCAGCTGACTTACGGAAGTAATATGGGGGGAGCAATCAAGCTAGAAAGAGATCTAGCGGGGAGGGGAGGAGGGAGGGAGAAGGGGGGGGGGGGACAACTGGGTTGCTGCTGCGGAAATCCAAAAGGAAATGGCTAAAGAGTGGGTGGGCGGGGATGGTGTGCGACGCTGGGGGAGCGAGCGGGAGCGTGGAGGCGGGATATGGGACTGGCCTAGAGAAGGTAATGGCTAGTCGACACGGGAGGGGGGCAGGTAGCCCCCTAGTGAGGCTGATCACGTGGAACGTGAGAGGCCTGAACGGACCGATAAAAAGGGCCCGAGTGCTCGCGCATTTGAAAGGACTAAGGGCAGACGTGGTTATGCTCCAAGAGACGCACCTAAAGGTGGCGGACCAAGTTAGGCTAAGGAAAGGATGGGTGGGACAGGTGTTCCACTCAGGACTGGACGCAAAGAATAGAGGGGTGGCCATTTTGGTGGGGAAACAGGTCGCATTTGAAGCAAAGAACATCGTAGCAGATAGCGGAGGTAGATATGTAATGGTGAGTGGCAGGCTGGAGGGAATGGAGGTCGTGTTGGTTAACGTGTATGCCCCAAACTGGGACGATGCGGGATTTATGAGACGGATGCTGGGGCGTATACCGGACCTGGAGGTAGGAAACTTGATTTTAGGAGGGGACTTTAATACGGTGCTGGACCCGGGGCTAGATAGATCCAGCTCAAGGACCGGAAGAAGGCCGGCAGCGGCCAAGGTACTTAAGGGGTTTATGGACCAAATGGGGGGAGTGGATCCATGGCGATTTCTTAGACCTAGGGCTAGGGAGTATTCCTTCTTCTCCCATGTCCATAAAGTGTACTCCCGGATAGATTTTTTTGTTTTGGGAAGGTCGTTGATCTCTAGGGTGGAAGAAGCTGAGTACTCAGCCATAGCGGTTTCGGATCATGCCCCACATTGGGTGGACCTGGAATTAGGAGAGGAAAGGGAGCAGAGAACACTCTGGCGATTAGATGTGGGACTGATGGCGGATGAGGGAGTGTGTGCAAGAGTGCGGGGGTGTATTGAGAGATACCTGGAGGTCAATGACGACGGCGAGGTCCCTGTGGGAGTGGTATGGGAAGCACTAAAAGCGGTGGTCAGAGGAGAGCTGATCTCCATTGGGGCCCACAAAAGGAAAACAGAGGCCAAGGAAAGGGAAAGATTACTGGGGGAGATTTTAAGGGTGGATAGGGAATTTGCAGAGACCCCGGAGGAGGAATTGTACAGGGAGAGGAGACGACTCCAGACGGAATTTGACCTTCTGACCACCAGAAAGGCGGAGGTACTGTGGAGGAAGGCACAGGGGAGGAGGTATGAATATGGGGACAAGGCGAGTCGCCTGTTGGCTCATCAATTGCGAAAGAGGGCAGCAGCGAGGGAAATAGGAGGAATTAGAGACGAAAGGGGAGACACGGTGCGAAGGGCAGGAAAGATAAATGAGGTGTTCAAGACCTTCTATGAGGAACTGTATAGGTCTCAACCCCCAGAGGGAGAGGAGGGGATGCGGCAGTTCCTGGACCAATTGAGGTTCCCGAAAGTGGAGGAGCGGGGGGTGGTAGGCCTGGGGGCACCGATTGGGGTGGACGAGGTTATTAAGGGACTGGGAAGCATGCAAGCAGGGAAGGCCCCAGGACCAGACGGGTTCCCGGTGGAGTATTACAGAAAATATGTGGACTTGTTGGCCCCGTTGATGGTGAGGACGTTCAATGAGGCCAGGAAAGGGGGGACTCTACCCCCGACGATGTCGGAGGCGACGATATCGTTAATTTTGAAGAGGGATAAAGATCCGTTGCAGTGCGGGTCCTATAGACCCATTTCATTGTTGAACGTGGACGCCAAATTGTTGGCAAAGGTACTGGCATCGAGGATAGAGGACTGTGTCCCGGGGGTGGTGCACGAAGACCAGACAGGGTTCGTAAAAGGGAGACAACTGAATGTTAACGTGCGACGACTATTAGGGGTGATAATGATGCCCCCAGTGGAGGGGGAGGCAGAGATAGTGGCGGCAATGGACGCAGAGAAGGCATTTGATAGGGTGGAGTGGGAGTATTTATGGGAAGTGTTAAGGAGGTTTGGGTTTGGGAACGGGTTTATTAGCTGGGTTAGACTTCTTTATGGGGCTCCAACGGCAAGCGTAGTTACAGGTCGACATAGATCGGAGTATTTCCGACTATATAGGGGAACAAGACAGGGATGCCCGCTGTCTCCATTGTTGTTCGCGTTGGCAATTGAACCTCTGGCCATGGCGTTGAGAGACTCCAGGAAATGGAGAGGGGTGATTAGAGGGGGAGAAGAACACCGAGTCTCGTTATATGCGGATGACCTATTGTTATACGTGTCGGACCCAGCGGGGGGAATGATAGAGGTTATGCGAATTTTGAGGGGGTTCGGGGATTTCTCGGGGTATAGGCTAAACATGGGGAAGAGTGAATTATTTGTGATACATCCAGGGGACCAGAGTAGAGAGATAGAAGGCTTGCCTCTAAGGAAAGTGGAAAGAAACTTCCGATACCTGGGGATTCAGATCGCTAGGAGCTGGGGAACCTTGCACAGACTTAATCTGACACGGTTGGTAGAACAAATGGAGGAGGACTTCAAGAGGTGGGACATGCAGCCTCTATCGCTGGCGGGCAGGGTGCAAGCAATTAAGATGATGGTCCTCCCGAGGTTCTTATTTGTATTTCAATGTCTCCCTATACTAATCACTAAGACCTTTTTTAATAAAATAGACAGGAGCATCACGAGCTTCGTGTGGGCAGGGAAAGTTCCGAGAGTAAGGAGGGGGTTCCTTCAGCGTAGTAGGGACAGAGGAGGATTGGCACTACCGAACTTGGGCGATTACTATTGGGCCGCCAATGTGGCAATGATACGTAAATGGATGATGGAGGGTGAGGGAGCGGCGTGGGAAAGACTGGAGAGAAAGTCCTGTAAAGGGACGAGTTTAGAGGCGCTGGTGACGGCGCCGCTACCGATCTCACCTAAAAAGTTTACCACAAACCCGGTGGTGGCGGCAACATTGAATATCTGGGGACAGTGGAGGCGACAGAGAGGGGTGCGGGGAGCCCTGGTGGGGTCCCCAATCAGGAACAACCATAGGTTCGCCCCAGGAAGAATGGATGGAGGATTTCAGAGCTGGTTCCAGTTGGGAATTAGGAGGGTGGGAGATTTATTTATAGATGGGACTTTTGCGAGCTTGGGAGCATTGGAGGAAAAGTATAAGTTGCCCCGGGGAAATTTCTTGAGATATATGCAGGTGAGGGCATTTACTAGACAACAGGTGAGGGAATTTCCATTGCTCCCGGCACAGGGGATACAGGACAGGGTGCTTTCAGGGGTGTGGGTCGGAGAGGGCAAGGTGTCAGAGATTTACCGAGAGATGAGGGAAGAGGGGGAGGAGTCGGTGGGCGAACTAAAAGGAAAGTGGGAAGAAGAACTAGGGGAGGAGATAGAGGAGGGTATGTGGGCTGATGCCCTAAGCAGGGTAAATTCCTCTTCCTCATGCGCCAGGCTTAGCCTGATTCAATTTAAGGTGCTACATAGAGCACACATAACGGGAGCAAGATTGAGCAGGTTCTTTGGAGTGGAGGACAAATGTGGGAGGTGTGGCGGGAGCCCGGCAAACCACGCACATATGTTTTGGGCATGCCCGGCACTGGAAGGGTATTGGAAGGGAGTGACGGGAGTGATTTCGCGGGTGGTGAGGGCCCGGGTCAAACCAGGCTGGGGGTTAGCTCTATTTGGAGTTGCGGAAGAGTCGGGAGTGCAGGAGGCGAAAGAGGCCGACGTTGTGGCCTTTGCGTCCCTAGTAGCCCGGCGCAGGATCCTACTCATGTGGAAGGAGGCGAAACCCCCCGGACTGGAGGCCTGGGTAAATGATATGGCGGGGTTCATTAAACTGGAGCAGATAAAGTTTGCCCTGAGAGGATCGGCTCAAGGGTTCACCAGGCGGTGGCAGCCATTTCTCGACTACCTAGGGGAACGTTAGAGGGAAGACAGATGACCAGCAGCAGCAACCCAGGGGGGGGGGGGGGGGGAGGGGGGGTTTAGTTTAGGTCAAAGATAAAGGGGTTTTGTTACTTGTGTATTGTTTAAAATTTCTGTATTGTTATTGTTGCGTTTGCTTTGTAAGAGGGGAAAAATTGTTGTTTGGGAAAAAATTTTCAATAAAACATTTATAAAAAAAAAAAAAAAAAAAAAAAAAAGAGTTATGTGTGTAATGATATGTATATATGTAGATATCTAAAGAGTTAATTATTACATCTCAGTATAACACAACCACGAGAGGGAACCACTGGATCCCACTATAAATAAGAACATCCAGAGGATCTTGGTCTCTCTCTTCCAACCAGGAGTGGCGAGACAGTAGAGTTTAAGATAGATAGATCATAGCGTAGTTTAGCATGTGTAGTTTGAATTAGTTAATACTTTAATATAAATTACTTGATTACTAGTTATAGTTCTGTGGAAACTCAATATTAATCAATCGTTACTCATTAAATTAGTTTGCTTTAAGTTGAAGACTTGTGGTTTCTTCAGAATCACACCATCAGACCATTCTGGATAAGAAGCAAAGAGTAACGAGATATATTCCCAAAAGAGTAATATAACAATGTGCTTTTGTGTTCAGTAGCTTTCCCTCCTCTCTACAATGAAAAAAAAGCAAATGATCAAACAAAACTGATTTGAATCTGAGATCCGGCTAGTTCAGCATTAACATCCGCTGTAGTCGTAACAGTATGCCTCATTGCAAAGTGAGAGTCATATCATTTGACGTGGTAGCATTGATGTGAGCACTGATATTTTCACAGTAGCATCTCATTGATTTAATAATTAAATGTTTGTCATTTTTTATGAATTGAATAGGAGGCAGAAACAGAGTTCTGTTTCATGAATTGAAATAGAGGCTCCACAAATAATGAGCTGTACTTCTGAGTATTTCAGATATTCTCTGCTATTGAAAGTGTTTGCAAAAGCTTTGACTCTACTGTAAATGGTTACATTTTAGAAAAATGGTGATCAGCTGCCAGACAATAAAATCATTGCTAGTGAACTGAAAGACCTGCCCGAGCTGAAGAAGTATATGAAGAAAGTCATGCCATTTGTTGCTATGATCAAGGTAAATGCTTCAACAATCCTAGATGAATGCACATTTTAAATTGATTCTTCTGTCTCTAACCTTCTCTTTCCCTGCAAGCATTTGAGAACTTTTATATTCCTCCAACACGTGCCTCTTCTTCATCTAGAGATCCCCATGCTCCACCATTAACAAGTTTGCCTTCACTCGCCTAGGCTCAGACCTCTGGATTTCCCTGTCCAAACCACTGCCTCTCCATCTCCCTCACCTTACATAAGACCACTGTTAGAGCCCATCTCTTTAACTAAACTTTCGGTCAGCTATCATGTGAGAGTACTTTTAAGAAATGATGTGTATATCAGTATCTGTAGTGAGAGTACCTTTAAGAAATGGGTGTTTATTACTGCAGTGATGTCAGACTGGTGGAGCTGGACTGTCTGTCAGCTTTTTACTTTCGTTTAGGCTGTTTGCTGCAGGGTGTGTTTTAGTTTCGTTTTCAGAGCTGGATAGCTGCAGTCACAGCCAGAAGGCGTATTGGAGTCTCTCTGTATTCTAAAGACTGTAAATCGATCCTTTGGTGATTTAAAACTAATAACTGCTCTTAGTAGTGACTTTAACCTGATGTGCTTCTGTTTAAAGGTTTTTTAAGTCTTCTGGACATTAAAAGGAAAGCTTAAGGATTACATGGTGTTGTATTCTTTGGGGGTTATATTTGAGTTAATGGTTGTTAAGATGTTCACTATATGTTTTAAAAAGGTTAACTTGAGTTCATAGAATAAACATTGCTTTGCTTTAAAAAATACTTTTCCATTTCTGCTGTACCACACTTGTAGAGTGGGCTGTGTGCTCCCCATACCACAATATATTAAAAGTTGTGGGTCAGGTGAACTCCATGATACACTTTGGGGTTTTCTAAACCCTGGCCCATTACACAGCCCTCCAAATTACCTCACAATTATCTTGGTGTCATTGTTTTGTCTCATTATGCTTCTGTGAAGAGCCATGTACCATTTTGCTAATAGGCTATATGAATGCATTGTTATGTGCAAGTACTTGATCATTGTCCAGCTTAATGTTTTTTAAAAATCTACCATCCTTAAATTCTTATATTTCAATTTTCCCTTGTGATATTGTTTGATTGCAACGTCTTCATAGAATCCCTTAAAGATGAAAACACTGAATACTGCTAATCTGAAATAAAACAGAAAATGTTGGAAATGTATGTTGGGTCAATCAGCATCTGAAAGAGAAAATAGGCTAACATTTCGAGTGGGATCCTTGACGGAAATGCTAATAATTTGGCTGGTAGTGAAAGGACTTTGCACGGGGTAATTTAATTATAGTCTTTGGTGTAATTTGAACCAGAAGTTTGGCACTGATATTTCTTTTATAACAGTATGGGATTGGGTTTCCAGTTTTCTTTCAGGGGAAAGGGCACTGTCTCACTTTAATATTGGCTAGCCATGGAGTACTTTGGATACTTCAAACCACCTTTGAGCCTCCAACTCCTTTGTCTAGGCCAGGAGCAGCAGTTATCTCCTCAATATTGCGACTCGTGATGATGCAGTGTTTGTTTTGTTTGAAATAGGAAAACCTGGAGAAGAATGGGCCTCGTGTTCTTGACCTGGAGCTGGAGTTTGATGAACGTAGTGTCTTGATGGAAAACATTGTCTATTTAACTAACACATTAGAGGCAAGTACCAGTGAATGTGGATCACAAAACTCAATAAGTGTCCATGTTCTGTTTGCTTCTAAAGAAACAAATAAATAATAGCTCTTGTGATTGGTGCCCAAAATAACTTGCAGTGCAAGGCTAGCTGCTACTGGGGTGTGCCCTCGTGCAATATGAGTACAATGAGGGAAGGTAGGTGCATGCTTTGTATAGTGCAGATACCTTCTGGCAGTTTGGCACGGTGACGTTGTAGCTACTTGTTAAATGGAAATATGTTTGTCGGCTGCTGATATTGCATTCCCAATTTTACAGATAAATTACTAATTTGAAAGGAAATGCTTCTCAACTTGATATGAGAGCAACTATTTACTGCAATTTATGTCAGCAGGTGAAATTCATATATGAAAATAACAAGCAGTAACATAAAGGTTTTTTTCCCTGCAAGTATTCATTTAAAGGGCTATATAATTAGTAATGAAATACTAACGGTAACTATGCTAATTATCATGCGCACACTGAAATTAAATATTATTAGTAGATGGCTAAGGGCTGTGGGGAAGAAATTCTGCCGAAGAGGGGTGGTAACTGTTTCCAGTAGTAAAAGGGTCAATTCCCGGAGGATACAGATTTAATGTGATTGGCAAAAGAACCAGAGGTGACATGAGAAATATCAGGTTTGATGCAGACTTGAATGCACTGCCTGAAAGTATGGTGAAAGCAATTCAGCAGTCACGTTCAAAAATAGGATGAACACTTGAAGGGAAAATAAATTGCAGGGCTATGGAGAAAGAGCAGGGTTGTGGAATGAATTGGCTAGTTTTACCAAAGAGCCATCACAATGGATTGATTCGATGTGCGATTTTGAAAAATATGTGGAATGGGTGAGAATTCCCAACTGAGAGTTTGGGAAGGAAGAGTTATGGGTCTGAAGATGGGATGAAGTTAATTTGCTGAAAGGGGAAGTGTATCCCTGGCATACGCTGTGACTTTATATTCTAAACTTTGTGTATCCACACTGGCATTTCTCAATTTAAACTGCTACCCTGAACTTGTGGACCCCCTGGAAAGATTGAGTTCTGGATTTTGTGTTCGCTCACAAGAGTCACAATGAATGTTTGGGTTCCGCTAAATAGACTGGAGTTTTCCTTTAACTGTAGTAATGTAACATGCCCAGGAAAGTTTGATACATATTGCTTCTGCTTCTCTAGTTGACATACCGGGAAGTTCATTGCCGAAATGTAATGCTATGAAACTACAAAGATCCTTTCTTTTCGTCATCTAAATTGCGTCTGGAGAAAAATGGAAACCGTAGTTTATGAAATCTTCCCTCTATCTTCCTGCCACAGCTGGACCACATTGATGTCTTGTTTGCAACAGAGGCAGATGATAAAATCCGGGAAGAGTGCTGTCCAGGAAAGCCTTTCTGTGCATTTAGAACAGAGGTAAGAGGGCAATCTATATTGTTGGATTTTTGTCATTTTGGGGGGCAAGCCAAAACTGGATATTGCAACATTTTAAGGTATAGAATGCACCATTGGATCTTGTGTAAGGACAGGAATGGAACCCTAATGGGAGATCTTAACAGGTCACCGATATATTCAAGAAACAGAGTGAATGGCAGTTCTTGGGCAGTGGTTTCCCAGTGCAGCTGGGGTGCAGTGTTGACTCAGAGAAGCTGAAGTGTTTTTCTGCGCAGTACAGCTAGGTAGCTAGAAACATGCAGGTTATTAGATGCTGGAGGCACAGCCTGGACACCCCAATAGGACACAGTCTTGAGAGAAGAGATTTAACAGCTGGGAGGTGAGCAGTTGGTGTCCTGTTGCAAAAAAGTGGTTTCAAGAAGGAGATAGATTAGCACAGTTGTCAGCACTGTTGCTTCACAGCGGCAGGTTCGATTCCCGCTTGGGTCACTGTCTGTGCGGAGTCTGTGTGGGTTTCTTCCGGGTGTTCCAGTTTCCTCCCATAAGTCCCGAAAGACGTGCTGTTAGGTGAATTGGATATTCTGAATTCTCCCTCTGTGTACCCGAACAGGCATCGGAGTGTGGCGACGAGGGGATTTTCACAGTAATTTCACTGCAGTGTTAATGTAAGCCTACTTGTCACGGTAATAAAGATTATTATTATATTTTGGGTTTCAAGAAGGACATCGATATAATTCTGATAAAAACAGGTTAAAGGGATAGGGGTAACAGTTTGGGTGGTGGATTTGATATTAGGAAGAGATCAGCCATGATATGACTGAATAACGGAGCAGGCTCAAAGGGCTGAATTGCCTACCTCTACTCCTAATCCCTATGTTCCTATGCCTAACAAGTCACCGTATGCCGAAGAAGAAGGCCTTCACTAAGGTTGAAGATGCTGTCAAAGAGAAGTCAGAGGGTAGGTTTCTGAAAGTGAGAAGCTGAGACCCCTCTTGAGGCAGACCAAATTTGAAGGATTTTTCTGACTCAATGATCACTGATGTCTGGGTGAGAAGATTTGTGGGATCTGTCTTGATGAATGTGTTGTTTGTGGTGTGTTTGACCACAGTTTGCCTGTTAATTCATGTTTAATATGCAGAATTAATGAGAAGTAGAGTATAAATTAGATAGTATTGACTGTTTGCATTGTTGATTCTTGTATCACAAAAGTTCTCCTGTTTATTTAAAAACATGGAATCTTGTGGCTTTATTCTCTTTGTAAGTAAATGGGATTTCAAATTTTGTCTACCGTTTTAAAAAAAAAAAGTCACTCCTAGCCGAATCGTAACAGATCTGGGGGTGGCGTCCGGGACAGGAGTCTGCATGTTCTCCCCGTGTCTGCGTGGGTTTCCTCCAGGTGTTCCGGCTTCCTCCCACAAGTCCTGAAAGATGTGCTTGTTAGTTGAATTGGACATTCTGAATTCTACCTCTGTACCCGAACAGGCGCCGGAGTGTGGTGACTGGGCATTTTCTCGAAAATTCATTGCAGTGTTAATGTAAGCCTACTTGTGGCACGAATAAAGATTATTATTAACGATACCAAGAGCTGAGGTTAAATATGATCCTGTGCAACCATTTCTCATGCTCAATATTGTAGTCTTTTCATTGTCCTTTGAAAATTTTCAAAACTAGCTTGATAGATGCAAGCTAAATTGTCCTCTCCTGAATCTCCATTTCAAAACACAAAACCCTTTCTCCCCCACCCCCCTCCAACTCCCTGCGATACATTTTTTTAGTTGAAAATATAGGAAGGTAAGTTACTGTATTCTTTGAATGAACTTCTCAGATTTCACTACTTTGGGAGAATTGCGTGTTCTTGGCACCCTTTGCTATGATTTGAGAATGAGACATCCCTGAAAAAGGAGGGGCGGCACAGTGGTTAGCACTGCTGCCTCACGGCGCCGAGGTCCCAGGTTCGATCCCAGCCCTGGATCACTGTCCGTGTGGAGTTTGCACATCCTCCCCGTGTCTGCGTGGGTTTCACCCCCACAACCCAAAGATGTGCCGGATAGGTGTATTGGCCACGTTAAATTGCCCTTAATTGGAAAAACTATATTGCATACTCTTAATTTATAAACATAAATCCCTGAAAAAGGAAGTGAGTTGACCATGAAATTGTTATGCAGCCATTTGATACAGTGGATTGGCAGACCAATGAAGCCACAGTGTCTTCTGTCCATTTGGGTTTCTGGTGATTCTTCTTGGAGAGACCCTACAAATGGATTTGGACATGTACAGCTTTGTTTTTGGAATCCAATTCTTGTTCTTGTCCACAGCCCAGTGTACCCCTGTTCTTGGTGAACCCCCAGCCAGCAAATGGACATTTCTCTACAAGGATCGACATCAGACAGGGTGATAAAAAGGACACTGTAATTCGAAGACTCATGAAGATTGACCGTGGTATTAAAGGTATGACTGAGTTTAACCATCCTGTCATTTCTCAACCAAATCATTAATTAACCTTTTTCCCCTTGCTCATTGGGTGTAGGGAGATGATGGATTGAACATGCTACATCCTTTGGCATATACAAAAGTAAAATGCTGCAGGTGGTGGAAATCTGAAATAAAATGCTGGAAATACTCAGCAGGTCAGGAGACAGCTGTGGAGATAAACAGAGTTAATGTTTTAGGTTAATGTTAATGCTTCAACAGACACTTTTAAAATCCCCCAGTGTTCTCCCTTTACCTGGACGCCACCCTCTGACCTCCTGCGGTATGACATTGGCCATCGCAAGTTCTCTGCTCCTTTCACTCATTCTAACCTGTCTCCCTCTGAACTTGCTGCTCTCCGTTCTCTCAGATCCAACCCTGACTTTTTATTAACCTGCTGGCAAGGGTGGTGCTGTTGTTGTCTGGCGTACCGACCTCTACCTCGCAGACACTGAACCCCAACTCTCAGACACTTCCTCCTACCTAACCTAGACTATGAGCCCACCACTGAACATCAAGCCATTGTTTCCAGGACCATCACTGGCCTAATTTCCCTTGGAGATTTTCCCTTCACAGCCTCCAACCTCAGAGTCCCCCAGCCCCGCACAGCAAGCTTCTACCTACTTGCCAAAATCCAAAAACAGTACTCCCTGGTAGACCCATCATTTTAACCTGTTCCCACCCCACTGCACTTGCTTCTCCCTACCTTGACTATTTTCTCTCCCCTTGTCCAGTCTCTTCCCACCTACATTTGTGATTCTTCTTGCACCTTACTTCATTTCAGCAACTCCCGGTTTCCCCTTCGTAACTACCTATTTTTCACGTTTTGGTGGTCCAGTTCCTCTACACCTCCCACGAGGATGGTCTGTGGTCTCTCCACATCTCCCTTGATCAGAAGTCCAAACAATTTCATCTTCCATTGCCCTCCTCCGCCTGGCTGAACACGTTCTCTTTTTCAGCAGTTTCTCATTCAAATTGTCTCACTTCCTCCAGATAAAAGATGTGATTGTGGACATCTGCATTGGTCCTAATTATGCCTGTTTTTGTAGGTGGCACATTCCTTGTTCCAGGCCTCCTTCCACAACTCTTTTTCATGCTCGCCTTGATTTCTCTGGCCGCATTTCGAGCAATAGACTGTCTACCAATATTTGTTACAAGTCTACCGACTTCCACAGCTACCTCAGTTACACTCCCTCACACCCGACCTCCTGTATGGACTCCATTCTATTCTCCCAGTTTCTCCGTCTCCATTGCATCTGTTCCAATGATGCTACTTTCCACAACAGTGCTTCCAACATTTATTCCTTTTTCCTAAGCCGAGGATTCCGCTCCACTGTAACTGACAGTACTCGCAACCATGTCTGACCCATTTCCCACCCTTCTTCCCTCACCGTTTCCGCTCCCTCCAGAACCTTGATTTTCCCTGTCCTCATTTTCCATCATCAGCCTATCTGTTCAAAGGATCATCCTCTGCCATTTCTGCCAATCACAGCATGACAGCACCACCAAATGCATCTTCCCTTCCGTGACATCCTGGCCCACATCTCTAACATCCCCATTACCTCAATCTCTTCCCGAAGCCGGCAGTCGGAGATGGTTTAATACCTGTCCTTTTACCTCGGATCAACATCTCGGTCCAAGGCCCCAAACACTCCTTCCATGTGAAGCAGCAAGTTGCTCGCACTTTGAATACCTACAGTGCAGAAGGAGGCCATTTGGCCCACCAAATCTGTACCAACCCTCTGAAAGAGCACCCTTTCTATGCCCCTGTCCCCACCCTATAACCCAGTAACCCCACCTAACCTTTTGGACACCAAGAGTCAATTTAGCATGGCCAATCCACCTAACCTGCACATCTTTGGACTTCTTTCAATTTGGTGTGCTGTATTCGCTGCCCACAATGTGGTTTCCTCTGCATAGGAGAGACTAAACGCAGACTGGGTGACAGCTTTGCGGAACACCTATACCCAGTCTGCAAGATTCCTGTTGCTTGCCATTTCAATTCACCATCTTGCTCTTGCGCTCACACTTCTATCCCCGGCCTGCTACAATATTCCAGTGAAGCTCAACGCAAACTGGAGAAACAGCAGTTCACCTTCCAATTAGGCACCTCACTTCCTTCTGGATTCAACAACTTCAGATCATAAAGTCTGTCTTTCATTTTGATTCTCTCTTCCCCCACCCCACCCCCATCCCCAGAATTTGTCAGCCTGTATCTTGTTACCATGTTTTTGCTTTCAGACAGTGCTGACCTCTTTCTGCTATTACAGTTTACCCTTTTGTCTTTATACTATCATTACCAATCCCTTTGTCTTGTGTTCCATGACATCTTTGTTATTTAATCTCTCCTGCCCCCCCCCCCCCCCCCCCCCCCTACCCAACCTATCCTAGACTTTCTATTCTGCTCCACCTCCTCCCCCTTTTTCCAGCAGCATTAAACCCATCACATTTCTTCCTCTCTCCAGTTCCAAAGAAGTTACATTGGACTCCGAACATTAACTCTGTTTCTCTCTCCACAGCTGTGGCCAGATTTAGGGTTTTTCTGTTTTTATATCAGATTTTCAGCATCCGCAGTATTCTACTTCCATATTAATATTTCCAGTCGATGGCCATTCATCAGAACTGTGGAGAGATAGAAACATAGGCTGCAGACTGTCAAGTCCAATGATGAGATGTCATTCCCCGAGCTTAGGTTGAGCTTCATTGGAACACTGTAACCAGGCCAAGGACAGCAAGGTAGAGACTTCAAATCACAAGCACCAGGAAACTCGTGAGTCATGCTTGTGGACTGAACAAAAGTGTTCTGCAATGTGGTCACCCAGTTCATGCTTGGTCTCCCCAATGAAGAGGAGACAATGTTGTAAACAGAAAGTACAGTATACTAAATTGAAAGAAGTACAAGTAAATTCCTGTTCATTTGTAAGAGGTGTATGGGGCCTTGGCTGGTGAGAAGTAAGGAGTTGAAAGGGCAGGTGATACATCTCCTGCACTTGCATGGAAAGATGCTGCAGGATAGGGTGGGGGTGTTGGATGACTGAAGAGTGAACCAGAATGTCACAGACGGAATTGGTCCTTTGAAATACTGAAAGGAGACAGCAAGTGCTTGGTGATTTCATTATGCCGGAGGTGACAAATTTGGCAGGGGGTGATCCATTTAATGTGGAAGCTGATAATGTGGCGCTAAGGATAAAGTGAACTCTCATTATTCTGGGTGGAGGGAGAAGGGATTTGAGCAGAAATGTATTAAATAGATCGGACACGGTGGAGGTGCCGTGGATGCCGGGACTTTGAGTAAATTTAAGGAGGAGATCAACAGATTTTTAATTAGTAATGGGTTAAAGGATAATGGAGAACAGGAAAGTAATGGCGGAGCAGGCTTGAGGGGCTGAATTGCCTACTCCTGCTCCTAGTTCTTGTGTTCATATTACACAAAATAGTTTGAGTGCAATTCATTGCTCCCTGTGTGTTTTTATTATTATTTACTAAGTAAGTACTAATCAGTATTAATTTGTTATTCAATTGAATAAACTAACATTTCTCAAGCATGTGTTGGGGGAGATATTTGATGAACCAGAGAAACTAGGGCAACTTGAATGCTACTTCTAAATCGATACAAAGTAGGTTCATGTTACAAGTTTGTTCAATAAAATGTGAAATGTTAGTTGTACAGTGACACATTTATCTTTGTTTTTAAGATCATACACAAGTGAAGCTCATGAGGTATGAAGACCCTGTACTGGGTCCACGACGAGTTCCAGTCCTTGGGAAGGAATCAGTGGGTAAAGTGGCCATTTCTGAGAAGGCATCATTTCATATAGACTTGACTGCAAAAAAGGTCCACCTGACTGACAATGGCTTGAAACATGATATGGGCGATACGTTGATCTACCTGGTGCATTGATACACAACAGAATAAACCCTTTGTTTTCACCTCAGTTGTCGACGTAAATATTTCTGTACTTGTGTTGACCCTTTTGATGTCACCTTCATATTTCATTACAAATATTATATATTTTAATTTGTAGATGAATGAAAATGCTGGAATAAAGTGAAATAGATGGCCATCAATGTTTTACTGATTTTTCTTTTCTGTGGATCACCAGCAAAGTATTCTATCTGGAAGCTGATGGTCACAAGCTTGAGTCGATAAGTGGGGGAATGAACAGGCTCAATAAACTGCATGTGCTCATCTCTCGGAACTATCAGTAATGGCAGCAGAAATCAACCTATTTCCTGCTACTTAAGAAACTGTCTTTAGCAGCAACTTATAATAATGTAGCACTTTTAATGTTAAATGCATCACAGGAGCATTATAGGATAAGACATGACACTGAGCCACACAAGGAAGTATTAGCTGTGATGATGATCAAAAGCTGGTTAAAGTGGTAGGTTTTAAAGAGCATCTTAAAAGGATGAAAGTGAATTGCAGAGAAGAGAGGTGAGACAGGTTTTGTGGCCTAGGCAACCAAAGGCACATCCATTAAAGACAGAGCATTCAAAACAAGACCTGAATGCAGAGGAGCACAGATAATTTAGATGCTTTTGGGGCTGGAGGAGATTAGAGATAAGGAGGGGAGAGATCATGGAAGCATTTGAAAATGAGGTAAGAATTTAAAAATCTACAGTGTTGCTTGACTAGATCAACGAGAACAGGGCCAATAGGGTTATTGGACTTGATGCAAGTGAGCAATAGAGTTTGTCGTAAAGGCACTGAAATTGGTTGCTGGGTGCGGATTAAGTTTGGCATTGTTAAGCTTTCAGACCCTATAATTTATCCCGGAATGAATTCTCCATTGCTGTTTGTGTATGATATTGAAAGCAGCACCATAAAACAGATGATCTTTTGTCATGTTTGTGGGAGCTTTCTACGTGCAAATTGACCTATACTTGTTCTATATTGCAACAGTGACTTTGCTTCAAAATGTACTTAATCACCTTTTGAATGCATTAGTATCTAAGGTTGTGAACGGCATTATATAAATGCAAATCGATCTCCTTCGTGGACTGAACAGTACTGATGCAGAAAAATTGAGTTCAGTGTAAACATAGCTCACATAATCCAAGTTTAGTTCAGGTAGTCATTGCCCTGACAAAATTATCGGGTCTAAGAATGTGCTTTTGGGAAAAGCTGGGGCTAACAAGTTAAAACCTTAAAGCATTAAAAGTATTCTAAATTTAATTGTGTTATGAAGCTTTTAAAAAAAAAAAAAAAAATTCAGCCCTTTTTTGGGGGACATGAAAATTACTGAAATCTGGTGGCTAGATTGTGCAAGTGGAGTGAATTGTTCATGTTATGTATTTATGTTTAGTCTTCATATGCATGTCGCCACTGGGAGTGGCATCACAGGAAACTGCCAGAGTGAAGAAGCAGCCTGTAGTGAATACACCTTGTAAATAAAGCTTAGTTTTTGACCCTGCTTCCTAGCTTCAATATACAACGGCGCATGCTCGTGACGGGGGGGGGAGAATTAACAAAAATTGTGAGAGAGGAATTGGAAGAAAAGCTCTTGCATGTGCTCCAGACATAATGGATGTGAGTAATAATCCTCTGCAGAGCAATTAAAGAGCTGGGGGTGTTTGAAAAAGAGGCTGAAGTTCGGGTTGTTGCCTTGTTTTAATGGGAAAAGCAAGATAGCTGCTGAAACACATTGCAAAGTGATTACTGGGAACCTCCATCAGCAAGAAAAATGGTGGAAGTGTTCGGTGCCGTGGCACGTTTTGATGAAAATTTGGAGCAGTGGGGCTCATATATTGAGCATTTTGGCTTTTGCACAGGCGAACAAAATTGCAGAAGATGTTTGGGTTCCCACATTCCTGGGTGATGGAGGGGGGCAGGAAGCTGGACTACATTAAATCTCAGAAGTTTAACCCGAGAAGCTAGGCATTAAAACATGATCAAATTGTAGAGATCCTGCGAGCACGCTATTCACTGACGCCTTTAGTGATTGGCGACTGCTTCAGATTCCACAAAAGGCACCCTGAAAGGGGGGGGGGGGGGGGGAGAGGGAGGAAATAATTAATTGCGCAATAAGTGGCTGGATTAAAAAGCCTGACAGACTTTGAGTTTGATGGTGCGCTGAATGATACAATTTGGGAGAGATTGGTCTGCGATCTGCGAAGTGAGGCAATACCGAAACGTTTGCTCATTAAGAGTAACCTTACTCAAGGTCGTGGAAATTGGTGTTACGAAGGAGCTGGCTGCGAAAGAAGTTCAGCAACTAATTTTGAATACTCTGATACACTCAAACCCGTATTTGTCACCGATGTCCAAAGCCAGGTCATTCAGCTGTGGAATGGTGGTATAAGGGCTTAAAATGCAGAGGTCGTGGAAAAAATGTCTTGGAGTGCCTGTTGGAAGAAAAAGCAAGCTTACGCGCAAAATTAATAAGAAGGAAGAGCAAACCAAAACAGCATGTAAATAAAATAAAATAAGTGTTCATGCTATTTAAGATGGACGAGTGAAACAAGACGACTTGCAGTCTGAAGACAAATTGTCACTGAATGTGCTAACCATTGGTGGTGCTACGGATAGATACTGGGTTACTTCACTGCTGGATGGGCAGCCATTAGGAATTCCAGACTGAAATAGCAGTCTCACTAGTGCCAGAGACTCGATATGGAAAAGCTCAGATGCATGTCATTGAAACCTTCAAGAATTAGGTTGAATGCATACACTGGTTCCATTGAAAGGCTGCATTGACATAGCTGTGCAACTTAACAGGCAAACAGTAGATTTGTCTTTATGTGTAGTAAAGGGAAATTATGCAGCATTAAGGCATCGAACATGGTTAGAAAAGATTTGACTGAACTGGGCTGAAGTCAACCTGATGACTCCTCAAAGGTTAGAAGACAGGACTGGGAGTCTGCGAGGACAAGTGTGAGTTCTTCCCGTCTTCAGTTGAGTATTTGGGACATCTGATCGATGCCACGGGCCTTCACAAATCTCCCTCGAAGATCAAGGCCATCACCGAGGCTCCTGCACCTCAGAACGTTAACTGGTTGCAATCCTTCCTAGGATTGTTGAACCACTACTGCAGATGTTTTCCAAATTTGGCAGCCATTTTAAAAATAACGCATAACCTCTTATGCCAACACAAGAAGTGGAAATGGTCTGATCAATGTAGTAATGCGCTCACGCAAGCCAAAGAAGCATTGCTCAAATTTGAAGTCCTTGCGCATTTCAATCCTACCCCACCCCAACAGTTGCCGTGTGACGCATCTCCTTATGGTGTTGGAGCGGTGCTATCCCACAACATGATATCGGTTGAAAACAGGCCTTTGTGCGTCAAACATTGAGAAAAGCTGAAAGTAACTACGCACTGATCGAAAGGGAAACCTTTGGGATTATCTTTGGAGTAAAGCGATTCCGCCAATTGCTTTACAGACGAAGGTTCACACTGTTGACAGACCATTGTCCGTTAATGACAGTTTTAAGACCACACACAGGAATTCTGTCACTTGCAGCAAGTAGAGTGCAGAGATGGGCATTGCTTTTGTTTGGATATAGTTATACCAAACAAATCAAATGTGTGCGGCACGGTGATGCAATGGTTAACACTGCTGCCTCACGATGCTGAGGATGCAGGTTCGATCGCATCTCTGGGTCACTGTTTATGTGGAGTTTGCACATTCTCCCCGTGTCTGTGTGGGTCTCACCTCCACAGCCCAAAGATGTGCAGTGTAGATGGATTGCCCATGCTAAATTGACCCTTAATTTGGAGAAAAACATTATTGGGTACTCTTTTGAAAAAAACATTTTAAAGTTATACCATCAAGTGCTGACAATGAAGACTCCATTGTAATGCAGATGGACTTTCACAATTATCACTACCAAGCAGTTAGTCAACAAGTAGTTCATCAAACTATTCGAGCGGAAGTATCTTCTACTTTGAACAGGTAGACTGTACGCCTGTCACTTCAGTACAAGTGAAGTCGTACACGTGGTGCGATCTGATACGCTCCAATTAATGGATATGGTACTATGAAGCAAGACCTCCGAACTAAAACCTGATTTGAAACCGTACTCCACTAAAGGTTTGGAGCAGTCAGGATGTGTTCTTTGGGGGCTGACAACGATCATTCTGCCACCATTGAGAGGATGAGTGTTAAACAAATTGCACGAGGGCCATTGCGGAATTGCGCGCATGAAAGAAATAGTGAGGAATTATTTCTGGTGGCCTGGATTGGATGTGGAGATTGAAGAGAAATCTGGAACATGTTCTTCATGTGTAAAGGTACAAAACCTGCATGGTTAGCACCGTTGCATCTTTGGAAATGGCCAGAAAAGGCTTGGCAATGGGTGCATGTCGACTTTACAGGAAACCTTTGGAGGAAATATTTTCTTACTAACGGTTTTTGCTCATTCAAAGTGGCCAGAAGTCACCATAATGAAATCAACTTCATCAGAAAAGATAATTGAGAGACTAGGAGAAGTCTTTGGTAGCTTTGGATTCCCTGAGCAATTGGCAAGTGATAACGGACTTCAATATTTGTCTCAAGAATTTGAAAGTTTCTTTAAAGAGAATGGTTTTCAACATATTAGGTCTACACTGTACCATCCTGCTACGAATGGACGAGCAGAATGTTTCGTTCAAATCATGAAACACATTGAGAGCAACCAGGGAACAAGGTTCGCTGATCAAACACCTTAATTAATTCCTACCTATGTATAGGGATACTGATCATTCAATGACTAAAATCCCTCTTGCATTATTAACTTGTTGAAACCTCTGAAAATGAAACAAGGACAGGTAGAACGATGGGGAAGCAAAACAAAACATCTTGGGCTGGATTCTCCAAAAATCATCTTGAGGAGGCATATGGATCAGCTGTTGGCAGGGGGAAGCGGTCCACTGGAAATGGAGCCTCCTGAAAATTCTGATTCAACTGCACCAAGTCCTGACATGAACCTTCCTTCAACCCTGACACCGACAAACTCCAGTGGAAGCTAACACCTCACCTTAATACCAAGAACAGAATGAACCTCTAGTTACCTCAACACCAGTCTAAACAACCACTGATGACATTCGTACAAAGATGAAAACGCCGGCGGTTCTAACAAGTGCAAAGAAGCAGCCGCCAGAGGTTCGCCGTCAACCGGTCCAAGAGCGGCGACCTCCAAACCACCTGACTTATTGACTATTGTTATTTGATTATTGTTCATGTTACACTTGTTTGAAATTGTTGGGGACATTCGATTTAAAGGGGGATGAAATGTTATGTGTTTATATTGAGCCTTCATAGCTGCATTAAGCACCATATTAATATTTGCATGTCGTCTCCAGAAGTGACGTCACAGGTTGCTAGTGTGGGAAACTGCCAGAGTGAAGGAGCAGCCTTAAGTGAACACACCTTGTAAATAAAGCTCTGTTAATGTTTGGACTTCCCATGCTTCCTAGATACACAATAGTTTACATTGACAATCTCCCTTCTAAATGTCGATGTTGGGATATAGAATGGGGAAAGGTCAAGTCATGCAGACTGGATGTATGTACAGGTAAAGATTTTTATTAAGATATATTTGGATATTTTAAATTACAAATTGGAATGAGGTGAAAACCACAAATGCCATTTAAAAAAAAAAAACCAATATTCCAAAATAATACCTTCAAGGTATTAAAGGGGACAGATCGGGTAGATGAAAATTATTTTTACTAGTTGTGGAGTCTAAGATGAGGACATAATCTAAAAATCAGAGCCAGACAGGAGTGAAGTTAAACACTAGCATATGCAGGAAGTGGTACAATTCGTGGTGGCATAGTGGTTAGCACTGCTGTCTAACAGCGCCAGGGACCCAGTTCGATTCCCACCTTGGGTGACTGTGTGGAGTCTGCACTTTCTCCCCGTGTCTGCGTGGGTTTCCTCCGGGTGCTCCGGTTTCCTCCCGCAGACAAAAGATGTGCAGGTTAGGTGGATTGGACATGCCAAATTGCCCCTTAGGGTGAGGTTACAGGGCCTAGGTAGGGTGGTCTTTCAAAGGGACAGTGCGGAGTCAATGGGCCAAATGGCCTCTTTCTGTAGTGTAGGGATTCTATGATTCTAAGTTTGGAACTCTTCCACAAATGACAGTTGATGCTAGATCACTTGTTATGTTGAAGTTGGTAAAGTTTTGTTAACCAAAGACATTAAAGGATATGGGGCAATGGTCAGGTATGTGGAGTTAGATCGTGGATTAGCGATAATGTCACTGAATGATGGAACATGCTGAAGGAGCAGAAGTAGCCCACTTGTGTAGCCCACCTGCTCTTAAAAATATAAGTTACATTGATATAACTCAGCTTCATTGGGGAAAAGCAGCCATTTGTACATTGCCTTATCAGTGTAGTAGTGCTTTCATGCAATAAGTTACTTTTGTGGTGCAGTGATTGTTTCATGCTATTTGATATATTTTATAAAATGGGTGGTGCGGCACAGTGGTTAGCACTGATGCCTTACAGCACCAGGGACCCAGGTTTGATTCCAGCCTTGGGTAACTGTGTGGAGTTTGCACTTTCTCCCTGTGTCTGCATGGGTTTCCTCCTGGTGCTCCGGTTTCCTCCCGCAGTCCAAAGATGTGCAGGTTAGGTGGATTGGCCATGCATATAATATTGCCCAAAAAGCTAGGTGGGGTTACGGGGATGTGAGTGGGGGATTGGCTTTAGGTAGTGTGCTCTAAAGAAGCAAGGGCCAGTGCAGAATTGATGGGCTAAATGGCCTCCAGTGTAGTGATTCTATGAAAATGGTACGTCACTGATCATGGATTTTATTGCATTGAGGAGTGGAACCTGTACAACATATGGGAAAATGTGATATTCGGGACTTTTTCAGCCCTGCTTATTTTTAGATGAATTTCATGTAGAGGACATAGGCATTGGACAGGTGCTGCAGTAATAAATACTGGCAGCAGGGAGAGCTGTTGAGCTACTTCGAATCACTATTCTCCGCAGTGCCGCTATTTGAACATCTGGGAGCAGTGCATCTTTGAAATGCAAATCGAACATCATCTTGAATGCACATAATTTTGAAACATGAAGGTCCTCGTTTACAGATCTCCGGTGTGCAGGCTCAGTCCACTGCATTTGCGCTTTTTAAAAAATTTATCTGTGAGGCTGTTCTCACTTCTTCACCCCCCCCCCCATCCGCTTTCATAGTATCTCATCACCATGGTGACTGTCTGTGCTTTAAACAGCAGGTGATTACGATGCTGAGCGGATTGGCAGTGGGAAGCTACTGAATACCAAAGACAGGGAGCTTGCAATGTCTGTTAAATGGTGCAGAAAAAGGTTGGTTCAGCTGGTCACTGTCTACATTTAATGAGGGTCTGGCTACTGTTGAGCTAAAATTAAAATGTGAGATAATTATGACCAAAGCAGTTTTTACAAAACTATATGTTTTTGTTGCTTCCTCAGTTACAAATATTTGTAATTAGAAAAGCACTGACTTCCAGTGGAAGGGATCTGAATTATGAGGAAAGACTAGAGAAACTTGAGCTTTTCAGCCAGGGCAGCAGTTAGCACTGCTCTCTCACAGCGCCAGGGACCCAGGTTCACATTCTGGCCTTGGGTGACTGCCTGTGGGGAGTTTGCACTTTTCCCCCGTGTCTGCGTGGGTTTCCTCCGGGTGCTTTGGTTTCCTCCCACAGCCCACAGACGTGCAGGTAAATGGAATGGCCATGCTAAAAAATTGTCCCTTACTGTCCAAAAAGTGGGCCGGATCTCGAATAACGACGAGTCAGAATACAGGCGGGAGATAGAGAACCTAGTGGAGTGGTGTAGCGACAACAATCTCTCCCTCAATGCCAGTAAAACTAAAGAGCTGGTCATTGACTTCAGGAAGCAAAGTACTATACACACCCCTGTCAGCATCAACGGGGCCGAGGTGGAGATGGTTAGCACTTTCAAATTCCTTGGGGTGCACATTTCCAAAAATCTGTCCTAGTCTGTCGACGCTACCACCAAGAAAGCACAACAGCGCCTATACTTCCTCAGGAAACTAAGGAAATTCGGCATGTCCAAATTAACCCTTACCAACTTTTACAGATGCACCATAGAAAGCATCCTATCGGGCTGCATCACAGCCTGGTATGGCAACTGCTCGGCCCAGGACCCCAAGAAACTTCAGAGTCGTGAACACCGCCCAGTCCATCACACAAACCTGCCTCTAATCCATTGACTCCATCTACACCTCCTGCTGCCTGGGGAAAGCAGGCAGCATAAACAAAGATATCTCCCACCCGGCTTACTCACTCTTCCAACTTCTTACATCGGGCAGGAGATAGATACAGAAGGCTGAGAACACGCACGGACTCAAAAACAGCTTCTTCCCCACTGTCACCAGACTCCTAAATGACCCTCTTATGGACTGACCTCATTAACACTACACCCTGTATGCTTCATCCGATGCCAGTGCTTATGTAGTTACATTGTATATGTTGTGTTGCCATATTATGTATTTTCTTTTCTTCCCATGTACTTAATGATCTGTTGAGCTGCTCGCAGAAAAATACTTTTCACTGTACCTCGGTACACGTGACAATAAACAAATCCAATCCAATCCAAAAGGGTAGAGAGGGTTACTGGCTTAGGGGGATAGGGTGTAGGCCTGGGCCTCGGTAGGGTGCCCTTTCAGAGGGTTGGTGCAGACTTGATGGGCTAAATGGTCTCCTTCTGCACTGTAGTGATTTTGACAAATGCAGGCCTAGCCAGTGACGCACATATCCCATGAATGAACTTTTAAAAAATTGTCTAACAAACTTGGGCTGGATTCTCCGCATCGTGACGGCGGAAGCGAGAATTGCAATCGGGCAGAGAATCGCACGAAATGGAAAAGTCCGTTTTGCACCGAGTGCCGATTCCATCGCCATGCTCCAGTCCATTGTTGGCGGTGTTGTCGAGGTTTGTGCCCCTGTCCGTGCAAAGCCTTCATTTGCCTGGATTTTAATACCATTTGCAGCTTGGACACTTCTTGCTCCATTCCCCCCGTCCCCCCACCCCCCCCCGAGATGCTCCGCCCCTCTCAGGTGGAGTTCTTGCGGGTACAAATTAGTGCCATGATTTACAGGTGGCGCCTGGGTGCCGAGGCTGCTGAGGGAGAATGGGAGGCCATGGCAACTCTGAAAAAACTTTAACAATTGTCGGGCTTGCTACGGGGCTACCCGGGCCGGGGGCAGTAGCGAGGAAAGACTTGGTGCCACGTCTGTGGACTCGGGCTGTCCCCCTCTGGATCGGGGAGGCCTGCCTCAGATCGCCATTGCTGCAGTATGTGTTTTAAACACACCCATTTTGTGCTACTCACAGGCCCCAGGCTGCTCACACTGCTGAGTGCTGCCTGTGTCCTGTGAATGTTCAGACAGCCTCTGTTCATCTGAGAGCCCATCCACCCCTCAGGATCACCAGCTGTCTCCTCCTGGTGAAGCTGGTAGCACTGACTGTCTCTGCCACCACCTCCCGGGCGATGTTCAGAAGGGTGGGCTTGAGTCTGCGGTTACCCTGGGGAAGGGCGGTGTCCCTCCTCTTGCCACTGACAGGGAGCTGTGGGTCCACCTTGGACTCCTGAACTCAGAGGGCAGGTCTTCTCTGAGCCATTTTCATGATTGCAGTGAGCAGTGTGTGGTAAGTGGAGTGCTTAAAAAGAGCTCCAGCTGTCGGGCTCTTTGGTGCTAACACTGCTCCAGCGGTTACAATGGCCGCTGGGCTGGGAATTGTTCTCAATTCGCACCGGCAGAGTGCTGGCCTGACTCACTTCCCAAATAGAGCCCCCAACGGAAATGTGAATCGCACACTATTTAGACCCGATGGGAACACTTAGCCTCCCAAACAGAATCCTGGCCATTGTTATCAACCTGAAAGATGAACCCTTCATAGGTGCTTGCAGATCTGCTGTGTACATCAAACATCGTGGGCAGGCTTCTCCGATCACCGATGCCGAAATTGCGTTCGCCGATTGGCCGGCGAATCCATTTCTATGCCAAAATCAGGGGCGGCACCATTTTCCTGATGCTCCGCCCTCTCAAAAAATGGCGTACTCTTCCGCTGTCGAGACGACCTCAGGACATCACCTGAGGCCCTGACCCGATGCTCTGCCCCCGATGGGCCGATTTCCCGAGGGCGTGGGACAGGTGTCCTCTCAATTTTCGTAAACCTGGCGTAGCGGCTGCGGACTGCGTCCAACGCTGCCACAGTCAGGTGGGGGGTGGGGGGGGGGGAGCCATTCTGCTGGCAGGCGGCGCTTCGGTATAACACGGCCGGTGCCATGTTGTACGGCCAGGCCGACGCTATGCGCGGCCACGGACCCGGCCACTCTGCGTCTGTATCAACAGGTAAAGCCGGGGGGCTTTACGTGGTGCGGCTGTTATCCCCACACCAACATCAGGGCGGGTTTGGCACCGGCTTTTTGGTTGTAAGACCAGACGGATCCTGCGGACATAGCCGCAGAATTGGTGAATCCATCCAATTCTGTTTCCTAACATTGGCCGGGATTCTCCCTTTGGGAGATTATGGGCATGATTCTCCGGTCGCCGAAACCGCGTTCGGCGATCGGCCGGAGAATCCACGTTTGCACCGAAATTGCCCCCTCAAAAACGGAGAACTCGGGGAGTATGCTGCACACCATATGGACGGCCTCAGGGCATCACCTGAGGACCTCCCCCGATGCTCCGCCCCCGGTGGGCCGAGTTCCCGACGGCGTGGAACACTTATCCTTTTTTGCTCGTGAATCCGGCGTGGCGGCTGCGGACTGAGTCCAGCCCACCACAGTCAGGAGGGAGCCGTTCCGCGGGCGGGGGGGGGGGGGGGGGGGGGGGTGGTCCGGGGTGACGAGCAGTTTATGGGGGGCAGTATGTGGCAGGCCAGGTCAGTGCGCGGCTGCCGCCGTGTTGCACAGCGCGGCCGCTGCAGGCCACCGCCATGCGCATGAACGGCCATGGACCCGGCAATTCTCCGGCCGTATCCGCAGGACTAGCTGGGGGCTTAGCGCTGCATGGCTGCTAGCCTCCCACCAGACAGAGGATTGGAGCGCCTTTTCCCCCATTTTTTCTGGCATAAATAGGCATTGTTCCCAAGCTGGCGTCAGCACTTAGTCTTCAAATCGGAGAATCCAGCCCTGTTCTCCCGCCCGGAGGTGAATTACGCATTTCCGAGGATTACAAGGCATTCCTGCGGCAATACTGCTATCAGTCTGCCATTTTGAGATGGTGGCCTGATAGCAAGGTCCCATGGCTGGCTGCCCCCCACCCCCACCGCATCGCAAATCAGCCCCAACCCCCGAACTGCCTGGGCCCCCCCTTCCCCCAAGTACAGAGGTGACCTGATCCAGCTGCCCCCCAAAGACCCCTAAATAGGGGACCCCCCCCCAGAGCCCACCTAAATAGGGGGGCCACCACAGACACCTCATAAAGAGTCCCCTGTCAGGATGCCCCTCCAGCAAAGAGACCCCTGTCTGGAAGCTAAAGAGCAGTCCAAAAGCAGTGAAAAAAAGTTACTGGGCAGGATTCTCCGTTTCTGAGACTCAGTGTTGACGCCGACGCAGAATTTGTGGACTTTCACAATAACTGGCGCCGAACTTGGATCGATTCAGCAACTGTGGAGGGGCTGGCACCGGCACACAATCAATTCCAATGAAAAACGGTGCAGGGTTCGCCGGGTCTGTGATTGACACTTGGGCGGCTGACAAGCTGCAACCGCACATACACATTACAAACCCCCACACACACTCATCCCAGCCAACAAGATGGCACTGGTTGTGCTGGAGCGCGGCCATACAGCTGATGGGTTGGCTAGGGTCAGAGGGCACCCAGGGGTGGTGGCCTGGGGGGACACCTATATGACCCTTGGCCCGTAGTTTACAGTAGGCAGTCAGCAGCGTGCGCAGCTGCATAGCTGCCTTTCTGGCTGCGGCAATAGCGTTCCGTGTCCGTCTACCCCGACCCAACAGCCCACCTCCTGGCCACCCTCCTTACCCTCCCCTGCCCGAGAACCCCCCCCCCCCCCCCCGGCCCGGACAGCGGCACAACTATCAGAAAACTAGGGCGATGTTGGACACTTTCCATATCCCCTCTCTCTCAGAAGCCACGATGCCAATTTCACGATTTTTAAAAGCACAAGTGAACCGCGCCTTCGACCACTCGATCCATCAGAGGCGGAGCATCACGGAGACCCCGGAGAATACTGGGTCAGGCTCACTAATGATATGCAAGCTGCACATGCATTCCAGAATGCATTGAAGCCGATAACGGAGAATTGCGATTTGGGGGGCGCCCACCGTGATTTTAGTGTCGGAAACCATTCTCCGCCCAATCGCGTTTCGTGATTTCGGCCTCAGCCAACGGAAAATCCTGCTCACTGTTTTTACCCCGGATGTCCGATTCCCCACCGCATTGGGAATGCCGCTACCGGAGATGGATAGCGGAGAATCCAGGACATCGGCTTATTGGCTATCCCCAAAATTTGTATTGAGTTGATCTCTATACATGCAGAGAACTCCTGTCTTTAAGAAAAGAGTAACATAAGCAACTAATAGCATAACTTGGATTTGCCTCTATCAGCCTCCCTCTCGGATTCTCCGTTCGTACTGGTCTGGAACTGCTATCTGTGATATGCAAAGTCCTTGATACTGAACTCTTCCATTTGCTCCAGGCATCTTTCAGAATGTTTGTTTTATTGTGTACAATTCAACCCTGTTTTATGAATGTCTCCTTCACCCTGGATTTTATTAACACAATACAAAAAAATACACAACATGAATTACTGGAAAATGCCATATTCTTGAACAACAGTCACAGTCTTCATAGGTTCATTACTGTGCAATGTTTTCATTGTGCACTTGCACCCTTACCTGCTTTTACACTCAAAGTGAAGCAAGCAACATGTAAAAATTGTCTTACATTTTAAACACTGCACTGTTACATAACAAATGTCTATAGCATGGTAAAGATCACATATAACACACCGTGACACCACAAGTACAGTGGGATTGATGTGCTGTGCTAACGCATTCACAATGATGCAAATGGGATTGGGAACACATTACATGTTTTGCTGGCCCATTATTTTTTTTAACTGTTTGCTGTTTAATGGCGCCACCCCAGCTGTGTAAATTTTTACAGGGGCATTTGGGTGATTTCTCTGCCCCCTCCCCTTTATATTTTGATCTCTTTGTCATCTGCTTCATCAAGTGACTGCAGCCAGGAGGCTGGATTCTGAGAGGTGACTTGGTGCCCCGTGTAATGATTTTGAGGACACCAGAGATCACCAAGGTATGCTCTCTGGTTTTCCATCTATTGCACAGGACGATTTGTTAAATGGCACCTCCCTTGCTCAATGTGGTTCAGATCAGAGGGAAGAAAGGAATTCTTGCACTTTACCACCTGACTGGAAAAGCCTCCGAGTACTTTGCACAAAACATCACTTTTGGACTGTCCAACTGTTCTGCAAATAAATGCACCAACCATTCTGATCCTCAAACAGCAATAAGACATGTGCCAATCATTTATATTTTGCCAGTGTCAGATGAGGGGATCTTGCTCCTCTCCCTCCAATAACACAATGAAATGTTCAATGACAACCACTGACTAACTTGCTTTGATGCAGCAGGTTCGGTGGGGTTATGGGGTTACAGGGATAAGGCTTGGGCTTAGGTAAGGTGCTTTTTCAGAGGGTCGGTGCAGGCTCGATGGGCCGAATGACCTCCTTCTGCACTGTCGAGATTCCGTGGATTCCCTCAGTGCTCACCTTAGGTAATGAACTTAAGTCCACTGGTATGGAATTCATATCCACAATTTACTGGCTACACGTGTGCTACATGTGTGCTGTTATTGTATCGGGCAAACAGGATACTCGCCTCTGAAACTCAGTAGACTAACACTTCATTGTTATTTTAGTCATGCATCTCACCCCATTGAATTTCTAACTCATAAGCAGATCTCTCAGACAAAGCTTGTACATTGGAACATCTTCTGTCTGCAATGCTTGGAACCAAGTCATTTCTGGATTGTACAATGATGTTAGAATGCCTAACCACAAATGTCTGAACAGGAAATGGCCGTCAATATAAATATTTACCCTAAAACATAAAATCATCGTAAAACACTATTCAGCAGTCATAAGAATTGTTTTCTTATCTAAATAGACACCCAAGTCCATCTGTCTGAAACCGGACATTTTCTCAAATGGTCTACTTTCAGGCTCTGTATTAGCTTTAGGTCGTGGTTTAGTTTCAGGGTCTGTGTTATATTCAGGGTCTATGTTATGTTCAGGATCTGTTTTAATTTCAGGGTCTGTGTTACATTCCGGGTCTGTTTTAGTTTCAGGGTCTATGTTATATTCAGGATCTGTTTTAGTTTCAGGGTCTGTGTTATATTCAGGATCTGTTTTAGTATCAGGGTCTATGTTAAGTTCAGGGTCTGTTTTAGTTTCAGGATCTGTGTTATATTCAGGATCTGTTTTAGTTTCAGGGTCTGTGTTATATTCAGGGTCTGTTTTAGTTTCAGTGTCTGGTTTAGTTTCAGGGTCTGTGTTATATTCAGGGTCTGTTTTAGTTTCAGGGTCTGTGTTATATTCAGGGTCTGTTTTAGTTTCAGGGTCTGTGTTATATTCAGGGTCTGTTTTAGTTTCAGGGTCTGTGTTATATTCAGGGTCTGTTTTAGTTTCAGGGTTTGTGTAATATTCATGGTCTGTTTTAATTTCAGAGTCTGTTTTAGTTTCAGGGTCTGTGTTATATTCAGGGTCTAGTTTAGTTTCAGGGTCTGTGTTATATTCAGGATTTGTTTAGTTTCATGGTCTATGTTATGTTCAGGGTCTGTTTTACTTTCAGGATCTGTGTTATATTCAGGGTCTGTGCTATGTTCAGGGTCTGTTTTAGTTTCAGGGTCTATGTTAAGTTCAGGGTCTGTTTTAATTTCAGGATCTGTGTTATATTCAGGATCTGCTTTAGTTTCAGGGTCTGTTTTAGTTTCAGGGTCTGTGTTATATTCATGGTCTGGTTTAGTTTCAGGATCGATGTTAAGTTCAGGATCTGTTTTAATTTCAGGGTCTGTATTATTCATGGTCTGTTTTAGTTTCAGAGTCTGTTTTAGTTTCAGGGTCTGTGTTATATTCAGGGTCTGTTTTAGTTTCAGTGTCTGTAATATTCAGGGTCTGTTTCAGTTTCAGGGTCTGTGTTATATTCAGGGTCTGTTTTAGTTTCAGTGTCTGTGTAATATTCATGGTCTGTTTTAGTTTCAGAGTCTGGTTTCGTTTCAGGGTCTGTGTTTTATTCAGGGTCTGTGTTATATTCAGGGTCTGTGTTATATTCAGGGTCTGTTTTAGTTCAGGGTCTGTTTTAGTTTCAGGGTCTGTGTTATATTCATGGTCTGGTTTAGTTTCAGGATCTATGTTAAGTTCAGGATCTGTTTTAATTTCAGGGTCTGTATTATTCATGGTCTGTTTTAGTTTCAGAGTCTGTTTTAGTTTCAGGGTCTGTGTTATATTCAGGGTCTAGTTTAGTTTCAGGGTCTGTGTTATATTCAGGGTCTGTTTTAGTTTCAGTGTCTGTGTAATATTCATGGTCTGTTTTAGTTTCAGAGTCTGGTTTCGTTTCAGGGTCTGTGTTTTATTCAGGGTCTGTGTTATATTCAGGGTCTGTGTTATATTCAGGGTCTGTTTTAGTTCAGGGTCTGTTTTAGTTTCAGGGTCTGTGTTATATTCATGGTCTGGTTTAGTTTCAGGATCTATGTTAAGTTCAGGATCTGTTTTAATTTCAGGGTCTGTATTATTCATGGTCTGTTTTAGTTTCAGAGTCTGTTTTAGTTTCAGGGTCTGTGTTATATTCAGGGTCTAGTTTAGTTTCAGGATCTGTGTTATATTCAGGGTCTGTTTTAGTTTCAGGGTTTGTGTAATATTCATGGTCTGTTTTAATTTCAGGGTCTGTGTTATATTCAGAGTCTTTTTTAGTTTCAGGGTCTGTGTTATATTCAGGGTCTAGTTTAGTTTCAGGGCCTGTGTTATATTCTGGGTTTGTTTAGTTTCAGTGTCTATGTTATGTTCCGGGTCTGTTTTAGTTTCAGGGTCTGTGTTATATTCAGAGTCTTTTTTAGTTTCAGGGTCTATGTTATATTCAGGGTCTGTTTTAGTTTCAGGGTCTGTGTTATATTCAGGGTCTAGTTTAGTTTCAGGGTCTGTGTTATATTCAGGGTTTGTTAAGTTTCAGAGTCTATGTTATGTTCAGGGTCTGTTTTAGTTTCAGGATCTGTGTTATATTCAGGGTCTGTGTTATGTTCAGGGTTTAGTTTAGTTTCAGGGTTAGTGTTATATTCAGGGTCTGTTTTAGTTTCAGGGGCTGTGTTATGTTCAGGGTCTGTGTTATATTCAGGGTCTGTTTTAGTTTCAGGGTCTGTGTTATATTCAGGGTCTAGTTTAGTTTCAGGCACTGTACAGGTTTGAGGTCCAAAATCCGGTTGAATCCAAAATCTGGCATGGTCTTAGCCCCCAGAGTATGGATTTTGGACACCTAATCTGTACCAATTATCTTGACTGAACCCATGCCTTCTTGATTTGTTGCAACGCCCGAGAAGTTGAGATGTCAAGCCATGTGTCTGCTGAAATGTTCTCCAGATAACTGTGTTTCTGAGCAATAGATTTTCAGACTGGAAAGGTTGCAGTGTGATTGGCTTGTCATGTCTTCAGCAGTCTTTTGGATGTTAAATGTGTTGAACTGACTGTTCAACCCCAGTACAGCCTGGTAACAGTATCTGCTTGTGTGGCAATAATATTGGAGAACTGGAATTTTGTGAAAATTTTATTTAAAAAACAAAATTAAAGGTAAACAATGAGTGACTAATACAAGCACTGCAACTGAGCCACAGTCACTTTATCAGTCACCGTATTAGTTGAACCTCTTTATTACAAACTCTGGGGCACATAGAACACAAGTTTCTTAGTAGGAGTTTGAGCTTTTTGCATTATCACAGTGGAATTTCACTCAAACAGGAAGCAAGTTTGTACTTGTAATGATAGTAGCATGTATCAATTTTAGGGTGTGTGTCGTAGCACCTGATCCAGGTTATATGTTGCTGGATTAGGTTTTCAGTTCTTTCTCTTGAATATCAAGTGCTTTCTTCAAGAATTTGATACACCCCTGATCTGATCATTGACACAACGAACATTGACGTTTTCTTCACTTTTTCAATTAAATGTGTATTCACAGCTGGGACTGAAAGCTATCATAAAAAGAAATGTACTTGGTGCATATGATTCATTACTTATTGTCAGTTTCTAGTCAAATTTGCTAAGTCACAGTCAAAAATAATTTTTGCCGAACAAATCTACGAACGTGGCCTCGATCATGCCAAAATAATTTGACACCACGACACTACTGACCCAAAATCTAAGGTTTTGATGCCAAGTTTATGCCTGGTTTCAGTTGGATCAGCGTTATAATTAGCTTCAGCAATCTCGGGTTTGAGAAGGGCCAATTGACGACATAAATAAAGGCTTTTTAATCAGTCTTCAACTTATACTGAACACTCTGGGATCGATATTGGACCTGTAAGTTCCTGTTTAAGATCATTAGATTGTCAGAAATAGGAGCAGGAATAGGCCATTTGGCCCATCACGCCTTCTCTGCCATTCAGTAAGATAGTAAGAAGTCTTACAACACCAGGTTAAAGCCCAACAGGTTTGTTTCAAATCACTAGCTTTCGGAGCACCGCTCCTTCCTCAGGTGAAGGAAGGAGGCTGAGGAACACCTGAGGAAGGAGCTGCGCTCCGAAAGCTAGTGATTCGAAACAAACCTGTTGGGCTTTAACCTGGTGTTGTAAGACGTCTTACTGTGCTCACCCCAGTCCAACGCCGGCATCTCCGCATCATGGCTACCATTCAGTAAGATGGTGGCTGACCTGACTATGGCCTTAACTTCACTTTCCTGCTGCCAACCTCCACCCCCACCCCAACCCCCTGCCATTACCCTTGACTCCCTTGTAGATCAAAAATCTGTCTAACTCAGCCTTGAATATATTCAATGACCCATCACCCACTGCTCATTGGGGGAGAGAATTAAAAAGGCTTGCAACCTCTGAGAAGAAATTCCTGCATATCTCTATCTCTCAGAGGTAAAATGGTCAGAATGTGGGCCAATACTGGAGATGAATATTGGGTTGGGCCATTTTTCAGTAGGCCACCAAAAACATCATTGGACCCTTTACATATGCAAATGAGAGAATGGGCCTATTTGGGCCCCCTTTGTGAAAATTGGATAATGATGCGCGGAACAGATGCTGGGACTGCTTCTCTCGGAGTACTTCAGTGGCTGCTTTTCTTAAACAACACTAATTCAAAAATCAATGCCGTGGAGCCAGGAATACTACTCTGCCTCCAGAATGCTCACAGAATTTGCCTTCAGGCTACTATTAAAATGGGCAAGCTGCCTGTGATGATGTGACAAGCATCCAAATAATATCGCCAAGTCTCGACGTCTAACTTTGGGCAGGCTTCGGGTCTCCATACTGGTGGCCATTTCAGGCCTCCCAGCTTCAGAAAATTCAACAATGGGGCGAGTGATTATCGACTGTTTCTGAAGCATTCATTTTTGTTTTGTGCACATTTTTTGTATACATTCCTCATGGTTTCTCTGTCAAACAGTCCAGTTTTTATATTCTACAGCTCATTTTGTTATGCGGACCCAATCTTGACTTTAAATTGTTACAAAGTTCCTTTTGTTCGAGCACACTGTATTTATTTCATGGAGAAAATAAAGATCATCATTAGGTTGTTGTTTTGCAAGCCCCTCGGTCAGGATGTACAGGAACAAAACAACCGCTTTCTTGAAGTGACCAAGTTGAGTTGTTAAATAAAAACAGTAGTTATTCATCCACTTGAAAAGTCCCAGCCTTCAATAACTGGCAAAGCCGTGATCAGAATGCACCATTTTACATATATTAACAGACAACATAGTCAGATGGGAAAACACAATCTACCAATTAATACAATGGCACTTTCTTAACCTAGCTCCCAAATACTCACAATACAATTCTGTAATGAGGGGGGAGGTCCATTCAAACAAAACCTGTTCCTCCCACACACTGGGAACAATTTTTACTTTTATCGACAGTAGATAAACAAGCCTTACAATACACCCATCTCTTCCATAATATAAAAGTTTGTAAAGCCGGTGATAAAAGTTTAAATCACCCCTGCTCGGTTCAATTCATTCCAGCTGTACCCAACCCTTTTAATCTCCTACAGTAACTTTCCTTCTTCCACCAATGTAACTAAAGCAAAAACACCTTACCTCCGATTTCATCCTTGACCAATTGTCCTCTTTATCATGATCCTAGCAATACAGGAAGCAGCATGATCCATAGGACATTCACATATCTTTAACTTTACCCATCTTTACAACATCAATCCTATTTATAACCAGATCTTCATTAACGGGACATGGGCATCGCAGGCTGGGCCAGCATTTGAAAGATATCATAGAATTTACAGTGCAGAAGGAGGCCATTCGGCCCATCGAAGCTGCCACGGTCCTTGAAAAGAGCACTCTACCCAAGCCCACACCTCCACCCTATCCCTATAACCCCCCCCTAACCTAGTTTTGGACACTAAGGGAAATCCAGCGTAGCCAGTCCACCTAACCTGCACATCTTTGGACTGTGGGAGGAAACCGGAGCACCCGGAGGAAACCCACGTAGACACGGGGAGAACGTGCCGACTCCGCACAGACAGTGACCCAAGCGGGAATCGAATCCGGGTCCCTGGAGTTGTGAATGCCCAATAAATGGGCATTTAATTGCCCATTCCTAATTGTCTTCGAGGGGGCAGTTAAAAGTCAACCACGTTACTTTCGATCTGGAGTCATGTTGGCCAGACCTGGTAAGGATTTCTGTCCCTAAAGGACATTAGTGAACCAAATGGGTTTATGCGACAACCGACAACGGCTTCATGGTCATCATTAGACTTTTTAATTCCAGATTTTTATTGAATTCAAATTTCACCATCCGCAGTGGCGGGATTTCAACCTGGGTCCCCAGAACGTTACTCTCGGTCTCTGGTTTACTGATCCAGTGACAGTACCACTGGGCCCTCCCCTTGCGGTAGCGTAGCCCGTTTAAGGGGGAAAGACCCACTGACAACATAACTGGCTTGTGGCCAATCATGTGGGAGTGCGTGGCCCTGGCCAATCGGGGGTTTGCTTGAGGCCCTGGGACCAGGGCAATGTGGACCAGGAAGCTGAAGTGTAAAGGCCTGTTATATAGTGTTCTGTGTCTGTTACTTAACTGCCTTTGCCTTTTATCAATAAACCCCATTGTGAGCTACTAGAAACCTCCAGTAAATGTCTTGAGCCATCACAATGATGACAAGGTAAAATTTGACAACGACAGCTGACAGTCTTCGCAAATTGAGGGGGGGAAGGAAGGAACTGTTGAGAAAGTAGGGAAGCTCTAGAAAGAGTCAGGATCGTTTAAATCGTGAGTGGAAAAGCCTATCATTGGTAAACTAAACCCATCTGACCAAGGGGCTGAATTATGGAGACAGTACATCGCATGGCTCCATTTATCTTTTACCACGAGTAAGGAGAGGACAAGCAGAAGGTGATACTTCTGACAGTTTGTGGGCCACAAATGTGTAATTTAATTTGGATCCTCACATCCCCAAGGTACCTGATCCAAAGATAATTAAATTACTTCAAGAACATTTCGACCCGAGGCCCTCGATTATCCTCCAATGTTATAAGTTTATCTCTGCAGTGAGGGGCCGTAAAATGGCTGTCTCAGCCTATAGAGCCAGGTTTTGCCAGCTCGTTGAGCACTGTGAGTTCAGGACCGCATGCTTAGTGACTTGCTGTGCGATCGAGTGGCTTGTGGCATCCATAA